>NC_090409.1:23233706-23858713 GCF_036365525.1 Heterodontus francisci | reverse complement strand
AGAGGAGAAAGTTGACAACGGCTATAACACATAGTGAATTTGTACCCCCCCCCCCCTTTCAATGATGAGTTTTATTGAAGTCAACACCTCTGAATATCTGCTGCACCTGTAAACAAAATCTGCAGCATTTCTGGTTGTTTTTCATTTTTGTTAATCGTTAATGGAATGTGGATTCGCTGGCAGGATAGTATTTGAATTCAGCGGCTCACTGGTCCATTTCAGAGGGCAGACCATAGTCAACCACATTGCAGTGGATCTGGAGTCACATGTAGGCCAGACCAGGTATGGAAAATAAATTTCCTTCCCTATAGGAAGGATTGCTGCGTGTCACAGATTCCTGCACATTAAAATGTGTGAGATAACCATCAAGGGTACTGATCTTGGAAAGAAATGTGGAAGGATATATGCAGAGAAACACAAATCAAGTGCTATCTATCACATCTGTCGCCTTTTGTACCTCCACCCCATATACTGCTGCGGTAGAACAGAATAGCCAGCATTTCACAGGACGCTAAAACTTCGTATCACATCTCTCAACAGGTCCAATTTCAAACGCCGCCAAAAATCAGTTAACATAAATGATATAAATGCTTGAATTAAAGGGTTGAGGTAACGAGTATTCTGAGTCCTGCCCGTTTCGGGATGGAACATCAACTCCGGTTGATTGGACCAGATAGCCTGCTACCTAGTCTAATTTCCCTTGAATTCTACTGATGTAATAGAGTTCCTTGCAGCTTCTGGCTTGAGCCATGATCTCCTGAATAGCATTGTTTGTCTTCGGAGACACAGAAAGGTGGGCAAATTAGAACCAGAACCTTTATGTGTGATGAATTCAAGACTTCATCACTTCAAGGGCAGCCAGAATATGGAGGTTGCACGCCAAAATTCTGTAGAGGCGTCGCGAATTAAAAGTTTGAAATGTGAGCTTAATAGATTTTGTTAGGACAGGATGTGCCTGGAGCCCAGGGCTATATATAGAGTTCAGACACAGAACAACCATTATAATGTCTATGGCAGAACAGTCTGGAAATGATGACAGGCCTAATCTTCTCCTTGTATATGGTTCGAGTCCTGTTGTCACATCTCCGTTATTTATACTGCTGGGGAACATAAGCAATTGCTTAGAAATGTGAAGAATGTGAAGTTGATGCGGACCAATCTTATTCTTACTTACTGATCTTTTGAATAAGGTCTTCACACTTCTCTTCAATAAAAAATGAAATAAAAAAGCATGTGAAATACTAATGAGGAAATAGTATCCAAATTCGCACGTGTGTGTATGTGTGTACCCGCGCACGGGAAATTGCACATGATCAGAAGAGCAAAACAAAGGTGATTGTTTTTGACCCCAGTTAACAGTCAACAGTCAGTTCGGTCGGTAGAGAACAATGCACAACGTGTAGCAGTTTCTCTGTTGTTAATACTGCATGCACAACGGCACTGAATCCTAGCCTTTGTGGTGTTGGGAGGAGACATTTCGTTCCGAGGCTGAAGCTCAGAAGCATGTCTCCCAGTGCAAGAAAATGAATTAAAAGCATTACAAAAGGAAACTGTTTGACTACTATTTTACTCGATTATTTGAAAGCGATATTCAATTCGTAAATATATCCAATTAATCAATTCCTCTTCTTCTTTCCCCGGGGTCTTGCATTTTTCACCGCTGCAGTTTTTTTTAAATGAAACTTTGTTTTGAAAGTTCCTGTACAATTTGCCTCCACTTCAATTTCCAACAGTACATTCCAGACCGTAATAACACATTGCCAAAAAAAATCTCCACTTCTGACTAGTTCACTAATTACTTTAAATATATGCATATCTGGTTATGAAGCCCTTGGAAATAAGATCTCTATATGTACACTATCTAAACCCTTCCAAAATTTAACGAACCTAAAAAGCCTCTGTATTCAAAAGAGTAAAGGAACATAGAACATAGAAAAATACAGCACAGAACAGGCCCTTCGGCCCACGATGTTGTGCCGATCCTTTGTCCTCTGTCAAGGACAATTTAATCTATACCCCATCATTCTCCTTTATCCATATACCTATCTAAAAGCCGTTTGAAAGTCCCTAAAGTTTCTGACTCAACAACTTCCCCAGGCAAGGCATTCCATGCCCCGACCACTCTCTGGGTAAAGAACCTTCCCCTGACATCCCCCTTATATCTCCCACCCTTCACCTTAAATTTATGACCCCTTGTAACGCTTTGCTCCACCCGGGGAAAAAGTTTCTGACTGTCTACCCTATCTATTCCCCTGATCATCTTATAAACCTCTATCATGTCACCCCTCATCCTTCTCCGTTCTAATGAGAAGAGGCCTAGAATGTTCAGCCTTTCCTCGTAAGACTTATTCTCCATTCCAGGCAACATCCTGGTAAATCTCCTCTGCACCCTCTCCAAGGCTTCCACATCCTTCCTAAAATGAGGCGACCAGAACTGCACACAGTACTCCAAATGAGGCCTTACCAAGGTCCTGTACAGCTGCATCATCACCTCACGGCTCTTAAATTCAATCCCTCTGCTAATGAACGCTAACACCCCATATGCCTTCTTCACAGCCCTATCCACTTGAGTTGCAACTTTCAACGATCTATGCACATAGACCCCAAGGTCTCTCTGCTCCTCCACATGCCCAAGAACCCTACCGTTAACCCAGTATTTTGCATTCGTGTTTGTCCTTCCAAAATGGACGACCTCACACTTTTCAGGGTTAAACTCCATCTGCCACTTTTCAGCCCAGCACTGCAACCTATCCAAATCCAGATTTTCTCGGCTTGCACGTAAATTAATCACGTAATCCCTAGTAACATTTGAGTTAAGATCCTCTGTATTCCCTGAAAGGATGCAATATTCCAGCTGAAGCCGAATGGATTAATATATAAAGCCATTTGCATGAAATTGGACACAGTTAGATATGTAATCTCAGAGCATGCAAAGCAGGTGTATTGGAAATGCATAGGCTAGTTAGCTTTACCTAGTTTTTGATTAGTTGTTTTTTTTTGTTGCATTTCCTGATATTTTTTAAGGATGGCAGTGAATTGTGGTGAAGACTGTCTCACATTAGCTTTCTCCACATCACTGATCATGATATGTGGCCAGTTCCTTATTCTGACATTGACAGCACCAGATATTGCTGGATAGTATATATGGATTGGAACGCAATTAGGGTCGAAGTTTAATGGGGAAAATTCACCTGAACAGCACATGCTGTCATTGTTTTACAAATCAGCGAGGACATTATGTCAAGGGAAGTGTACGCTGTGAACTGTAAATTGAAATTAACTGCTGTATATTTTGCATCGCTGCCTAAATGGCACATCGCCATTAACATCCCAGCGACCTATAAGATTCTGCTGCATTTGCAAATAAATTGCCCAAAAATGTTACTGAGAGATACCTGCGTATGTACCATTTTAAAGCAGTAATGGCAGACTTTCAACCTGTCTGGTGCTGATGTTGAACAATAAGAAGCGTGGAGTCTCATTCATTCAGGTTGTTGGAGTTTTAAAAAAACAATTTGTTAAATAAGATCTTACTTTGCTTCTGTCTTTGATCTCGCTATCTCCTAATTAATTACACTTTAGCTACTATTTTATCTTTTCTATCTTGTATTACATCGGATTCATCCGCTGGAATTCTTGTTCCCCAGTCGTCCCTCTGTATATATCTCAGCTAATTTCATCAACATTATTACTTAAGGAGATAAGATGATACTTCCCTCGTTATTTTTGGCCCTGATTCCCTGTTGCTTGTGACAGGACTTTATCAGCTCACACTGACAGCAGCTTCCGGGTTAATAACGAATGCAGGGCATGTAGAAATTCATACTAACTGCTTATAATACAGAGCGTCAGAAAGGTCTGGCCAACTTTCAGTGCATTACCACTAGAAGTAATCGGCTCCCTCTTGTTATCTACCACAAGCGCTTCCAAGAAATATGCACACAGTGAAATATGAACACACAGAACGAAAATATTGATTATAGTCTGTGCTCCATCTGAAGGGTCGATCAATTGCCTTTGTAATTTCCTTATAAATACATATATTAGTAAGAGTTAGTATTAGTATTCGCTGGAGTTTAGAAGAATGAGAGGGGGTCTCATAGAAATGTACAAAATTCTAAACTAGATGCAAAAAGGATGTTCCCGATGGCGGGCGAGTCCAGAGCCAGGGGTCACAGTCTAAGGATAAGCAATATCCATTTAGGACTGAGCTAAGGAGGAATTTCTTCACCCAGAGAATGGTGAACATTTGGCATTCTGTACAAAGAAAGCAGTTGAGGAGACATCATTAAATATATTGAATAAAGAGCTAGATATAGTCCTTAGAGCTAAATGGATCAAGAGATAAGGGGAGAAAGCGGGAACAGGGCACTAAGTTTGGATGATCAGCCATGATCGTGCTCCTATTTTCCTTTGTTTCGAATTGCATTTCAATAATCTACGTATGGGGAGGTGCTCTATACCTAATTGTTCTTCGAGATACTTTCTATCTGGTGGAGAAAAAAAAGACAATGTAGATTAGGGCGCAGGTTCGAATGTCAAACATATTGCTCAAACGAAGATCAACTGCTCACTACTGTTCATAATGGAGCACATAATAAGATGCCATAACCTTTACATGAGAACGAGGCTATTCAGAGTCGAAGTCAGCACGCACTTTTCACACAAAGGGTTGTGAAATACTAGAAGTCAGTCACGCAAAAAGCTACCAAGGCTAGCTTAACTGAACATTTCAAAGTTGAGACTAACAGTTTTTCGTTCAACAAATATATTACCAGTAACTGAAAGAATGCTAGTTAAAATATAAATCAACCAGGATCGTATTGGATGGCGGAAATGTCTTGAGGATTGCATTGGCTGCTCCTGTTCGTAAAACATCTATATTCTTAATACGTGGTGCGATATACAGATCTGTTTCTTCGGCTTAATTCTACATTTTGCAGAACAATTTCCAGCCAGGAATAAGATAAATTACCCCTCCTTATCTGAGGACAGACGACTACTGTCAAATAAACACCTAGCTCCGGCTCATTGGCTCAACTGAGAAAATTACAATTTTTATTTTCGGTACTTTAAATGCCTGAGACAATTTTCCTGGAGAGTTATTTGTAGCCTCCACGTGCTCACTTCCACTGAACGTGTTGAATGCGCTGACTGTCACACAATGGATCATGCATTATGGGAAAAGGGGGCTCAGGCTTTCATATGCAGCAGTTGAGGTACAGCTGGAGCAGCTCCATGGGAGGAAGGATGCCCTGTACCCTCGTTATCTCTCCTTTATCTGATGACAATTTATCCTGCAGAAAGTGGTGCTACTCTGCCTGGCCTGATCTCCTCCTCGTATTCTTCCTCCAGACTATGGAGGTGATGAAGTAAGATACCAATATCACTGTGGAGCCCTATATTGCCTCCAATAAAAAAAAACGTTGAAGCGTCAGACAAAATATCTCCATGTGTGGACTAAGAAGTCTTTGAACCTGCAAACATGCTTACATGTAAAGATTCATGTTGTGCTCAGAAACAACTGCTGCACTCCCGTTCCACTGTCCACTGTTACCAAAAGTCGGTAGTTGAAATGATGGCTACCAAAATGGTGCAGTTCATCAATGAGTACCACCAGGTAATTGATTCTCAATCGGAGCCTTGTCGGTCTCTAGCTGTTCATTAATATTGCGTGTTTCAACCCATTTCCCAAGCTGATGTCTTCCAAGTAAAAGATGCTAAACAGGCCTTTCAGCACAAGCTCTGATATTGCCCTCACGGGAAGCTCTTTAGCACCTCGTGTACATGAACTAATCGCACCGTAGCCAGTGAGCAAAGCAGGTACGAGATGCTTAGTGACCCCATTTAGTATAAATCCGAATCGGGAAAGTTATGAGAAAAGATGAACTATTATGGTACAAATTGTGGGACAAAGCAGGAATATAGGCACACAGGTACACAATGGAGGGCAACACATTTTAGCAATGGTTTAACGAGTGAAATTTATTGGAAAGTACTGCTATTAATGAGCTCATTGTAAAAAAAACACAAAACTCAGTGGGTCGTGAACTTCTAACTTAAATCAAACTACATGCTTCCTGAGCAATACTCACATAAACATCTATTGTAATGTTAGGATTATGCTGGTTTGGATGTGTATCATGCTAAAATCATTAAACTGACAGGCTATTGTTGCTTAGTCTTCACGATGGTTTAAATGGATCTGGGTAGGGTCTATTCTGTGATCACCTAATATACAATTATCCTATTAGGCGGAAAATCCAACCCTTGTATATGAACACATATGTGAAACCTTTACTCAAAATCTGCTCCTTCGACTGAGAGTGCATTATCACTGAACCTCTGCCAACAGTCATATCCTGATTCATAATTTGTTAAGATGAATCGACGAACGATTTGAACCAACCCTTGTTCCTTCGAGCTCGAGGAACTAATTTTACCTTTGGACAAATGGTTCCAATGGGATACATAGCCCACCTGAACTTTCTGCCCATTGATTTCAGTAACAAACAGCTAACTTGATATCAGTCATTTTTTTTAATAGAGATACAGCACTGAAACAGGCCCTTCGGCCCACCGATCAACCACCCATTTATACTAATTCTACACTAATTCCATATTCCTACCACATCTCCACGTGCCACCATATTTCCCTACCACCTACCTATACTAGGGGCAATTTATAATGGCCAATTTACCTATCAACCTGCAAGTCTTTAGGCATGTGGGAGAAAACCGGAGCTCCCGGCAGGCACAGGGAGAACTTGCAGACTCCACATAGGCAGTACCCAGAAATGAACCCGGGTCGCTGGATTTGTGAGACTGCGGTACTAACCACTGTGCCACTGTGCCGCCCCAATGTCACCCAATGTTAAAACAAACCCCTGGAAGGGAAATTTAATATTTCAATTAAAAGAAGCATATTTCCAAAGAAAGTTTACAGCTTTGAAATAATATTCCATAAACTAAATATACATATTGGATAGATGCAAGAACTAATCCGGAACAGGTCTGGGCGCTATATTATATGGTACTCCCGCTATATTCCTCCCTAATTTTTAAGGCAGCAGATAAAAGACAGTCCATGCAATATCAAACACTTATTTGTATTAGGCAGGACGAATTTCTATTTAATTATTTCAAAGGCAGGACTTGACAAAGTCTCTCCCTGGCATATTTGTATGAATATGATCAAATGTAGGGTATACTGATGAAATCAACCAGTACAATGTATCAAACAAGTTTCGCTTCAAAAAGTGCCCCACAGAATTTATTGTTCTTGAAGTGGTAACAACAATCGAGCATTGTCATTACACCCTCACCTCGCTATACAATTGTAGAGAATGCAACTGAACTGAATATCGAGCCAGGAACATAACGCAGTCAATGCAATACCGCCATCACCAAATACACATTTCTCTACTACTATATCCCTCAGACACTAAAGGCAGCATTCAGTGCATCACAAAATAAATTGTTTAAAATCTGAGATACAGTCACAAACATTCACAAGGCTGAAACACGTTTAGAACAACTAACACTGTATAGCATTCAGCCACACTGACACAACTCTGTCCAAAGAAAAAGGATACAAAGTCATTCTAGTGGCTATTTCTTTCCCACGAAAGTCACAGGCATTCAACGTGGATTTGCTCTCAAGCGTTTTTTTTAATCGTCTATGCCCAATGAAGATGATGTGGAGGATTAGAACACTGGCATAGATGTGTTGAGACGATTGGGCGGCAATGTGCTTTAACGTTTATGTAACTCTACCTCTGCAAGTCTAAAAATATTGACATCTGGTGTGTACCTTAGAAGATATTTGAGATTGCTTTGCAGATGTTCCAATATAACAACTGATCACACCATTCGGATGTAAAACAGCAAAAGATTCAATATTCCCTACTGCTCACCAGGCTTAATCTTTTGATAAATTTTCAGTTCTGTAAAATGGGACAAAAACAGATGAATTTCGAGTGTTTATTCTTCTGTGCATCTTTACATGCATTCCGAGTATCAGCTCGTATATATTCTTCCATGGGATGTGGGCGGCACTGCCAAGATGCCAAGGTAAGGAACGTGTTGCCCGTCCCTAATTGCCCTTGCCAATGCAATGTCTTGCTCGGCGATTTCAGAGGGAAGTTAACAGTCAACCAGTCAATTGCTGTGGGCATGTAGGTCAGAACAAGTAAGGGCGATTGACCTCCTTCCCCAGAGGACATTAGTGACAGCTTTGTGTTGTTGTTGTTTTTTTATCAACCATCAATGATAGTTCCATGTCACCATTACTGAGACTAGATAGCAATTACAGAATTTTATTGGTTAATTGAACATGCATTTCCCCAACTGCCATGGCGGGATCTAAACCTGTTTCCCCAGGGAATTAGACTGGGATTTTATATTAATAGTTAAGAGTTCAGTGACACTCTCACTACTCCACCGTCGCCGTGCATCTGTGTATGCATATTCAACATGCATGATTGTATGGTGAGTCTCCAGAGAAACACGAGAACTACAACAGTCACACCAACATGGGTATGAAACGGTGTTCAATTATTGAGTTTACAGTGAGAAAAGAAAACAAAACTCTATTTCAGCCAAAGCTGAAGTTTGCTGTTTGATGAACCAGCATATTCCTGTTGAGCCGTCTGTTCTTTTCTGCTTTGCGACTCTACCGCTCTGAGGATGAGTCGGTCGGGGCCCTCCCACCACTTACCTGTATAATGTAGTCCCATTGCCAAATCATTTCAAACATTACATTTCACTCATCAGTTAATTTGCAGTTCCTATGGTCATGGACACAAGTGTTATCGACCACCGGAGAATTGGACAACACTGCTTTCAGGATGAGGTCCGACAAGCAGAATTTAGGGAGTTAGGAGCCAAGTTACAAAGTAGGACCTCAGAGGTAGTAATCTCAGGATTGATACCAGTGCCACGTGATAGTCAGAGTAGAAATGAAAGAATAGTCAGGATGAATGCGTGGCTTGAGAGATGGTGCAGGAGGGAGGGGTTCAGATTTTTGGGACATTGGGACCGGTTCTGGGGGAGGTGGGACGATTACAAATTGGACGGTCTACACCTGGGCTGGACTGGAACCAATGTCCTTGGGGGTGCTTTTGCTAACGCTGTTGGGGCGGGTTTAAACTAATGTGGCAGGGGGATGGGAACCAAATGAGCAGGTCAGTGGACAGTAAGGAGGTAGTAACTAAAGCCTGTAAGGAACTAGATAATGAAGTCAGCGTGACTAAGGAAAAGAGTAGACAGGGAGCAGATGATGAATGCAATGGGACTGGTGGTCTGAGGAGCATTTGTTCTAATGCAAGAAGTGTAGTAGGTAAGGCAGATGAACTTAGGGCTTGGATTAGTACCTGGGAGTATGATGTTATTGCTATTACTGAGACTTGGTTGAGGGAAGGGCTTGATTGGCAACTAAATATCCCAGGATATCGATGCTTCCAGCGGGATAGAGAGGGAGGTAAAAGGGATGGAGGAGTTGCATTACTGGTCAAAGAGGATATCACAGCTGTGCTGAAGGAGGGCACTATGGAGGACTCGAGCAGTGAGGCAATATGGGCAGAACTCAGAAATAGGAAGGGTGCGGTAACAATGTTGGGGCTGTACTACAGGCCTCCCAACAGCGAGTGTGAGATAGAGGTACAAATATGTAAACAGATTATGGAAAGATGTAGGAGCAACAGGGTGGTGGTGATAGGAGATTTTAATTTTCCCAAAATTGACTGGGATTCACTTAGTGTTAGAGGTCCAGATGGAGCAGAATTTGTAAGGAGCATCCAGGAGGGTTTTCTAGAGCAGTATGTAAATAGTCCAACTCGGGAAGGGGCCATACTGGACCTGGTGTTGGGGAATGAGACCGGCCAGGTGGTTGAAGTTTCAGTAGGGAACTACTTTGGGAATAGTGATCACAATTCCATAAGTTTTAGAATACCCATGGACAAAGACGAGAGTGGTCCTAAAGGAAGAGTGCTAAATTGGGGGAAGGCCAACTATACCAAAATTCGGCAGGAGCTGGGGAATGTAGATTGGGAGCAGCTCTTTGAAGGTAAATCCACATTTGATATGTGGGAGGCTTTTAAAGAGAGGTTGATTAGCGTGCAGGAGAGACATGTTCCTGAGAAAATGAGGGATAGAAATGGCAAGATTAGGGAACCATGGATGACAGGTGAAATTGTGAGACTAGCTAAGAGGAAAAATGAAGCATACATAAGGTCTAGGAGGCTGAAGAAAGATGAAGCTTTGGAAGAATATCAGGAATGTAGGACATGATGGATGTTGAGGTTAGGGACAGATGTTTGATTACTCTAGGTCAAGTCGGCATAAGGAGGGAGGAAGGGTTGGGTATTCTAAAAAGCATTAAGGTGAACAAGTCCCCAGGTCCGGATGGGAGATATCCCAGGTTACTGAGGGAAGCGAGAGAGGAAATAGCTGGGGCCTTAACAGATATCTTTGCAGCATCCTTAAACACAGGTGAGGTCCCGGAGGACTGGAGAATTGCTAATGTTGTCCCCTTGTTTAAGAAGGGTAGCAGGGAAAATCCAGTTAATTATCGACCGGTGAGCCTGACGTCAGTGGTAGGGAAGCTGCTGGAGAAGATACTGAGGGATAGGATGTATTCCCATTTGGAAGAAAATGGGCTTATCAGTGATAGGCAACATGGTTTTGTGCAGGGAAGGTCATGTCTTACCAACTTAATAGAATTCTTTGAGGAAGTGACAAAGTTGATTGATGAGGGAAGGGCTGTAGATGTCATATACATGGACTTCAGTAAGGCGTTTGGTAAGGTTCCCCATTGTAGGCTGATTGGAGAAAGTGAAGTCGCATGGGGTCCAGGGTGTAGTAGCTAGATGGATAAAGAACTGGCTGGGCAACAGGAGACAGAGAGTAGCAGTGGAAGGGAGTTTCTCAAAATGGAGACGTGTGACCAGTGGTGTTCCACAGTGATCAGTGCTGGGACCACTGTTGTTTGTGATATACATAAATGATTTGGAGGAAAGTATAGGTGGTTTGATTAGCAAGTTTGCAGACGACACTAAGATTGGTGGAGTAGCAGATAGTGAAGGGGACTGTCAGAAAATACAGCAGAATATAAATAGATTGGAGAGTTCGGCAGAAAAATGGCAGATGGAGTTGAATCAGGGCAAATGCGAGGTGATGCATTTTGGAAGATCCAATTCAAGAGTGCATTATACAGTAAATGGAAAAGTCCTGGGGAAAATTGATGTACAGAGAGACTTGGGTGTTCAGGTCCATTGTTCCCTGAAGGTGGCAACGCAGGTCAATAGAGTGGTCAAGAAGGCACACGGCATGCTTTCCTTCATCGGACGGGGTATTGAGTACAAGGGTTGGCAGGTCATGTTAGAGTTGTATAAGACTTAGGTTCGGCCACATTTGGAATACTGCGTGCAGTTCTGGTCGCCACATTACCAAAAGGAAGTAGTTGCTTTGGAGAGGGTGCAGAGGAGGTTCACCAGGATGTTGTATGGTATGGAGGGCGCTAGCTATGAAGACAGGTTGAGCAGATTAGGATTATTTTCATTGGAAAGACGGAGGTTGAGGGGTGACCTGATTGAGGTGTACAAAATCATGAGAGGTATAGACAGGATGGATAGCAAGAAGCCTTTTCCCAGATTGGGGGATTCAATTACTAGGGGTCACGAGTTCAAAGTGAGAGGGGAAACGTTTAGGGGGGATATGCGTGGAACGTTCTTTACGCAGAGGGTGGTGGGTGCCTGGAATGCGTTGCCAGCGGAGGTGGTAGACGCATGCACGATAGCGTCTTTTAAGTTGTATCTAGACAGATACATGAATGGGCAGGAAGCAAAGAGATACAGACCCTAAGAAAATTGGCGACATGTTTAGATAGAGGATCTGGATCGGCGCAGGTATGGAGGGCCGAAGGGCCTGTTCCTGTGCTGTAATTCTCTTTGTTCTTTGTTCTTTTGTAATTCATGTTGCAGGGGAGTCAAACTGGGCACAGTACGGTTTCAGAGATGCAATGTGATGATGTCCAGACCTGAAGTGCCAGCCTAAATTATGTACTAAAGTGTCTGGACCAAATTGAACCCAGCACTTTTCTGACTAAATTCAACCCACTGAACCACCAGCTCTTAGTTATTTTATAATGAAAAGTTATTCCTACCACTATTGTTACGACCAACCGCTCCAGTCAAAGCCCACAATTACAATATGTGGCTTTGATTGTGGTAGGAGATACGCACTGTTAATTCAATCACATTCCTCCACACTTCACTGAAAATATAATTTTAAATTTTACAGAGTAAACAAAGATACAGCCAAATCATAGCATCTATTAACCCCGAATGAGACTAACCAAACCAGCTGTCTTTAAATTAATAAATTAATTGTTTGATTAGAAAAACTAAATTCTTAATCAGTACTCAGATATAGAGAACATTTAAAATAGAAAATCTGAAGCGTGCTTGCAAATTTACGCTCCTGCCGGACGTGAAACAGTCCAAGGTTGATAAAGTCCTCACAGTCGTCCGATGGGTAAATACAAATGTCCTTCAAAAGGAGAAAAGTCTGTAGTCTAATCCAGTAGTCGAAGTTGTTGCTTTCATTCTCAAGCGATGAATTTCTACAATTAACAACTTGCAAGTACTTTTTAATGAATAAAGTTGGCTTTAGAATTTTTGATAGATAAAACATTGTCATAGTCTAATTCCCCTTTCTCAGTATAAGTTCTCAGAGATCTCTGTTTTGACTTGACCTTTTAGAATTTTTAGAGATAATAATAAATAAAGAGACTAGATACACTTCCTTCAGTTTGAATGGTCTGAGAGCACTCCTTTCAGGTGCTAACAAACAGTTGTCTGTCTCTTTTATCTTATAGCAGGGTGTTGGCACTATAAGCCAGTTCAGAATTAAATATTAACAAATATACCTGTCGATGCTCAGTCCGAGTGGCTGTATTCATGGCAACGAGAATACACGCTTTGAATCACATTCTCTGAATGACTGCATCCCCGGGCAATGAAAATGCATTTTTTGATGCAGTTTCTGGAGCCTGCTGCTGTAAAGCAGTTCCCTTCCTTTTCCCAGACTTAGAGGCACACCTCATTCGTCCCGGGAAAAAAACATTACAGGATCATAACACCTCCGGCTTGGCGGAATGAAACACCAATCCTGGAATATATTTCATTGCAATGGCCAAAAAGTATATTTTGAAAAATAAAGGCTAAAAAAAAAAATCTGCATTTACAGGCATACACTACTAATAATTTACAGCATTCTCATCACCAACAACATGGTTAATTCTGCGACAAAGTATCGGTGATAGCATTACTTTCCCAGAAATGTGTAAAACCCTCAGATGATAAAGCTGTAACAGCAGACTCCATCTAAAGATTCCAGCATTTCGGTTCTTAAAGTTTTATACAAATGTTATTGGGTTATGCTCAGTGTATCCTTGGGTTATCCTCATAGTCCAGGCGAATATTTGAGAGCCAGTTAAAATCTCTATGGTTCTTTTTCCACAGTGGATTTTTTTTTCTGATGACAATTTAGTTTTCTAGAAAATATTCCACTGGCTTCTTTAAACCAAATTCGGCCTTTAGCTGTCGGACTGCGCAAACCCCCAGGTCGCGAGCATTGATCGCTAATTTAATGACCTTAGTGAAATTTGGAGCAGCCAATAGTGGCTCATTAGTTCGGATTGCCTTTAGCTTTTCAAAAGCTGCATGGCATTCATCTGACTATGCCTCTTTGTTTTTCCTTTTTGGAGCATGTTGGTTAACGAAGCAGGCACAGTACTGAGGTTTTGTACTAATTTCCAATAAAACCCTCACATCCCTCAAAATCGCATTATTTCCCATTTAGATTTAGGGATAGGGATCTCCACTAAGGCTTGCACCTTTGCTGTTTTTGGTCATACTTGACCTTGCACCACGATGCATCTGAGGTAAGCTACTCTTGTCTTTCCAAGTACACATTTTGTTGTCCAAATTCACCGCTAAGTCCACAGATCGTAACTTTTTAAACAAACGTTTGAATTAGTTTAAGTGTTCATGCCAAGTGTTACTATATATTAGTACATCATCGAGATATGCTACAAAGTTGGGAACCCTGGCTACCACCTGATTCATTGATCTTTCAAAAGTTGCTAGGGCATTTTGTAGCTGGCATGGCATCAGCCAGCACTGAGAAAGACCATCAGGTGTTACAAAAACTGATATCTCTGGTTGGAGGAGTCAAAAGAACTTGTCTGTATCCCGTTAACAAGTCAATCTTGGTGAAAAACCTAGCGCTGCCTACTCTGTCGATGCAGTCTTCTAAACGCAGAACTGGATTGGATTCTGCCTTGGTTCCAGCATTAACTTTTCAATAATATATGCAAAATCGGATTGAGCCGTCAAATGCACTGACGAGCTCCAGCTACTCTGATTAGGTTCGATAAAATTGTTTTACAGCATGTACTGGATTTCTGTTTTCTCTTGGGCCTGTTTGTTAAGACTCAAGTGGTAAGGATGGCGTTTTGAAGGAACTATTGCCCCGATATCCACATCATGTATGGCTAATCCCGGCTTATCCCTGGAAACTATGATAAACGTTGTGAAAAGCCTGGTTAGGTCTTCATGCTGTTTAGCCTCTATGTGTAAAAGCATATCGTCTAATCTTCCTAGTCATTCTGTATTCGCTAATCTGACAGTTGGGAGGTTCATTTTGGAATTTATTAGGCCTATTTCTGCCTCATCCTCACCATCCTTTTGCATCTCAACAGTCCCGATTACCTGACGTAGCTGAACTGGCTTATCCTCCTCCCTGTGGTAAAATTATTTGAGAATATTAATGTGACACAACTGCTTCTTCTTCAGGTGATCAGGGGTTTCAATCAAGTAATCTATCTACACACGCTTTTGATCACTCTTTATGGCCACTGAACCGTGATTATAATGGTTCACCTTGTGGTGGTAACAACACTAATACTTCATTCCCTGCTTGAAAATCACGGGCTTTTGTATTCTTGTCTGGCTGTCTTTCATATTGACTTGGGATGCTTGAAGGTGTTCCTGAACCACACCTCAAGCTTTTGTGAGCCTTTCCTGGAACACAGATACATAGTCCAGTAGCGACGATTCATTCTTTTGTTCCAGGAGTCTGTCCTTTATAGTCTTAGAGGACCTCTTACTTCATGTCAATAAACCGATTCAAACAAACTGAAGCCTGCCGACTCATTCGGTGAGTCTCTCGTGGCAAATAAAATGAAGTCTAGTCCTTTATCCCAGTCATGTGGATATTCGTGACAGTTTGTTCTCATCATCGTTTTGAGAGTCTGGTGAAATCCCACTAAACCGCCCTGTGACTCTGGATGATATGCTGAAGATTTTAATTTTCTAATCTCCAAATTACCCGTGAAATCTTGAAATATCCTGGACATGAAATAATAACATTGATCGGATTGTACTTCAAGTGGCAACCCACATCTGTAAAGAATTGTGTTAACTTTTCTGCCACTATTCATGCAGTAATTGTCATCAAAATGAGGACTTCTGGAACTCAATAGCCATATCCATGATAGTAAGTCTGTATTGATGCCTCGCTTTTGTTTTCGGCAAGAGTCCGACACAGTCTACTAATTCTCAATGGTTCCTCAATCACTGGTACGGGAACTAGTGGTACTGGTGTTATGTTATGGTATACCTTTTGACAGGTATTGTATGTCCTAAGAAGTATGTAACATCCGTTGTAGGAACTGGCCAGTAATAATGTTGGCTTATGCCTGATTTGGTCTTCCGAATTCCCCTATGTCCTGAAAAAATGAATGCCGTGTTATAAACTTAATAACCCTTCACAATATTTAGCTGGTTCCACTATCTGTTCAACAACTGTCCATCTTCGTCTGCAGGCCTATGAGGCGGTCTCCATTTCCTCCTCAAAACCCCGTTTGCCATATAATAGCCTTCCAGAACTACTTTTGCCCCAACCTCTGACAGACCCATCTGGACTGCTCGGTGTGTCTTTGGATCTGCTTGCTGTGCTGCAATGATAGACAATCTGTTAATATTTCATTTGGATTATCTAATCCGCAAATAAAGTTTCAGATCCTTGGCTGTCTATTTATGGTGCCCCTTTTACCTCCGACAATTGATCCTATTCATCCATTGCTAGGATGCCAAAAATATTTCCAGAGCTTGTTTCTGTAATTGCTCCATTTCCTTAATTTCATTTAGCTCATTTGTAAATCAGGGGAAACTGATAGTTTTCGATCCTGCCAAGTCATTTCCGAGGAGTAGATCAATTCCCTTTACTGGTAAACTATGGACAACACCTACCGTTACTATGCAAGATATGAAGTCACTCGCTAGGTGTACTTTATGCAAAGGTGCGGCTATATAACCCCCACCAATTTCATTAACTAAAACTTTAACGTTAAAGGTGCTCTCTGTTGAAAACATCATTTCATTCCCCAGCACTGGAGTTTGTGTTCCTCCTGTGTCCCTATGTTTTATGATAGGTTTGCCTGTCTCACTTACAGGATACAGAATTACTCTCCCCGTTGACAAAAAAATCATGGTAACTCAAAGGTATTTTATTCTTAACCTCTGCACTCCTTTTAGTTTTAGTATCTGGTTTTACCTTCACAGCTGTCGTTAAAGTTATATCCTGGTCTGCTATACTCTTATCCAGAGTCTTTACCTCTGCATTAAGTTTGTATACCCCAACAAGTCCTATGTGTGTACCTTGCAATTTCCAGCATTCTGAGCGAAGATGACCCATTTTGTTGCAATGATAAAACTTTGGCTTGAGAACCTCACTTCTACCCTCAGCATCTTCCTTTCTGACCTGAGGAGGTGATCCTGGGATATTCCAAGCTGTTCCATCTTCTATCCAGCTACTTGCCTTCCGTTTGCTCACCCACTTTCTATCCTTCTCAGGATTATGGGGGTGACGGAGAAAATAGGTTGGCTTATTCACAAGCTCAAAATCATCAGCAATGTGTGCTATTTGCCTAGCTTTCAAAACTTTCATATTATCCGTGTAAGTGCCCATTACTGAAGGAATGGAGATTTTAAACTCTTCTAAGAGAATCAATTCTCGAAGGTTCTCATATTTAATTTTAGCTTTAATTCCCAATCTAACGATGAAAAGTCAATTGTTTCTCCCTCTCAACTTCTAAATATGTCTCACCAACCATTCTCCGTATGTCCCTAAACTCCTGAGGTAAACTTCAGGGACTAACCCATATTTGCGAGAATAACCTCTTTTGCCATCCCATAATTCTGCAGAAGCCTCTTCAGAAAGCATGGCATAAGGTTCATGAGTTATGCCTACCTGTGTGCCCTGCATGAGCAATGCTCAGCTTTCTTTTGGCTATTTCATCTGTTTGGTCATTTTTCAAAATATTTGAAAAATGTCCCTTTCAACGAACTTAGGAAGAGCCTGGATAAATTCAAACAACTTCTCGTTGGGTCCTGATCTAAACTCAGATTCTTCTTTATCCAAATTTTCCATGGATTCAAGACTACCCTTTTGTCTTAGTTCCTTCTCTTTCACATTCACTCCTAAATACTCTCTCTTTCTCCCTGTCCTCTTTTTCCAATTCAAGTTTTCTTAATGCTATTATTATTTTTCCTTCTTTTTCATTTTCCTTTTCTTTTTTCCTCCCAATTCACGTTTTCTCAATTCCTTTTCTGCCTTTTTGTTTCTAATGGAATCCTAGCCAGTACCACTGCATCACTCTCAGAGGTACAATTTTCCTCTCTCTCGTATTTCCTTCCCTATTCCTCGCTTCATCTGTATCAATATCATCATCAGCCGATTCTGCTAATTCCAGATGTTAAGCTATTATGTCAACTATCTCTGCTTTTTGGCACCTGATTTCAATTCCAACCCCGATTCCACTGCCAATTATTTTAATTCGTTCTTAGTTAAAGTTGCCAAGTCACTCAGGAAAGCATTTTGCTTTCCCAAAAACTCTGCCACAACCACTAATGCCAGTTCAATCGTATAGACTGTACCTTATTATATAAGAGACCTAGTGCTTTGAAATTCTTTGTAATTGGTGTCATATTTAGGTCCCAACAATCGAGTTTCGAATTGATATGACCCCAGACTCGAGTGCAATTAATATGATGCCAAACACAAGACCCCAATTTAAATATGTTATCCCAGAGATGAGAAATTAATATGATTCCAAATACGAGCCCAACAAATTAGTCTGATACTGATCCCAAACGCGAGCCACTGAATTTAATATGATTCAAATGCAAGCGAGCCCCCAATTAAGATATGATTCAAATCACAGAGAGCCCACTGTTAATACGTTATGACCGCGTGCTCCAGTCAAAGCCCCCAATCAAAATATACGATTCTGATTGTGGTGGAAGAAATGCACTGTTATATCAATCGCGCCCCTCCACTATCGCCTAACATATCATTTTAACGTTTCCAAATTAAAGAGAGACCCAAGCAAATGGTGCCATCTAACAACCGCTGAATGAAGCTCACCAAACCAGGTGACTTTCCATCAACAAATTAACTGTTTAATTAGAGAAACTGAATTCCTAAACACGAAAAAGATATTTAAAAAGAGCATTTAAAACAGAAACAATTAGATACCTAGCAAATTTACACTTCTGTTCTGTCAGATGTCAAACAGCCGAAGTTTCTTGAAGTCCTCACGGCCGTCCGATGGGGGAAAATGGTTCTTCAACAGTAGAACAGTCCATAGTCTAATCCAAAAGTTGAAATTGTTGCTTTCCATCTCCAGCGATGAATTTCTACAATAAACAACTTGCAACCACTTTTCATGAATCAGTGCAGCTTTAGAATGTTTGAGGGATTTTTTTTAGCAGTCTAACGTCCCTTCCTTCAGTTTAAATTCTCAGAGATCTCTGCTTTGGCTTCACATTTTAGAATTTTTAGAAGGAATAATAGATAAACAGACTAAATTCTCTTCCTTCAGTTTACATGATCAGAGAGCACTCCTTTCAGGTGTTAACACATAGCTGTCTGACTGTTTTTTTTTCTGTTAGCATAGTCTATTTGCACTATAAGCCACTTAAAGATTAAATGGTAACAAATGTATCTCTCAATAATTGGTGCAAGTGGTTGTATCCAAAGCAAAGTGAATGCACCCTTTGAATCGCAATCTGCGAATGGCTGTACACCGTGGCAATGAAAATGCATTCGTGTCTCAACTTCTGGAGCCTGCTGCCTTAAAGCAGAATGGCCTCTTTTCCCAGCATTAAAGGCACACAGCATTCTTCCCGATAAAAAGAACTGCAGGATCATAACACAGTTTATCACGTGCATTTCTGTTCACTGGGCTTTCACCCTGAAGCTTAATCTTGAAAATAATGCAAACTGTAACGTTATATCTTTCAAAATGATTATCTTATGAGGCGTCAAGTTTCCTTAACCATTACCTTTCTCATTCGCAGCCATTTCTTCTTCTGATATGGAAAGGAATAAGTATAGGATCATAGAGAAATAGAATTCCCTTATGAAGGGCTTTGGACTTTGACAATTCTTTTATAAGAGACTAATATAATTACCTCTAATGAAACATTAGCTTTCTTGGAAATCAATGCAACCGTCAGCTTCACTGAAGACAAGATGTATATTTTCCAGTAAGCTTGGAGAAAGAATGATGTGTGCATTATTAAGAGACAAAGCGGAATGTACAAGATTATTCCTGAAGTGATTCAGAAAAAAAAACTAATACAGACAGTTGTAGGGGGGAAAAAGAAGCAAGGCTTGCAAACTGGCAACATGTTCTCTTTTATTTGATATATTAACAGCTGGTTTTGGGAAGAAAAAGGAAAATGTCCAGAAATGAAAACTCATCCGACGTGCAGTTTCCGTAGAAACGCAGACGGGAGCATAGTAAGACGTGCAGGAAAGGAACCCTCGCCTCTCATGTTCACCTCAAGTTTAAAAAAAACATTTTCCCGAGATATCTTCACCAGTCAGTTGAACTAGTTAGTTCTAAGGTTTTACATTGTTCCAGTGCACAAGGGTAAGTTGCATGTAAAACAAATTCATGAAAGATGCAATACATCTACAGTGCCTTTCCTGATTTCTAAGATATTAATATTCTGAAGAGAAAGAGACTGTTTCAATATTTGTTTTGAAAACCACATTTTAAAGTACTTTTAGAAGCAGGGAGGATGAATAAATTGTGACAAATGTAAGTGCATGAAAATGCAATAAATCAATTTCCAATGTTAAGGCACAAAAACATGAATATTTAAATCAGGAAAAATGTTCTTGTACAATCAAAATATTGGCCAGGTGCACAGATGTTATTGACATGGGAAAATGTCCATCCAATCACATCATGAAACATGAAAGAGGGAATGACATGCAACTCTTTTCAATTCAAATTACCTCACTTTTATCACTGTGTCCAGCAGGCTGCAAATGTGATCCTGTCCGCATACCACCACAGACCTTGAAGACTTTCGACTTAAAATATTCATTCAAATTTACAGAGCCGATAAAATATTGATCAATTTGCTTATAGGCAGAAGAAGAAAAATGTCAGCAACACTCGTAACAATTTTTAGAAAGAAAGATAAGTAATTCCTGATTGTTCAGTCCTCTTACCTAGCTCTTTTAATCTCTTCATACAATTACTTAGTTCTAGAACAGTAATGCAAGACGATTATTCACTTACATTTCTCACTGCATTCAATTGATGTCGTAGTTGTAATTTCCACATCTCAGTTGCAACGCTGTGCTTTATTGTAGTGCATGCACATACATACTTTGACCATGGAAAGTTCTAATTTTTGAATCAAGTAAGAGTGAAATTCGAAATGTTTGTGGATGCAAAGGAAGGCGTATTCGCCTCTCTCGGCTGATCCAATACATTGATGTACTTCTAATGTAGTGTAGCAAGTGGCAAATGCGATTCACTCTGCTGTGTGTCCCCACCCATGACCAACGTCTCTCCAGGGAATCTGCCTTTGTCAATCTGTCATTGTTTGCAATGAAGTGAGGCATGCTGATCAGCTGCTCAATCATAACAATGTCACCATTGAGCTGAAATGTGGATCATTGAAGAACAGGACACATAAGTAGAGTGCATTTCATTTTCCATTTCATGGCAAGAACAGCAAAACAGCACTGATACAGTCATGGATGTACTTGAAAACAATGTGAGATAGGGAAATTGAATAGGATTGGAACAACATAGATCTCACGTACGGATAAGCAAAGCTTGGCTTCGTATATTCCATGAACAGGCAGACATTGCTAGAACTCTTACAGAATCCGACAGCAGCACGCTTTATTTTGATAAAATAAGTGAGTCAACGGAAAATAAATGTTCAATGTAAGAATAAGCTCAGCTAGAAAGACGAATGCAGTGATCAATACCAAATTGTATGGCCACCATTGTGGGAGGAAGCAGATAGCCCTCAAGTCCGTTCCTGAGGGGGTGGATGTGTAAAGACGTAGAACGTCCATAGTGAAACGGGATTAGGGCTAGAAAAGACAAAACTGTTAAAATGTCACAGAATTTTGGTGGGAAGATAGTAGATAAAGGGAAGAAAAGGTTCCAGCCGAAATGGGAATAAATCAGTTTGCTGCCAAGAGCAGGCTAAAGCGATCAGTACAGTCGGACAATCCTATTCTTGGCCGATAGTCGGGGGTGGGGCGGGGTGATGACACAGACTATGAGTGCTTGGCGGACCATAATGTTGGAGGCCATGGAGGAGATAAAGTCAGCAACATTCTTCAGGATGACGTTTTGATGTACAGTGGTGAGGTCCTGGTCCAAGGCTGGAAGCAGCAGAAGTGTCAGAAAGCTGTTATTCTGTGTCCACTGAGTAGCGGTTCATTCACAAACAGCAAAAACGTCACTCCTGTCAAAAGGTTTAATTACAGTATTAGGGATGGATCTGAGAGAATGGAATGCTAAAAGTTTACAGGTATGAGTGAGGGACTGGGGAAGAGAAATTGGCTGGATCATTGTAACCACATACGTTCTCAATGAAGTTATCTGTGGAAGCAAAAAGGTGAAAGGAAGGGGATTATGTTGAATGTAATCATTGCTGGGTCCTGTATTGAATAATTAACCAGAATTACAGAAGAAGCAAGAATGACAGCACATCTTAGTTCGCATACCCAGAGCGTAGTAACTTCAACTATCATGGTCGACACTGATAGTTCTGACCATCGCATGTTTGGAAGCATGTGAGTCTCCTTCGGAGTGTGCAGAGGAGATTTACCAGGATGATTTCAGGGTTAGGGGATTTTATTTCGGTTAGGTTGGAAAGGCTGTGATCTCCCGGGTGCGAAGGAGACGAAGGAGAGATTTGATAATGGTGTTAAAGGATAGGATAGGCTTAGATAAGTTAGACAAGGAAATACTGTTCCCTTTAACCAATGGTACATGGTCTAGGGCACACGGATTCAAGGTTTGTGCAACAGTTGCAGGGAGAATATGTGGAAGACCTTTTTTTATGCCACGAGTGATAATGACCTGGAACAGGCTGCCCACAAGTGTGGTGAAAATCGAGACAATCAATGATTTTATAGGAGATTAATGGGCACTTTACGGAGATCAACGTGCAGGGCTATGGGGATGAAGCAGGGGGAAGGACTGACTGGATTGCTCCGCAGAGAGCCACCATCACTTGATGAGCCGAATGGTCTCCTTCTATGCCATAAGTGATTCGATGACTCTACACTATGACTGTTAGTCAGGGTCGGAGAGAATATTGGTCGTGATCACAACATCGTATTTTTACTATTTGGATGGGCAGTGACATAGAAAATATTGTTAAGGAAGTAATTATGAGGCGAATAGAATCAACCAAGGAAGATAAACTAGTGAAAAGACTTGAAAATCAAGCAGGTAGAAAAACTGCGGGAGTACTTTAAAAGAATAATCAATTGGATTCAAGAAACATGCGACCCACAAAAAACCAGAAAAAAAGGCTAAATATGGAACATCATAATTCCAGATAAAACTTTAGAAAAAGTCTAACAGGAAAATATATAAATAAAGTATTTAGATAGTTGGGCAGCACATCATGGAAGGTGAGGCAATGCGGAGACAAGTTTGAAAGATACTTGGAAGACAAGGAAAATGTGCGATCTTAAATTAGTTAGGAATATTGAAAAAAATTATCATGTGTTTTATTGACTCATGACTAATAGAAGTGAAATAAACGTAGGGTCGTAGGAAAATAAAAGAACAAAAGTTGGCCATTCATCTACGTGCATGATATCGTGGCTGATCTGTGATACAACTCCAGATACCCGCCTTTGCTCCCTACATTTGATTCATAGATCGGTATTACTCTCAAATTTTACATCACCAATTTATTTCACATCAACTACTGTTTACGGAAGAAAGTTGCAAACGTCTGCCACCAGTTGACAATAGAATTTGCTCGTAACTTTACTATTGAAAATTCTGTCTTCAATTGTTAAACAATGTTCTCGAGCACTAGATACCCCAACGGTGGATATAGTTTAATTCTGTCTACGCTATCAGTTCCTACTTATATCTTGAAAATTGTCTTAGAATCCTGCTTCAATCTTTCAAACTGCAGGGGATGTATTCATAGTTTGTGTAATCTCTCTTCGTAGTTTAAGCCTGGGGATTGTATATCAAACAAGTGACTATACGTTGCACAGACTCCAAATAGAATATACCCTTCCGAAGGTGCGCTGCCCAAAGTGAATAAAATGCGCAAGGTATCCACTAATCAGGGCATTTTAAGGGTCCAGAAAAGGATGAGAAAGATAAACTGATATACAATAACAAGCTAATGATAGATGCAATAATAAGTGTATCATCTGAGTTTTTATTTAAGAAGATAAGGTTATAGTCTGTTTGGTTAGAATAGAGAAGCAAAAAGCATATCAGCATATTACTACGTGTATTCGACAGGCATCTAAATAGTAAAAGAGTTGGAGGAGAATATCTGAAGGGAAATCACAGAGATGTTTATGAGATATAGGGTTGTGATACTAACGGAGTTCAATTGCCCACCTATCGATTTGGATCATGCTGGAGTAAAGGGCGAAGAGGGGAGGAATTCCTGAAATGTCTTCAGGAGAACATCCTTGACTGGTATGTTCTCCATCTAACTAGGTAGGAAGCAATGCTTGATCTAGTATTGGGGAACATGGTACACCAAGTGGAACAAGTGTCTGTGGGGAAGCAATTGAGAAAGAGTGATCATCATACCATAAGGTATTGTAGACGAATAGAAAAATAGTAGGGAACATTCTGAATGTAGAGTGGGTAAACCTAATGAGCAGTAATGCTGTGGATGACGAGTTTCTGGACTGTGTTAGGGATGGTTTTCTACAGCAATATGCTGAAGAAGCGACGCATGAACAGGCTATTTCAGGCGGAGAATTATGTTTTAAGAAAGGGCAAATTAATAATATTGTTGTAAAGGAACCTTTAAGGACGAGTGACCATAATATGAAAGAATTGTACATGATGTTTGAAAGTGAGGCAGTTCAATCTAAAGCCAGAATGTTAAAGTGGAAGAAAGGAAATTATGAATGTATGAGGGGAAATTAGCTGAGATTGGGAAATACATTAACAGGTATGACAGTGCAGAGGCAATGGATATTCGTAAAATAATTGTTACAGAGTTTCCAGCAACTATACATTCCTTCAAAGCACAACAACACCAAAAGTAAAGGCAGTCAACCGTGGATAACAAAGGAAGTTAAGGATTGTAAAAGGTTAAAATAAAAGGCCAATAAAGTTGCCAGAAATAGTAGTAAACCCGATGATTTGGAGGATTTTACAATACTGCAAAGAAGGATAAAGAAAGTGATAAAGAAAGGGAGAATATAATATGGATATAAGCTAGCAAAAACATGAAAAAATGGACTGTAAGATCCTCTATAGGTACATAAAAAGGAAACGTCTGTCTGAGACAAATGTGGGTCCATCACAGACACGGGAGCATTTATAATAGGGAATAGAGAAATGGCAGAGAAACTAAATGATTACTTTGTGTCTGTCTTCACTGAGGAAGATACGGGAAATCTCCAAGAATTAGATATCCAAGGTATTTGGGGGAATGAAGAGTTGAAGGAAATTAGTATGAGTTAGCTGGTGGAATTGGAGACGTTAATGGTGCTCAGGGCTGATAATTCCCCAGGACCTGATGTTCTACATTCCGCAGTCTTGAAAGAGGTTGGTATGGAGATAATGGATGCATTGGTGATCACATTCCAAAATCCCATACATGCTGGAGCAGTTCCTGCAGATTAGAAAGTCACAAATATCCCCCCACTATTTAAGTATGGGGGAAGAGAGAAAAGAGAGAATTGCGGACTTGTTCGCCTTACATCACTCGTTCGGGAAATGCCATAATGTATACTAAAGAATGTGATAAATATTCACCTTGATAATATGATCAGATTGGGCATAGTCAACATGGGTTTATGAATGGGAAATCATGTTTGACGAACCCGTTGGAGTTTGTTCTTTTGTTAGGACGTTACTAACTGATTTGGTAAAGGGGAGTCGGTGGACGTGGTATATTGCAATTTTAGAAGGTTTTTAATAAAGTCCCCCACAGGAGGTTGGATAGCAAAATTCAAGCACATAGGATAGAAGGTAATAATCTGGCATGGATTCAGAATTGATTAACCTGCAGAAAGCAGAGAGTCTGAATAAACTGATCATTCTCGCATGGGCAGGCTGTGACTAGTGGGCTATCGCCAAGATCAGTGCTTGGGCCTCAGCTGTGCACTGACTATACGAATGAGTTAGAAGTGGGGACCAGATGCACTATATCCAAGTTCGCGGGTGACACAAAACTTGGTAGGAAAGCATATAATAAATAAAAGCAAAATGCTGCAGATGCTGGAAATCTGCAACAAAACAAAAAAACATGCTGGAAATACTGAGCAAGTCTGGCAGCATCTGTGGAGAGAGAAGCAAAGTTAACATTCAGGTCAGTGACCTTTCATCAGAACTCAATGGTTCTGTAGGTAGGTGTGAGATTTGCGAGAAAGATGCAAAGTGGCTTCAATGTGATTTGGAGAGACTTAGTGAGTGGACTACAACACAGCAGATGGAACATTATGTGGACAAATGTGAAGTTATCCACTTTGGTAGGAGGAACAGATGTGCAGATTAGTTCTTAAATGGTAACAGATCAGAAAATGTAAATGAACGAAAGGATCTGGTGGTGCTTGTCAGTAAGTTACCGTAAGATACCATGCAGGTCCATCAAACAGTTAAGAAAGCTTATGGTATGCTAGCCTTTATCGCAAGAGGATTTGTTAGAGGAATAGTGAAGTCTTGCTTCAATTGTATAGAACCCTGGTTAGACCGCACCTGGGGTACGGTGTCCAGTTATGGTCCCCTTAACTTAGGAAGTATTTTATGGCCATATAGGGAGTGCAACGAGGATTCACCAGACTTGTTCCCGGGATGGCGGGACTGTCATGTGAAGAGAGATTGGGGAAACTTGACCTGTATTCGCTAGAGTATAGAAGAATGAGACATGGTCTCATTGAAACCTATACAATACTTCAAGACATAGACAGGATAGTTGCAGCTAAGTTGTTTCCCCGGTTGGCTTTTCCAGAACCAGAAGACACAATTTTAAAATAAGGGGGAAGCCACTGAGGACAAAGATGAGGAGAAATTGCCTTGCTCAGAGAGTTGTGAATCTTTGGAGTTCTCTACCCCAGAGGGATGTGGAAACTCAGTCATTTAGCATGTTTGAAGTAGAGATGGACAGATTTCTCAATGCAAATGACATACGGGGATATCAGGATAGTGGGGAAAAGACATTGAAGTGGAAGATCAGCTATGATCATATTGAATGAAGAGGCAGGCTCGACGGACTGCATGGTCTACTCCTGCTCCTATGACCCTATGAAGAATAATTCCTCAGTTGGAAGAAGGCTAACTTCAATGGGATGAGAGGGAATCTGGGCAGGCAAACAGGAAACCTAAGACTGACATATCAACAGTGGCGGATGAATGGGTAAAATTCAAGGAGGAAATCCTTCAGGTGCAGGCTAGGTTTACTCAAACAAATGGTAAATGCAGTTGGACGATCCTTGGATGACGATGGAGATAGAGAGTATGGGAAAATAAAAACGAGGCTGGACAATCCATGCCAGACCACTGAAATAGAGCAGGGGAATGGAACTGAATTGATTGCTCTGTAAAGAGATGGCGTGGAGTTAATTGATTTCTTAATTGCCCTAATAACTATATGGCTCTGTAGCAATGGCGTCACTTCACTTAAAATAAAAAGCCGAGTAATGCAGTTGAGATAGAAATGGAGAAATAATTGGCGATCTGGTAAAACTGAAAAGAAAAGGATAACGCCCCTGGTCTGACTGTATGCACCCAAACATACATAAGGAAATTAGGAAGTGAATAATAAGTCTTTGATTTTACGTAGAACAACATGGAATATTGAACACAGAAACACGGCTTTCAGCGACCCCGGCTCCTGCCAGCCTTTCGGCTCCACTCTAGTATCCTCCCATTGTGCCTCATCCAAATCTACTAGCATAACCTCCACTCCTCTCTATTGTATTTTTCCTTATCTTGTTAATTGGTGTCCTAAAGTGAAACACCCTGTGTCTAATCTCTCGAAATGTTCCCGAATGTGAAATGTTATCGAAGGTCACCACTCAGCCTTCTATGTTCAGGATAAAAGAAATCCTTTCCTGATAAATATAACCGCGCAGTTTGGCTGTCACCCGGGTATTTTTTTCCAGATTCTCCAGTGCGTCTATATTGCTGTTGTAAGATGGAGATCAGATCTGAACACCGTACTAATAGTGTGGTATAACCAAGTTTCTATATAAGTTTAGAGTAACAGCTCTACTTTTCATTTTTATCCACTGGAAATAAATAAATAAATGTATATCATTTCAAAGAGTTTGAGTTGGTACCAGAGGAGCGACTGACAGCTAATTGTGTACCGAAATGTGAAAAGGTATATAAAACAAAACCTGAGATCTATGGGCTAATTAGCTTATCGTCAGTAATAGGAAAGATGCTTGAATCGCTACTAAAAATGTGCCAAAAGTAAATAAAGAGAAATAAATTATTCTAAATATTATAAATAATGAATGGTATTTGAACGCCTAGGTAATGCTTAACTAAGTTGATTGATTGCTCTGAAACAAGTAATGGAAATTATAAACGAGCAATGAAGTAGATGGCATATAGTTGGATTCTCAAAAAGCCCACTATAAAGTTCCATATCGTAGGTTCGTGTTAACTGTTCGTGCATTTCAATAAACAGAAAAAAACTACTGAATGGACATGGGCTCATTTTCCTGATGTAGGACTCAAACCCACAATCTCCCAGAGATGTGTGCTGATAGCGTGAGATGAAATCTGGTTAGTGAAGGCTCGAACAAAACATCAAAGCACCGCCATAGTCTGCTTTGTATGAATGTCTTGCTTTCAATTCTCTGTGAATTAACCATTAAATAATCTAGATGATGTTAACTGCAGGATCAACATTGATCAGTTATTGGGGCTAACTTCCCTTCTCCTCGTCGAAAAAATTGTCATGGCTTTACTTGCCATTTGGCAACACAGATGATGTACCGGTGTAACTTCGGATCATACTGATTGTAGTAGCAACCGTTCAGCGTTAATGGATTGCACTTACAGAATATCCATACAGTGTATCAAAGCTGCAGCGGTCTGACCAAAAACATTTAATCGCACATGCAGCAGCTGCAACCTCAGAGAAAAGATAATACGAGGAGATAATAATAATGAGAGGAGCGTTTCCTCGTAACTGTGCCTTTTTAATCAGATGAAAAATATTTAGTGCACTGACAATGGTAAAGCATATATATGTCTTCAGTTTACCTGTTGCTTGATTGTGTCGAACTTTCTCTGAGAAACAAGTAATATTTGAAATGTTTGCACGATAGAAAGAAATAAATTGAACTTAGAAAACCACCTTCTCACTATTGAAATGACAAGCACCACAGGAACAGGATCAGGAATACCAAAGCCTCAGAACTGTTCCTCTATTAATCTAGATCATGGCTGGTCTGCGAATACCTCATCAAAATTCCAACGCACTCGAAATGGAAAAATGCTCCCAGTGCATCACAGAGCTGTGGGCCATAGCATATAAACCTGCAGCTGGAATGAGTCTCGGATTTGGACCGCCGTGCCTGTGCTTGCTGCTAAAGCAGTTATCCAGCTTATCCCAACTGTTTACCTTTGCTTCTCAATTATTTATCCGAACCCTTTGGAAAGTTACATTTGGATTTGTTTCCAACAGCCTTGAACATCTCCCTCCAGTCATTTATCTTAACTCTGTGACAGTGCAAACAATTTCTTCGTATCCTCTCAATTGTAATCATTCACCATCTGAACACCACTGTTAAAGTTCCAGTTGATCCTCTCTGTTCTAAGGAGAGCCATCGCAGCTGTTCTAATCTGCCCAGATAACAGAAGTCCCTCATGATAGGCATTCACTTTGCACAGTTCAATCAATATATTAAATTATTTCGATAATCATTCTATCGTATTAACAGAGCCTGATTACCCAGCATTGGCAAGTAAAATCAAAGTTATCTTGATACTTTGCATAAACAAAATCTCATTTGATATTTACCCTGGTCTTTCAGTGTTTTGTACACACGGCCCGTGTCTAAAAGGCAAAATTATAATTTCAGTTTACTTCTGTGGATGCTTTTTCATAGATTTTTAAACTTTTTTGCTGCAAGTTACGCTACTTAATATCTTTTATGTTTGTGGAAGGTAGTGAGTTGACGAATTCCTGAAGCTGAGTGTGAAACCTTAGGATAGGACAGGAACTGGAGTACGGACGCAACACTGGTGTTCAAAAATATAGCTTTGCATCGTCTTTCCAATTAAGGATGGCAAATTAATGCTCACATTGTCAGTGAAGTCCGTATCCTTGACGGACTAATAAATATAAATATTTATATTATGGCCTCCTAGCAATATTCCCCAAGATCGATAATCAGTCAGTTAGCATTCATGCCATCTCTTTTCGTTTTTGGCAGAGAAAAGCGGGATAAATGACCACGGATTGATTTTACAAGCAATTATGAATGCACAAGTCAGTCTAACACTTCATAGAACGATAGGATATGAAGACGGTTCTGAATGCCCAGAGCTGGCTGGCCGTTTTATTTTTATATATTTTCAGATTAACGACATCCGACAGAGAGCCTCTATATTATGTTTAATAGATATCTGTATTTCCCCACTCGGTGTCGCTAAGTCCGCCCAAAAGATAAATCCAGTAATTAACAGCTTACTTTCAACGACGTGTTAAACATGTTGGTCTTAAATACAGACTTACAACCGCTATGACCCGGAAAATGAAGCGCTTAAACGGAATCGACCTTCGAGATTTTAAAAATGTAAAATTCTTCTTGCTATGCTATCTTCTAATGAAAAGTGTATTTCAGGAAATGCCCTGTTCGAGCAAAGTTAGCAAAAATAAGAAACTGAAGAGGCAGAAAACCGGCCATCGATTTGTTCATATCCATTGTTCACGAGCGCAACAACTCAGAATATATATCTATACATTGAATTGAAATAAATGGTTACACAGAATTGCATGAAAAGTACAGATCAAAAACAATCCCTTCGGTGCAAACAGTGTATGCTCGAGATGAGCGGTCACCTACCTGACCTCATCTCTCCATATCAGTACAATTTCCCATTTTGTCTCTTGTCTATTGTTGAATTAGCTTTCAATGAAAAGCATCAATGCCTGTCACGTTAACTGCCCCATGTGGTAGTGAGTTCCCTATTCAAAACACGTTCTGGTTAAGATGTGTTTGCTGAGTTCCCGATTGGATTTGTTAACTACTATCTTATACTTATGACTCACATATTTTGACTTATCTGTCAAAGGTGAGACCTTCACTAAGGCTGGCTTATCAAACAGTCTAATAATTGGAAATCATATGCACAAAGTGACATACAAATACACATAAAGTTAAAGACAGGATACCGGACTGTCATTATCGTTTTGATGAAGGTTACCTGACAGCAATGGCGCAATTGGGAACGCTCAACCCGGCCTCTAAGCCCAAAATTCATAGATGAAAGACTCACTTCAGGAACATGAGCTGCGAAATAGGCTGAGAGTTCAATATAGTAATGAGGAAATGTTGTGCTTCTGGTGGAAGGGGTTGCATTGTGACGGATATTGTAGCATGCAAATCACCTACGGGATTTGCTTTGTTCGAACAATGACTACACCTGAAAGTTTCTAAGAGTATAAAAAAGGAGAGGCGTTAAAGTAAACGTCGGGCCCTTAGAGCCAGAGAAAGTAGAATTTATCAAGGGAAATGAAGAAAAGGCAGATATATTGATTATGTATTTTGTGTCCGACTGCAAAGTAGAAAACATAAATTACACAGCAGAAAGGTGATAATACGAGTGAAGAACTTAATTTCCTTAATATCAGCAGAAAATAAGTTTTGAAGGAACTTTAGGGTCTAAATACCACAAATCCCCAGGACCTGGTGGCCTAAGTCCTTGGGTTCCAAAAGTGGAAGTTGCAGTGATTGTGGATTTGCTGCATACGATTTTCGAAAAATTCCCTAGTTTCTACAATTGTTCCAGCGGAGTGAAAGTTAGCAAATGGAACTGTGCTACTCTAGAAATGAGGGGGAGAGAAAACAGGGAACTACAGTACAGTACACCTGACATCTGGAATATGCTGGATAGTGCTCTTCAGGAAGTCTTAACAATGCACATAGAAAATCACGGTATACTGTAACAAAGTCAAGATGGGTTTCCTGAACATTTCCTTTTGAAAAATTATTGGAGTTTTTATTTGTTGTTGTTAAGCTGCATCCGGTAAGTTAGATCCATAGCTGATGTCTTTTAATTGGATCTCCAAAAGAAAAGCATTCGATAAGGTACTACACAAAAGATTAATATTCAGTATAAAAGCTCATGGATTTGTAGATGATATATTAGCATGGGTAGCGGATTGGCGAACGGACAAGAAGCAAAGAGCAGTGATGAACGGGCATTTCCAAGTGGGCACACTATGATTAGTAGAATGCCGCAAGCATTAGTGCTCGGGACTCATTTATTTGCAATCTAAACTAATGAATCAAAGACACCCTGAGCAATGTATCTAAGTTTGATGATGTTACAAAGCTAGGTGGGAATGTTAAAAGGAAGGGACAAAGAGGCCGCAATAACAGAGAAAGGCTAAGTGAGGGTAACACTGCGGCAAATGGAATATAATGTGTGCCAATGTGAGGTAATTGTATTTGGGGGTAACAATTGAAAGCAAACAAAAAAAAAACGATTTAAGCGTAAAGCTTTAACGGTTCGTATTTGGAGGGACTTGCGTTTCCTTGTACAAGGAAACAGGATGGCAGGATGCAGAGACAACAAGCAATTAGAAAGATAACTTGCAGGCTGAGTTTTATTGTAAGGGTATTCAAGTACAGGAATAGGAGCTCTTGCTACAATTATACAGGGCTTAAGTGAGGTCATACCGGTGTGGGCACACGTAGTTTTGTTCTCCATAGATAAGAAAGGATATTCTTGCCTTGGGCGTGGTACATCGAAGGTCCGTTAGATTTGTACTTTGGATTAAAGGGTTGCCCTGCAAGGAAAGACTCAGTATATTGCGCCGATACTCTCTGGAGTTTAGAAGAATGTCCGGTGACCTCATTCAAATGCATAGTATTCTGAAATAGCTTGCGAGTGTGGACATCGAGAGGTTTCTTCAACTGATGGGGAATCTAATATACGGGAGCACAGTTTCAGCATAACAGTCCCCTCATGTCGGACTGAGATGATTGGAAATATCTTCACTCAAATAGTTGTGAGTCATCGGAATACTCTATCCCAGATTGCTGAGGATTCTCCCACTGTTGAATATATTTAAGGCCAAGATGGAGAGACTGTTAAGTTCAATCTGTTAAGGAATCAAGAGCTTTGATTATAGTGTCAGAAACAAAAGTTCAGGCAGAAGATCAGCCCTGGTCCTATTGAATGGCGGGAAAGTCTAAGGAAGCAGGGAAACCCGAGGGCACAGAGTAAAGTTAATTGTGATAAGAACAAGGCGAGGGGTCAGTAAAATATTACTATGCTGCATATGGTTACGGTGTATAAAAGATAGCTGAAAATGTGATGGAATAAGATTCGCTAAAATCTTCAATATGGCTGATTGATTAAAACTTTACGGAGTGGCAATTGCAGTGGTCTGCAACTAATTGAGTTGTTCTTTCACAGATCTGCAGAGACACAACAGGCCAAGCTGTTTCTTCCCACTATGAGATTCAAAGACTCAATGGATGTGGGGATTCGTCGTGGGGTTTGGGGAGAAATGGTGGTATTGGAGCAGCTTTCATTGCACGCAGCGTCCAATAGGGCGGCACAGTGGTGTAGTGATTCGCACCGCAGCGTGACAGTGACCTGGGTTCGATTCTGGGTACTGCCTGTGCGGAGTTTGCAAGTTCTCCCTGTGACTGCGTGGGTTTTCGCAAGATGCTCTGGTTTCCTGCCAAAAATTTGCAGATGGTAAGTAAATTGGCCATTGTAAATTGCCCCTAGTGTAGGTCGGTGGTAGGGAATATTCGATTACTGTTGGGTTAGCATAAATGGGTGGTTGTTGGTCGGCGCAGACTCGGTGGGCCGAAGGGCCTTTTTCAGTGCTGTATCTCTAAAATAAAAATATTCAATTGCACTATATTCAATATTTTGCGGGATTTGTGCGAATGCTGAGATAGATTCGTCCCACCTCGCCCCACCAGCGATGTATACACTCGACATAGATAATTCACCAATGATCCAATTCTCCTTGTTTTACCTTTTTGACACGCTTTTAAAGCTTTAGCTGCAAAGATGCACAAACACAACGTTCAAAAATACTGAAAAATTGGAGATAATTTAAAGTTTTTACTTGAAGGCATAAAACACATGCAGATGAATGAGCCACTGATTTTACATCATAATTGAATTTTCTTTCCAGAGGCGAAACAGAAAGCCCATATGTTCTCAGCAGAGTGTCACCAGAGGATACAAAGCTAATATTTGCCATCATGATATCGACGTTCGGAGAACGTGATACTTTTCACCTGATCTTGGATGCATTCATGATGCTCGCTGTCATGTATTGACAAGCTGTCTGACAAAGTCTCTATTTTAAAAATTCACATGTATTTCAAATACATCTACTGTTTCATCCATTTTCAATCTCTGTATTTGCCACTCTCCTCTCCAATTTTGGCCTCCTGCAAATGCTCCAAATGTCATCTCTACACCACCTGACATACGTGCATGCAGCTGCAGCTACAAAAATCTGCAATTGCCCCCTTATCTTGCCACCTTTCTCTTCCCCCCTACATTCAGATAATCTGTTAATCTTTTTTGAATTTCGTTGATTAAGGGATTTATATATATGTATATATATATATATATATGCTTCACTTATTTGAAATAATGACTTGTGATCATTCTCCATCTGCCTAAAGAAACAGACACAGCCTCGGTTTAACGTTTATCTGAAACACGATTCCTCCAATGCCGCACCACTCCCTTAGTACTACAGTGGAGTGTCTGTTTGAATTGTATCCTCAAGCCTCTGGAATGGAATCTGAATCTGTAACTGTGAGTGCTGCCAGATGAGTCAAGGCTGAGGGGTGTGGGACTTAGTTTCTTGCTCTCCATGTGCATGTTAGAATTTTAACGCAGAGAGTAGAGAAGTTGTTTTGTTATCCAGTTAATTGTGATGCACGCAAACATGAATTACAATTATATATGCATTGCTCTTTCCCATAAACCAATTGGGTTTGTGACAGTCTGCATTATCGTTGATACTGATTGACACAGAAATCAAAATGAGAAAATGGACGGAAGTTTAGAGCTTCACAATTTATGCTGGCACTAACAATACAGAAACAATTGACTTGTGCAAAATTATTTAGTTGATGCTATTTTGATGATGTAGTTAACTAACTTTGAGTGGGTTGATGCTTCTGCTGCTTCATTTTAATTAGCACAGGTAAGTGCATTGCTACGCTCTCCTAAAGTGCAAAACATTGATTCATCGTTTGATGTAATATTACTTTATTAAATGCAGCAAAATCGACGATATCACGTGTGTCACTCTACGCCCAGCACAATATTAAGCACAATTGCAGGCAATTGAATGGGAATAGCTTGCAGGGAGTATGTGGGCTGGCCAGATCCATAGGCCTTTAAAGCATTGCCCTCAAAGGTGAATTTCTATCTCATTAATATGACAAGTAATTGCGGAAATGTATTGCAAATGTTAACAGTCTCATCCGTCACACCTGTTTTTTTCAGAGCCACTTGGCATTTTATAAGTTCTGGCAACAAAGAAAGGAAAATATTGATTACATGACTTTTTATTAAGTGACTTTTCTTTAGTTTTGGTGGCGAGCATCGCATACTTCCAGATGTTATAATGCAGCAGTTTAACTGACTACAACCGAGTCAAAGACATCATATGATAAAAGTCAATCTAGTCGAGGTGACAGCAGCTTTACTTTGGCTGATGCTGAAAAACGGATGATGGCAAATTCATGTCTATTTATAATACATGCATATTTCCCTTTACAACATTATGAACAATACATAATCTGCAAATTAAAAGATAACATTATACTCAATGAGTATGAACTATTCGAAATAAGCAAACATTGCATCACAAAATTGCATAGAAAATAGAGATGGAGATCAGGATGTATAGACTGGACACAGTTACCATCCTCTTTTTTCTTCAGCGCTTCTTCTGTTAGGTGCAAAATTAAATGGAAATTTCAGAGTAAAAAACTTAGTTTCAGGGGACTGTCAAATAGCTTGAAGAAACGGTACGTTTATATAAAGCATATATTAACTAAATTCGCTCCAGCTTCCTCTAAGGACAAATCGTTATTTTCCCGATAGTATCAGCAAATCGAGGCATGCACCATCATTCTACGGAACTGCACAGCAATGCCACATATCTGTAATTTAAGCATGGTTGCATTATCTTGTCAGATCGGTTAACAGAGTAGAAACTTGCTATTGTGCATAGAACAAACCAGATGGTATCCTACCAGCTGCACTTTACATTCTGCGCAGAATATTTTATGACAGAGAAGACTGCAGAACTGGAATATTTCAGAGAGGGGTATGTCAACTGAGAGATGCGCTTTCACCCAAGATAAGATTTCTATCCCAGTATGTTCAGGTACATGCTGGTACAAGCTGTGCAATGTTGTAATAATCCATGAGTACTTCGGTACTCACTCCCAGTACTGGATTAGAAAATTTTCCTCCAATTGAATATTGGGAAGACAGAAACAATTCTGTTCAGAACCCGCTACATAAATATTGCCTAGCGATGGATTTCATTCCTCACATTGGCAGCTGAGGCTGAAAGGAAAGAAAAACTGTTCATAACATTTATGTCATTTTTGACCAGGAGATGAACTTCTGACCACATATGTGCACTGAATATTTCCAACTCTGTGACAACCATTCATGTAGTTTTGCCCTCTAGATTTGTCTATTAAAATGCACATCTGGCTGGCCACTCACAATCTACCCTACCATAAACTCGAGGTAAACCAAAACACTGTTGCCCACGTCTTTGCTCACAGCAAGTCCCATTCACTCGATGGCCAACGCGTAACACAACAATTTTAGGTTTCAGATCCTCGCTTTAGAATCCCTCCATGGGCTCTCACCTCCATATCTTTGTTCTCTGCTGCAGCCCCACAACTGTCCATGATGTTTGTCCTCATCTAATTATGGACTCTTGCGAATCCCTGATATTAGAAGCTCTACAATTGGTGCTTTTGGCTTCAGCTGTCCTAAGCTTTGGAATTTTGCCGCTGGGGATCTCTGCCACCCTACCTGTTCCTTCTCTTGAGCCGCACCTTAACACCTAGCTTTTTGCTAGTGTATATGCTCATCTGTCTTCATATTATCTTTTGTGGCTTGATGCCTATTTGCTGTATAACGTTCCTTGGATGGTTTATAGGTTAATGACGCTCTATAAACACAGGATTGTGTGACATGATCTCAATATAGCATAGTTGTTTTATTTCGAATTCTGTAACAATATGCAATTCGATGTAGCCATACTTTTAGTGTGTCTGGGCTTCCCCAAATAACACATTCTCCAGTGGGTGATGATGTAAGCATTTCAAACATATTGGGGATAACCTTCCTCTTAACTGTTGCTTTTAGGCTGTCGGCATCTGTACACAGTTGACAATAAAAAAACATTATAACGTGTATGCACTTGTACGAGCATTGACGTGAAGTCGACCTTTGTGCACCCTCAGACTATTCAGCAATTCAGTTCGATGCTGGCTGATTTGCAGCATAATTCAAAATTACTATGGAAATTTACAAGAATTTTGAAAATTCGAGTCTTGGAATTGCGGATCGCTACAATTATTGTGCTGCAGATTTGAAAATGAACACTTTCACAATTAAAGATGTTTTGCCCTTGGTTTCTGCAGAAGTGCAATAAATTGTAATTAAAGTTTTCAAAATGCTGATTTTTTGATCCTGGTATTATGGCTTTCATCGCATTGGAAGGTGCTTTTTTCATGAAAAGCTGCTAAGGTTCTCTGAACAGAATTTGAATAAGTCATAACCTGGTCCTCAACTGTGTTTTAATTGGCCAATGCATTAACACAGCTGATTTTCCAGATTTTAGCAGTAATGATATTTATCAGATTTCTGAGGTGCATTTTTCTTTTCCTGTGACATATGCTTTAGTTCGTTAACAATGTACACAATGAGTTTGTTCGTGCTTGTGAGGGAGCAATGGCACACTAGGCACCCTGTGTGTAGGGAGGGTGCCAGAAAGTACAGGAGATTTAAGGTTATATGGATCGTGGGAGCTATCGATTCAGCAGGTAGGATCTTGATGTTTTCATGCTGTGCCACTCTGATAGGAAATGACATTGCACACCATATAGTCGATACAGGAAAGCAGCTGGTGTGCCTATCAACATCAACCCCTGACCCGTTAGGAACCTTCGAATACATGAATGGTTCAACTTTATTTATCAAATGGAAATAGGTAAGGCCCATCCTACATTGTGTGATCCTCTGCTCGTGACAATCTGTATGCGCCAGAGGCAGTACCAACAGGCAGGGACAATCCACGAAAAGCCCTCGGTTGTGAGCAGCAGCCCCCAAGGAGAACTCAAGTTACATTTGCCATGCATCTTCAGGCCCCACATGACGTACCATCAGATGTCAGAGCACCAGTGTCAGAGGCGATTGGGCATGAAATTGGGTGATGACACATTTCTGTGCCCTGCTCAAGGATAACCTGCAGCCCACGGGCTCCAGTGGACATCCCATGACTTTGCTACTCATAGTGGGAGTGGTTCTCAAGCATGACACCTTTGTAGCTTTTTCGGGACCCACCATAGACCTTTGTGGGGTCACCAGTCAGCAGTGAACCCCTGCATCAGGGAAGTCACCACTGGAGGGCCAGTGAGTATGTCCACTTCACGATGGACTCTCAACGCCAGGCGTAGAGGGCCATTCGTTGTGGCACCATTGCCTGAGAACCATAGGTTGTAATGTACACAGACTGTTCTCATGTGGCAATAAGGCCACCAAACAAGCTACCACCTGTAGACATCACCATTAAGGGAGCCATCGTAATCTAGGTGAAGCGGTATGTGATCGCCGCAGATGCTTGCTGCGAATGTGTTACCACTTCTCATGCGGCTGCCATGACACCTGAGTCTTGCACCAGTCCTGGCTGCCACCGCTGTTCACCAAACTGGCTCAGATGGAGGGGTGGCTACTTTTAATATCGCGGGGGCTCTGCGGCGGCCGCTAATTGCGGGTGCCCCACTGAGTTGAAAGGGTGCTGCCGCATAGCGAGGCGCCCAAATAAAATTCTGCGCAGACACTGCATAATGCAGCATGTTCTAGAGAGACAGAGAGATGTCCAAATCCCAACTAATATTTTGACGAAGAAGTAGTTTGAAACATCTCTGCTGAAAGACCCAAAAAGAGAATAAAACAAGAAATAGGAACACAAGTAGACTGTATCGCCCATCGAGCCTATTCCGCCATTCAATAGAATAATAGCTGAACTTGGACTTCAATTCCAGATTCCTGCCGCTCTCATATCCCACGATTCCCTGCGAGCAGCCCAAACATCTATCCATCCCAGCTCTAAATGCATCCAATGATGGAGCATCCACAACCCTCTGGGGTAAAGCATTCCAACGTTTTAGAAACCTTTTAGTGGAGTAATTTCTCATCATCTCAGTTCTGAATGATTGACCCCTTATTTTGAGACTGTGTTCCCGTGTTCGAGATTCCTTGGCCAGTGGGAATAATCTCTCAGCTTCTACCCTAAAAATACCCAGTTCCAATTTTGTATACTTCCCCCTTGATCAGGTGTACCACAGCAACACAGCAGTTTGCTTCTTTCTATCCATGCTATCAGCTGCTTTAATCATGTGAAACAACATATATTATATTTCAACAATAACAGTGACTTGATGTAGTTTCAGATGCACGATATCACTTCAGAATGTAGTTTCTTCATTTAGAAAGCATTGAAATGGCTTACAGAGTGCAGCTGCTGAAGGAATCCACTGCTTGACTATGATCTTCCGACTCCTCCATTCAACTTGAACTTATACAGGGTCTTTTTACGTGAGAGTAAGATCAAGTATCTTCCCAGGAATGCAGTTAGCCTCAGTTGGAAGCGAAAGCAATGAAGGAGGTGTTCTAATATTAGGAGGTGTGACTAAAAGTGTGAAAGAATATGTAGTGTTTAGGACACCTTTGAAGGCAAATGACGAGATGGAGAGGCCTGACGGACACAATGACCAAGCACATAGTCTAAGACTGACATAATATGGCAGCAATGTTGCGCTGAGAAGAGAGGAGTTATGTAAGTAGCCAAAGCTAGATTAACGTGAATTTCTCACTGCGTTGCAGGTCTGGTGGACGTTCATGAAATTGCTGCCGATTAGAACATGGACTGAACTGAAAACGCAGATGACAGTTTTACAATTACTTCGGGATGTTGACATAGGGAGAGGCGAGGGCAAGGTGACATTTGAAATCAAAATGTAAGAATACGGACAGAGACAGCATGGATCCGAAGTTGTCCAAGTGACAGGGGGAAAAATATAGGAATGGGTATGAGTGTGCAGGATCTTCCTGATGCCATTATCAACACCTTGTACAAAATCAAAGAAGAAAAATCAGCTTTCTCCAACTACGGTGGGATCACCATGCTGCCTATTGCAAGGACTATCCTGGTGAATACTTCGAAACAGGCGTGTGCCTACCATTGCAGTAGAAAACCACCCAGAGAGCCAGTGTCATTTCAAAGCAAACAGAGGCACCACAGACATGGCCTTTGCACTCAGACAATTGCAAACAAGGTGGAGTGAGAAAAACAAAGGCCTGCTCGACAGTTGTGTAGACCTCACCAAAACATTCCACACTGTGAGCAGAGATGGCCTTTGGAAAATCCTTGAAAAAGTTGGATACCCACCTAGTTTCCTGACCATGGTGAACTAGTTTCATGAGAATCAGTACAGAAACGTTAAGTAAAACAGCGACCTCTCGAGTCCCTTCAGTATCTCCAATGGTGCGATGCAGGGTTGTGTGCTGGCCCCGACCCTATTCACCATCTTCTTCAGCATGATGCTGCAGCAGGCAACGGAAGACCTCAAGGAGGGAGTTTACGTATGCCTCCGGACTGATGGAGGTCTATTCAACGTCAGGCATCTTCATGCTTACACAAAGACAAAATCAACTTATCCGTTAACTTCTTTTCACCGATGACCGCCCTGTCCTGTCCCACAATCAGGCAGACCTGTAATGTATAACAGCAGCTGTTCCCGAAGCAGCACAACTCTTTGAACTAAAAATTAGTTTGAAGAAAGTGGAAGCCCTGCATCAGCCTGCACCCCAAGACGAATATAGACCAGCAAGCATTGTCATCGAGAGAACCGAGCTGAATGCTGTCAAGCAATTTACTTAATTGGGGAGCATCGTCTCGTTTGATGCCATCATAGATAAAGGAATTAGACAACGGGCTTTCAAAAGCAAACAGAACATTCAGAGCACAGAACAAACTCAAAGTGTACAAAGCCATAGTCCTCACTCCGCTTCTGTATGGCGTCAAGTGTCCTATGCCACCGCCATGTATGCCTTCTGGAGCGCTTCCATCAGCGCTGCCTCTGCAGCAAGCTCACGATCCGCTGGCAGGACCGCAGCTCAAACATTGAAGTCCTGGAAACAGCCAACATCATCAGCATCGAGCCCTCCTTCTGCAAAGACAACCACATTCGGTGGGCCACGTTGTCCGGATGGATGACAGTCGTCTGCCCAAGATCATGTTGTATGGACAGCTGAACAAGGGTTAAAGGAACGGAGTGGACCTATGCAAACGTTTCAAGGTCTTCTTGAAGACGTCCCTTTCTGTGTGCAACATCGAGCATCGCCAGTAGGAAGCGGAGACCATAGATCGTGCTGCTTGGATATGCAAAATCAGGAGAGCGTCAGACAACTTTGAGACTGAGCGAAGAACAGACATGAAAGAGAAAAGGAGGAGAAGGATAGATCCAATTGCCCCCAACAGCGACTACACCTTCAATTGTACCCACTGTAGGAGAATCTGCCAGTCGTGGTAGGCCTGAATGGCCAACGGCAGGCCTGCAATCAATGACTGCAACCTTCCTAAAATCTTTGCCACAAAGAAATGCCAAGAAAACAGACAGGGCATAATGCCAAAATTTGCAGCTGAAATTAAATTTGGAAGTATTGTGAACTGCAATTGAATTCAGGAGGGCATGCTCAAGCTGGTGGAAGGGGAAAACACGTGGAAGATGAAACGTAATGCAGAAAGGGCGTTGGAAGTGCAGTCGGTCAATGACTTCAAGAGGAATTTGGTTGGACACCTGAGAAGAATAGACTTGCATGGCTATGGGAATTGAGCCGGAGAGTGCGACAGACAACAACGATCTATGTTGAGCTGGCATGGACTCCAAGGGCCAAATAGGCTCCTTCTGTGCTGTAAATAAATGAGCTATAATGAAAGATTACACATCACTAGTTCGGTGTCAACTGGAGTAGATTCAGAGTCATAGTGTCGTCTCGAGCACAGAAGGATTCCAGTTGTCCCATCGAGTCCATGCAAGCTCTCCACGATGTTAATCAGGCTGTCCCACCCTCCCTGCATCTCTATTTCCTTCAAGCGGCCATCGAATTTCCTCTTGAAGTCATTTATTTCCCTTGTTGGCAGCAAGTTCCAGGTCATTACCACCTGCTGCGTAAAAAAAAATATTTTCTCATATTTCCCTCTGCGTTTATTGTTTGAAAATATCAACCTGTGTTTCCTGGCCCTTGTACCATTGGTTAATGGGTACGGTTTTGTCAATTTCTAGCTTATCAATGACTGTCATAATCTTGTACACTTCTATTAGATCTCCCCTCAATCTCCGTTGTCGAAAACAATACCAGCTGTATTTTATCCAAACTAACCTTGTAATGAAAAGCCCCAATACTGGGCACCACAGTTTACGAGGGATTTGGATGCTTTCGAGAGAGCGAAAAACCGAATTAAGAGTATGGAGATAGGGATGAGAGAATTCAGTTTATAGGTAGATTTAGAAAGCTGAGTTTATTTTCATGCGAGGTGAGAATAAGAGCAGATTTTATGGGTGTTTAAAATCATGATGGATCCAGACAGAGTCGATAGAAACTGTTCATATTGGTGAAAGAATCGAGAACAGAAGACACCAATTTAGGTTTATATTCAGAACAACAAATGAGGGCATCAGGATAAACTTTTTTACGCAGCTATTGGTTAGGCTGTGGAACACTCTGGAAAATATGGTGGGAACACATTCTTTCATGGCTTTCAAATCGAAATAAGGGAATAATCGGGAATAAGGACGAGATAGTTGGATTATTTGGCTTGCTCTTTCAGGATGCCTGCAAGTATATGGCAGTCGCAATGGTCTCCTTATTTATTTTTATTTAGAGATACAGCACTGAAACAGGCCCTTCAGCCCACCGTGTCTGTGCCGACCAACAACCACTCATTTATACCAACCCGACAATAATCCCATATTCCCTACCACCTGCCTACACGCGGGGCAATTTACAATGGCCAATTTACCTATCATCTGCAATTCTTTGGCTGTGGGAGGAAACCGGAGCACCCAGCAAAAACCCAGGCGGGAGAACATGCAAACTCCGCACAGGCAGCACCCAGAATTGAACCTGGGTTCCTACAGCTGTGAGGCTGCGGTGCTGCGGTGCTAACCACTGCCCAATTGTGTTGCCCGTCCTTCTGTGCGAAGTTTTCCTTAACTGGAAGCCAATATCGGATGGTGGCCAGCAGTGTGGTCAGTGAACGGGACTTGGCCTGCATTAAGATATGGGCAATGGAAATTTGGATCAAAATAAATTAATGTGTGTAGACTGTCGGCAGCCTGCTCAAAGTGTGATGGAATGATCAAGGTAGCGGAGAAATGGTTGATGATTTCAGCAACGCTGAGGTGGGGTGGAGCTGAGTGATGGAACAAAGGTACAAACAGACATTCCTCTCGATGTTGCAGATATGTGGGTGGAACTCGAACTCAGATTAAATTCCCGCAACAAGCTACAAACTGTCCAGGTTATCCACAGCTTGGGAGAGGAGTGGAATCTATCTCTCGAGAACGGAGTTTCCGATGGGGATCGAAGACAATAGATTAGGTCCTCCCAATATTTATTTGGAAGAAATTTCTGCTCATCCTACCCTAACGTCACTTAATCGATCTGACAATTCAGGCACAGTGGTGATTTCATGAGGGACGGTGATCAGGAAGAGCTGTCTATGATCAGCATGGATGCGACTGAATTAGATTTTTTTGAGGATATCAACGCGGGACCGCCTGTGGGCAAGGGACAATTGCATACAATTGCAGTTCTTTGTGGAACACTAAAGGTAATGGCTTCGGAGTAGGAAGAGAAGCCCTTGAAAGGGATTCTTTTGACAAGACTGAAAGTATAGGAATTGAATCAGGAGAGCGCAATCCCACCTAGCTGGACAACTGTGGTGGACGCTGGGGGAACATAGTGTGATATATTGTCTCAAAGGCTGCAGAGAGGTGGATATAGATGAGGTAGAATAGTATGCATGTGTTACAGCAAGATAGGATGCCATTTGTGATTTTGACAAGAGCAGTTTAGGAAATGTGACTGGGATAGATACATGATTGGAGGTATTAAAAGATGGAGTGCCGGTTAGGATGTTAATGGAATGGTTACTGGAGTAGTCAGACATGGATATAATAAAATTGATGACGCTTTCAGCAGCGGGTAATGGATGGTGAACGGGCGCAGGCGGATCATCATATGGAAGATGAAGCAGATAGCATCTGTAGTGAACAAGACAAGGGCTAACATGTTCAGTTGAAGATCGAAAGGTTGCTGGTGATTCGAAGAGACTGCTTCTGTTGATAATATTCAACAGATGAGGTGATGAATTTAGTGGTGATGCAAAGGATTTGTTGGTGGGGGGCGAAGACAGTGGTTGTAGTATATCTGATGTTCATTTGAAGGTCAGGTGGGTTTTCCTGCAACTGGATGCTGTACAATTAGTAGACAATATCGTTCTTATGGGGAAGGTGATAGAAGGGAGCTGACTACTTTGACATAAGTGAAGATTGGGAAGAGTTGATCGAGCAGACAGAAAGTAAATAGTTAAGATAGATAGATAGATAGATAGATAGATAGATAGATAGATAGATAGATAGATAGATAGATAGATAGATAGATAGATAGATAGATAGATAGATAGAAAGATAGATAGATAGATAGATAGATAGATAGATAGATAGATAGATAGATAGATAGATAGATAGATAGATAGATATAAATGAATTAAACAAGACAACAATAATTCAATAAATAAAACAGTAAGGGCACATTGAAAGAATGCAACAAACAAAGAAGCAGGTAAATACAAAACATTAAACTATGTGTTTGAAGCATGCCATGGTTTGTATGGCGTTGTGGGAAATAGCCTATTCTTGTGAGTGAAAGATTGTAGCATGCGAGGTAAGAGTCTAAGGCCGAAAGTGATCAGCAAGGGTACATTTCCATCATCCTCTCACCCACAATGTGTGGCCTGTTTATTCAGTCTTAATTATCCAAAAACCACCTTGTTAAATTCTTCAGTACAGAAACAGCCCCCATTGTTTTCCATCAAAAGAGAGAGAAAAAGCTGGTTTCCATGACTGTGCACCCAAGAGCTGCTGGTGCGGCCTGAAGTTTTAACAGACCAGTACCTCGACGCTTCCACTCGACGTGTACATTTTATGGTCATGTTTGAATTTGAATTAGATTACTTTGGTTAGATTTACCATTAGGAGTTGTGAAGAGAGATATTCGAAGACATTTCAAATGGATAATGCTGTGAAATATGGATTATCTTTCCCAGATTCAGCAATTTCCCCTAAAACAAAGTCAAAGCACTAAGAATAACTGGGATGCAAGTTTCATTGAAAAGCATACTATGTCGATCATATAGCTCGTTACATTTGTCGGATGATTAGGGCAGGTGTACAGTCTGATTGAATCTACGCTAAGTGGTTCAACACAAAATCCTTTATTTGAAATGAAAAAAGGGCAATTGTTTCTTTTTTCTTCCCCCACAGATATATAATATCCATTATTTGAGAAATGTGGGGACCTAATACAGGACATTTGCTTTCAATTCAATGACATATTAATAATCACAGACATGAACAGTTGCAATCGTTAAAGTTAGCACCGTCATTTTCTGCTTTGTCTGTCATTAGAATTGACAAACCATGGTAGATTCCTATGTGACCTCGAGGAAGAACGAACTGCCTCCAGGTCTCTGCTGCTAGCAATGCAGGGCTACAATCGTAGGAGTATGATAAAGATTTTGTGGTTAAAAATGCATTTCTGAAATGCATGCTGAATAACAATGAACCTATCATTGAGTAGAGCAAGGCTGGCTGGTTCTCAGTTGGAAAACCACCTGTCAGATAATGAAGACACTCTTTACTTTCAGATTGGACTCGGATATGCAGCTGCAATTTTGGACCTGATGTGGGAGCAATGTATGTTGCTATGAACATTCAGACAGGACACTGCCTGGCAAAGTGCCTTTTTTTTTCTTTCAGTTAAAAGTACTGCTGTTATCAGACATTATCTCTTACACCTCAGCCCTTTTCATAGTCCTGTGCAGATTGGTTTTATTCCAAATGTCAGCCTCCACATTTTATGCTTGCGGAACATTTATGCATCTATAGACCTCCAAATAGTTCCAGAGATGTAGAGGAAAGGATAGCAAAGATGATTCTTGACAGGAGCGAGAGTAACAGGATAGTGGTTAAGTGGGACTTTAACTTTCCAAATATTGACTGGAAATACTACAGTTCGAGTACTTTAGATGGGTCTGTTTTTGTCCAGTGTGTGCAGGAAGGTTTTCTGACACAGTATGTAGACAGGCTAACCAGGGGCGATGCCACATTGGATTTGGTACTGGGTAATGAACCCGGCCAGGTGTTAGATTTAGAAGTTGGTGAGCACTTTGGTGATAGTGATCACAATTCGGTTAGGTTTAACTTAGCGATGGGCAGGGACAGGCGTATACAGCAGGGCAAGAATTATAGCTGGGGGAAAGGAAATTATGATGCGATTAGCCAAGATTTAGGATGCGTAGGATGGGGAAGGAAACTGCAGGGGATGGGCACAATCGAAATGTGGAGCTTATTCAAGGAGCAGCTACTGCGTGTCCTTGATAAGTATGTACCTGTCAGGCAGGGAGGAAGTTGTCAAGCGAGGGAGCTGTGGTTTACGAAAGAAGTTGAAGAGCTTGTCAAGAGGAAGAAGAAGGCTTATGTTAGGATGAGACGTGAAGGCTCAGTTAGGGCGCTTGAGAGTTACAAGCTAGCCAGGAAGGATCTAAAGGGAGAGATAAAAAGAGCAAGGAGAGGACACGAGAAGTCATTGGCGGATAGGATCAAAGAAAACCCTAAGGCTTTCGGGAGGTATATCAGGAATATAAGAATGACTCGAGATAGGTTAGGGCCAATCGAGGATAGTAGTGGGAAGTTGTGTGTGGAATCGGAGGAGATAGGGGAAGTGTTAAATGAATATTTTTCGTCAGTATTTACAGTGGAGAAAGAAAATGTTGTCGAGGAGAATACTGAGATACAGACTACTAGGCTAGATGGGATTGAGGTTCACAAGGAGGAGGTGTTAGCAATTTTGGAAAGTGTGAAAATAGATAAGTCCCCTGGGCCAGATGGGATTTATCCTAGGATTCTCTGGGAAGCCAGGGAGGAGATTGCAGAAACTTTGTCCTTGATTGTTATGTCGTCATTGTCGACAGGAATAGTGCCGGAAGACTGGAGGATAGCAAATGTTGTCCCCTTGTTCAAGAAGGGGAGTAGAGACAGCCCTGGTAATTATAGACCTCTGAGCCTTACTTCAGTTGTGGGTAAAATGTTGGAAAAGGTTACAAGAGATAGGATTTGTAATCATCTTGAAAAGAATAAGTTCATTGGAGACAGTCAGCACGGTTTTGTGAAGGGTCGGTCGTGCCTCACAAACCGTATTGAGTTTTTTGACAAGGTGACCAAACAGGTGGATGAGGGTAAAGCCAAAGATGTGGTCTATATGGATTTCAGTAAGGCGTTTGATAAAGTTCCCCACGGTAGGCTATTGCAGAAAATACAGAAGTATGGGATTGAAGGTGAATTAGTGCTTTGGATCAGAAATTGGCTAGCTGAAAGAAGACAGAGGGTGGTGGTTGATGGTAAATGTTCATCCTGGAGTATAGTTTCTAGTGGTGTACCGCAAGGATCTGTTTTGGGGCCACTGCTGTTTGTCATTTTTATAAATGACCTGGATGAGGGTGTAGAAGGGTGGGTTAGTAAATTTGCGGTTGACACGAAGGTCGGTGGAGTTGTGGATAGTGCCGAAGGATGTTGTAGGTTACAGAGGGACATAGATAGGCTGCAGAGCTGGGCTGAGAGATGGCAAATGGAGTTTAATGCGGAAAAGTGTGAGGTGATTCACTTCGGAAGGAGTAACAGGATTGCAGAATACTGGGCTAATGGGAATATTCTTGGTAGTGTAGATGAGCAGAGAGATCTTGGTGTCCAGGCACATAAATCCCTGAAAGTTGTCACCCAGGTTAATAGAGCTGTTAAGAAGGCATATGGTGTGTTCGCTTTTATTAGTAGGGGGATCGAGTTTAGGAGCCACGAGGTCATGCTGCAGCTGTACAGAACTCTGGTGCGGCCGCACCTGGAGTATTGTGTGCAGTTCTGGTCACCGCATTACAGGAAGGACGTGGAAGCTTTGGAAAAGGTGCAGAGGAGATTTACTAGGATGTTGCCTGGTATAGAGGGAAGGCCTTACGCGGAAAGGCTGAGGGACTTGAGGTTGTTTTCGTTATAGAGAAGGAGCAGAAGAGGTGACTTAATCGAGACATATAAGATAATCAGAGGGTTGGACAGGGTGGATAGTGAGAGCCTTTTTCCTCGGATGGTGATGGCAAACACGAGGGGACATAGCTTTAAGTTGAGGGGTGATAGATATAGGACGATGTCAGAGGTAGCTTCTTTACACAGAGAGTAGTAGGGGCGTGGAACGCCCTGCCTGCAACAGTAGTAGACTCGCCAACTTTAAGGGCATTTAAGTGGTCATTGGATAGACATATGGATGAAAATGGAATAGTGTAGGTCAGATGGTTTCACAGGTCGGCGCAACATTGAGGGCTGAAGGGCCTGTAGTGCGCTGTCATGTTCTGTGTTCTATGCAGTTGAAATATATCATCCCAAAATCTCTCACTGAAACATCTTAATATAGCATAATGTAGAGTTCCTGCCCAAAATTGCATTCACAAGTTCCTCGCACTCGATGCTCCCTGTATCTCCTCGGGTGCAAAAAAATTAGGTTTTATCAGGCGGTAACGTGAAATGAGGGCTATTACATTGGCCAGCAGTTAGACGCCATGAACAAGTTCAGTTCGATTGAAAGTAGTGGAACTCAATACCAGATGGTGGAACAGAACACCTCTGGTTCGGGCTGCCAACAGGACAGATTTCTAGCTCCAGAGCTTATTTGCTGAAGGTTTGACTTAAGTTCATTTCATTTGCTTACATCACATTCTAGTCTCTGCTATCCTATTCAGTCTTATCCTGTTTCTGAGGTAAATGCATCCAGTTTGTTTTTGCCTTTACCGCTTCGACATGTTTGAAGTTCTGGATTGGTAACTTTAAACAAAAGGCATTCTGTACAAACTTATTTTCCTATAGACATTTAGTGCATAAGCCAATGACAGGAAGCACAAAATCAGAATTAGACTTTGACTGACGAATTGGACGTGGGCAGATATGCCCTAATTCTCCTAACTCATATGTTCGTATGTTCGTACATCGTTCATTCATTATACGCCCATGTTCCTTGTGTAATATTGTGAACTTCATTGGAGTGTCGTATAGAAGGCTGTCTAACTATTTCAGCCTGTTATGCGTCCTGTCATAACCAAACTTTGCAAAAGATGATCTTATGAGACAATTTGATAAAGGGGCGTTTACATTTATGATGGAACGGGCTACTAATATTCGTCCAGAAACAGCGCAATAGTGTGGTCACATTTATTTGGCTGTATTCCAATCGTCCAGTTTACTAACTTTAAGTGTATTTTTGAATTTACTGTTTTGAATTAGCAATGAAAATTACTTTAAAATTGTAATTCAGCTGTAGATCAAGCGATTTCAAGAAATGCTGGACGAAACTTTAAGTTAGGAAAGAAAATCAAACGAGCATCATGACATTCTTGATTTAATCACCTCATACCACTGTTAGGAAGACAAGAATTCTCATTGAGTATCAGCAGGGGTACACGTTTGGAATTCCAACTAAAAAAAACTGTGTTTTACAAAGAGCTGTTAAAGGCTCGGCAGGCCGAATGCCTTGTTTCTGTGTTTTGGCATTCCAGGATCCATGCCTATTTGCCATAAAGCTGCACTCGCTGGAAATTGTTCGTTACATTTGCAGCTGACGTATTGTGATGGAAATTCAAATTTGGACGGCATGACAAAAGAAAAGGTATCACGGGGTCCCTGTTGTATTCCTCATTCAATATCCAGTGCTTTTCAAAGCAATTCAATGCAATATCGTGCGGCATGTATAATGGGCGGATAATGCAATAGGTCTTTTCTGCATTACCCTCGAAGCCGAATTTCTATTCCATTCATTTGACTTGCGAAAATTGGAAAATCGTTGCTGCATTGTTTTATGTTGAACGTGGCAGCGTTTGAAATAGGTAGACGATGATATGATTCATACCTGCTTTTGGCAGAGAGGCCTGGCATTTCAGAAGATCTGGCGGCATAGAAGGAAAATATTAAAAACGCGTTTTTTTTAATAAGATGCCTTTGCTTGCCTTTGTCACTGGACTGCACCGCGTCAAGAAGATAGCTGGCCAGCATCTTCACAAGGGCAATTAAGGGTGGACAACAAATTCTGGGATGGACAAAGACGCCTGCACTGCATGTAAACGCTTCCATGTTTCTTGTTACTTTATTTTCATGAACTGCAGTAAGGGCACCTGAATTTCACTCTCTAGAGGTTAATCAACTCCACGTGGGGAAACTGTTGAGATTGGTGATAGGGAAAGACCGCAGAATTCCAATTAGCCTGTCATAATACCGCAACTTCGAAGCTCTTGTAAATGTTGATAGACAGATGGCAAAGAAGCTGGAAAAGCCATAACATAACAGTGAATGAATCCGAACTCTTTGTTCCAGGACAAGGTGAATTGCATTTACTTACTATCTGCTTCTACTTTCAGTGCGTCTTCTGTAAAGGAACGACCAATGGAACGTATTAAAAAAAATGAAAGTGCCTTAGCTCCTCAGAATGTCACGATGTGGAATGTATTAAGTAAGCTGCAATGCAGTTTCTTTCTATGTCAAACGGTCATTTTTACGGAGGTACCACTGGTTCGAGTCAAATACGACAAATTAGCACATGCATTGTACGTAACTCACACATGTAGGGCTGAATTTTACTCGGTCAACAAAAGCGGAAGTGGCCGCGTGGCGTTGAGGGGGTTTTGTGGTGGCGTGCTTGCCCCGAAACCTTAAGTCTTGAAGTCCGTTTCCGATCTTCTTGCCTCCTCAATACGGCAGGCCTGCCATTTATGCTGCTGAAAGCTTCGTGTCAACATATTTACATTGAGGTGGCCGCGATTTTATGGGGGACTGGTAAAATTTGTAAATGGCACATGGGGATTACGTGCCATCTGATCCCCAGCAGCACTAAAGCAAAATGTCGGTGATGCCGCAGGAAGGCAGCCAAGGAGAGCCTTGGATGAGGGAAGGGCCAGCTGAGGTCATTGTCAGCCTTCTGGTCTCTCTTCCCAGTTGGGCAATATCTCCGATATAAGGGTTTCATGGGCATTGCATCCGGCTCTCTGCCCAGCTGGAGTCTTGCATGGGGGCAAGGGTCTGGTGGGCTATATGTAGTGTCTGGGCTCTCAGCAGGGGAGGGCACTGATGTGTAGTGGACCATATTACCAGCGGAACATCACAGTGAAAGCTGCCAAAGCAATTTCATCTCTGTAATGGCTGTGCCCTGGAGGGCTTTTGATTAACTGGCATGGGTCTCATACAGCTGTCTTTGTTGACATCAATTCTATACAGCGGCAGTTGAGAGGAGGGAAGGCCACAATTTTTATAACCCCACCCACGCCCCTTTCCCCATGAAGTACATCAAGAAGAGTGTCAGCAGCCAAAAATGCCAAGAAGGACCTACCAGAGCCATAGAGTGTAGTGTATTCGAATCAGCTACATACAATTTCCTGAGCAGCAGTATCAACAAAGACTGAAGCTCCCTAGGAAGGTCGTCACCGACTTATGCACAATGCCGCAGCATGAACTTTGAAATATGTACTTAAGTCGGAAGCCAATGCTCGTGGCGCTGAAGATCACCTGAAGATCAACTTCTCAGCCTTTGCAAACATACATCAGGACATGCATGGGTCTCCCAGGCAGTAGGCCATCACGGCATCAAGGAGGTGAGAAGTGCCCTGTTCAAGAGGGCCGCTGTCTATATACGTTACCGAACTAACTATGACAGCCAGGTGTATGGGGCCATCGGGGACGGGGCCATCACTGGATTTCCTCAGGTGCAAGGTGTCACCGACTGTACACATGTGGCCATCCGGGCTCTGACGGAGCAGTCATCACCCGTCATCAACAGGAAAGCTTCCATTTAATCGAGATTAAACTGGCCTGCGACCCCTGAAAGGGTATCCTGCAGGCGCGGGCTCGCTTTTCGGGTAGCAGCCAGGACACAGACATGCATCGACAATCCCAGATGTCACAGCTTCTCAGGACCCCTGCTAGCGGTCAGGAGTGGATTCAGGAATTGAACGGCTAGCCATTGAAGAAATGGCTACACACGCCTGTGAAGAACTCCCACCCTGCAGCACAGAAGAGGCACAACACTTGCTACAGCTCCACCCGAGCGTCCATTGAGCAGAATGTTTTGCTGCTGAAGATGAGATTCAGGTGCTCCGACCGATTTGCTGGCGCACTGCAGCCTGACACAGCGAAGGCCTTGTGGATTGTGATAGGCAGCTGTGATCTACACAATCTAACAATGCAGGAACAGGAGGCCTTGCATGAAGAGGACATGTTTAATCGCCTTTTCGCATCCAACGAGGAAGATATGAAGGAGGCTACTGTGCAAATATTACTGGATATTGATTGGCTTACACCCGAGATGAAAGCCATTGAGAGACCACAAGGGAGGCAAGAGACAATCTGATTATCTCCCGGTTTCTTCCACTATGTTGGCCTCTCTAAGTTGACTCAATAAAGATCAATCTCCCTGTATTATGCCTGTCACTTCCTTTATATCTTGATTCTGTGCCGAGCGACCTGCTGCACAAAGCGCTCTGGCACATTTGAGATACTTACCAAATGCGTTCTGTACCTAGTTTTGCAGCTCCCTGAATGAGCAAGCATCTCAAAACTGAGGCGTGAAAGAATGATCCGTTGACAACAAGCAATGTGTACTCTATTCCTAACACAAATTCAGAAAATAAACAACATAAAGAACGAATACAATACACCCATGAATGCCCAAGTGCATCTAACGTCTACTTTATCCGTCCACTTGTTCTTCCAAGTGGCAAAAACGCTGTCCTAGCATTTGAGGTGGAGGCAGGCTGTGGATTAGGCTGGCACTTGGCCTGTGATGAGTTTCGTGGCTATCCTCTTGCTGCCTGAGGCCTGGAGGGCTAGGTCTGGCAAACTGATTGCTGCACAGGTGAAGGAGCTGGCGGTTACTGGTGCAGGGCTGAGTGATGTAGGGTCCTCAGAGCTTCCGTATATAATCGGAAAGCCCTGTTGGTACCCCCAGATGAACAGGTCAACCTCTCCTCGACACTTTCAAGGCTTACTTGAAATGCCTTGCTGACCATCGCAGGAGGAAGATCTGAAGAAGACTCCTGGGGCCTTCATTTGCTCTTTCCTTGCCACTGCTGAAATGAGTTCATGGTCAAGTTGATGATGTGTAGTTCTGCACGCATCTGTGGCATTTGGCTCCCCATGAGCGTTGCCACAGTTTCGATGGATAAAGCCATGCGTTCACACAGTTGACGCCTGGCAGCACTCGTGACATAGATGGACTTCTCCATTATCCATTCATGGTTGAGCATTGCCTCTCGCAGCTCTGACAGGCGTCCCTTATCTCTCTCTCTCTCTCTGTAACTATAGCATGTTCTGTGCAGTAGACATCAGAGACACTCGATCAGATGGGGCGTCTCATGGGCCTGGTCACTCACAGTCCTCCACAAATCTCAGTAGTCTCAGCTATCACAGCCTGCAGCAGCTGCTCGTGTGTGTGTTTGGCGCTGTCACCAGATTGTGACCTTGAATATAATCACAAGTGCACAATATTCAAGGTGAAAGTATCTATGCTGGTTGAAGGTTCAGGTAATTGCTGTGATGTGGTAAGCTCTTAATACAGCTTCACATCCTCAGCGGTCAACGGTCGGCATCATGTCACAATGGCTGTGCTTGCCTGTACCTTTTGACGAGCTGTATGACAGAACACCAACATTTGTGGGTCAGGTTGTGCAGATCTATTCATGCCAACCCTGCACGCTGAGGACCTCCAAAGATGTGGTGGCGGTCATTTGAAGGCAATCCTTACTCTGTTGTGCTAATTCGAGTTTCACTTTCCATGATTGAAAGTCCTCTCTGCTTCTCTGCTAGCTATGCAGCCTCCTCCTCAGCCAATGTTCGAGGACAAAAGTAAGGGACCCCTCTGTCAGACCTCGAGGTCTCTCTGATGTCATCAGCCCGTTTTACCTGCAAGTGGAAAGAGGGACGCAGTAAGTCATCACAAGGAATGCAACAACCGCAAAAAAATGCTGGTGGCAGGCCCTCATCATCTACTGGGGATTCCTACATGAGTTCTCAGCATGTCTGTTCTGAATAGGCGTAATGCGGCTGAACTGTGAAAGAAGGCAGTCTATCGACGTGATGCAGCCATTCATCTGTCAGGTGATGATGCATCACCGCATTGCCACCAACTTCGTGGTCACTCCCTCCCCATTCATCGCTTATTCCTACGGAGCCATATGCAAGCCACAAGGAAGAGAGCTATGGAGGACTTATCTTCACAGAGCAAAATAGGTCATTGGCCTTCTTGCTACACTGCAGCCAGTTCTGCGGGATTCCTCCACGGCTGCTGAACTCCTTTTCAAACACCATACAGGCTGGTTAGTCAGACGGGAGGATCTTTTCTTGCCATACCCTTCAAAGAACACCTCCCATTTTTCCCTTACAGCCTGGATTAGGATCTCCAGGGAGACTTTGCTAAACGTGAGGATCACGTGATGTTTTTCCTTGAATATGGTCACACTTCAACCAGGCTTTGTTCTGACAGTAGCGGTCCTGGTTGCAGAATTATTCAGGAGTTGCAGTTCGGGTCAAAACACAGCTAAATTAGTGTTGCAAGCTATCCATTCGTTCCAGCAAATAACAGCCATGTTGCTGGAGGGTCCAGCAGTTGAAACAAACATTGGAGTAGCATGCTTGTTTCACTGCCTTAGAGAAATGTAACAATACAAGCAGGGCTGGCAGTAGTTTATAAATGGTGCCATCAACTGTGTCGGAGTCATCTAATGCCCTAATCAGCGCCTTGGAGCCAACAGATAACGTGCAATTTGACGTGCTCCGTGAAACCGTGCTGATGCATTGTGATCGTGGTTGACTAGCTGAACATGTGACATGTGGTCAAGGCACCCGCCTCCAGCTTCTCCATCTGGAGCCTCGACCAGCTCACAAAATTCAGTCGATATAATCCATACACCATTACCTGGACTATTTGTATCAGTTTAAGGGCAGAAATCCGTGTTGAATGGTATGGCATAATTGTTTCATTCATCTTGCCAAGAAGGTACGAAAATACACTTCTGCATTGTGAAAGTTGAGTGCATCAGTGTATAGGTATAACCTGATATTGCTCATACCTGATTTCTTCAAAGCTGCCTGGCATTTGGTCATTTCTGATGGCACATAATGAATATATTGAAAAGTTAACTTTCATATGCAGTGGCATTGCTTGCCGTTTGTTGGTGGAATTTAGATATTTCTAGATTTATAGTTGCAGATCATTATTTGGTTGTTATAATACACATTCAAAAGTCTTCGGCTGCTTAGGCCTATTCTTTGGAATATCCTTGCAAAACTTCACTGACCCTCTTTCTGTCTTAGTTCCTTTCAGACTCTCCTCAAAGGCTACCACTTTGAACAAGATATTGGCCATCTACCCTATGTTTATATTTGATTTATAACGCTCCTGTGAGGTGCCATGGACGGTTAATTACATTAAGTGCACTATGCAATTATAAGTTTTTTTGTTGCCAACAGGCATTTTTTTTTTGACTGAACATCACATCTTCTTTCTATTCCGTCCTGTGTTACTAATTCCTCTCATGAATCAGCTAAGTTATATGATTCTATTCCACAAGCTTAAGTAATGTTTATTTTTACTTTATGTGTAAGCCTACGTTTCAACAACGTTTACCATTTTGGCATCGCATTTCAACATCATTTACAAAATGGATATGATATCATTAATATCATCGTCCTTCCCCTTCGTGTCCTTCAACGCCACTGAGAATAAGTGGAAAAATAGGCATTTTATGGTAGATTCGTTAATATGCCCGCTGCTCTGCGAGATATGCCACTGAAAAATCATAAAACTGTACATTTAGAAATCAATTGTATTCATTATTGACCGTTAGGTGCAATGTTCACATTTAATTAAGATGCTTTTCGTACAGTTAACTGGGGTAGCTAAGGGCTTGCACATTCACAGAGATGGGACATAAATGCCGATTCTGCCAGCTAGGCCCACATCCCATGAGGGAACGTAAAGGAAATGCTCTATTGCAGTAAAACATACTGAATATTGAGCAGCACAACAGTCGTGCCAGATGGTGCTACCAATCAAGATGAGTTTCTAAAAACTCAATCTTACTTAGTTTAGACTTAGTTTAAATAACGTCGTGCTTAAAATAGACTCTACTATTATAAAGTAAGACATAAATTTCATAGCTTAACTCATTAAATTGGTTAATACAGTGGCGCAGTGGTTAGCACCGCAGCCTCACAGCTCCAGTGACATGCGTTCGGCTCTGGGTACTGCCTGTGCGGAGTTTGCAAGTTCTCCCTGTGACTACGTGGGGGTGCGCCGGCTTCCTCCCACAGCCAAAGGCTTGCAGATTGATAGGTAAATTGCCCCTAGTGTAGGTAGATGGTAGGAGAATGGTGGGGATGTGGTAGGGAATATGGGATTATGTAGGCTTTAGTATAAATGGGTGGCTGTTGGTTGGCACAGACTCGGTGGGCCGAAGGGCCTATTTCAGTGCTGTATCTCTCGATAACTCTAATGCAATTTCAATACGTGTATGTATAAAAATAAGGGACGTGCAACAAACGTAATAACACACAGCAGATCCAGAGACATTTATTTAAAATCAATCATTTGTACAAGGTATTACGTAGTTTCTGAAAGATGAAATGGAGATCAGTTCCTCAAAATTCGATCGGCAAATGAGACCTTCTGCTGCAATTCCTGCACCTTGTTGGATCTTCTGAGCACTTCATGTGCATTTGTTATCCACGTGAACAGGAAGTCTTTCCGGTTGCCTGAGCTCAGGGTTTCCAAGCTTGAAGTACAACTGGAGTCACAGAGAAGCATCAAGGGGTATGAAATTTTCATGGATCCTATGTTCCACAAGGTTGTCACCCTAAAGGCAATGAGAGCTCAGGAGAGCAGGTGGATGGCCATCTGGAAGAGAAGGAAGTGCAGAAGTCATCATGGCGTGTGTCACACTCAAAGCGGTACTCTGTATTGGAGGGTGTAGTGGAGACCCATTGAATAACTGAAGTCAACAAGGGGAAGTGCCTGCAGACGAGGCAAAAGCAACGAATGGAAATGCAGTCGTTATAGGAGATTCTATAATTAGGTGGACAGACAGGCATTTTTGTAACTGTGATCATGAGTTCCGCCTCCTGATGCCATGTAAAGGACTTCGTGAAGAAGGTACAGATTGTTCTGCTAGTGGAAGAGAGTGAGCCAGAAGTTGCTGCGGTATTAACAGCGTAGAATGACAGATCTTAACGTCCTACATTCGGATTTTCAGCAGCTAGGGAGGGATTTGAAAAGTAAGACCTCGAAGGTAGTTATCCTTCGATTACAGCCAATGATGTCCACCCAGAGAGAGTCGGCAGTGAAAGGAAGGGAGGATCAATGTGCAGCTTTATGCATTGTACCGGGGAGTGGATTTCATTTCTTGGGACATTGGAACCGTTTTGGTGGGAGGAGGCAGCTATCCCAAAGGGGCAGGTTCCACATGAGCAGGACTGGAAGCAATTTCTCGCTGGGATATTCTGTGGTGTAGTTGCGAACGTTGAAACTAAATTGTCTGTCAACTGGCCACTAACATATAGCATTAGTATAGAGGAGTAAGCTGCATAAAGGTACGAGAATGTTGGGTAATACTAGTGAATGAATTGATATCGTATTGGAGAGGAGCAGAATTATTTTTAGGAGTGCGAGGAATACAATGACAGATTATCAATGCACGTATGTAAACCCACAAGGTATGGTGAGTAAGGTTGTTGAGCTACAGGCAAAACAAATATCTGGGAATATGAAGCAGTAACAATATGGAAAAAAAACAGTTTACGAATGAGGAGTACTGGTGTGCATAATATTCAAGCGTAAGTAGTGCTCAGTAAAGAAAGGGAAGAGAAGAAAGGATGTTGTGTGACAGCACCGACTAGTGGAGATATTGAAGTGTTGAAATGCGAGGTATCAGTTTGGAGGAAAAGGGAATAATCACCTTACCAGTGGTATTACACACCCCTCTAAATAGAGAAACAGAAAGCAAGAGAGAGAAGAAAACCTCCAGAAAATCACAGAAATGTGAAGGACCTAGACAGTGATAATATCTGGGGGAATTTAATTACACGAACATCGTTTGGAACAACGTATGAATAAAGTAACAGAATAGGGAAGAATTTCTGCATTTCCTTCAGCAGAACTTCCTTGACCAATATGTTCTCGGAATAACAATGATGGAAGCATAGCTGAATGTGATGCTGGGGAATCATCTGGGCCAAGTGAACTATATGCCTGTGTGTGAGCACTTGAGTAAGAGTGACATACGTTTTCGACAATTACAGGGAAGGAGCAAGGAATAATCGAATGTTAAATTCCGAAATTAGAAATGGCTAACTTCAATGGGCCCAGAGCGGTACTAGCTAGGGAAAATGGAACTAAAGATTGACAGGAAAACTATAGCTGAGCAATGGCTGATCTCTATTGATGATATATTTCAGTGATAAGACAGCTGTATTCTGATCATAAAGGGAAAAAAATCGTCATTCGCTGTGAAGCACTTTGGGAATTCCGTCTTGGTCCGGCCGATGCCTAAATGCAGACACACAGTCTGAATTGTCCGAACAAGCCACTCACTTCAACCACAATCAGAGATGGGCAACAAATGTTGGCATGCCAGCTATGCCTGAGTTCAGTGTAAGAAAGTTTTAGAAACATTGGATATCCCGGTACTGAATGAGCAGAAATTTCCTCTCATGAAATATTAGAAAGACTGGATTTATTGTCTTCAGTCCCTTCCCCAAATGACTTTCCCTAGCTACGAACTAATTCTCACCTTGCCAGATTGTCCGCAACCTTGTGTCATATGCAAACCTGTGTTGAGCTTCAGATCACATAACCACACAGGGCGGCAGAGTGGCGCAGTGGTTAGCACTGCAGCCTCACAGCTGCAGGGACCGGGTTCGATTCTGGGTACTGCCTGTGTGGAGTTTGCAAGTTCTCCCTGTGTCTGCGTGGGTTTTCTCCGGGTGCTCCGGTTTTCTCCCACAAGCCAAAAGACTTGCAGGTTGGTAGGTAAATTGGCCATTATAAATTGTCACTAGTATAGGTAAGTGGTAGGGAAATATAGGGACAGATGGGGATGTTTGGTCGGAATATGGGATTAGTGTAGGATTGGTATAAATTGGTGGTTGATGGTCGGCACAGACTCGGTGGGCCGAAGGGCCTGTTTCAGTGCTGTGTCTCTAATCATAATCATAATCACAATCATTAAGCCAGATTAAGCCAACCACCATAGCAACGACCGACATTGAGCCTGCCTCAGCTGCTCGGCAGTTGGAACCATTAACCATGCCTTTATTATGGCTGGACTGGTCCACTCTAATGTACACCTTGCAGGCCTTATATTGTCATAGAATTATAGAAAGTATACGGCACAGAAATAAGCCACTTGGCCGATTGTGTCAGTGCCAGCCGAAAAACGTTCCGCCCATAATACTCCATTAAACAGGATGTAATCCCAATTTTGCTACCAATGTCCTTACGTTGTGCGTTAACACGCGGAGCATTCACCATAAAGAGGATGAATTAATCGCGCAAATAGATGTAAACATGAATGTTATAGTCGGGATTTTGGAGACATGGCTGCAGCGTGACCAGGGGTGGGAAATGATCATCCAGGCGGATTCAGTATTTTGGAAGGCTGGCTAAAGAGGAAATTAATGCAATAGTGAGGAACGATATTAGCTCTGACGATGTGGAATGTGTATGGGTAGAGCTGAGAAACACGAAGAGGCAAAAACGTTAGTGGGGGTTGTATATAGACCCCAAACTGTAGTGGTGATGTTTGGAATGGCATTAAACAGGAAATTAGAGACGCATGTGGTGAAGGAACATCCGTAATTCTGGGAGATTTTTATCTGCATATAGATTGGGCAAAATCAAATTAGCCAAAATACCATAGAGGAGGAATTCAAGTAATGTATACGGGGTGGTTTTCTGGACCAATACGTTGAGGAACCAATTACAGAACATGCTATCCTGGGTATTGTGTAATGAGAGAGGAATAATGAGAGTAATGAGAGAGCTTTCATTGCAGCTGCTTATTCGGAAGCAGAGAGTGCTGAGCGAGTGATCAGCTGGGAAGGTCAGTTTCAATTTAAACTGAATTTTCCTTTTGTTTTCGGCGGACCAGGGGGCTGCTGGGTAAGTAAAAACGTATATATTTGGGCTGTTTAAAATAACTTGTCTTTCATTGCAGCAGCTTATTCGGAAGCAGAGAGTGCTGAGCAAGTGATCAGCTGGGAAGGTCAGTTTCAATTTAAACTTAATTTTCCTTTTGTTTTCGGTGGACCAGCGGGCTGCTGGGTAAGTAAAAACCTATATATTTGGGCTGCTTCTGAACCCGAGACACGACACGTGTAGGGTCTCCAACCCGCCCTCCTCCTCTAACCAAAAAAATAAGGACTCGGCGGTGTGTAGATAAGATAAGGCTTTTTTCTATTTCTCTTCTTTTTATCGTAAGATTGGTAAAAACTTTTCATTCCTTTTTCATTTATCTAAGTTAAGCTTAAGATTAAATATGGCAGGAGATCTCAGACCATGCAATGCTCATCTTGGTCAATGTGGGAGCTCAGGGACACGGCTGATGTCCCTGACTCCTTCACGTGCAGGAGGTGTGTCCAGCTGCAGCTGCATGACTGCATGACGGCTCTGGAGCTGCGGATGGACTCACTTTGGAGCATCCGCGATGCTGAGGAGGTCGTGGATAGCACGTTTAGCGAATTGGTCACACCGCAGATTAGGATTGCTGAGGGAGAAAGGGAATGGGTGACCAAAAGGCAGAGAAAGAGCAGGAAGGCAGTGCAGGTGTCCCCTGCGGTCATCTCCCTCCAAAGCAGGTATACCGTTTTGGATACTGTTGAGGGAGATGGCTCACCAGGGGAAGGCAGCAGCAGCCAGGTTCATGGCACCGTGGCTGGCTCTGCTGTTCGGAATGGCGGGAAAAAGAGTGGAAGGGCTATAGTCCTAGGGGATTCGATTGTAAGGGGCGTAGATAGGCGGCTCTGTGGTCGAAAACGAGACTCCCGAACGGGATGTTGCCTCCCAGGTGCACGGGTCAGGGATGTCTCAGATCGGCTGCAGAACATTCCGAAGGGGGAGGGTGAACAGCCAGTTGTCGTTGCACACATAGGCACCAAAGATATAGGCAAAAAACGGGATGAGGTCCTACAAGCAGAATTTAGGGAGTTAGGAGCCAAGTTAAAAAGTAGGACCTCAGAGGTAGTAATCTCAGGATTGCTACCAGTGCCACGTGATAGTCAGAGTAGAAATGAAAGAATAGGCAGGATGAATGCGTGCTTGAGAGATGGTGCAGGAGGGAGGGGTTCTGATTTTTGGGATATTGGGACCGGTTCTGGGGGAGGTGGGACTATTACAAATTGGACGGTCCACACCTGGGCCTGACTGGAACCAATGTCCTTGGGGGTGCTTTTGCTAACGATGTTGGGGAGGGTTTAAACTAACGTGGCAGGGGGATGGGAACCAAATGAGCAGGTCAGTGGACAGTAAGGAGGTAGTAACTAAAGCCTGTAAGGAACTAGATAATGAAGTCAGCGTGACTAAGGGACAGAGTAGGCAAGAAGCAAATGATGATAGGAAAGGGACTGGTGGTCTGAGGTGCATTTGTTTTAATGAAAGAAGTGTAGTAGGTAAGGCAGATGAACTTAGGGCTTGGATTAGTACCTGGGAGTATGATGTTATTGCTATTACTGAGATTTGGTTAAGGGAAGGGCATGATTGGCAGCTAAATATCCCAGGATATCGATGCTTCAGGCGGGACAGAGAGGGAGGTGAAAGGGGTGGAGGAGTTGCATTACTGGTCAAAGAGGATATCACAGCTGTGCTGAAGGAGGGCACTATGGAGGACTCGAGCAGTGAGGCAATATGGGCAGAACTCAGAAATAGGAAGGGTGCGGTAACAATGTTGGGGCTGTACTACAGGCCTCCCAACAGCGAGCGTGAGATAGAGGTACAAATATGTAAACAGATTATGGAAAGATGTAGGAGCAACAGGGTGGTGGTGATAGGAGATTTTAATTTTCCCAAAATTGACTGGGATTCACTTCGCGTTAGAGGTCTAGATGGAGCAGAATTTGTAAGGAGCATCCAGGAGGGTTTTCTAGAGCAGTATGTAAATAGTCCAACTCGGGAAGGGGCCATACTGGACCTGGTGTTGGGGAATGAACCCGGCCAGGTGGTTGAAGTTTCAGTAGGGGACTACTTTGGGAATAGTGAACACAATTCCGTAAGTTTTAGAATACTCATGGACAAAGATGAGAGTGGTCCTAAATGAAGAGTGCTAAATTGGGGGAATGCCAACTATACCAAAATTCGGCAGGAGCTGGGGAATGTAGATTGGGAGCAGCTCTTTGAAGGTAAATCCACATTTGATATGTGGGAGGCTTTTAAAGAGAGGTTGATTAGCGTGCAGCAGAGACATGTTCCTGTGAAAATGAGGGATAGAAATGGCAAGATTAGGGAACCATGGATGGCAGGTGAAATTGTGAGACTAGCTCAGAGGAAAAAGGAAGCATGCATAAGGTCTAGGAGGCGGAAGAAAGACGAAGCTTTGAAAGAATATCGGGAATGTAGGACCAATCTGAATAGAGGAATTATGAGGGCTATAAAGGGTCATGAAATATCTTTAGCAGACAGGGTTAAGGAAAATCCCAAAGCCTTTTATTCATATGTAAGGAGCAAGAGGGTTACTAGAGAAAGGATTGGCCCACTCAAGGACAAAGGAGGAAAGTTATGCGTGGAGTCAGAGAAAATGGGTGAGATTTTAAACGAGTACTTTGCATCGGTATTCACCGAGGAGAGGGGCATGACGGATGTTGAGGTTAGGGACAGATGCTTGATTACTCTAGGTCAAGTCGGCATAAGGAGGGAGGAAGTGTTGGGTATTCTAAAAGGCATTAAGGTGGACAAGTCCCCAGGTCCTCATGGGATCTATCCCAGGTTACTGAGGGAAGCGAGAGAGGAAATAGCTGGGGCCTTAACAGACATCTTTGCAGCATCCTTAAACACGGGTGAGGTCCCGGAGGACTGGAGAATTGCTAATGTTGTCCCCTTGTTTAAGAAGGGTAGCAGGGAAAATCCAGGTAATTATAGACCGGTGAGCCTGAATTCAGTGGTAGGGAAACTGCTGGAAAAGATACTGAGGGATAGGATCTATTTCCATTTGGAAGAAAATGAGCTTATCAGTGATAGGCAACATGGTTTTGTGCAGGGAAGGTCATGTCTTACCAACTTAATAGAATTCTTTGAGGTTGTTACAAAGTTGATTGATGAGGGAAGGGCTGTAGATGTCATATACATGGACTTCAGTAAGGCGTTTGATAAGGTTCCCCATGGTAGGAGAAAGTGAAGTCGCATGGGGTCCAGGGTGTGCTAGCCAGATGGATAAAAAACTGGCTGGGCAACAGGAGACAGAGAGTAGGAGTGGAAGGGAGTTTCTCAAAATGGAGACGTGTGACCAGTGGTATTCCACAGGGATCCGTGCTGGGACCACTGTTGTTTGTGATATACATAAATGATTTGGAGGAAAGTATAGGTGGTCTGATTAGCAAGTTTGCAGACGACACTAAGATTGGTGGAGTAGCAGATCGTGAAGGGGACTGTCAGAGAATACAGCAGAATATAGATAGATTGGAGAGTTCGGCAGAGAAATGGCAGATGGAGTTCAATCAGGGCAAATGCGAGGTGATGCATTTTGGAAGATCCAATTCAAGAGTGAGCTATGTAGTAAATGGAAAAGTCCTGGGGAAATTTGATGTACAGTGAGATTTGGGTGTTCATGTCCATTGTTCCCTGAAGGTGGCAACGCAGGTCAATAGAGTGGTCAAGAAGGCATACGGCATGCTTTCCTTCATCGGACGGGGTATTGAGTACAAGAGTTGGCAGGTCATGTTGCAATTGTATAAGACTATGGCTCGGCCACATTTGGAATACTGCGTGCAGTTCTGGTCGCCACATTACCAAAAGGATGTGGATGCTTTGGAGAGGGTGCAGAGGAGGTTCACCAGGATGTTGCCTGGTATGGAGGGCGCTAGCTATGAAGAGAGGTTGAGTAGATTAGAATTATTTTCATTCGAAAGACGGAGGTTGAGGGGGACCTGATTGAGGTGTACAAAATCATGAGAGGTATAGACAGGGTGGATAGCAAGAAGCTTTTTCCCAGAGTGGGGGATTCAATTACTGGGGGTCACGAGTTCAAAGTGAGAGGGGAAAAGTTTAGGGGGGATATGCGTGGAAAGTTCTTTATGCAGAGGGTGGTGGGTGCCTGGAACGCGTTACCAGTGGAGGTGGTAGACGCGGGCACGATAACGTCTTTTAAGATGTATCCAGACAGATACATGAATGGGCAGGAAGCAAAGAGATACAGACCCTTAGAAAATAGGTGACATGTTTGGATAGAGGATCTGGATCGGCGCAGGCTTGGAGGGCCGAAGGGCCTGTTTCTGTGCTGTAATTTTCTTTGTTCTTTGTTCTTTGTAATAATTGACAATCCAGTTGCGCCTGACCCCTTGGGGATTAGCAAACATAATGTGATGGAATTATTCATCAAGATCTAGAGTGACGTCGTTGATTCTGAGAGTAGGGTTCTGAACCTTAATAAAGGAATCTGCGAAGGTATGAGGCGCGAGTTGGCTATGATGGCTTGGGAAACGTCACTTAAAGGGATGACGGTGGATAGCAATGGCAAACTTTCAAAGAGTGCATGGATGAACTGCGACAACTGTTATCCCTGTCTCGCACAAAAATAAAACGGGAAAGGTTGCCAAGCCATGGCTTATAAGGGAAATTTAAGATAGCATTATATCCAAGGAAGAGGCATCCAAATTCGCCAGAAAAAACCCATCAGAACTGAGGTTGGGAGCAGTTTAGAAATCAGCAAAGGGGCACCAAGGGATTAATTAAGATGAGGAGAATAGAGTACAAGAGTAAGCTTGCAGGGAACATCAAAAATGGCTGTACAAATTTATATAGGTATATGAAGAGTAAAAGATTGGTGAAGACAAATGTCGGTGCCTTACAGGCAGAAACAGGGGAATTTATTATGGGGAACAAATAAATGGATGACCAACTAAATGCACAGTTTCCTTCTGTCTTCACAAAGAAGGACACAAATAACATACCAGAAATGTTGGGGAAAACAGGGTTTAGTGAGATGTATGAACTGAAATAAGTCATTAATAGTACAGAATTGGTGTTGTGGAATTGATGGGATTGAAGGCCAGTAAATCCCCAAGGCCTGATAATTTACATCTCAGAGTACTTAAGGAAGTGCCACTAGAAATAATGGATGCATCTTTTAAAATTGTATAGACTTTGGAACAGTTCCTACAAATTGGAGTGTAGCTAATGTATGCCCACTATTTAAAAAAGGAGGTATAGAGAAAGCAGTGAATTCTAGGCCAGTTAGTCAGACGTCGGTAGTGGGGAAAATTCTAGAGTCCATTATTAAAGATTTTATTGCAGAGCACTTGGAGAACAGTGGTGTAACCAGACAATGTCAACATGGTTTTACGAAAGGGAAATCATGCTTTACAAATCTACTAGAATACTTCGAGGATGTAACTCGTAGAGTTGTTGAAGGGGAGCCAGTTCATGTGGTTTATTTGGACTTCAGAAGGCTTTCAACAAAGTCGAAAGAGGTTAGAGTATAACATTAAAATGCATGGGATTGGGGTTAATGTATTGCGATGGATAGAAAATTGGTTGACCAAAAGGAAACAAAGATTAGGGATAAACGGGTCTTTTTCCGGATGGCAGGCAGTGACTAGTGGCTACCGCAGGGATCTTTGCTAGGACCCCAGCTATTCACAAAATAAATAACTGAGTTAGATGAGGGAACTAAATGCAATGTTTCCAAATTTGACACAAAACTTATTGGGAGGGTGGGCGGTAAGGAGGATGTAGAGAGGCTTCAGAGTGATTTGGACAAGTTGAGTGAGTGGGAAAATGTATGGCAGATACAGTACACTGTGGATAAATGTGAGGTTACCCACTTTGGTAGCAAAAAATGGAAAGCAGATTATTATCTGAACGGCTATAAACTGAGAGGGGAATATACAACGAGACCCGGGTGCTCTCGTCCACCAGTTGCTGATGTTAAGCGTTCAAGTGCAACAGGTGGTAAAAAGGGCAAATGGTATGTTGGCCTTCATAGCGAGATGATTCGAGTATGGGAGCACGGATGTCTTGCTGCAATTATACAGGGCCTTTGTGAGGGCACTCCTGGAATCTTGTATGCAGTTTTGGTCTCCTTATCTGTGGAAGGATGTTCCTGCTATCGAGGGAGTTTAGTGAAGGTTTACCAGACTGATTTCTGGGATGTCGGGACTGATGTATGAGGAACGATAGAGTCGGTTATGATTATATTCACTGGAGGTCAGAAGAGTGAGGGGGTTCTCATAGAAACCTATAAAATTCGAACAGGATTGATAGGGTAGATGCAGGAAGGATGTTCCTGATGGTGGGGGAGTCCAGAAACAGAGGTCATAGTCTAAGGATACAGGATAAACCATTCAGGACTGAGATGAGGACAAGTTTCTTCACCCAGACAGTGGAAGCTGCTACCACAGAAAGCAGTTGAGGCCAAAACATTGCATATTTTCAGGAAGGAGTTAGATATATCTCTTGGGGTAAAAGGGATCAAAGGGGATGGGGGGCAGCGGAAACAGGTTAGTGAGTTGGATGATCCGCCGTGATCATAATGAATGTCGGAGTTGGGCTCGAAGGACCGAATGCCCTACTCCTGCTCCTTTGATCTATGTTACTATGTTTCTTATATCAAGTTCCATTCGTCTATATTACTTGGGATTGATGACGTACGTTGCCACCCAGTCAATGAGTTCCTCAATTGAAAATTCACATCCTTGGTTTGAAAAGCTTTCATGAAATGGCCAGCGCCCGCCCTCTACCTCCCGCACCCCCCCCCCCTCCACCCCCACAACTCAGCAACATTCTGCAGCGCCAGAAGCTTCCAGGTTATCTTTGCTCATCTCATTCTGGACTCCTGGACATCTCAAATTTCAACACTGTTGGCCGCATAAGCAGCTGCCTGGGGTCTAATGTCTTGAAATACTTTCCTGAACCTCTCTCAAACTGTAACTATCTCACATCCTTTTAGATGCTGCATTGGAACTACCTCTTCTGCCAAGCTACTGACCAACTGCCCTAACACTTGCGCTATGTGGCTCTTTAAAAAAAAAAAGTAAAGCTCCTGTAAGGTGCTTTGGGACGCTTTGTAATATTGAAGTCGCAATAGAATTGACATTAGTTTTGGTTGTTACAGGACACTTTATTCGCAGATACAACAAATCGACTGCTAAATTCAGCTTCTGTTAATAGCTCATTTCATGCCTCAACTGGGCATTACGTTGCTATTCCACAATTGGTTGCAATTTCCCTTAATTATTTGCGTTTATGTGTCTGTTTCAACAATGTGCACAATATTGACATAACATTTGAACTCCCTTTTTGGAGCTCATAGACATAGGAAGCAGAGTAGTTCTTTCAGTCCTCAAATCTGCTATAAAATTTCAGCTCATCATGGCGGATCTGTATCCTAACCCATTGAATCAAACGTATTTATGCAAACCTTAACTTATTGTTGAAAAAAGAAATCCATCAATTGATATCCGATAACCCCAACAGGTTTTAGGATCGAGATTTCCACTATGTCATTACCTTTTCAGTTATAAGCTGAAGCACGACATCACCACTGAAAGACCATGCATGAATTTTCTATCTATCCAACATTGACACCTGTTTTACACGTTCTACAAGAATAGCGATCTCATATCAATTCAGATGCAGGCTATTCCATCCCAATACTCTTGCCTTGATGCAGACACCATTCAAAGATATTTAAATGTGCGATTTCCGAAGGAATTGCACAGCTCAATTATGAAATTTCTACTGTTGCAGTTCCTAACTTGTCCAGTGTATGAACCTATAACATGATCTGTGGAGCATCACGAATATCCACAGCAACAACTTGAATTTATATCACGTAATTTATATGGGGAAAGTCACATGGCGCCTCGCAGCAATATAGCCAGTAGTAATTATGAAGATAATATTTCCATGACCATTTGGAGGAGTGAGTGGAACATTGATAGAAGTTGTAGATTTATGAATGCCATGAAGGCAAATTAAGAGGTAGAGGAAGATAGTCGTAATGAACAGTGCAGTGCATTGTTTAGACTGATGAAGGCATAACAGCCAATGACGGTCCAAGAATTTGCGGATGCCAAAGAGGCCGCATTTTGAGCAGCAGAAATTTCGCTGCTCACAACGCGGTCTGCTCGACTTGTGGAGACCAAATACAGACTGGGTGACCACTTTGGAAAACAATTCCCTTCCGCCCACCATCATGACCTTGAGCTTCCAGTCGCCAGTCACTTAATTTTCTGGCTTGTTATAACACTGACTGCAATGTCCCCGGCCGAATCCAATGTTCCATTGAAGCTCAGTGCAAGTCCGAATGAAAGCACCTGATCTTCCGATTAGACACTTTACAGCCTTCCAGACTGAACACTGAGTGCATCAATTTCATACCATACTCTCTGCCTCCACTTGGTTTCCTTTGCTTTGCATGTCTTGGTCTCGCTCTTATTTCTCTAATTTGATTATGAGTGGGCGGGAGCTATTCACACAAACTCTGGGCACACGGTTTGTTTCTTAGCTTGTCCAATTACAGTCCCTTTTGGTCAGCGTATATAACTTTTTGGTCATTTAATGTCTCCTATCTTCTGCCATTTCGCCAACTCTCACTTTTGTTCTTTTTCCACACCCTCTCACATTTCACCTGCGTAAAAATTGGTTGCATTTCTAACTGATTCAGTTCTGATGGAGGGTTATTGACCTGAAGCATTAACGTTGTTTCGCTCTCTTGACACATGGTGCTTGATCTTCTGTGTACTTACAGAATGCATCTGTTTTAATTTCACGTTTGCAGCATCTACAGCATGTAGTTTTTATTTGCACTTGGTGTTGTAGTGCTGGGAGAGGTTACAGAAATAACGAGTTTTGAGGTCATTGAGGGAGTTGTACAGGAGGATAACAATTATGGATCAGAGACAAAATTCCATTACCGATTTTAGGGGTGATAGAGTAATCAGATGCTGTAGGCTAGGAAACAAGCTGAATATTGCATGAGTTCAATTTAGCTGTATTAATGGGATGCAGTCAGCAACCAGAGATTCTGCCACCATATTGCCACATTTTTCTTTGCTGTGCTTGGTTGTATTATTTTCATTCTCTCTCGTATTTTTATTTTTGAAAAGAAGCCGTTCATCATCCAGTCATTAACATATCTCTGGGCTCCTATTGTGTCCTTACCTTGTTCCATTACCACACCCTCAGTCTTTGCACCATTAAACATTTTGTTTTGTCATTTAATCTTTCCTGATTTCCAATAATCAAACCCTTCCCCTTTATTCTTCTTCCCACATCTTCCTTCCACTTACAATCCTTTTATTTACTTAAAATTAATTACATCTCTAACTTTTCCCTGATCTTATGAAAGGTAATCGAACTGAAATGATAACTCTGTTTCTCTCTCCGCTGATGCTGCCTGACCTGCTGAGCATTTCCAGCATATTCTGTTTTTATTTCAGTCCCCCAGCATCCATAATATTTAGCTATTTCTCTGGCAGAGTTAAACATCAGACGTGTCCTATAGAATGAGGAAAACGCATTTATGCCCATTGTGTGCACAGTGCTTGACAATGCTTTGGAATAGAAGAGACTATAGAATGATTTGGTGAAGAACAATAGCCAATATAATGGGATAGCTTGCCATATGTAGAAGCAGAGTTTTGAAATTCTTGTGAGGTCTTGAACACCAGAAGTAGGTGTAGCATTGTAGGAGATACATTTAAGTCAAAGGGTAGAAGATAACTGCCGTTTTACAGATTGTTTTGAGTCTGTTGAATACACCGTCGATAATACTGATTGATACTGCCCTGCAAACAAGATGGACATGTCAAGAATGTTTAAAAAAGTAGTCTTACCATCTTCCTTTCTTTTCAATGCGTCTTCTGTTATTGGTAAGACAGATTAATTCCTCGATAATGGCAAATTTATTAAGTGATGTCATTCTTCTTGAATCCGAATATTGACGAAATCATCAACGAATTAAATTGTGTGAAACTCATATAGAGAACAACAGCAAAAAATAGACAGTCATCCCACAAGTGAACAAGATAAAGATTATTACATTCAATACTCTGATCAATAATTAGTGTGCTAAGTGGTTGCAGATTGAATAGGGGGATTGATCGATTGAAAATGTAGCTGGAAAACCGATGCAGGATTCAGGGCAGCAGATTTCCGAGGCACTGGTGCAGGTTCTGAGGCAGGTTTGACCTGTACAAGATGGATGGGCTACACCTTAACAGGAGTGGAAAAAATAGCCTCGCAGGGAGATTCGTTAGTGTTGTTGGAGAGGGTTTAAACTAGCTTGTTAGGGGGATGGTAAACTGAGGGGTAGCTCAAATTGTAAGGAAGTAAAGCTGGTAACAGAAGGTAGAAAAGTAGCAAGCTACACAAGAACGCAGGCGAAACAAAGGCAGACATCAACTAGGTTTATAATGCGGAAAAGTATCAAGAAGACGAGGTTAAGAGGACTCTAACTGAATGCACGCAGCATTCGCATTCACAACAAGGTAGACGATTTAAAGGCACAAATCGAGGTACATTGGTATGATATAATTGCCATGACGGAAACGTGGCTTCAGGGTGATCAACACTGGGAACGGAATGTCAAGGATATCGGACATTTAGGAAGGACAGGAAAAGGAGGTCGTGTTATGCTCATAATAAGTGATAGGATCAGTATATTAGTCAGGGACGATCTCAGATCGGAAGAATAAAATAAGGAACCTGGCTTGGTGGAGCGAAGAAACAGCAAAGGGCAGCAAACACTGATAAGAGTTGGTTACAGGCCACCAAAATGTCGTGGTAGTGCGGGGCATCCTATTAATCAGGAGACTAGAGAAACCTGTAACATGGGTTTTGCAGTAATTGTGGGTGACGTCAATCTGCACATAGGCTGGCTAACCCTAATGAACACTAATGCTGTGGAGGACGAGTTTCTGGAGTGTGTTAGGGATGGTTTTCTCGAAGACTATGTTGAGGAACCGAAGAAAGAACAGGGTATCTAGTATTATGTAATGTTAAATGGCAAATTAATAATCTTGTTGTAAAAGAACCTTTAGGGATAGGTGACCATAATATAATAGAATTTTGCATGATGCTTGAAATTGAGGAAGTTATATCTGAAGCCAGAGTGTTAAATTTGACCAAAGGCAATTATGATGGTATGAGGAGCAAATTGGTTGAGGTGCATTGGGAAAATGCATTAAAAGGTATGCCAGTGCTGAGAAAATGGGTAGTTATCAAAGAATTAATGCATAGTTTGCAGCAACTATACATTCCTTCAAGGCAGACAACCCAAACGTAAAGGCTAGCAAACGAAGTTTAGGATTGTATAAGATTTAAAGAAACGGCCAATAAAGTTGCCTAGAATACAACAAAGGAGGACCAAGAAACTGATAAAGAAACGGAGAATAGAATATGAATGTAAACTATCAAAAACATAACAACTGAGTATGAAAGCTACTATAGTTACATAGAATGTAAACCATTGGCTAAGAGGAATGAGGGGCAATTGCAGGCATTGTCAGCAGAATTTACAATGGGGATTAGAGACATGGCAGCGAATCTAAATGATTGTGCTGACAATTTGCAAGACATCTCCCAGAATGTGAGATCCAAGGGAATAGGGGGAATAAGAAATTGAAGAGGTTCATTTGGAGGAATTAATGGTTCTAAAGGGTGATAAGCCCCCAGGACGTGATATACTACAACCCAGAGTATTGAAAGAGGTAGCTTTAGAGATAGTGGATGCATTGGTGGTCATCTTTCAAAATTCTATAGATTCTATAACATTTCCTGCAGATTGGAAGGTCGCAAATGTCAGCCCACTATTTAAGATGGGAGGGAAAGAGAAACCAGGGGACTAAAAACTTGTTAGCCAAACATCAATAGTAGGGAAAAAGGTGAAATCGATTATAAAGGATGTGATAAATGGAGACTTGGATAGTAATGATCTGATTGGGCATAGTCAGTATTGATTTTTGGATGGCCAATCACGTTTGACGAACCTGTTGGAATTTTTTGAGGATGCTACTATCAGAATTGGTAAAGGGGAGTCTGTGTACGAAGTGTACTTGGAGTTTCGGAAGGCCCCTGCAGGAAATCCATTAGTAAAATTAAGGCACATGAGATAGGAGGTAATATACAGGCATGGGTTACGGATTGGTTAACAGGCAGCAACAGAACACGGTCATTCCCGTGTTGACAGTGCAGTACCAGAAAGATCAGCAGTTTGGCTCCAGCTATTCACAATATATATCAATGATTTGGATGTGGGGACCAACTGCAATATTTCCTAGTTCGAAGATGACATAGAACTATGTGGGAATGTGTGCTATGAGGATGATGCAAAGCTCCTTAAAGGGGAGTTAGGCAGACTTCCTGAATGGACAACAACGTGGAAGATGGAATACAATGTGGAAAAGTGTGAAGTTATCCATTTTTGTAGGAAGAACATATGTGGAAAGTATTTCTTAAATGTTAAGAGATTGGAAATTGTAGATGTACAAAGGGACCTGGGTGTCCTCGTCAATAGTCACTGAAAGCTAACATGCAGGTGTGACAAACACATATGCAGGCTTATGGTATATTCGCATTTGTCACAAGAGCATTTGAGTACAGGACGAGTGAAGACTTGCTTCAATTTTATAGAACCGTGTTTGGACCGCACCTGGAGTACTGTGCGCATTTTTAGTCCCCTAAGCTTAGGAAGGATATTATTGCCACAGAGGGAGTGCGATGACGGTCCACCAGAATTGTCTTATGAAGTGCAATTGGGGAAATTGGGCCTTTGTTCGCTAAAGTTTCGAGAATGAGACATGATCGCTTTGAAACCTACAAAATACTTTAAGGGATGGATAGGGTATATGCAGGTAAGATGGTTCCTCTGACTGGGGCGTCTAGAAACGGGAGACACTACTTCAACATAAGGGCTAAGCCACCTAGGACAGAGATAAGGTGACATTTCTTTGCTCAGAGGGTTATGAATCTTTGGAATTCTGTATCCCAGAGGACTGTGGAAGCTCAGTCATTGAAAGTGCTTAAAGTAAGATTGACAGATTTCTAAATACCAATGGCATAAAGGCATAAAGCCACTATCGTGTTGAGCTGGCTCAATGGCCTTAAGAGCTACTCCTGCTTCTATTTTCCTACTTTACCTCTCCGTACTTGGACCCATAAAATAACCCGTAGAGAATCAAAAATAAATTGTCATTTATGTAGACTTTTTTTTAGCGAATGGGCAGTCTCATTGTGCTTAGCAGAATTGCAGTCAAGCACGAATTAGCACGAAGTGAATGAACAAGAAATTTGTAAATTAGGAGATGGGATTTTACAGTTTGGTCAAAGGCACAACTTTTATATTGTGCATTGAGGCAAAGACTGTGATGGGGATATGGGGTGACGGGGGCTAAACACATGGCTGCCAAATGTTTGTGAAAGTGTTTAATGATGCACAGGATATCATAGTTAGATAAGACATTTTACATGGGGAAAATGGGGTTACAGATAAAGCGTGTGGTGGTGACTAACAGGGATTTGAAAACGGGTATGAAAAAAATCAAATGAATAAATACATTGTTGGAGAGATACTGACGAAAAGAAAGTAGACCGACCATGTGATGGGCACGGTATAGTTTTGCATACTCAGCTCAATTGCAGCTTGTGCACGTGACTGGACTGCTTACTGCAGAGCTAAAAGCTGGTGTACCGTGCGAAATAATGAAATGGTGCCCCAGGCGAATATATGCCCATTCTTTTAAAAGACACCCATTTATTTTTAGGAAACCATCCCTTTGTTATCTCTGACGCACATTGTTTTTCCTTTTATAGAAAGCCATCCCTTGTGTTGCAAAAAACTGCGAGGAAGTCAGTCGATGTCTTGTTATTCAGCTCGCCAAAAGCAGCTTCAGTGTAATCAAATTGACTATCAGGCAGGGAAGTTAACTGGCAAGCAATTCAATCCCACCCTTCATGCAATGTCCTTGACAAGAATTTGCGCGCCACAAATTTCATCAAATGATAATGAAAATTCAGTTGTGTTTTCATTATACATATTTTTGAAAGAGGCATTGACTGATATTACCCTTACCTGATGCTTTAAGAGATTCCCGGCATTTTTCCAGTTCTGGAAGCATAGAAGGAAAACGTTAAACACGATCTTGCTCTGTTTGAGCAATGGACAACAGGCACAAAATCAATCAAATCATAATATAGTAATGGATGTGTCCTATCATTTCAGAACCAGCACTGAAGTGCGTTGCAAACATAATTGAAAACTCAACAATGCTATTTTCAGTACCTACCGTCTACGTGTACTTTCAATGCATCTTCTGTTATTGCCAACAGCAAAATAAAAAAAAAAACACCAATAAGCGCCTGGAGAATTATACATTTGTTTAAGAATGCCACTTTCTTGAGCAATGTTAAAGTAAGTATCGCTCCTCCTACAAGGAACCTTATATCCATAAAATGATCCTTGAATCGAGTGTACCCATGTTAACAGAAATTACATAGACATCCCACACATGTACACATTGGCCACCACGACGTTCAATATGCAAATCAGTTTAGGAGTTGCCCTTATTCTTGAGGCGTCCAGAATAAATAAGGTGCATTACCAGCCTCACGTTATACACTTCCCCGGTATTAGGTTCCAGTGAAGTCAACAGAATTTCAATATTTCCCTGAGTAGCACATCGGATTTCCAGCTGCAAAAGGAGATGTATAGTTTCAGTCTGAATGTTCTACTCTTCTCCTCCATAGCCTATTAGATATATAGACGGAGAATCGAAAGAGCAAACTAAAGATGAAAAACAGAAATGTGCTTATCAGCTTCAAAGCTTCTTGCCGCTGCTAAGATTTGTTATCAGGCACCAAGTGACACCCAGGAAAGAAGGAGAACTTGAATATTAGGAGGAATGATCGAGAGCTTTGTCAAATACGTCGGCAATATAAGAGTCGTTAGGGGAATGACTGAGAGTGAGAGGTTGAGAGGCTTCTGGGATGAATAGCAGAGCTTGTGGCCAAAACATAATATAGTTGATTAACCAACCTAGAGGTGCATAGGAGTTTGGAAACTGGAGTAACATTTTTCTCTTAGGGGGTGGTAAGTCTTGGAATTCTCTTCCTTCAAAACGGGGGAAGTATAGTCTTTGAATATTTTTAAAGCAGAGGTAGGTACATTCTTGATAAGGTTATCGGGGGTAGGTGGAAATGTGAAGTAATCAGTTCAGTCATGAACGTATTGAATGGCGGAGCAGGCTGTAAGGGTCGAGTGACCTACTCCTGCTCCTACTGCGTATGTTCTTATGCACGTTTGGAAACCAACCAGAAGGATTTGGATGACTCAAGGCTATTGAACGTTTCTGAGAAGAGGGCGTTCAAAGAGTATTGGTATAGTCGAAACTGAAGACAACACAGGAGAGAATGAGGTTTTCAGAAGCTGGTGGGATGCATGTTCAGGTATTTGCAGAGATGGTAGTTATTTAAAAGACATGGAATTACACCTCAAATTGAGGGTCACATAATAAACTCAGGATCAATAGTACGTTGAGACCATGAATGGACTAGATTTGGGTGGGAAGTAAAACGGTTCTCCTACGTAATAGTGGTCCAGTCATCTGGTCCATGGTTTGTTTTATTTTCTAGAGGTGACTTCCAATTTTATAGTTGTCTGTTTAATGCAAGACAAATAAAAACACCTGGTTGGAGAAGCTGGCAAGCAAAACTAGCGTGGATTGTAATTCAGAATGGTGGCACATTTATATTTAGTAAGGTCACATTGGAAAGATTTGAGACCCTAAACCAATGGGATCATCTCTTTGCATGTTGTTGGAGATCGTGAGTCTGCAGTTACCTCATTCAGGGGTTTTAAGAATACATATGATTTCACCGATCAAAGAGAAGTTTTGGATTTTAAAATAATTAGCTTAAATTTCTTTCTGGGACATCCCACGGGTACCTCGCTGCTATGGAGCTGTATGATGCAACGAGTGTCTGTTGACATCTTGATCAGTTTGCTGGCTTTTGACAGAACCTGATTGATTTTGGATAAGAATATTGGCTTTTGGAAAGCTGTTTGCTTTAGCTGCAGTTGGACTCAGGAGCAAAAAGGCCACCAGGAACCAGAAGTGCTTCTGTTTTGAAGTCAGCTCGTGCCGGAACTGTGAAATACGATAACTGCGGATTTCAAGGTGAACTGGGGATTTCTCTATCTGATGATCGAGAGGGAAGGCCGATGAAATCTCAAACCGCAGAACAAGAAATACTGGAAATACACAGCAGGTCTGACAGCAACTGTGGAGAGAGAGGCAAAGTTAACGTTTTAGGTCACTGACCTGAAACGTTAACGCTGCCTATCTCTCTACAGATGCTGCCAGACCTGCTGAGTATTTTCAGCATTTCTTGTTATTATTTCAGATTTCCATCATCTGCAGAATTTTCCTTTTAAAATCCCAGGAGATCTGGTACACTTTGGTTTGGTCGCATGAGAAATGAACACACGACTACGAAACTGTAAAGTTTAGGGGAATTCTCGGCTTGAAGTAAAAGTTAAATTATATTTTTTTGTGAGATTTTAAAGTTTAAAATGTAATTTTTTTCCACATTACAGGGCTAGGTCAGTAGTGTTTCACTTTGTTTAAGTCTTGAATTTTTGTTTTCAAAACGTGAAATGTTTTGGCGTATTTCATTTAGTGATAACTGGGAATTCCTTTCTCTAAAAGTTAATGGTCCCTAATTCAATAGTCATACTCGACACAAATTAGACTAATGCACTCAACGAATATCTAGGCATTCTTTTAAATAATCGTAAATGTGTTATTGTTAGGCATTCATTCGTTTTTTTTTTCTAGCTGCAAAGTTCCCTGCTGCAATTGTCTGTATGTCACATTATCAAATGATCTAGCAAAGGTACGATAGCACTAAACACCTATTATATGCGGTAGCATGCCATAAATCTACGTGTAAGTGACCCTGTAGAAGATACAAATGCTGGCACTAATATTCAGTTGAACTGCTAAGGCATAAATCCTTCCATGTGGTACCTCAAAATCGGAGTTCATCCATCGCCTGCCTGTTATATGTACCACTCCATATTCATTTTGAATATAGTCAGTGGAATTGCATATCAGACGGGCAATGCGAATGGCAAATGATCCAATACCACAACGATTGTGATACTGTCCAAGACGGATTTCGTATGCATGCATAATGGAAATACATTTCTCCCTTGTAAACTATGCAGGCTCTGAAGGAGGAAAATACTGCTATTGTGCCTGTCTGATGTTTTCAGAGACTCCTGGCATTTGGCCAGTTGTGATAACACAGAAGGACGAAAACAAATCTTTTAAAAGTGTAATTGCTGGATGTCACATACTCAGCAAAATATCACAATATGATAATTCTATCATTTCACAACAGAAAACTGAAATTCCTTGAAAACATCAGTACACAAGATATGTTGCTCTCGTTCTTCGAAAATCATAAAATTATCAAAGACAAACTTTTTTTAAAAAGTCAACATGGCCCTCCTATTTTAAATACATACATTTGTAAAACTGCCTTCGAATCAAGTTGTGTATCACATCTGAACTGAAGCTGTATTGGGCTCCTACATATGTAAACTTCCAACACTCAATATTGTGGTCAAATTAACGTGTTCGAAATTAGTATTGGGCGTTCAAGAGAAATATGCAGTAATTCAACCACAGCGCACAATATTTGCCCGATATCCATTCCAGTGAACTCAAAAGAAATTGAATGTTTATCCAAAGCTCTTAACGGCAGTCAGCTGACAAAAGAGTTACTGTTGCTCTTGTATGACTTTCCAACTTTCCATGCAATCACCTATCCAGTCTATGAACAAAGTAATTGATACAAAGGTTATCTAATGTTTCAAAAACTTCAAAACACTGCATTCCTACAGTGTCTTTTACTTCAGAAATGTCTTACTTCGCTTCAGTTCACTGTTAGCAGACATAAGTTTACGCCCAAGTAAAGGCAAACTCGAATATTATGTGTGACAGAAAGCTTGGCAATTAAGGCAAGCACTTAATTACCGAGAATTCTGCGATGAGATGCAGTGGTTGGACCCACGAGAGAGAGAAAAAAAAAACAATGTTCTTATCTGACAAAAGCTGGTCAAAGAGTGCATGCATGTACAGAAAGCTAGAATTAGCGTAGGCGGATCGTTTGGAGCGCAGAGATGGATGTGAAATCAGACAATGGGCTTAACCATTATGAATATGCGATTCAAACACGAGTATAAGGATTTCGAAGTCAAGTTGTTCTTGGCACCAAGCCAATATACATCAGAGGTAACAAGCGTGGTGGCTGAATGGGATCATGCAGGATTGTAAACCAGCAGATTTGTTTTGGGATGGTATCAAAAATATTGAAATTGGAAAAATGAACTTTGTTCAGATGGCAGTTGAGTATTCGAATCCGCAGGTAAACAAAGCATGTATGAGACTCTCGACAGATACTCGGTTGAGGCATGGGCATGGAGACAGAGATCAAGTATAAAATAAGTTGCAGTAGTCTGTCTTTGTGATTGGCAAGTATGGGGTCGGATACTCGGCTCAGGATCAACAGTACTCAGCGGATGTGAACAAACTGCTTTTTACATAGAAGAATGCAGGTGTACAAAAGGAAATGTCTGCAATAACGTCTCGGGGAGAATCTACACATATTATTAAATGGCTTTACTTTTCTATTTTTAGGCATCGAGTCATTGGGTCACAAAGGCAGAAAAGCAGATCATTAGACCATCGACTACATGCCGACGCCCTGTAGATTATTCCAGGCAATTCCATTTCCCTTCTCTCTCTGAATAACCCGCAAGTTTATTTCCCTCAAGTGACACTGCATTTTATTTCAGATCAGCATTTTTTTCTGCTCCCATAATCGTCTTAGGCTCCGATTTGCAGGTTATGAACACTCGCTGCATTACATTTCTTCCTCAAATCAATCTGTCCATGCAGCCCCACTCCACCCGCCCCCACACACACACTCACGCACGCACACACACACACATATTGAAACTAAGCATACATCTGTTACCGCTAGTCCATGTTTGATCAGCTCATCGGAACAACTTTTCTTTGTCAACCTTATTTAAACAATTATAATATTGTACACGGCCAATAAATCTTCCTTCACTGTCCATTGTTCTAAGGAAAAATACCGTGGAGAATCCAAAAAAAATCTATCATCCATGGAACCAATGTGGTAAATCTGTTCAGCATCCACTCATGACCCTCACATCTTCCGTTCTGTGTTAAGCAGAACTGGGGGAAAAAACGACTCTGGATGAGGCCTAAGCTGAGCTTTTAAAGGTTCAGCACAGCTTCTCAGATTTTTTTCTACATATTACCTCCATTCGGGAACCCCAAGACCTCATGTGCTTTGCTAATAAATTTCTCTGTTTGCTATGCCACTTTCAAAGGTTGATGCACATGAACCCCCACTACCATCAATAAATTAGCACTCTTCAGATCTGTACAGTAAAGTCTATATTGCTTCTACATACACCTTCTGCCTGTCACTTGTGTCTACTAGATTTAGCCAGCCAGCTCTCTTTCCCCAGCTGGCCTGCATATGTCCGGTCGTGGTTCATTATTATCATATTCACTGTTTTGCCACACCTCTAATCCTGGTATAATCGGAAAAGTTTGAATTTTTACTCTGTATGTCAATATCCAAGCAATTTTAAAGTCTTTACCAAAGACTTGCAGGTTGATTGGTAAATTAGCCACTGTAAATTGTCCCTAGTGTAAGTAGGAGAATAGTGGGGATGTGGTCGGGAATATGGAATTAATATAGGATTAGTATAAATGGGTGACTGATGGTCGGCACAGACTCGGTGGGCCAAAGGGCCTGTTTCAGTGCTGTATCTCTCTATAACCCTATGACCCTAATTTTAAAATAACTTAAAAAATAAATGTGCAATGAGTACTGACCCTTCGGAAACAGCAATGTTTACAATCGCTCAGTCTGATAAGCAAATATTTACAACTACTCACTGTTTTCGCTCCTTAAGTCTCATTTGAAACTCTTTCTGATCCTTCGATTCCATGCGCTTCAGTTATATTAACATGCATTTTATGTGGTATTTTGCCAAGCACGCTATTAAAATCCATTCAGATAACCTCCATTACATTCCTTACAACAGCCGTCTCTGTTACATCGTCCATAAAGATCAATTAGACGAGCAATGGAAGTTCTGATAATGACAAATCCATACAAAACATTGTCAGATAAATTAAACTGCCCCTACTTCTTTTTCCCCGATTACTGTTTCTAAAATCTTACCCTCCAACCATGTTAGACTGAGCTGCTCGTAGCTACCTGGTCTGTCCTTACACCCTTTTTAAGGACAATGGTGTAACATTTGAAAATCTTGGATGAAAGTAATCCGAAAAGGCAACATCTCTGCTCTAAGCACCGCGTTCCACAACATCCTGCCTGTCAATTTTCACCACATCCTTTACCTCTACCATTGCTGCTTCTGTCAACATTTTGTCAGCATATTCGTCCTTAGCAAAGACCGATATAACGTATTCATAAAGTATTCAAGCCTTTACGCGTGCCCCTAATCATATACAACCCCCTTCATCCCTTATAGAACATGCCCCATCTCTTACCACTGGCTTACCATATACATGCCCTTAGAAGAGTGTTGGATTCAATTTTTTGTAACTGAAAATCCATTTCTAAATGGCCTCCTGGCCAGTCTTTATTTCCTTTTCACTTCCCCACTGAACCTATTCTATATGACTTGGATGTCACTTGGAGAATTTATCTGACATGCATCAGATTTGTTTCATCACATTCGATACCACCTTTGTCATCCAAGGCCTCCTGGCTCTTGTTCCTTTTTCCTTTGCCCTTGTAGGAAGGTTCCTAGCCTGAATCTAAAATCCCCTCCTTGAAGATCACCCGTTGTTCCGATATACATATTTATCCCATTTCTGTTTCCATTTCAACCTGGATGGATCACCTCAGATCCAATTGAATTTAATATGTCTTCTTTAGATTTGTTCTTGCTCTTCTCCTTTGTTACTCTCTACATTATGATACGATGATCACCCTGATCCAGATGTTCCCCACAGACATGAGCCACCTGGGTGACATCATTCTCCACCACAAGATCTAAGCATGCGCCTTTTCTAAACCAAAATTGTAAGTGCTAGAAATACTCAGCAGGTCTGGCAGCATCTGAGGAGAGAGAACCAGCGTTAACGTTTCATGTCTGTGAACTTTCTTCAATATAAAAGCTTTATATTGATTACATTGTCCTACAGTCATCGTGTACAAACGATGAGCACAAGTTATAAAGGCATCTCACATAGGTATCAGCTGAACAACTTTACATTCAATACTCTCAGTAATAGGCAGGCAGTAATTCAGGCTTGTGCTATTGCAAAATGTAGCTCGGACGTTTTCAGACACAGAATATAACGGCCACATTATTCAATTTCAGTGTATTCAACGGAGCTGGAATATTCATCCATGGGTGCCATGGGATGGTCAGCTGAAGACAGAGAACCATTGCTCAAGTCTAAACGTTCTACACTTCTGTTACGATATATGGCAGGGATGCAGACCCATCAGCTAGTCCACAGAACATATAAAAAACAACTTGCATTGGTGTAACATTTTTTATGTCTCATTACATCAGGCACTAATTCAGACAGGTCGAATAAAGGAGAGACGTTGATATTAATAGGAGCAACAGAAAGCTCATAACCGATGGAGGTTTTATGAGGGAATTTGAGGAAAAACCTGAGGTGTATAATCCGGGATGCACCAGTTGTCAACTGCAGAGTTTGCGGGAAGATGGATAAAACATCTCTGACAAAGACTTGTCAAAGGTAAAATGAATGTGCAACAGGACAGAGTTGAGGTAACAGAATGTAGAGCTGGATATGGTTATGGAGAACTGGAGTGGTATTTGGAAAGAGAAACTTGAAGAAAACGATGGGAATTTCTAAATTGCATTGCTCTTGGATGCAGAGCCAATGTAGATCAGTGATAACGGTGCTGATGGAGGAATAGGATGGCGCAGTTAAGGAAACCAGCAGAAGTGTTTAGGATTAAGGCATGTTTATTGAAAGCGCAAGAGAGGGGTTTGTTTAGAAGGACATCAGAATTGTCAAATCTGGAGATGTACAAACTATTTGCATTTTCAGCAGCAGGTATGCTGAGACAACGGCATGGCACAGAACGAGATGTGGAGGAAGTGTAAGTAAACCGTTTTGGTGATGGACAGGGCAGGCGTTAGGATACTGATATTATTTCAATGCGAGAAGTATAACAGGTAAGGCAGATAAACTTAGAGCTTGGATTAGTACTTGGAAATATGATGTTGTTGCTATTACAGAGACTTGGGAGAAGGAAGGGCAGGATTGGCATCTAAATGTTCCAGGCTTTAGAAGCTTCAGGCGGGATAAAGGGCGATGTAAAACGGGTGGGGAAGTTGCATTACTGGTTAAGGAGATTATCACAGCTGTACTGCGGGAGGAGACCTCAGAGGGGTCATGCAGCGAGGCAATATGGGTGGAGCTCAGGAATAGGAAGGTGCAGTCACAATTTTGGGGGTTTACTACAGGCCTCCCAACAGCCAGCAGGAGGTAGAGGAGCAGATATGTAGACAGATTTTGGAAAGATGTATAGGTAACAGGGTTGTGGTGGTGGGTGATTTTAACATCCCCTATATTGACTGCGACTCACTTAGTGCTAGGGGCTTGGATGGGGCAGAGTTTGTGAGGAGCATCCAGGAGGGCTTCTTGAAAGAGTATGTAGATAGTCCAACTAGGGATGGGGTCATTCTGAACCTGGTATTGGAGAATCAGCCCGGCCAGGTGTTCGAAGTTTCAGTGGGGGTGCATTTCGGGGGCAGTGACCATAATTCCATAAGTTTTAAGGTACTTGTGGATAAGGATAAGAGTAGTCCTCGGGTGAAGGTGCTAAATTGGAGGAAGGTTAATTCTAACAATATTAGGCAGGAACTGAAGGATTTAGATTGGGGGCGGCTGTTTGAGGATAAATCATCATCTGTCATGTGGGAGTCTTTCAAACGTCAGCTGATTAGAATCCAGGACCAGCATGTTCCTGTGAGGAAGAAAGACAATTTTGGCAAGTTTCGGGAAGCTCGGATAACACGGGATATTGTGAGCCTAGTCAAAAATAAAAGGAAGCATTTGTAAGGGTTGGAAGGCTAGGAACAGATGAAGCACTTGAGGAACAGAAAGACAGTAGGAAGGAACTTAAACAAGGAGTTAGGAGGGCTAAAAGGGGTAATGAAAAGTCATTGGCAAACAGGGTTAAGGAAAATCCCCAGGCTTTTTATACATATATAAAGAGCAAGAGGGCAACAAGGGAAAGGGTTGGCCCACTCAATGACAGAGATGGGAGTCTCTGTGTGGAGCCACAGGAAATGGGCGAGGTGATAAATGAATACTTTGCATCAGTATTTGCCAAAGAGAAGGACTTGGTGGATGATGAGCAAAGGGAAGAGAGTTCAGATAGTCTCAGTCATCTCAGTATCAAAAAGGAGGAGGTGTTGGGTGCCTTGCAAAGCATTAAGGTAGATAAGTCCCCAGGGCCTGATGGGATCTAACTTAGAATGCTGAGGGAGGCAAGGGAATAAATTGTTGGGGCCTTGACAGAAATCTTTGCATCCTCACTGGCGACAGGTGAGGTCCCAGAGGACTGGAGAATAGCCAATGCTGTGCCTTTGATTTAGAAGGATGGCAAGGATAATCCAGGAAATTATAGGCTGGTGACCTTACGTCAGTGGTAGGGAAACTATTAGAGAGGATTATTCGGGACAGGATTTACTCCCATTTGGAAGCAAACGAACTTATTATCGAGAGACAGCATGGTTTTGTGAAGGGGAGGTCATGTCTTACTAATTTAATTGAGTTTTTTGTGGAAGTGACGAAATGATTGATGAAGGAAGGAAGGAAGTTATCTATATGGACTTTAGTAAAGCCTTTGACAAGGTCCAGCATGGCAGACTGGTACCAAAGGTGAAGTCACACGGGATGAGAGGTGAGCTGGAATGATGGATAAAGAACTGGCTTGGTCATCGAAGACAGAGGGTATCAGTGGATGGGTGTTTTTCTGAATGGAGGGATGTGACTAGTGGTGTTCCGCAGGGATCAGTGCTGGGACCTCTGCTGTTTGTAGTATATATAAATGATTTGGAGGAAAATGTAGCTGGTCTGATTAGTACGTTTGCGGACGACACAAAGGTTGGTGGAGTTGTGGATAATGATGAGGATTGTCAGAGGATACAGCAGGATATAGATCGGTTGGAGACGGGGGCCAAGAAATGGCAGATGGAGTTTAATCCAGACAAATGTGAGGTAATGCATTTTGGAAGGTCTAATGCAGGTGGGTGGTATACAGTAAATGGCAGAACCCTTAGGAGTATTGACAGGCAGAGACATATGGGCGTACAGGTCCACAGGTCACTGAAAGTGGCAACGCAGGTGGATAAGGTAGTCAAGAAGGGATATGGCATGCTTGCCTTCATCGGTCGGGGCATAGAGTATAAAAATTGGCAAGTCATGTTGCAGCTGTACAGAACTTTAGTTAGGCCACACTTAGAATATTGCCTGCAATTCTGGCGCCACACTACCAGAAGGACGTGGAGGCTTTGGGGAGGGTACAGAGGAGGTTTACCAGGATGTTGCCTGGTCTGGAGGGCATTAGCTATGAAGAGAGGTTGGAAAATCTCGGATGGTTTTCACTGGAACGCCTGAGGTGGAGGGCCGACATGATGGAGGTTTGCAAAGTTATGAGCGGCATGGACAGAGTGGATAGTCAGAAGCTTTTTCCCAGGGTGGAAGAGTCTGTTACTGGGGGACATAGGTTTAAGGTGCGAATGGCAAAGTTTAGAGGGAATGTGTGGGGCAGGTTTTTTACACAGATGGTGGTGACTGCCAGGAACCTGCTGCCAGGGGATGTGGTGGAAGAAGATACGATAACGATGTTTCAGAGACATCTTGACAAGTGCATGAATAGGAAGGAAATAGATGGATATGGGACCCAGAAGTGCAGAAGGTGTTAGTTCAGGCAGGCATCAAGATCGGCGCAGGCCTGGAGGGCCGAATGGTCTGTTCCTGTGCTGTACTGTTCTTTGTTCCTTGTTCTTTGATCTCAGGTCAAAGAGAACTCTGTGGTAGTGGTCAAATTTGTTTGGATCGTGAATAAAGCAGGCATCCGTTGCGCTCGACCCCATTTAAATTAAGGCAACTCTGAAATATCTTCCCCTCATTTCAAATTGCATTTGCAATTTCAGGCATCCATTTCTTTGTTAAATCGAGAGTCCCAATTCTCCCTTTGAATATGTTATCAAAAGAGGTGGCAAAGTCACTGTCGGTTAAAATGTTTCTTCTGTTCTGTATCATTCCGTAATGCTATGTGCAGCTAATCCCAGCCCAGTATAATCTATAAATGATGACATTAAGTGTTAGGTTAAGTTACTGGGTTAGATGTCGATCTTGCTGATTCCACAAACTAGCAGATATTGCATGGCCTGCATGTTAGACGTCCGTCAGATATACTGGTGGTCGACGTGCTATAGCCATTTATGGCTTCCAGTGTTTTTGACAAGACCAGATCAAAAATGTGCAATATAATCTGCCTGATATCCTGTACAATCTTAAACTGATTAGAGCATGACTAGAATCAATTAGCGATATTTTAAGTCAGATGCAACATGATCTCCTCCTGCAAAAGTATAATTTGCATTTGTTCCTGCACTTTATGAAATGAATTGAAGAAATCGATGCTTCTTGATCAACATTGGAAATGCAATGCAATGTGGACTCCTCCTACAGTAAAGCTGTTCTGTTCATGAAATCACGAATCGTATCGGTGCCAGGAGTGAGCAGAAAGTCTTTCGGCAGCTGGTCAAGTAGCAGCTGAACAATGTCACATATCATTAACAGGATACAAAGTTGTCTTGGGCGGTCGAGAATAATATGATCTATGAAATCAGCTACACGGTACACCCACCCGATTTTCAGTTCCAATGAATTCAACAGAACGTGAATGTACACCCAGGTTTGTATCAGACGACCAGGTAACGAAGTGCTCCTATTGTTTAAATATGGCATGTCTTCCCTTCACTTCCATAACCTCTCCAGTATATGGACGCAGGAAGTAAACAATAGGGTTGTAAAATATCAATTTGCAATTACATGGTGCCGTTTATTCGACATAATGCTTTGCAGGATTGTATTAGGCACAAATTATCACCGGGTGAAGAAAGGGCAGACTCGAATATTATGACCATTAATAGAATACTTGCACAGAGAGGTGGGAATTATAAGTGTCATTTTGGCGAAGTAAAGGAGGATGAGTCCGAGAGGCTTCTCGGGGTGAGTTCAAAATTCAAAGAGGAAGAGGCAAAAGATATTCCGTTATGGGATGGTGGCAAGGAGAAGAGATGCACAGGAGGATTGATTTGGAGTAGTAGGTTTCTCCAGGGTCGGAGAGCTGGATGAAGCTATTAAGAATCCTATTGGTGATGATGTGGAGGTATTTGAAGCGGAGGATGAGAATTGCCACACCAATATGCTGTTGTTGATTAATGCGATGGAGTATGGTCAGAAACGGCCAGTAAAGCTCAGAATGAGTTCACATAGATAAATATTCAAGACTTGGGATTGTTCTTAAGAGCTTGGCAGTTGGCGATTTTGCAGGTTAAATTATCTTATTCTGTGCTTTATCATCCCATAATATTAGGTGCAGAGACATCACAGTTGATCAAGCTATGCACGACGACGTACAATTCTGATTATGGTGATGTTGTAGAAATCCGTCTAGGTTGGTGTGATCCAAGAGAAGGCGTTCACTAGCCTGCCTGTTGTATACCTAACCCGATATTCAGTCCATTGCTGTCAAATTAATTATCAGGCAGATAAATCAATTGGTGGTCAGTTGGACATCGATATGTATGCAATATCATCCGACTCAAATGACATCAATAAATGGAGGGCATATCTATCTTCTTTTTAGGTGTTAATTGTGCAGACGTCGGATCAGGCAGTTCTTGATATTAATCATACCTGATTTTTTAAGAGATTCCTGGCATTTGGTCAGTTCTGGAAACACAGATAGTTTTTTTTAAGATATTGTGAGTTAAGAGGTTAATGGATAGTTGACACACCATTAGTCGATTTCACAACATATATAGCATATCTAATGCATCCCATCATTTCAGAACAAACACAGAAGTAACTGGATACCATGACTGCTACCTAAGCATTGATAAATATCCACACCTACCATGCCACCTCTCCCCAATCCCACCACCGCCACCCCTTACCCCCTCGCCCTCCTATTTTCAATGTATATTCTGTTATTGGCATAAAAATATGGGAATTGCACAACTAAACTGTTCTAATTTCTGGCAATCTCAAGTTGATTTAAAAAAATAATAATTCTTTTTGAACGACACTAAATGTCCCACTGCATAAATAAGAACACAGGAAATTGGTCAGAAGTAATCCATTTTGCCTCTTGAATCTACATTGCCTTTCAATACCATCATGGCTGATCTGATGCTGGCATTAACTCCACTTAATTGTCCTGTAACTATACGCATTTAATACCCCCCTGGATCGGAAATTTCTCGTGCTAAGCCTTGATCATAATAGATAACCCAGCCTTCACTGATGTGGGTGGGGAGTTGGGGGAGAATTCGAAGGATTAACGACACTATCAGAGAAGAAGGTCCTTCTTAATTCCGTCTTAAATGAGAGACCCCTTGTTTTGAAACTTGTTCTAGATTACCACATGAGGTGAAGCATCCTCTCGGCATTATCCCTGTCAAACTTCCTTCGTAGTTTTTATATTTCAAAACTTCCCTTGTTCTTCTTACAAATTCCAATGAATATAGCCCAGTCTGCTCCACCTTTCCTCGTATAAGAACACGTTCATCCTTTGAGTCAAACTGATGAACCTTCTCTGAGCTGCCTCCAATGCAAAAATATCCCTAATTAAATAAGAAAACCAAAGCTCTACGCAATAAATCTAGCTGTGTCTCACCAACGCACTGAACAGTTGTAGTAAGAATTCGTTACTTTTATACTCCGTCCCCCTTGAAATAAAGGCCAAAAATTTCAATTGTTATTCTCATTAATTTCTGGACCTGCGTACTTACGTTTTGCAATTCATGCATGAGGGCACTCAGATGCCTCTGTACAGCAGCATTCTTCTGTACTGCACAGTTAAACAGTGTTCTGTTTTTGTTTCTTCTTTTTCCCGACCAAAGTGGAAACGTCACATTTTCCCACATTATACTCCAGCTGACATTTTTTTTGTCCGTTCACTTCACCTTTCTTAACCTTTACTTAACTTTACAGAATCTGTGTCGCCTCCTCACCATTGTCCTACCTATCTTTGTCTCGTCAGCGACCTTGGCTAGAATAAACTTGTATTTTCAGCCAAGTCACTAATACAAACTGCAAATATTTCACTAATCGCTGTGATTTTTCAAGAGCTTGCCATCATGAACATTGCCTATTTATCATTACAATTCTATTCTTCCTGTTCATTTACCAGTCCTCTATCCCTGATAATGTAATTGCCCCAACACTATGAGCTCTTATCTGGTGCAGTAAATCTTTAGGTTGCAACTTATAAAATGTCTTCTGAAAATCCAAATTCACTACATATATTGATGCATCCTGCTTGTTATATCCTTAAAGAACATTAATAAATTTGTCAAACACATTTCTTTTCCAAGAAATTCTTGATTGTATGATTAATATCTAAATATTCAGTTGGAGATCTTTACAGTTTTTCTACATCTGGATGCTGTACAACTAGCAGCAGAACGTTATTTTTGTGGAGTGGGAGGAAGAGGGGAACTGAAGACGTCGGCAGAAATGGAAGTTGGACTAGACAGAAACTAAAAAGTAAAGATAAATAGATAGATAAACGGTGTTAAAATGAATGCATGCCGAATAACAACAAACCGATCATTGATTAGATGAAGGAAGACTGGCTTCCAATTGAAAATCCTTTACTAAGATAATGAAGACTGTATTCTCTTTCGGATTGGCAGTTGTAATGCAGGTGATCGCAATTTAGGAACTGCTGCGCTAACAATGCATGCTTCTGTCGACATCCAATTTAAAATAGCTGGAAAACATGAGATTATTTTTTCCTTAGTCAAAAGGTGCACAAGAAGTAGATATTATCTCTTCCACATCAGCCCTCTTCGTAGCGGTGTGCTCATTGAACAAAGAACAAAGAACAAAGAACAGTACAGCACAGGAACAGGCCATTCGGCCCTCCAAGCCTGCGCCGATCTTGATGCCTGCCTAAACTAACCCCTTCTGCAGCTCCGGGGACCGTATCCCTCTATCCCCATCCTATTCATGTATTTGTCAAGATGCCTCTTAAACGTCTCTATGGTACCTGCTTCCACCACTTCCCCTGGAAGGAAATTCCAGGCACTAACCACCCTCTGTGTAAAGAACTTGCCTCGCTCATCCCCTCTAAACTTTGCCACTCTCACCTGCAACCTATGTCCCCTAGTAACTGACTCTTCCACCCTGGGAAAAATCTTCTGACTGTCCACTCTGTCCAGGCTTCTCATAACTTTGTAAACCTCTATCATGTCGTCCTTTCACCTCCGTCCTTCCAGTGAAAACAATCCGAGTTTATCCAGCCTCTCCTCATAGCTAATGCCCTCCAGGCCAGGCAACATCCTGGTAAACCTCTTCTGTACCCTCTCCAAAGCCTCCACATCCTTCTGGTAGTGTGGCGACCAGAATTGCACGCAATATTCTAAGTGTGGCCTAACTAAAGTTCTGTACAGCTGCAGCATGAATGCCAATTTTTATACTTTATGCCCCGACCGATGGAGGCAAGCATGGTATATCCCTTCTTGACTACCTTATCCACCTGCGTTGCCACTTTCAGTGACCTGCGGAGATGTCCGCCCAGATCTCTCTACCTGTCAATACTCCTAAGGGTTCTGCCATTTACTGTATACTTGCCACCTGCACTAGACCTTCCAAAATACATTTCCTCACATTTGTCTGGATTATGCTCCATCTGCCATTTCTCCCCCCAAATCTCCAACCGATACTCCATCTGCCATTTCTCCGCCCACGTCTTCAACCGATGGTTTCACTACAACTGTCAAACTCCACATTTTATACATCGTGGAACTTTTGAGCAGTTGGCCTATAAAATTCCAAAAATGTCTCAAACAAAAGAGCAAATATAGCATACCACCAAGGTCCTGTCTCAAATTGCATTATCAAGTTCATTGCACGTTATGCCCCCTTCAACTCCTCCAACAGAAAATGTTGTACTTATCCGGCGATAGCAGGAAACAGGTGCTATCACATCTTTCGGAGGCTATACACCACGCACAGTAGTCCGTTCTATTAAAGTAAATGGAGCTCAATATGTGCTGTTGCACAGCATACCTCCAGTTTAATGCTCACAGCAAGATGGATTTCTAGCCCCCAGCGTAATTTCGCAAGCCGTGATGTAAAATCCCTTGTTCTCGAACGTTCGATCCCGTTCTGTCTTATCCGTAGTCATTCTCATTAAGTTTCACATGTAAATTCATCCTGTTTGATCATGCTCTTACCGTCACTGCCCTTTTGTGTCCCTGTATTGAAAAACAACGATACATAATCATTCTGTCCACATTCATTTTCCTTAATGACATTTAGTGCAAATGCCGGTGAGACCAAGCCCAAAAATTTGAATTAAAATTTGCATGACGAATTTGGATTGGACACAAACGCAGAATAATTTGTTTTGCATTGTTCACTTATTCTGCTCCCTTGTTTTTTATTCATTTTTGTGGACTTCATTGGAAAGGAAGATCAGGCATGTGGTACAGAAGGCTGCATATTTATTGCAGTCTGTTCTGTCTCTTGCCACGAACAATATATGGAAAAGAGGAGTTTATGAGACGATTTAATAAAAAAAGGCATTTGTAGTTATGATGGAACAGGCTAGCGAAATTGCTGTAGAAGCTTAAATAGTGAGGCCAGGTATAATTGTCTATATTCCAAACGTCCAGGTAACTAATGAACAAAAAGCACCTTATTATACTAATATAATTGGCGACAAAGCGACTTCAATAAAAGTTGTGCCAAAGAGAAACGTTAGGAAGGGCAATCGAACACGCGTCACATAATTCTTGATTTAAATAGATCATCAGCCAGATTTGAGTCAGATATCTTTCTGTACTACTATGCGAGACAGAAATTCATAATGAACATCAACAGGCCTGTAAGGCTGTAAGACCACCTAAAAAAACGTGCTTGACAACGAGCTGTTAAAGGCTCAGCAGTCCAAATAGCCTGGTTCTGTGTTGTGTCATTCTATGATCTATGCATACTTATCATAAAGCTGCACAGCTGGAAGGGAGGGAGATAGGGCCACTATGTGCCTGCACCCTCCAGTTAATCGCCAACAGCAGAGCGGCAGCAACCAGCTATGCCAAGAAGGACCGACTGCTCCAGTTAGTGTCGTGAACTTTACTCAGTTACCCGCAAATGTTGGAGCAGCAGTGTCAGCAAAGACTGTGGCTCTGCAGGAAAGTCGTCACTGACCTATGCGCCATTTTGCAGCACGAGCTGTTACCCATGTGATTCGGTGGACAGCCAATGACCGTGGAACTGAAGAACACGTTGGCACATTATGTCTGCATTTTCAAGGAACCATCAGGGTCGTGCGAAGTGTCTACCAGGCTTTAGACAGCCACTGCATCAAGGAGGTGGCAAATTCATTGCTCAATAGGGCAGATGACTATATACATTTCCGAACTGACGATGACAGTTAGGGGGATAATGCTATCGGGGTCGGGGGCATCGCTGGATTTCCCCAGGGGCAAGGTGACATCGACTGCATGCATGTGGCCTTCAAGGCTGTGACAGAGCAGCCACCTGTCTTCGTAAACAGAAGGGGATTGTACTCAATCAACATTCCATTGGTCTGTGGCGCCTGCAAATGTTTCCTGCAGGTTTGTGCTTGCTTTCCGCTTAGCAGCCAAGACACAGAGTAACTTTAGCAGTCCCAGATGGCACAGCTTCTCAGGCCCCGTGCTTGGCTTCAGGAATGGATACACCGGGACAACGGCTTCCCATTGAAGACACGGCTTCTCACACTTGTCAGATGCACCAGCACTGCAGCATAGAACAGGTAGAATAGATGCCACAGCTCCATCCAAGTTTTTTAAAATATATCATTCAGTCATGGGATGTGGGTGTCGCTGTTCGGCCAGCATTTATTGCCCATCCCAAATTGCACTTAAGAAGGTGGTGGTCACCTGTCTTCTTGAATAGCTGCAGTCCATGTGGGGTAGAGGTGTGCAAAGGACACCCGACCCCATTCCAAATGTTGGACGTGGAAACTCGACCCAACCCAACCCAAACCAACACATGCCAACGGATCACGTCGGGGTCTGGTTGGATAGCAGGCCTTTACCCATGGACTGATGTAAAGGCCTGTCACCCGACCCGGCCCCGCCGGGTCCCAACGACATGTGTCGGGTTCGGGTCGCGTGGGGTCAGACTTCAGGATCCAGAATTCATGCTCACTTCGGGTTTGCTTTAAACTCCTGTAATGTGGGGTAGGTACGTCCGAATTCTTGGTAGGAAGGGAGTTCCAGGATTTTGACCAAGCGGCTGTGAAGGAACGGTGATATAGTTCCATGTCAGGATGGTGTGATGGCTTGGAGCGGACATGTACAGTTTTTCCCCATTGTCAATGATGTGATGTTTCTTCAGTCTGTGTAACTGGTTAAAGCTCTTTCCACAGTCAGTGCACTGGAACACTTACACTCAGGTGCGTGTGTCGCGGTGCTTTTCCAGTCACACTAATGTTTGAGATCTTTTCCCACAGACAGAACAGACAAATATTTATCCGTCCATTCAAAGGCCGATGATATTCAGGTCCTGAAGAATCGAGTGACTTTGTCAGATCCAGATATGATGTTTGGTTTGAATTTCCCGTCAATAATTCCTCCCTTAGCACTGCCCTTTTTCCTTCCACAATCAAAGGCCGATGACTTTCCGGTCCTGATGCAGGGGGTGGTGATCCCAGGTAACTGCTGCCCTTGTCCTTCTAGGTGCTAGCTGTCGTGGGTTCGGAAGGTACTGTCAAAGGAGTCTTGGTGAGTTGCTGCAGTGCATCTTGTAGATGGTACACATTGCTGGCACTGTGCATCGGTGGAGGACGGAGTGAATGTTTGTAGATGGGGTGCCAATCAAGAGGGCTGCTTTGTCCTGGATGGTGCCGAGCTTATTGAGTGTTGTTGGAGCTGTACTATCTCGACAAGATAGTCCAGACAAGATAGTGGGGTGGCACAGTGGTGCAGTGGTTAGCACCGCAGCCTCACAGCTCCAGCGACCCCGGTTCAATTCTGGGTACTGCCTGTGTGGAATTTGCAAGTTCTCCCTGCTCTCAAGCACCTATCTATTCTAATCCCATTTTCAATCACTTGGCCCGTAGCCTTGTATGCTATGGCGTTTCAAGTGCTCATCTAAATACTTCTCAAATGTTGTGAGGGTTCCTGCCTCTACCACCTCTTCAGGCAGTGTGTTCCAGATTCCAACCACCCTCTGAGTGAAAAACTTTTTCCTCAAATCCCCTCTAAACCTCCTGCCCCTTACCTTAAATCTATGCCCCATTTGTTATCAACCCCTCCGCTAAGAGAAAAAGTTTCTTCCTATCTAACCTATCAATGCCCCTCATAATTTTGTATACCTCAATCATGTCCCCCCTCAGCTTTCTCTGCTCTAAGGAAAACAACCCTAGCCTTTTCAGTCTCTCTTCATAGCTGAAATGCTCCAGCCCAGGCAACATCCTGGTGAATCTCCTCTGCACCCTCTCCAGTGCAATCACATCCTTCCTATAGTGTGGTGACCAGAACAGTACTCCAGCTGTGGCCTAACCAGCATTTTACATATTTTATGTCAGCTATGTGGCCTCCTCCAATCTGGACCTCCTTTGATATCTCTTGCCCCACCCCCACCTCACTTGCTTATAACCTGTGACTTTTCTAATATTTGTCAGTTCCGATGAAGGGTCATTGACCCGAAACGTTAACTCTGCTTCTCTTTCCACAGATGCTGCCAGAGCTGCTGAGTGATTCCAGCATTTCTTGTTTTTATTTCAGATTTCCAGCATCCGCAGTATTTTGCTTTTATGATAAGGATGTTGTTACATCGGGAGAGATTCCCCTATATTCACATCATGTTTGTCTAAGGTTGTAGACCTTGGCTTACCCCTACAGACAATTATAGATGTTGTGAGTCGCCTTGTTAGGTTTTCTCGTTGTTTTGTAGATAAATAGTAAAGCATAGTGTCCAACCTCCCCAGCAATTCAGTATTAGCTAACCGTATCGTAGAAGGTTCGATTTGAGAATTGTCTAGGTCTCCTTCTGCCTCAACCTCACTATCCCTTTCATCCTTCCATGTCCCTACTACCTGATACACCTGTGCTTGTATACCCTGCTCCGAGCTGTAATATTGTTTTAACATTTTAATATGACACAGACGACTCTTCTTTTTTCCGGCGATCTGGAGTGTTAATGAATTAGTTTACGTCACCAATTCGCTTGACCACTTTATATGGACCACTGAACCGTTCGTTCAACGGTTCACCCTGTGAAGGCATCAAGACCAAAACTTCATCCCGTTGGTCGAAACGTTCGGATCTTAGCATTATTGTCCACCCATTTTTGCATAGTTGTTTGGGAAGCTGTAAAGTGTTCATGAGACATTTTGCAAGCTCTTGTAAGCCGTTCCTGGATCACCAACACATAATCCAGCACAACGGATTTATCCCTCTGTTCCAAAAATCTTTCTTTAGTTAGTTTTAGAGGAACTCTCATCTCATGGCAAACAAAATAAATTCAGCCCTTTATCCCAATCATGGGAATATTCACTGCAGTATGCCACAATCGTTGTTTTGAGGGTGTGCTGGTACCATTCTAAACATCATGTGTCTGTGGGTGGTATGCTGAAGACTTTACCTGTGTGAAACCTAAGTTACCCACAACTTACTGAACATTTTTAAACATGAACTTTGAACATTGACCCGACTCAACCTCATTTGGTAATCCACATATAGCGATGAACTTGGTTAACTTCTTTCCCACTACCCGATCAGAAATTGTTCTCAACTGAATGGCAACTGGCACCGTGCAGCCATATCAATGAAAGTGAGTGTATATTGGTGCGTGCTTTTGTTTTTGGTCAGGGGCCTACACAGTTAACTGACAGCCAACTGAATGGTTCCCCAATAACTGGTATGGTAATTAGAGGTGCCGGTTTTATGACAGATTGTGGTTCTCCCACAAACTTGAATGCATAGCACGTTTCACAAAACTGCATCACGTCCTTGGAAATGCGTGGTCAGTAATAATGTTGACTTATAAATGTTTAGGTTTCCCAGATCTCCACATGTCTTGCGAAAGGAATTCCATACGTTAACCTTAACAGTTCTTGGCGGTACCACTATCTGACAAAAAACTGTCCAGTCTTTGTCCGCGGGACTGGGAGGGCGTCTTCCCTTCCTTATCAGAACTCCATTTTTAATATTTTAGCCTTCTGAAACTCCTTTGCCTCAGCTTCTGTTGGAACTCATTGTGCGACTTTCTTCAACTCTGGATCAGATTGCTGAGCCTTGATCTGCGAAGACTTTTTAAACATTTGCTTTTGGTATCCAAATCCAGATAGAAGGTTTCAGGTATTCGGCTTTGTGACAGTGGTGCCATTTTTACCTCTGAAAGTGGAACGTGTTTAGCTATTGCTTGCTTTGCTGCACACGAAGGAAACAAAATGTGGAAACTTTTCCTGTAAATGTTCTGTTAGCACCGCAGCCTCACAGCTCCAGCGACCCGGGTTTAGTTCTGGGTACTGCCTGTGTGGAGTTTGCAAGTTCGCCCTGTGTCTGCGTGGGTTTCCTTCGGGTGCTCCGGTTTCCTCCCACAGCCAAAAGACTTGCAGGTTCATAGGTAAGTTGGTCATTATAAATTGCCCCTAGTATAGCTAGGTGGTAGGGAAATATGGGAACAGGTGAGGGTATGGTAGGAATATGGGATTAGTGTAGGGTTAGTATAAATATGTGGTTAATGGTCGGCACAGACTCGGTGTGCTGAAGGGCCTGTTTCAGTGCTGTATCTCTAAATCAAATCAAACCACATCAAATGTTCTGTTCCTTTAACTTCACTTGCTTTTATCCGTGAATACTGCTGAAGCTACTACTTTCACTCCAGCCAAGTCATTCCCCAGCATGAGGTGAATTTGGCCGACAGGGAAGTTTTGGACACCTCCTGCCGTTAACATTCCAGACATTAGGTCGCAATCTAGGTGGACCCAATGCAAAGATCTGGGTATATACTCCCCACCAATACCATTCACTAAAACATTCGCATTCAATGCGCTCGCTGGTGGTAATATTATGGCTTTACCCTGCAAAAGAGTTTGGGTGGCTCCTGTATCCCTAATTATACCAATAGGTTTAACTTCCTCACTTTAGGGATAAGGGATTACATTTCCTTTCGACAAGATTTCCCTATAATTCTCGGGTAACTTATTCACAACGCCTGCATTCACAGTGTTTTTGTACTTGGGCTTACAGCTGCAGTCAGATCTGCAGCCTCATCAGATGTATCCTCGGTCAGGTCCCCCTTCCACTCCATTGGATTTGTGCACCCCTGTAGGTGCCATGGGTTTTCCTCGCAACCTCCAGCATTCTGCAAGAATATGTCCTATTTTGTGGTAATAGCAACAGATCGGCTTGCGGACCTCACTTCTACCGTCAGCACCTTTCTGTACGGCCTGATGAATTGATCATGGGGCATTCCCAGCTATCTCTTTTTGTCCCGCCTTCCTGCCTTCCTTTCACTTTCCCGCCTGGCATACTTCTCCGGTTTGTGGGGGTGATGGCGAAATTATTTAGGCAGATACAGGATCTCCAAGACATCAGCAATTCCCGCTGCCTGCCTGCCCGTTGAAACGTTTGCGTTTTCAACATGAATTCTTAATGACGGAGGGACTCAATCTTTTAATTCTTCCACGAGAATTAATTCCCCAAAATGCTCATAGGTGGCTTCCATTTTTGGTGCATGTCTCCAACGAACACAGTTAATTTGTTTACCCTCTCAAATTCTATACAAGTCTGCCCAGCCAAGCTCCAGAGATTCCAAAATTTCTGTCGGTAAGGCTCAGGCACTAACTCATACACAGCAAAATAGCCAGTTTTGCCATCTCATAACCTGCAGAAGGCTTCTCAAAGCATGGCATAAACTTCAGAAGCTCTGACCATCAACCTGCTTTGCATAACTAGTGACCAACATTCTTTTGGCCATTTCATTTGTTTGCCAAACTTTTCGAAGGAAATTTTAAAATAAAATGCCTCTACGTCCTTTTCCTCAAATTTAGGGTGGGTTTGTACAAATTGAAACAGTTCTGCACTGGATCCTGGAATGGAGACAGATCTTTCCTGACCATACTTTTCACTGGATTCAACATTACACCTTTTCTTCGTTCCATCTTGTTGATCTGGTATTCCTTTTTCCGTTCTCTTTCCCTTTCCTTTTCCTCAAATTCAAGTATTTTCATTGTCAATTCTTTTTTCAAACTCATGTGCTTTGCTTTTCAATTCTAACTGTGTATAGCTAATTAAACAACAGTACCCCTTGGTTTGCTCTCTTCTTCACCTACCAATTTCAAATGATGTGCTATTATTTCAATTATGTCTGCTTTCTTTTCGCCTCATTGTAACTCTAACACCAACAGTTGTGCCAACTCCATTATTTTAATCTTGTTTAAGTATCTCAAATCAGTGAGGGGTGCATTCTCCTTCCCAAAAAAAAGTCTCAGCAAATGTTAAAGATATTCTGATTGTGTAAACTTTCATTTATTGCACAAGAGACCCCACCTCTTTTTCGAATCAGTGTTAACCCACTTCCAATTGTACATTGTCAGTGTTGTGTGTCTTGGGTATTTTCCCGGAAAGAGGGAGTCACCAATTAAATTAATGACACCGAGGCTGGAAGAGTGCATAGTAAATTCTGTCCCATTCCCCAGAGGTCACAACATAAGTTTTTAAATGTTCCCAGTCAATCAGATAAACGATTTTCCCCAGAGTAGAACACACTCACCAGGTTTCTTTACTGAGCAACAAAATTAACAGTTTATTATCAAAACCAGTCTTAACTCCGAATGAAATAAAACAATATCACACAGAGCATTTTAAGCATATTTCTAGAAGTCCCCTTTATACTTTAACCAAATTATAAAGTCTCTTTTTACCTTAGTTCCTTCACATTCACACACACACACACACATATACACCGGTTAACTAAAACAAAAAAAAGTGATATTTAGATCAGAGCTCTGTTACAGAAGAAAACATTTGGGTTAACTCCTTGCTCGTTTTTGAAGGAAACAGCAGAGGAGATATGTTGTTCCAAACTGGCATGCAGTGTAACTTCTGAACAGATGCAGACAGATCACTAGAATCTTCACCACAGTTCTCTTCAGGCGGCGTTAAGAAGTATTTTGAGCAGGATTTCTTGAAATACATGGAACATGATGAATTGAATAAGAGGACTTCACAGTATCTTTTGTTTGAATTACTCAGCAGCGAGCCCAGTTGTGGTCTTATGTCACTTTTTGTCACTTAAGCAGCACTTTACCCTTTGGTAAAACACACGCGCACTGACGAACAACTAAAGAGTTTGTCAGTTTTTCTGCCCCTCCAGGTGTTCTCTGTTTCTACTCGGCTTGTGTAGTCAGTGAAGCATTTGCCACTTTTTTGCCACTGTCACCAGGGTTTCTGCTCCACCTCAAACCCGAGTCATGTGACAACCAATAGCACTCTTGTGAATCTGGCTCCCTCAGTGATCTCTTGATGGCTTCCTTTTTGTAAAAACGAACATGCTCCAACATTCATTGAACTTAAGTTTAAATTACTTAAGAACATTTTTAACACAAATAAAACTATCATAACTCTTAACAGGACGAAAGAGGTCATTGATCATCTTGCAACACGTTAGCCAGTTCTCGGGGATTTGTCCACGGCTGCTGAACACTTCGACAATCTCGGTATAGGCGTGTGTAGTTAGGCGGGAACATCCCTTTGTGCCATGCCTTGGAAAGAGGACCTCCCATGTTTCTCTTGCAACCTGGTTGTAGATTTACAGGGAGGCATCGCTAATCTATGGGGCCACGGGTGTCTTGCCTTGGATATGGCCCCATTTTATCAGGCTCTGTTCCGAGTGTAGGCAAATCTGGTTGTAGGCGTGTCCAGCAGTTGCAGTTTGAGGAGTAGCAGCTACAGTAGTTTTGCAAAGTGTCCAGTTGTCCCAAGAAACAAGACCAAGTGTAGTGTTGCAGGATGGTCCAATAGTTTAATCTAACAACAAATGGGTGCAGTTACACGTCACTTTCACTGCCTTACAAAAAGGCAGCGATACAAGCTGGATTGACAGCGTTTTATAATTCTGCCAGAACCTGCAGCAGAGTCAGCTACTGCGCAATCAGTGTCTCAGAGCTCGCCCCGATCGTGCAATTGGACAGTGCCCATGACTCCATTACATAAACTGAACAGCCGCTGCATAATCGAAGTCAGCCAGCCACACACCTCAAATGCGTTCATGACACCCCTCTCCAGTTGCTCCGCCAAGAGCCACGAATGATTCACAAATTTCTGCCCTGACAATATAATACACCATTGTGTTGAATTTTTGGATCAATTTACCAGGAAGAAATCCAGCTTGGACGAACCGTCCCATTCATCTTACCAATAAGGTACGAAAATGTACTTCTGCATTGCATATGCTGATTGTGCAGTGTTTCGACCAGGTATACTCAGATATTGCTCGTACCTGCTGTTTGCAGAGATGTCTGGTATTTGTTCAATTCTGGCGGTACAGAATCAATAAATATAGCAGGTATCTTTTATATGAAGTGCTATTGCTTGTTATTTGCTGGTGTCATCCATAGATTTCCAGAATTATTGCTGCATATTATTTTTTGTCCTGGCTATAATGCGTTTTACACGCCTTCATCTACCTAGGACCTAAACTCTGGAATTTCTTTCCTAAAGCTCTCTGATCCTCGACATGACTGTTACTTTAAGTCTATCCTCAAAACCAACATATTTGAACAGCTTTTTAGCCATCTGCCCCAACATCTACATCATGTGGCTCCGTGTTCAACTTTGCTTCAAAATGAACAAAGAACAAACAAAGAAAATTACAGCACAGGTACAGGTCCTTCGGCCCTCCAAACCTGCACCGATCCAGATCCTCCATCTAAACATGTCGCCTATTTTCTAAGGGTCTGTATCTCTTTGCTTCCTGCCCATTCTGTATCTGTCAAGATACATCTTAAAAGATGCTATCGTGCCCGCGTCTACCACCTCCGCTGGCACCGCGATCCAGGCACCCACCACCTTCTGCATAAAGAACTTTCCATGCATATCCCCCCTAAACTTTTCCCTCTCACTTTGAACTCGTGACCCCTAGTAATTGAATCCCCCACTCTGGCAAAAAGCTTCTTGCTATACACCCTGTATATACCTATCATGATTTTGTACACCTCAATCAGGTCCCCCCTCAACCTCCGTCTTTCTAATGAAAATAATCCTAATCTACTCAACCTCTCTTCATAGCTAGCGCCCTCCATAACAGGCAACATCCTGGTGAACCTCCTCTGCACCCTCTCTAAAGCATCCACATCCTTTTGGTAATGTGGCGACCAGAACTGCACGCAGTATTCCAAATGTGGCCGAACCAAAGTCTTATACAATTGCAACATGACCTGCCAACTCTTGTACTCAATACCCCGTCCGATGAAGGAAAGCATGCCGTTTGCCTTCTTGACCACTCTATTGACCTGCGTTGCCACCTTCAGGGAACAATGGACCTGAACACCCAAATCTCTCTGTACATCAATTTTCCCCAGGACTTTTCCATTTACTGTATAGTTCACCCTTGAATTGGATCTTCCAAAATGCATCACCTCGCATTTGCCCTGATTGAGCTCCATGTGCCATTTCTCTGCCCAACTCTCCAATCTATCTATATTCTGCTGTATTCTCTGACAGTCCCCTTCACTATCTGCTACTCCACCAATCTTAGTGTCGTCTGCAAACTTGCTAATCAGACCACCTATACTTTCCTCCAAAACATTTATGTATATAAATGCTGGTGTGAGGCGCCATGGACGCATAATTGCGTTGAAGTCGCTCTGCAAAGATGAGTTGGTTTTGTTGCAATGGACATGTTATTGGCTGAACATCACATCTTATCCTTTTTCCTCTCCTGTGTTACTAAGTTATCTCATGTTTCTGCTCGGTTTATGTTTCCATTCGAGCACCTTGAGCAATGACTGTTTTTTTCTTTATGTTAAGGTCTCTATTTCAACAACGTTTGCCATATTAACATAGCATGTCAACGTCATTTAGAAGTTGTGCGCAGCATTATAATCATCAACATGATCATCATAAATGTTCCCAGTCATTTGCCTTCTCAGGTCCTACAAGGCCACTGAGCATATCAGGAAAAGAGACAACTGATGGTAGATTAGTTAATTTTCCTGTCACTATATGTGAGCTATTTGCACGTTGAATTATTGCCTTCCTACTTTACAGAGAAATCGTAAAGCTGCACATTTAGAAATATATTGTATTTGTCTTTCCCGTTAGATGCCACTTGCACCTATATTTAAGATTCTCTCTAGTACACTAAACTGGAATAATTAGACAGGCTTTTAAATTGGTGTTTTTGTGATTTGTCCTGATGAGTGCAAGATGAAAATCTTCGGTAATATGTCTACATTTTCGGAAATACTTCATAAAGTTCCATTCGGAATAAGTATAATGGTAAGGGAATTGGAAATAATAATATGAGAACACAGGAGGTCCAGAGGCATTAATTTTAATTCAGTAATTTATAAAACGTATTAGCCAGATACTATGGGATGTAATATGGATGTCTTTCTTCTTAATTCACGGTTGGACAGGTGATGCCGAGGCTGCAATTCCTGCACCAAGTAGGAACTTCAGAACAATTCACGTTTATTGGTTCACCTTGTGTATAGGAAATCTTTCTGGCTGCTTGAGCTGAAGCTCAGGATTTCCAAGCTTCAGCGACAAAAGGATGTCACTGTGGAGCATCAGGAAGAATAAGAATTTCCTGGATCCTATGCTCCAAGTGGTTGTCACGTCATAGAGCGTAACAGTTCAGGATAGCAGGTGACTGGCCATCCGGAAGCCTAGCAAATGTTAGGAAGATCCAGAGTCATGAAGGTGTGCTTAACACTCAAAAAGGTACTCAGCTCTGTCAACTGCTGTGGGAGTGAAGACACGTTGAATAATTGCGGTCCAGACTGGGCATTAAAGTGCAAGTGCCTGCAGAGGAGCGAACAACACAGTGGAATTGAAGTCAATATAGGTGTTTCTATACTCAAGGTGACAGACAGGCATTTCTGAATCTGTCATCCTGAGCCCCGTCAGGTTTATTGCCCTCCTGATGCCACGTTAAAGTACATCATGGAGAGGATACATAATCTTCTGCATGTGGATGGAAGTAAGCCAGAATTTGTTGTATAAGGTTATATTAGCGATAGAGAAAGTGTACGTATTACACTTACAAATTACGTATTACAAATGTGCGTATTACATTCTAAGTTCAGATTTTCAGGGGTAATTGAAGAAGTTTAAAAAATGACATTGTAGGTAGATATCTCAGGATTACGTGGCTCACACAGAGAGTAGTAAAAGGAAGGCTACAAGTCTGAATTAAAACATGTTGCAGAAGAGAGGGTACGTTGTTTGGGACATTGGGAGCAGTTCTGGGACAAGAGGCAGCTACTCAAAAGGGACACGTTACACTTCAATACGACTAGAGATAATCTCCTCACGCAAAGGTTCACTCATGAGACTGGGGAGGATTTAATCTAAATTGGCAGACGTATGACCACCTGCATATAGAAATGGTAGACAGGAGTAAACTGCAGAAAGGAGTGAGAATGTTGGATACTATTAGAGAAGGGCATTGTGGAGATGAGCAGATATTTTATGAATATGAGGAATACAAAGACAGGTTTACAATGCATATTTGTAAACCCACAGAGGATAGTGAATCAGATTGTTGATCGAGATGCAAAATAGGAATGTGCAATTATGATGTAATAGCAGAAACGAACATGGGACTTAAACATTATGATTATTAGCGCACTTAATATTCAAGGTTACAAAATATCCATGACAGACAGGGAAAGAAGCAAGAAGTGCATTAGCAGCATTGATTAGGAAATAACGTAATTTGTTGGAAAGGGAGATGTAATTGAACAAGAAAATGCAACATCCATTTGGTTTGAGTTCAGAAGCCAACATGGAATGATACCGCTACTGGTGTTATTCAACAGGCCTCCAAATAGAGATACAGAGAGAGAGAGAGAGAGAGAAAGAGAGATAAAGGAGAAATCACCAGACACTCAGAGAGATGTGAAAGAACTATACGGTGGTGATATTTGGTGGACTTTAATTATGCAAACATCGTTTTGGGTTATGCAAGAGTGAAGAATAAGGAAGTAGAGACATTTATGAAATGCATTCAGGAAAAGTATGTTTTCGGTCCAAATCGGAAGGAGGCGTTTCTGGATTTGGTGCTGGGGAATAAGATGGGCGCAGTGAACTACGTGCATGAGGGGCAACACTTAGGTAAAAGTGATCATTGTATCATAAGTTGCACGCTATTAATTGAGAAGAGCAAGAACAATCTAAAGTAGAAATTCTAGAGGAGGGCTAACCAAAGTGGGGCGATAGAGGATCTAACTAGGGAAACATGGAAAGAACGATTGACAGGAAAAACTGTGATTGAACAATGTGTGAACTTTAGGGAGGATATCATTCAGTTATATTTTAGATATATTACAATAAAGAAGCGCCATGCAGCGCTTTATAAATTCTGTCCCTGGTCTTGCCTGCATGTGACTCCAGTTGGACAACAACGTGGTTGACTCTTAACTGTCCAATTCGTCGGCAATGAGGGACAGACAACAAATGTTAGCCGCCAGCAATGCCCAAGTGCAATGATTTTTTTTTCTCAAAAATCTTATATCCGGTACTGGATGAGCAGAAATTTCCTCTAAGGAAATATTAGAAAGACTGATGTTATTGAATTCAGTCCCCACTCCACACTGCTTTCCCGATCTGCCGACTCCATCGCTCACCCTGGCAACTGTGCAAGAAGAAACCAGACTATTTGCAAACTTTGTGTCATATTTGACTCTGAGATGAGCTTCTGATCACATAACTGCAAATCATTAACACCACGTATTTCCACCTCTGTAACATCGCCCGACTTTACCTCTGCCTCAGTTTTTCGATAGCTAAAAACGTCAACCATTCCTTTATTCCGTCCAGACAAGACCATATCAAGTCACTCCTGGCTGGCCTCACATTCTATCAGCAATAAAGCTGAGGTCATCCTAACCTTTGCTGCTAAGTATAGAAACACCTATATTCACATCAAGTCCCGTTCATCTATATTATCTGTGCACCTGGACGTACAGTGGTTCCTTGTTGATCAATGCCTCAACATGAAAATTCTCATCCTTGATTTGGAAAGCATGCATGGTCTTGCACCTCCCTATCTCTTTAACATCTACCAGCTCCACAGCCCTCCAGTATATCTCTGCTGATCTAATTCTTCTGGACCCTTGAGCTTTGCGAATATTAATTACTCTAACATTGGTGGCCACGTGATCATTTGCCTTTGGGACTAATTTCACAAAGGAATTCCAGAAATTAGTCAAAAAGGCAAATGACGGAGCAGGCACGATGATCCATGTATTATACTCCTCTTCCTCTTTATGATGCTCTTATGTTCATCTGTTTACCTGTCCACCACTATTCACGATTGGATCTGGCAGGACTGCTGAGCTTAGATCTGAGCCATTGGTTGTTAGATTACTTAGCTCCATCTATCGCCTGCTGCTTCTGCTGTTTGGTATGCAGGTCGTCCAGTGTTGCAGCTTTACGAGGCTGACATATATTTTCTCAGTATGTCTGATGCTGCTCCTGTCATGCCCTCCTGCATTCTTCATTGAATTAGGGTTGGTCCCTCGGCTTTATGGTAACGGTGGAGTGGGGGATATCCCTGGCTATGAGGTTTCCGACTGTGGAAACAATAATTCCGTAGCTGCTGGCCCACAACGCCTCGTGGATGTCCAGATTTGAGTTGCTAGATCTGTTTGAAATCTATCCCATTTAGCATGGTGGTAGTGCCACACAACTTGGCGGTGAATATCCTCAAAGGAATGGCGGGACGTCTTCGACACAGGGACTGTGTGATTGTCACTCTGACCAATACTGTCATCAACAGAAGCATCTGCAACTGCTAGATTAGTGAGGAAGAAGTCAAGTATTTTTTTTTCATCGTATTTGTTCTCTAATTATCTGCCGCAGACCCAGACTTTGTAGCGATGTCCCTTAGGACTCAGCCTCGGTCAGTAGTGGTGCTACCAAGCCAGTCCTGGTGATGGGGATTGAAGTGCCCCACCCGGAATATATTCTGTGTCTTTGCTACCCTTAGTGATTTTTAGTTTTGCTGTTAAATATGGAAAAGCAGTGATTCATCGGTCGAGGGTGAGGGAGGGCGGTGTGGGGCTGGGGGGCGGGTGGTGAGTGGTAATCAACAGGACGTTTTCCTGTCCATAGTTGACTTGATGCCAGGAGGCTTCATGGGCTCCAGGGTGAATTTTGAAAACTGTCATGAAAACTCCTTCTCCATTGTATGCCTTTGTGCCGCCAATTCTGATGTGCCTGTGCTTCCGATTTGAGAGGACATACGCGGGGATCATGATGATGGAATTAATGATATTGTCTGCAAGGTATGATTTCGTGAGTATGACTGTCAGCTGTTGGTTGTCGAGACTGTGGGACAGATATTCCATTTTTGGCACGGGACACCAGGCAACGCTGCAGCGTTGACAGGGCTGGGTTTGTTGTTGTAGTTTCCAGGGTTAGGTCAATGCTGGGTGTTCCGCCCGATTTCCTTCCTTTATTTTTTTACTTCGTGGCGGTTTGAGACAACTGACTGTCTTGTGAGGGCATTTCAGAGGACCTTTCTGAGTCAATCACATGGCTGTGTGTCTGGAGTTCCATATAAGGAAGACAAGGTAAGGACAGCAGATTTCCTTCCCTCAAGAAACTTATTGAACATGCTCCAAATAAATATTTTGTTTCCTTACTTATTACATTAACAGGTACCTTTGGCTGTGTACCAACTCTTTTGTCATTTAAGGTTCACTGTCTTCTACCCTGTTACCAACCCACCCATTTGTTCCCTACCCACCCTCCTCCATTTTACGTATGTAAAATCTATTACATATATAACGTTTCCAGTTCTGTTGGAATTTTTTGACCTGAAAATTTGACTTTGTTTCTCTCTTGACAGATGCTGGCTGATCTGCTGAGTTTCTCCAGAGTTTTTTTTTGTTGTTTATTTCAATTCCAGTTTTCATGTATCCACAGCATTATTGCACATCGTGCTGCAGTGCTGGAGGGGGGTACTGAGATAACAACTGGCAAGGTCATTGATGGAGTTGAACAAGAGGATGAAAATATGGAAACATTTTGGATCAGTGGCCAAAATCATTCAGTAGCGGCCATAGATTATTCAGATGCTGCAGGTTAGGAAACATGCAAACGAATATTAGATGAGTTAAACTTTATTTTATTAATGCGATGAGGTCCAATCAACAGCGTATTACATTAGTCGAATCTGGAGGCAACTAAAGGTTGATGAGGTTCTTTGCAGCAAGTAGTTTGCAGCTGGAGAATGTGTGCTGCTGGAGGCTGAGGTCAGACGGACAATAGTGCTGAATAAAAGCGTAATAATGTATCTGCAATAGATATTCACTCATCGCAGAATGATAGTACTTCAGCCATGCACTGCAACATGTATTTTAGAAAACATTTGCAATCTGTAGTTTCTTATGTTTCGAAAACCCCGATAACGAGGATCATCACCATCTTCATCATCATCAACACCATTGTCATCATCATCATCATCAACAAGAACAATATGTCAAGCCATTCGCGTTCTGAACGACTATAAGGCCATTCAGGATATATTACTCCAATACTTTACTCGAGTCAGTTTTTGATAAATGAAGTACCATGCCTCTGTGAGCTAAAAGTATATAGGAATTATTGCCCTCCAGCTTTACAGCCAATTCATTTAGTACTTTATTTTTATTCAACATTAATATCCAGAAGGAATTTGTACTTTTACTTAAGGTCCACTCTAATGGGCGAAACGGGAGCCATTAAAAGGCTTCCAGTTCATTGGCATTTGGAAACAAACTCTAGTGTTGCCAGATATGCCGACAAACCATGAGCTAATCAAAAAAAAGTTTTATTGAAGTTGTTGGAGCTGAATATCGGGTGGATAATACAATAGCCCCAGTTTTCTGCTACGAACCAAGATGCATATCTAAGCACTCAACCTGAATTGATTCAGCTAGAACAGAAAATTCCTCAGTCCATTCATACCCTATTTCCCATATGAGCTCCAGACACTCTGTATCCCACAGTTACACATTGAAAACGTATTTCATTGCCCTAGCACTTAAAATCTCTGAACTTTTGAGTTTATGGAGTGGAAAGTAGGGTACAAGCATTAAGCATTAATTATTCAATGCAATTCCGTTCCCAGATGGATTTATTAAATTGGAGCTCTATGGAAACACATCCAGGATCAGATCTGGCGTGTGAAATTGGACCTGGCTGTGCAGAACAAATAATTGATATCGAATCGTTCGATTATTATATGCCATTTTTACTTATATCGTCTTTGATCGAGCCAACAGCCGTACCCTCTGTCGCCTTTTTTTTTGCTGTGGTTGGTTTTACTCTTTTTGTTTTTCCCTCCAGTTTTTGCTTTAGGAAAGCGATCGTTCATCATTCAGCCGTTCACACCTCCTCTGGGTACATATTTTGTCCCTTTATTATTCGATTACAACTTACTTTGGCCTTGCATCATCAACGCTTTTGAATTTTTGGAATTTCATCTCTCTTGCCTTCTACCTTATCATAGGCCTTCCCGTTTGTTCATCTTCCCAGCTTTATCCCATTTACATACCATCCTTTCATTTAAAACCAACTGCATCTCTAACGTTTCACCGTTCTGATGAAAGGTTATCGATCTGCAATATAAAATCTGGTCTCTCCCTTCACTGATGGTGAGCATTTCCAGGATTTTCTATCTTTATTTCAAAATATCGGCATCCACAGTATTTTTCTATTGTGTTGACAAAATTAAATATTAGTTGTGTTGTATAGAAGAGGGGTGTGCACAATTATGCCTGCTGTATACACCGGCCTTGACAATTCTTTGGAATAGGAGAGGGTATGGATAGATTTGGTGGAGGATCATTATCATTATGAAGAGATGGCATAGCATAGATGGAAGCCAAGTGTTGAAATATTAGAGGGGTCTTGGACATAAGATGTAGATTATGATTATGCGATAGCTATGTCAGTAAAAGTGAAGAAGAAACTGACTTCAAACAGATTGTCGTGAGTCTGTTGAATGCACCATCATTGATACTGTCCTGAGATCTTGACTGACATTAGAGCAAAAATAAAAACCTGTCTTACCATCTTCCTTATCTTTCAGGGCATCTTCTGTTGTCGGTATGAGCAGATGATAGTACACAAATTAGGTAATCTTAGTTCCGCAATAATATCAAATTGTTTAAAGAGAGGTAATTCTTTTGAACAGCATTTAAGTAAGATGCAACGCTTCTTGCCTCCTACATTAAACCGTAGCACTCATGAGATCATCGTTGAATTGGATCTTGTGCTACTCATTAACAGAAACTATATAGTCGTCCCACAAGTGTACAAGATACATTTTATTTTACAACCAATGCTCTGATCAATAAACTCAGTGTAAATTCGCTTTACACAGTAGAGAATAGCATGTGGTATTTTATCATTCACACATTATCCACTGCCTGATATTCAGTTCCAGTGAAGGAAGTGGAGGGATAGATCAGGTAACCAGATGAGGAAGTTATCCAATGTTTAAAATCTGCCAATTATACACTTAGCATTCCATAACAAATCTGGTATATGGAGCAAGTAACCTATAGAGTTTCAAAAATCAACTGTCAGTAATCTTCTCAGGATTGCAGTCAAACACGAATTGACATGAAGTGAATGAAGGAGAAAATCGAAAATTATAAGGTGGAAAAGAAAGCTTGGTCAAAGTTACAGGTTTTATCTTGCGCCTTAAAGCGAAGACTATAATGGGGATTTGGGGGCATAGAGGCCTAAATAGATGGAAGCTAAATGTTTGTCAAAGACAGTAGGGATGCACAGGATATCAGAGTCGGAGAAAAGATTTTTAATGGGGGTGGATGAGGTTACAGAGAAAGGTCGTGGCATTGGCATACAGGAATTTGAACATGAGTGTAAGAATTCCGAAGTAAAATTGGTGTTGGACAGCAAGCCAGTGGAGGAGGAGAATAAGAAGGGTGATTGTTGAATGGGATGTAACAATTAGGCGAACCAGCTGAGGTGCTTTGAATTAGCTTACATCTATGCAGTGTTTATTGTTCATGGCCCACTGAAATTGTCGATTCATGAGATAACCAAAGCATGGATGAAGTTTTTAGCAGCTGAAAGTCTGTGCCGTACGACTTGGACAGAGACGAGAAATGTTAAAGAAATGAAATAAGACCGACCATGTTATGTGCATATTCAGCTCAAAAGCACGGTGTGCATGTGAATGAACTGCTGTGCATGAAGACAAAAGCTGGGGTACCATGCGGTAGGACCCATACTAATGCCCCAGGCTCATATACACCCATTCTTTTAAATGATCTACATTTCGCTATTTTTAGGCATTCATTCCTTTGTTATCTCTGAAGCACCTTTTTGCAATTCTGATGTGCTGTGTGATCAGCTGAGCTGGTCAATGCACTACACACCTAATTACATACTTCTCCACTGTGTAATTCCATAATTATACATGCAGGGATCCCAGATCCGTACAAGCTGTAAATGATAACGCTTAAATACATGTTAAGTTATTGGGATAGAAAGCTGTCTCTTGTGGCGACATAAACCAGCAGTAGGTCCTTCGATATAACAACAGAAAAAGCTGGAAATGCTCAGCAGGTCCGGCAGCATCTATGGAGATAGATGCAGATTTAACATGTGGGTCAGTGACCATCATCCGAACTTGTTCGTGAAATTTTTGATGAAAGGTCACTGACCTGAAACGTTTGCTCTGCTTCTCTCTCCACAGATGTTACCAGACCTGCTGAGTAATTCCAGCACTTTCTGTTTTTATTTGAGGTTTGCAATATCTGCAGCATTTTGCTTTTATTATGAAGTCCCTCAATGTCTTGCCGTACTCCGCACCAGAAATAGTTTAATTCCAGTCAAATTGAATATCAGGCGGTGAAGACAATTGGCGAAGGATGCAATCCCACCCTTTTTGTGTTGCCATCTGTGAAGGATTTCCACCACACGCATTTCAGTGATGAATAGTAGAAATGCAATTCTGTTTTTAACTATACGTATGTTTTAAAGGGAAACGCACTGATATTACTCTTACCTAATATTTTAAGCTTGTACTGGCATTTTGCCAGTTCTGGAAGCACAAAAGGAAAACGTACAATTCGAGCTTCCTTTGTTTCAGTAATGAACAACTGACACATAATTGGTCTAATCATAATATAATAAGGACTGTGTCCTCACATTTCTGTACCAACATTGATGTGTGTTGATAACACAATTGAAAATTCAATGATGAAATTTCTCAGCACCTACCATCTACGTGTGTCTTCAATGCATCTTCTGTTATTGCCAAGACCAAAAGATAAAAGAACAAGTAAGTGCCTGTATAATCATAAATCTATTAAAGAATGTATGCTTCTTGAACAATATTAAAGTAAGATGTTATGCATCTGCCTTCCGACAACTAATGCTATATCCATAAATGATCGTTGAATCGAGTTCTTTTCCCGAATAACAACAGAATCGAAATACGAATCTCATGCATATTTAACTTGGACACCATTGCATTCAATATGAAAAATAGCGAAAGATCTTTGGTTCCAAATGAATTGGTGAACTTCCCCAATGCATATAAAGAGCCAAGAGATGTGCAGTTTCCTTAGTTGGTGTGACAATAGTTTTCAGGGGGCTTCAAGGCAAATTGTGGTGACAAAGAAAGAAAGTGGTGGTGACGTCGGGATATTTGGACATGAGTATGAAGATCAATATGTTCATTTGATCTTGCGCTACAAGCTTAATAGGTCAATCATAAAAGGATCAATGGATTGATGGAATGCCTCATGTTTGTAACCCACCAGAAAGATTAGGATGACCTCAAGGTTATTAACCGTGGATGGTTGGAGTCTGTACAGTTAAGGTTTCATTTAAAATTTAAAATCATTTCACGTAATTATTTCAGGAATCACTGGGAATTTGACACTCTCTTTCTAAACGTCAATCATCCCTAACGGGATGTTAATACTGGAGACAATTTATACAAAGCACAACTCGAGTACATACACATTATTTTAAATAATCGTGATTGTGCTACTGTTAGGCATCAATTCACTTTTTTATCTCTGAAGTTCCCTGCTTCAAATCTCTACAGGCCATGTTATTAAACTAGCCAGGCAAGGCACTATAGTGTGACTGGCTTATTTCTGTGCTGTTGCATTCCATAGACTTATGTGCACGTGCTCCTGCACAACTTGAAAATGAAGGCAGTATTGATTCAGTAAAATTAATAAGGTAGAAATCGGTCCAAATGCTACAGCAAAACCTGAGTTAACCCCTGCCTGCCTGTTATAGTTCTCGTCCATATTCAGTTCGAATGCTATCTATGGAATTGCAGGTAGGGTGGGCAATAGGTTTTGCTGCCGATTCGACAGCGTGATACTATCCAAGACGAAGTGAAAGCACTTGTGTTTCTCCCTTGTAAATTTTAACTATATGGGCTTTTGAAACAGGCACATGCTGGTGTAATTAGTTCCTAATACTTCAAGAGATTTCTGGCGTTTCTTCAGTCATGGAAACACAGGCAGAAACATATCTCCAATTGTCCTTTAAAAGAATAACAGCTGAATGACACACCATTCGTAAAATCTCATAATACAATAAGGAATGAGCTTTAGCATTTCAAAACATAAGCAGAAATTCCCTGAAAACATCAGTCCGCAAAATACGTTAACTTAGTCCCGAGAAAATCTCAGAATTATTGAAGATAGGCAAACAAAACGGTATTACAGCTAAGATGCAAAGTGTTGCCTCTTAATTTAAACCATTACATTCGTGAGCGTTTATTTGAATCAACTTGTGTATCACATCTGAACAGAAGATATATAGGACTCCTACACATATAAACATTGAAAAGTCAATAGTCTGAGCTATTAACGGGCGGGAATTTAATATTGGGCGTTCAAGCAAATATGTGGTATATTATCCACAGCACCCTGCACACCAGCAAAATATTTTATTCCTGTGAACTCAACAGACGTTACATATTTATCCGATTGGCATAGGCGGCGGTTAGCCGACAGCAAAGTCCCATTGTTTATGTATGACCTTCCAAACTTTCATGTCATAATCCATCTGGTATTTGGGCACATAAAACAACAGATCGAGCACCAAAAGCCTCGAAGCATCAGAAACTTTGATCTTACTTCAGAAAATGCTCAATTCTCTTCACAGCTCTAGAATTAGGCCCGCATTGACTACAAGGGAAAGACACACTCGAATATAAGGAGGAGTGACAAAAGCTGGGCCAAAGTCTAAACTTTAGTAGGGTCGTTAAGGCAAACATTGAGATTAAGAGACTTCTGGGATGAACTGCAGAGTCTTAAGCCAAGAAAGTAAAACAAATCATATCGGTCAAAAGTTGATGAACGAGCGCAGGCATGAAGGGGAAAGCGAGTTAGAGTAACAGAATAGACATGGAGTTGCAGACATGGAAAAAAGAACAGGCGACTGGGTTAATAAACAGGAAGAACGATGTGAACACGAGGCTTAGGATTTCGAAGTTAAATTATTGCTGGCACCAAGGCACTATACGCCACAAATGACAGCAGTGGTGGATTGACAGGATGGTGCAGGATTGAAAACTTCCAGATTTTTGGATGATCTCAATCTTAATGAAATAGGAATGGTGGACTTTGTTCAGAAGGCATTGGAGCAGCCGAATCCACAGATAAAAGGAATGAAACCGGACGGAACACCTGGCATTGACCAAGGCACCGGAAACGACAACGGCAAACCCAGCCCTGTCGACCCTCAAAGTCCTCCTTACTAACATCTGGGGGCTTGTGCCAAAGTTGGGACAGCTGTCCCACAGACTGGTCAAGCAACAGCCTGAAATGGTCATACTCACGGAATCATACCTAACAGACAATGTCCCAGACACTGCAATCACCATCCCCGGTACGTCCTGTCCCACCGGCAGGAGAGACCCAGCAGAGGTGGTGGCACAGTGGTATACAGTAGGGAGGGAGTTGCCCTGGGAGTCCTCAACATCGACTCCGGACATCATGAAGTCTCATGGCATCAGGTCAAATATGGGCAAGGTAACCTCCTACTGATTACCATCTACCGCCCTCCCTCAGCTGATGACTCAGTACTCCTCCATGTTGAACAGCACTTGGAGGAAGCACTGAGGGTGGCAAGGGCACAAAATGTACTCTGGGTGGGGGACTTCAATGTCCATCACCATGAGTGGCTCGGTAGCACCACTACTGACCGAGCTGGCCTAGTCCTAAAGGACATGGCTGCCAGACTGGGTCTGCGGCAGGTGGTGGGGGAACCAACACGAGGGAAGAACATACTCGACCTCGTTTGCACCAATCTGCCTGCTGCGGATGCAACTGTCCATGACAGTATTGGGAGGAGTGAGCACCGCACAGTCCATGTGGAGACGGGGTCCGGCCTTCACATTGAGGATACCGTCCATCGTGTTGTGTGACACTATCACCGTGCTGAATGGGATAGATTTCGAACGGATCTAGCAATGCAAAACTGGGTATCCATGAGGCGCTGTGGGCCATCCGCAGCAGCAGAATTGTACTCAAGCACAATCTGTAACCTCATGGCCCGGCATATCCCCCACCTTACCATTACCATCAAGCCAGGAGGCCTACCCTGGTTCAATGTAGAGTGCAGGAGGGCATGCCAGGAGCAGCACCAGGCACACCTCAAAATGAGGTGTCAACCTGGTGAAGCTACAACGCAGGACTACTTGCATGCCAAACAGCGTTTGCAGCATGCAATAGACAGAGCTAAGCGATCCGATAATCAACGGATCAGATCTAAGCTCTGCAGTCCTGCCACATCCAGCCGTGAATGGTGGTGGACAATTAAACAACTAACTGGAGGAGGTGGCTATACAAATATCCCCATCTTCAATGATGGGGGAGCCCAGCACATCAGTGCGAAAGATAAGGCTGAAGCATTCGCAACAATCTTCAGCCAGAAGTGCCAAGTTGATGATCCATCTCGGCCTCCCCCTGAAGTCCCCAGCATCACAGATGCCAAACTTCAGCCAATTCGATTCACTCCAGGTGATATTAAGAAACGACTGAAGGCACTCGATACTGGAAAAGCTATGGGCCCTTGACAATATTCCGGCAACAGTACTGAAGACCTGTGCTCCAGAACTTACCATTACCCTTGCCCAGAGAGTTGCCCTTTACAGTAGTATTAACAAATCCCTACACTTATACTTCTTCCTACTTGCAATTAAGTCAAACTTTCTATTTGCCTTCCTCATTAATTGTTGTACCTGCACGCTAACGTTTTGTAATTTTCATACGGAGCATCCTGCCGTCTTTCTCCATTTAAATTATATTCTGATTTTCTGTTTTCCCACCAAAGTGGAAACCTCACATCTTCCAACATTATAGCCAACCTTCCAAATGTTTTCCCATTCACTTACCCGATCTATATCACTTTGGAGACTCCGTGAAGACTCTTCATAACTTTCCTGCCTATCTTTTATCATCAAAATTTGGCTAGAATGCAAACAGTCCCTTCAGTCAATTCATTAATATAGATTATAATAGTTCACTGATCCCCATGCTTACAGTTTGGAAACATGAAAATACCCCATTTATCCTGAAACCTTGCTCACTATTACTTAGCCCATCCCCTATCTATGTTACTCCAATACCATGAGCACTTGTCTGGTGCAGTGACTGCGTTATGTGAAACCTTGTGAAATGCCTTTTTGGAAATCCAAACACACTACATCTATTGATCCGCCTTTATTCATCCTGCTTATTACATCCTTAAAGAACACAAACAAACTTGTCAAATGCAACGTTATTTTCTAAAAAATCTGCTTGATCGCATTATTGTTTTCTAAAGGTCCCGATGCTACCACCTCAATAATGAATTCAATCAATTTCCAAATGAGAAATTTTACACTAACCAGCCTACAATTATCTGCTTTCTTTCCCCTTCCATCTTTCTATAGAGGACTGACATTTGCTGTTTCCAATTTGCTCGGATTTTCCCAGACTTTACTGTAATTGTCATCCCTCCAACCCCGCCCACACCACTGTACCTCTTTTTTTTCTGAAAAGAGGTGCTATATTTGTGTTTTTCCTATCTACCTAAACCTTTCCATAAAATAGGGAATTTGTCAAGGTTGCAACCAATGCATCTGTTATGTCTGCAGACACTTTTTGTAAGACTTTAGCATGCAAGCCAAAAGGTCCAGGAGACCTGTCAGAATATACACCCATTAGTTTTCATGTACCTTTTACTCTGATGAGAGTAATTATTTTATGTTCTTCTTTCCCTTTTGTTCCTTTATATTCTACTGTTCTTCATTTTTGTCGCTTCTATCATCAAGGAGTCCCACCACATGAGTGACTTTTCTGCACCTCCTCTCTAAACTCTATCTGTTATAGGAACCGAGGAAGTAATCCAAAGAGAATCGAAAACTTTAAAAATATCAACTTACATTCATGTAGCTTCCTTTACATAGGAAATTAAATTCGGATACCCCTTCACAGGATTGTAATCAACATAATGTGTGGAGGAGGAAGAAGAAATTCAATGTTCTGAGGAGCGACAGAAAATATGGGGAAAGATGCAGGTTTTCTGAACGATTTTCACCTAAGTTGAACTGGCAAGTTTGCATCTGATGGGCTCAATATTATTCGAGGAACAAAAACTCTCTTTCTCTTCAATGTGCCTTTTTATGGGAGCATGCATCATCGAGGAAAACAGGTTACACATATCAACTTTATTCACTAACAAAATCTTTATTTAGGATCAAAGATTTGTGGAAACGTTATAACTGCTCCTTTAGGAGACAACCTTGTGCGGCTGCATGGCCAATGGCGATAAAGTGTCTGAAAACACTGGAGGGTATAGAATATTATCAACTACTCCGTCTATAGAATAAACTTTCAAATATTGTTTAATTCATCTGGCAGATTTTCTAAAACATTTGTATAATTCCAATCTAGTGCACCTTAATTTTAGCACAAACATAGCCTTTGAATAATAAGTTGTTTCAAATAATTACCAGCCCACACAACAACCATTTAACCAAAGTGAACCAATTCCATCACCTCCAGCACACTCCTATGCCATCCATTCATGACCATTCTATTCCATCTTTCTCATGCATAGCTACTCATGCCATCGCCAGTACTTTTTTCCCTCCCGCGGCATCCTCATTTCAATCTTGCCATGCACATCGCGCCCAGAAGTGCCATCCATCCCACATGAAAACAATGAGCTTTTTTTTTGTTTGTTTGTTGGTGATGAGTGTGGTCCCGCTGCCAGGACTAGAAGAGAGAGACGTTGCGTTGGGTACGGGGAAGGTTGCGGAGCAATATTCCACAGCAGCCGGTCAATTAACAGCCAGCACGTGGACGAGGGGTTCATAAGACAGTTCTTGCAGAGTGAGGGCACACCGCTGTATGTGATGGCCCCGCAGTTTAAAATCAGCTTGGAAAGGAAACGTCCAGCCTTTCTCTTGCAGCCTGGAGATGAATCTCCAGCGAGGCATCGCTGAACTCTGGGGCCACTCGGTGTTACGCCTTGTCAATCACACTCTGTTCTGACAGTGGGCAATCCTGGTTGCAAGGGGCCCAGGAGTTTCAGATTAAGGAAAAAGCAGCTACAGTCCTGCTGCAAGCGATCTTGTAGACCGAGGGAACAACAGCGATGGTAATGTTTCAGGAGGGTACAACAGTTTAAACAAATATCAACGGGGTCCAGTAGCACGCCACTTTCACTGCATTGCAGGAAAGCAACAATACAAGTACGGCTGACAGCGCTTTAAAAATGATGTCAGCACCTGCTTTGGAGAAATTTAACACCATGATCAACACCTCAGAGACGCCCCCATTGTGCAATTGAACGGGCTCTGTGACTCCATTATTTTCTGTGGCCAGTCACCCCGTGATCGTGATTGGCCAGCCGCACATGTGACATGTGGGCATGGAACACGCCTTCGGCTCCTTCACCAGGTGCTACGGCTGGTTGACACAATTCAATCCATATGCTGCGGAGACCGTTACCCTTAATTTTTAAATCAGTTTACTGGGCAGAAATCCATCTTTGACGGTACTGCACAATGCACCAAAATACATTTCTGGATTGCAAATGTTGAGTGCGGCAGTGTTTGAAACACGTATACCCTGATATTGTTCATACCTGAATGTTTCAGTGCTGCCTGGCATTTCATCAAATCTGGCGGTACAGGATGAACATATTGAAAAGGTAACTTTCATATGAAGTGCCATTGCTGGTCATAAAGCGATTTACAGATATCCAAAATTATTGGTGCAGTTAGTTGCCTTCTATTGCTCTGGTTGTAATACATATTCAACTGATTTCAGCTGCCTTGGGCCTAAGTTCTGTAATATCCTTGCACAACTTCTCTGACACTCTACCTGTCTTAGTTCCTTTAAGATTCTCCTTAAAATATATCTCTTTCAAGACGTCTTTTCCCGTCTGCCCCAACATCTACTGATGTGTTTTCGAGTCTATTTTTTCTTTTAAATCCTTATGTGAGGCTGCATTGACGATTAATCGTCTTAAATGCGCTATAAAATTATAAGTAGCTTTTGAGGCAAAGGGCACTTTATTGACTGAACATCAAACTCTCTTCTTATTAGCTCTTGTGTTACTAATTGATTTCCTGTTTCAGTTAGTATTTTTTTGTCTCTATTCCACAAACATCAATCTTATGTCTTATTTTATTTATGTTTAAGCCTATACTTAAAAATGTTTATGATATCAGCATAACTTTTTATGTCATTTAGAATATTGATGTATTATAATAAGAATAATAATTATTATTATCATTATCATCATCATGAATATTACCAGACATCCGTTTTCTATGGTCTTATAACACCACTGAGAATATCAAGAAAATATATATTTCATGATAGAATGGATTAGTGAGCTATGCGCAAGTTGAACTATCTCCCTCCTTCTTTCCAGACAAATCATAAAACTGTACATTTAGAACTTCATTTTATTCGTTATTACCAGTTAAATCCAACTTTCACCTTTATTTATGATGCCCTCGAATACACTGACCTGGAGTAACTAAAAGGCTATCACGTTTATAGAGATGAGCAATAAATGCTGAATTTGCCAATGACCGCCACATCGCGCCAGTTAACCACATGAGAATGTGCTATTGAGTTAATGGAACGGACCCTCGTGTAGTCTATACAACACCTCCAGAATGCGTTACAATCCAAGATAACTTTCGAATCTCTCAATCTGAATTATTTAACGCTTAGTTTAAATAGAGCGTTGTTTAAACTAGACCAGAATACAATAATTTATTGCATTCATTTTACTGCATAATTAGTTAAACTAATTCATTGAAATCAGTTGGTACGAACGTAACAAAAAGGGAATTGGAAGTAAGAGTATTGCCACACAGCATGTCTAGAGGCAGTAATTTTATATCAATAATATATAGAGAGTATTAAGTAGATTCTAATAGATGGAACAGATATGTGCTCTTCAATGATCGATCTACAGGTGAGACCGGGTGCTGCAATTTCTGCAGCATGCAGAACGTTCAGGAGACTTCATCTGTAGTCGTTCAACACATTTCTAAGAAGTATTCTTGGATGATTCAGCCATGCTCAGGATTTTCCAGCTTGATAGACAACTGGAGTCACTGTGGAGCATCAAGGAGAGGATTCGTTTCCTGGATCCTCTGTTCCCAAAGGCCGCCGCCTCACAGACAGTGAGTGTTCTGGATAGCAGATGGGTGGCCATCCGGAATAGTAGCAACAAGAAGGAAGTGCAGCAATCTTCATGTTCTGTGTCCACTTCAGACACTGCCGTGGGAGCGAAGAGACACCAATTAACTGCAGTGCAGAACAGGGCACCAAGAGGAAAGTGTTTGCTGAGAAGTAAACAACAAAGAGTGGAAATGCATTCGTTGTAGCAGATTCTATAATTCGGGGAACAGGCAGGCATTGCTGCAACTGATATCTTGAGTCCCACCTTCCTGAAATTAAAACATCACGGAGATGGTGCAGAATAATCTGCAGCTGGATGGTCGTGAGCCAGATGTTGTGGTACACGGTGGTAATAATGAAATAGAAACTGTAGGTATTAAAGTTCTAAGCTCAGATCTTCAGGAGCTGGGAATGGACTTAAAAACAAGTCCTCAAAGGTAGTAATCTCTGGATTACAGCATGCCACGATCCCACAGAACTTAGAAATATAAAGAGAAGGAAGATCAATCTGTGGCTTGAGGCATGGTGCAAGAGAGAAAGGTCTGCTTCTTGGAACATTGAGACCAGTTTTGGTGAAAGAGGCAGCTATTCCAAAGGGGCGAGTTGCACCTCATCATTACTGGAAACAATGTTCTCGCGGGGATGTTCACGAGTGTGGTTGCATAGATTTTAAACTAAATTGGCAGGTGAATGGCCACCAGCAAATAAAGGAATAGTAGAGGAGTAAGCTGCATAAAGGAGTGAGAGTTTTGGATAGTCTTAGGTAAGAAAGTATTATCGTGTTAGAGAAGATCAGATATTTAGGAATATGAGGAACATAAAAACAATTATCAATGCATAAACCCACAGACTGTGATGAATAAGGTTGCTGAACTACAAGGAAACAAGCCACGTGGGAATATGATGTTGTAGCACTAACGAAAACATGGCATGCAAATTGTGAATACTGCTTCACCAAATATTCAAGGATACAAAGTGTTCAGAAAAGAAAGGAGAGAAAAATGATGGAAAAGATTGAATTGTTGCAAAGGGAGGATGTTATTGAGGATTCCACGACACAATGCATTAGTTTGAGATGAAAAGGACAAAAGGGAATGATCACGCTACTGCTGGAATTCTACCGGCTTCCAAATGGAATGCGACATAGAGGGGAAAATCTGCAGAAATTCACTTTCATGTGAATAAAAACTACACAATGGTGATATTTGGGAACATTAGTTTTGCGAATATCAGGTGGGATAATGTATGAGTAATGAATAAGGAGGGAGGTGGGTGGGGTGATGGCATTCTGTAATGCATTCAGGAGAAATTCCTTGACCCCCATGTTCTCAGTCCAACTGGAAAGTAAACATTGCTGGATTTGATCAAGGGGAATATGCTTGGGCCATGTAAACTATGTGTCTGTGACGCAACACTTGGTTGAGAGCGATCATTGTATCATATGTTTTGCACTATTAATGGAAAGAGCAAGAAACAATCTAAAGTAGAATTTCGAAATTAGAAGATAGCTAAGTTCAAGGGGTCGAGATGGGATCAAGCTAGGGAAATGAAACCAGAGATTGACAGGAAAATCTGTAATTGAACAACAGGGGATTTTTAAGAAGCATATATTTCAGGTACAAGCTAGGTGTATTCATATAGCAAAGGGAAAATCTTCATTGGCTCGGGAATTCCATCCTTGGGCTGGCCTGCATGTGACTCCAGAAGCACAGCAATGTGATTGTCTCTTCACTGCTGTCTGAAATTGCCAAGCAAGCCACTCAGCTGAACCCGAATTAGGGATCGGCAACCAATGATGGCCTGAGAGTGATACCCATATCCAATTAATTAACTAATAAAAATCTGAAATCTAGTACTGGATGGGCAGACTCTTCCAGTAATTATATCTTAGAAATACTGTAGCTTTTGACTGCAGTTCCCGCTCCAAACTTCTTTCCCCAACTACCGACTTCATCCCTCAACCTGTCAACTGTACGAGAATAAGACAGATCCTTTGCAAACGTAGTGTCATATTACACCCTGAGATGAGCTTCTGATCAGATAACTGCAAAATCATATGCCCTTTATTATGGCTCAACGTGACTATTCCAATCCACTGCCAGATGGTCTCTCATTCTACCCCAGTAAACCTGAAGTCATGGAAAATATTGCTTCCCATGCCCTTATTCGCATCTAGTACCATTCACCTCAAGTACGTGTGCTTGTTGATGTACATTGGCTCCCATACAATCAATTATTCAATTTGAAAATTATTTTCCTTGATTTGCGAAATATTTCATGGCCTTACCCCTTCATAATTTTGAAACATCCTCCAACTCCGCAAGCCTCCAAGATATTTCTGTTCAACTAATTACGGCCTCTTGAGCACCTCCAATTTTAATTGCTACAACATTGGTTTCACTGGCTTCAGCTGCCTCGGTCTAAGCTCTGGAAATCCATTTCTGAACCTTTAAGACTTATAGCTCTCTGAGTTCCTTTCAGGCGTTGCTTAGAAACCATCTCTTTGAACAAGCTTTTGACTATTTGCCCTAACACCTGCCTTTGTGGCTTAGTCCAGATTTTCTTTTCTTCATAACGCTCCTGTGAGGCGCCTTGGAACATTTCTTTTTTACAAAGAAGGCACTCTAGAAATGTAAGATGTTTTTGTCGGGAGGGGACACTATCTTCGCTGTTACATCTAATCTTCTCCTTATTTCATCTATCGTTCTCATTAGGTTTTATGGTTCTATTCCACAAGCCTCTATACTGTTAATTATTTATTTACATTTAAGTCTGTGTTTCATGGTGTATCTGTATCCTCACTCATTGAATCAACCTAATTTCTGTAACCCTTAAGGTATTTTTCAAGGACAATTAGGGATCAGCATTAAATACTGTCCTCGCCAGCGACGCCCACATGCCATGACCGAATAAAAAAAACAGATACATCAATTGATATAATTTTCAATTACACTTTGCCTCAATGGGTTTTATGGGCCAAGATCTCCACAACGGTATTACCCTTTCTGTGTAAAAGTGCTTTGTGGCATGGCCACTGAAATGCCATTCATGAATTCTCTACAAATCCAACAAAACACATTTTTTACAAATTCTGCAATAATTGTGATCTCATGCGGATTCCACTGCAACAGCTTGCATTTATATAGTGAAATTTACATAGGACATGTCTCATAGCGCCACGCCACAATATAACCATTATCAATTATGATGCCGAGGCAATGAAGTGGAGACCATGAGGAGCAGTGAGTGAAACCTTCATGGATGTAATAGGGTTATGTGTCTTAAAGGCAAAATGTCAGTTTAGAGGCAGTGAGACATTTGGGATGTACTGCACTGTGCAATGCTTTGACTGATGAAGGCATAACAGCTAATGATTTGGAGTAGCACACATTTCGCTGCTCGCAATGTGGTCTGTTGTACATTGCGGAGATAATATACAGGCTGGGTGATGAATTTGGAAAGCACCTCCATTCAGTTTTGTAAGCTTGGCCCCGAATTTCTGGTCGCCAGACATTATAATTTTCTGGCTCGATGATGCGCATTATTATTACGTCATCATCTTCTCAACATCAATATTTCTAGTCATTCGCCTTTGGCATGTTATGCAGCCACTGAGGATAACATTAAACGAGGCATTTGGTAGTTAATCAGATAATATGTCTGTCGTTCGACAAGCAATGTGGATGTAAGAATTACTGCCGTCCGTCTTTGCAGTCGAATCATAACATTATTAATTTAGTAATGTATTATTATTTACTATGCCTCGACCGAATGCAGTGTTCCAATGAAGCTCAATATAAGCCCGAGAGAAAGCACCTGATCTTTCGATTCGGCATCTTGCAGACTCCAGTATCATCCCTTAGTTGAGCAATTTCAGTGGGTACTCTCTGCCCCCATCTTGTTTCTTTTTAGATTAGATTAGAGATACAGCACTGAAACAGGCCCTTCAGCCCACCGAGTCTGTGCCGAACATCAACCACCCATTTATACTAATCCTATATTCCTACCAAACATCCCCACCTGTCCCTATATTTCCCTATCACCTATTATCACGAGTGACAATTTATAATGGCCAATTTACCTATCAACCTGCAAGTCTTTTGGCTTGTGGGAGGAAACCGGAGCACCCGGAGAAAACCCACGCAGACACAGGGAGAACTTGCAAACTCCACACAGGCAGTACCCAGAATCGAACCCGGGTCCCTGGAGCTGTGAGGCTGTGGTGCTAACCACCACTGTGCCGCCCTCTTTTCTTTTGCTTGTTTTGGTCTGACACTTCGATCTCTTGTTTATTTACTTTCAGATCAGAGCTATTCATCACTCTGCCATTCCTGCAACCTCCAGACATAAGTTTAGTTTCTTTACTCGTCCTATTGACATCCCCTTTGGCTTTGCGTCAACAACTCTTTTGTCACTTAATGTCTCCCGTCTTCTGTCCTGCCGATAAGCGTCTTTTGTTCTCCTTTTTCCATCCTCCTCCATTTTACCTGCTTAAAGCAGATTGCATTTTCCGCTATTTCCCAGTTGTGATGGAAGGTTATTGACCTGAAATGCAGACTTTGTTTCTTTCTCTTGACAGGTGGTGTCTGGCCTGCTGGGTATTTCCAGATTTTTCTTTTGTTTTAATTTCCAGAATGCACAGAACTTTTTTTTTGCACTTGGTGTTGTCGTGCTGGAGGAGTTTCGAGAGATAGTGAAAATCAAAGTCAGTTTGGGAGTTGAACAAGAGGACACAAATATTCAAATATTTTGGATCAGAGGCCAAATTCCTTCAGCTATAGAAGAGGTGATAAACGAATAAGAAATCAGCAAGTTAGAAAACAAGCTGAAGATTATTGTATCAGTTCAGTTTTATTCTATTAATGTGATGGAGTCCAATCAAGAGCTAATTGAAATAGTAGAATCTGGATATGACTAAAGCATAGATGAGGCTTTCCACAGCAGTTGGGTTGCATATTGGGCATGGTTGCAGTTTGATGCAAAGACTGTAAGGACATTTCTACTGAACAAATGTATCTGTGCGTCTAGATCTTTATTCTTCACGGCACCACAGTACGTTCAGCTCTGCACTATGACATACATTTTGGATGCAATTCAAATCTGAAATGCTTTACGTTTGAAAAACCTCGATGATGCGCATTATTATTACGTCATCATCTTCTCAGCATCAATATTTCTAGTCATTCGCCTCCGGCATGTTATGCAGCCGCTGAGGATAACATTAAACGAGGCATTTGGTAGTTAATTAGATAATATGTCTGCCGTTCGATAAGCAATGTGGTTGTAAGAATTACTGCCCTCCGTCTTTGCAGTCGAATCATAGCATTATTAATTTAGTACTGTATTATTATTTACGATGCCTGTTAGAAGGAAACTTCACTGCTATTTCCTATGCACTCTATTGGACGAAACAGGAGTAAATCAAAAGGTTTCCAAGGTCAGAGGGATGGACAACAATGCTGCCTTGGCCAGCTCTGCCCCAATCCCATGAGCAAATCAAAAGATAGTTATATTGAAGTTAATGGAGCTGAATATCGGGTAGCCGATACAATAGCGCCAGTTTTATGATACCAACCAAGACATATGACTGAAACCTCAATCGGAACTGTTTCTGCAAGAACTTAAATTCCCTTAGTCCGTTCAAATCATTTTCCTATCACAGATACAGTCACTGATTCTCTCACAATTTCACATATAAATACAACCCATTTGTCCTTGTGCTTCCAACCTCTCACTTTTTATTTCTTAGTGTACAAGGCAAGCAAACAAACAAAAAAAAGCCTATGCAATATTCTTTTTGGCTGGACCACTAAGCTGGACTCCAATGCCAACAAGTTAAGAATCAGCTCTGGTGGGTGAATTTAGACCTGGCTGTGCACGGCAAATAATTGATAGTGAATATTTCGATCATTATTAGCTACCTTTAGTTATTTTGAATTCGATAGAGTGAACCACCATAACGTCTATCGCCATTTTATTACGTTTTATTTTGTGGTGTTTGGTTTTGCTGTCTTGTTTTGATATCTTGTTTTTGCTTTCAGAAGTAGCCTTTCATCATTCAGCCATTCACACCTCCTCTGGATACATTTTCTTCCCATTCTTTTTTTCATTTTCACTCATTTTGGCATTGCAGTAACTGCCCATTATCCTTTCTTATCATTTCATCTCTCCTGCCTTCCACCCTATCACAGACCGTCCCTTTTGCTCTCCTTCCCTGCCTGTGCCCTTTCAATTATGGCCTTTTCACTTACTTTAAATCAAAAACATCTCTAACTTATCCCTGTTCTGCTGAAATGTCATCGATCTGTAACGTTAAATCTTGAGTTCTCTCTTAACTGATTCTGCCTGTTCTGCTGTTATTTCATGATTCCAGAATTTGCAGTACTTTGCTATCAAGAGGTCATTCCTATGGAAGGAGGAAAACTAAATTATGCCTGTTGTGGACACCGCCTTTGACAATTCCTAAGAATAGAAGTGAATATGGAGTGATTTGGTGGAGGATAGCTATAATTATTATGGAATGGCATGGTAAAGGAGGAAGCAGATTGTTGAAATAATTTAGGGGTCTTGGGCACCAGAGGTAAACTTAAGATTTCACGATTGGCATTTAAGTCAAAGGAAAGAAGAAACCATCGGTTTACACATTGTTGTGAGTGATTTGAATGTTCCATCGATGATACTGATGGATAGTGTCCTGAGGACATGATTGACATTTCAGTAATAATAAGAATATTTCTTACCGTCTTCCTTTACTTTCAGTGCGTCTTCTGTTGATAGTAAGAACAGATGTTAATGCACAAAATATGTAATCTTAGTTCGGTGGTAATACTAAATTGATTAAAGGGATGCCATTCTTCTTGAACTGCGTGTTAAGTAAAGATGCAACACATTTTCTCCCCTACATTAAATCTTATAGCTTATGGCATCATCGCTGAATTGGCTCATGTGTCACACGTGAACAGAAGCTATATAATCATCCCACGCATGCACAGGACAAACACTGTTACATGCAATACACTGCTCAATTAACTGAGCGCAAATTCGTTTTCGGAAATAGAGGGACACATGCTTTATATTATAATTGACATGCTAGAATCTGCCCAATATTCAGTTCCACTGAAGACAGATAGATCAGGCGACCAGCTGACGATGGAGTCCCATTTTTAAAATATGCCTTTTTACTCTTCCATTCCATAATGCATCCGGTATATGTACCCACAAATTAACGCACAGAATATCAAAAATCAACTTTCAGTTATATAATATTTTGAACGAACAAGCAGTGTTGTTATCCTTCACAGGATTGCAGTCAGACATGAATGAACACTGAATGAATTAAGAGCCAATTCGAATGTTAGGAGATGGACAGAAAGTTTGATCAATGTTACCAGTTTAATATTGTTTACAATGGGCCTTAACACAAAGATGGCCATGTGTATCTTGGGGTGAAGAGGGCTAAAAACATGGCAGCTAATTGTTTGTGAAAGAGAGCAGGGATGGGCTGGATATCGGATTTGGATAACAGATTTTTAATGAAAGAGGATCAGGTTACCAAGAAACCGAGTGGCGTTGCCATATAGGGATTTGAGCACGACGAAGCGTGATCCACCGTCTCTTGGGTCGATGCAAAACAGGGGGCATTCCGTTGCCTTCTTGGTGTAATCCCCACAGATACAGTATCATTGCAGTCAAATTGAATATCAGACAGGGAAGGTAAGTGATGAACAGCTCCATCCCACCTTTTATGTGATACCAGCTGAGAAGTACTTCTATCCAACACATTTCATCGATGAACAGTGGAAAGCAATTTTGCTTTTAATTATGCATCGTTTTGCAAGAGACAAGCACTATATTACTCTTACCTAATGTTTTCAGCGTTCCCTGACATTTTGCCAGTTCTGGAAGCCCAAAAGGAAAACATCAAACACATTGTACACAGGAATGGACAACTGACACATAATCCACCAAATAATATTGTAATATTGTATGTGTCTAAATATTTCAGAAACAACACTGAAGTGCCACGAAAACATAATTGAAAATTCAACGATGATATTTCTTAACACCTACCATCTGCGTTTGCTTCCAATGCATCTGCTGTGATTTCCAAAACCAGAAGGAAAATGCACAATTGAGCGCCTGGAGAATCATACATTGATTATAGAACTTCGTTTTCCATGAAAAATATTAAAGTAAACTGTAACACATTTGTCCTCCTACACTATATCAATAAAATGATCCTTGAATTGAATTGTACACCACCTGTTAAAATAAACCATATATGAGACCCCCAAATGTATAAGCTGTCCACCGTTATCTTGAACATACAAATAAGTTAAGGGCCTGCAATTATTCTTGAGTGGCCGAGGAAAAAAAAGTCTGAGGTGTGTTATCAGCCTCGCATTACATGATGAACAGCTCGAGTGTAGTCAACAGAACTGAAATATTTAGCTGAGGATCACATCGAATATACAGCAACTGAATGTGAAACATCGTTTGAGTATGACTGCTCCATTTTTCCCGTCCATATTCTATCTGATAGATGGACGGAGCAAGTCATCTGAAAACGATAACAAAGACGACAAAACATCAATTTGAATATATAGTCTTCTAAGCTAATCAGGCACCAACTGACAGCAAGGAAAGTAGAAAAAACAGAAAACTTTGTCAAACATATCGGTATGATGGGAGTCCTTAAGACAAAGTCTGATATTACATGCGTGATAGGCTTCTGGATGAACTAAGAGCTTGGGGCAAAACGTATAATGGAGAAATGTGCAAGAGTTGTACGGAGTTGGAGTAACATATTTCTCAGAGGTTTGCAAAGCAGGTTGAGGCTACAGAGAAAGTGAGTGGTGATGATATGGAAATATTTGAAAATTAGTATGAATATCGAAATCGCCAATATAGGTCAGCGAAAAAAAGGGTAATGGTTTACTTGGATGTTGCATGTTTGGAAACTACGAGAAGGATCAGGATGAACTCAAGGCTATTGAACGTGGATAATTACAAGCCATTCAAAGAGCATTGGTGTAGTAGAAAATTGAGTCAACGCAGGAAAGAATGCAGTTTTGAGCAACTCATGGACTGCATTGACCGGCATTTACAGAGACAGAAGTTGTGAAAGAATTGCAAGTATGCCATCGTTGTGATGGCAAGATTTGGCGTTGCATAATCAGCTCAGGATCAATAGTGCTTTGAGGGCATGAATGGATTGGTTTGTGTTCAGAATAAAGTCAGAGTCCGACGGGCGAGTCTTACATTCAGCTGTGCCATGGTTTGTATTAACTTTCTAGAGGTAAGATTTAATTTGCTGATTGACTTTCTTGATGCACGACAAATGGAGACACCTGGTTCGAGAAGCTGACAAAAAAGCCTAGGGTGGTTGCATATCATGAGTGGCCATTTGTTTTTGTTGTTGTAAGAGAACCAGAATTATGGAAATCTCTCTTAACAAATTGCTGTAGACGCCATGTCTGCATTTACATCAGTCAATTGTTTAAATTATTAATTCTATTCCCCAGACCAAAGAGAAAATTTGGAGTTGAATATAGTTAGATTAAATTGCTATCTGGGGCATCCCATATGTACCGAGTTGCAATGGAGATAGAGAATGAACGGGGGATTATATTGGTGTTTGAACAATGTGCTTGCTGAGACTGTTAGTCTGATACCACCAGCTTGATTGTGGGGAAACAGGTTGACATCTGGAAAGCGGTTGGCTTGGAAAGCAATTGGACTCATGAACAAAAAGGCCATCAGGAACCAGTGGTGTTTCTGTTTTAAGTCATTCACGAATCAAGCTGTAAAATACAGATGTATGAAGAGTTTAAGGTGAACTGGAAGATATGCATAGTCGCAGCTAGAGGTAGAATGCCCAAGAAATCACAATCCTTGGAATGCAGCTGAGAAATTAAGGGCATCGAAGTGAATACCCAAGAGCACACTTTGGTCTGCTCTCAAGAGAAGTGTGCAAACCACCAAAATCTTTCAAAGTTAAGGTTACCCCAGAGTCTGAAGTTAGTGTTAAACTGGAGTGTTTTCTAATGTTTAGTTTAATAGATAAATGTTTTCAGATTAGTGTTTAGGTGGCAGTGTCTTGCTTTGTTCAACTCTTGCACAGTAAAGGCTTTTGTTTAAAGGTGAATTCTAGGGGCGTAATTCTTTTATTAACAACTAAGAATTCGACATTTTCTTTCCACAATGTAATGGTTCATAACGGGATTGTAATACAATACACAATTTACACTAATGCTCTAGTCGAATATCTACCCATTCGTTCTAATAATCGTCATTGTGCTAACGTTAGACGTTCATTCAGTTGTTATATCTTCGCTGCAGGTCATGTTATGAACCAAGCTGGGCCCGTCACTACAGCATGAATGGTTTATTTCTGTGCTGTAGCTTTTCATAAGCCTTCGTGCACGTGCCGCTGCACAAGTTTCACATGTTGTCATTAATAATTCAGTTATAGAACAAAGGTAAAGATCCGTCCAGATGATTTCCCCCAAAAAAGAGTTAACCCCTCGCGTACCTGTTACACATATCGCTTCGTATTCAGTTCGAATCCAACCAATGGAATTGCCTATCGGGCGTGGAATAGGAATGTCGGCCGATTTGATACCATAATTAATGTAATACTGCCCAAGAGTAATTGCTAGCAAATGAGATATATCGGTGAATAATGTCAATGCATTTCTCCCTTGTAAATGTTAGCTTTGAAGGCGTTGAAACAGGCATATCCTGAGTATTAGTGTCTGATGTTTTAAGACATTACTGGCATTTTGCCCTTTCTGGAAAAAAAACAGAAGGAAAAATTAAATCCAATTTCCTTTAAAAGCCTAACAGCTACCGACTCATAATCGGTAAAATATCATGTTATAATAACCAATTAGTCCTAATATTCCTGAAAAATAGCAGAAGTTCCCCCCCCCCAAAAAAAAAAATATCAATAGACAGAATACGTTGCCTCAGTTCCTGGAAAATTTCAACATTGTCAAGCACAAACTTTTTGTTTTACAAACAAAAGCTGTTAGAATAAGAGTCAAAGCGCTCCTCCTATTTTCAATAGTTACATTTGCGAAACTATCTTTAAATCAAGTCATTTATCACATTTGAACTGAAACTATATAGGGATTGTACACATGTAGATGTTGGACATTCAATATTATGATCAATTAACGGCAGAAAAATAGTCTTGGGATTTCGAGCAAACTGCATGGTATTTTGTCCACCAAACAATATCCACCGGTACGATATTGCATTCCAGTGCAATTAACATAAGTTGAATATTTCCCTCATGGGTATAGGCGGGAATCAGCTGGCAAGGAGTCCTGTATTTTACATGACCTTAGAACCGTGCTATAACCTATCTGGGTAAATGGACCCGGAAACCAATTGATAGAGCATCTATGGCCTCAGAAACATCAAAAGACATCCCAGTCAAAGAGCGTTTTTAACTTCAGAAATGACCAATCTCGTAATTTCGCTCTGCAGCACTGTAAACATACCCAAATGGACTCAAAGGAAGGAAACACTTGAATATTAGGAGGAACGACAAAAAGCTTGCTTAAATTCCAAGTTTATAGGGTTTGTTAAGACAAACACTAACATGGAGAGACTTCTGGCATGACCTGCAGAGATGGAAGCCAAGAAGGAAGAGGTCATATCTGCCAAAAGCTGGTAAAAGAGAGCAAATATGCAGGAGAAGCAAGAGTAAGAGTATTAGATTTCTCAGGGGGCTGCAGAGATGGATAAGATAACAGAAAATTGGTTTAGCAATGAGGAATAACGATTTGAACACGAGGATAAGGATTTATAAGTCAAATTGTTGATGCAACCAAGCCAATATACGTCACAGATAACATGGGAGATGGATTAATGGGATGGGGCAGGATTGGACACCAGACCATTTTTCTCTTAGGATGATCTCAATTTTATTGAAAACGGCAAGATGAAATGTATTCAGTTGGCTTTGGAGCATCCGAATACGCAGTTTGGCAGCAGCTGATAGGATGAGACCTTGGCATGAATACAGAGGTCAGATGTAAAAGACGTTGAAGTAGTCTGCCTTTGTGATGGATTTAATATTTAGCTCGCGATCGATAGTACATTGAGGACGTGTGAGTGAACTAGCTTTTGCAGAGAGGAAAGCTGGTGCACTAATGCCTCAGGGGAGAATCTACACATTCTAGTAAGTGACTTTTATAATTCTTCCTTTAGGCATGGAATCATAGAGTTACCATAGCAGAGGTGGTAGTCATTAGACCCTTTGAGTATGTGCCGGCTGTCTGTACCGCATTCGAGACAGTTCCAATCTCTTGGTCTATCTGAGTAACCCTGCAAGCTTATTTCCCTCAAATGACCCTCCAGTCTGCTTTTTAAATCAGCAAACATTTCTGCCTCCACCATTTCGTAGGCGCACCATTCCCACTCTCTGCATAAAAATGCTTCTTATCCTCTCATATTTCCCCCACACCCCATAACTTGAACAACGCCTTATATTTGAACCCCCAGTTTATCTTCGATCAGTTCATCTGAGCAGCTTTTCTTTTCCACCTTACCTAAACCTATCATCACCTTGCGCACGTACATCAAATCGTCCCTCAATATCCATTGCTCCAAAGAGACAGAAAAAATGGTATCTCCATGTTAAACGTGCAGCTACAATCTGTCATCGTTGGAACCGTTATAGAAAATTTCCTCAGAACCAGCTCCAGAAACTCCCATATTTCCTAATGTGTGATAATCAGAACTGGGCACAGTACAGTAGGTGTGGCCAAATCTGAGCTAAGTAAAGTTTCGTTATAACTTCTCAGTTTCTTTTTATTCATTACCTCTATTCAAGAAGCCCAGTACCCGATATGCTTTGCTTATTAATTCCTCATTATGCTATGACGTCTTCCAAGATGAATCTCCAATACCCTCTGTTCATTGCCACTCTTTCCAGCTGTACCATCAAATCTCTTTTGCCTCTTCTCATACCTTCTGTCAAAATGCACCACCTGACACGTATCTCTATTAGATTGAATCGACCATATGTCTTCCCACAAGTAGCCTAAGTATATCCTCTTGTGGTTGATTAGTAACACCTCTAAGTTTGGTATCAGAACATTTTGAAATTTTACTCTGTGTACCAATATGCAAGTCATTCAAGATACCAAAGGAAAATCAATGGTCCTCGCACTGACCCTTGGGAAACATCGCATTCTACTATGCTCCAGTCTGATAAGCACGTATTTACCACGATTTGCTGTTTTCTGATCTAAAGCCATTTTTTTCCAAACTGTTACTGAACCTACCATTCCGTGAGTCTCATTTTTATTAACCAGCCTTTTACGTGATAATTTCAAACGCTTTCTTCAAATGCATATAGATAATATCCATTGCATTCCCTTCGCCAACCTTCTCCATTACTTAATCCAAAAATATTAGTCAAGAACGATCTGACATTTACAAATATCTGACGGCTGGAGTTAATTCTCACAAACAGCTCTGATTTCCTTTTGATTTTTTCCCCATGATTAGCGTTTGTAACAACGTATCTGACGCTGATATTAAACTGACCGGACTGTGAGTACGAGGACTCTCACTACACCCTTTTCAGGAATATATATCTTTTTTAGGAATATATTTTTTTTCATTCATTCATGGGATGTGGGCGTCACTGGCTCTGCCAGCATTTATTGACCATCCATAATTGCCCTTGGGAAGGTGGTGATGAAGTATCGGTATAACATTTGCCAGTTATCAAATCCCTGCCACCTCCTCATATCAACAGAAGATTGTAGGATTGGAGATTATGCAAGCAGTTCAGTTATCTTCACCCCAACTTCATTGAAGAACCTTTGTTGCAAGCCACCCCGAACAGATGACTTCTCCGCCCGATGCATATCTTTTAAGTCGATCCTGCCTGTCAATGTTCAACGAACCCATCCATCACCTCTGGCACCTTTGTTTCTGACGATACTTTGTCGCAATCCACTTCCTTTTTAAACACCGATGTAAATTATGCACTATGTGTCCTTGCCTTGCTGTGTGTCTCTAAGCATATGTCGCCCTTTTTGTCCCTGAAAGAACTCACCCTGCCTCTTAACAGCCGCTTAACATTTACAGGCCCTTCAGAGACCTTTGGATGCCCTTTTGTATTAACTGAATTTCTATTCTAATATGGTCTCTTTGCCAGGTCTGCTTTCCTTTTTGCTTCCTCTGTTAACTTATTTTATTTGAATCTCAGTTGAAGAATTCCTCTGACATGCATCAGTTTGTTTCAAAATATTCTGTCTTGTCTTATTATATTCTCTATCCCTTTTGTCATCCAAGAAGTCCTGACATTTGTTCCCTTACATTTCACTTTTGTTGGCATGTTCCTATCCTGAACCTGAAATAATCACCTCTTAAACACCTGCCACTGTTCGAAAGCAATTTTTTACTCTCCATCTTTGGTTCATTTTCACATTGGCTGGATCCTCTTTCATTCTATTAAAGCAAACTATCTTCCAAATCGGTAGTTGTTCTTTAGATTGGTCCTTGCTCTTCTCATTTGTTACTCTGAACCTTATGTAATCAGGATCATCCTAAACCAAATGTTCCCCATAGCCACTTGATCCACTTGGCCGGCCTCATCCCTCAGTACTTGATCTAGCAATGCTTCATTCCAAATTGGACAGAGAACATTGATAAAAGGGCGGCACAGTGGCGCAGTGGTGAGCACCGCAGCCTCACAGCTCCAGCGACCCGGTTTCAATTCTGGGTACTGCCTGTCGTGGAGTTTGCAAGTTCTCCCTGTGTCTGCGTGGGTTTTCTCTGGGTGCTCCGGTTTCCTCCCACAAGACAAAAGACTTGCAGGTTGGTCGGTAAATTGGCCATTATAAATTGCCCCTAGTATAGGTAGGTGGTAGGGAAATATAGAGACAGGTAGGGATATGGTAGGAATATGGGATTAGTGTAGGATTAGTACATATGTCTGGTTGATGGTCAGCACAGACTCGGTGGGCCGAAGGGCCTGTTTCAGTGCTGTATCTCTAAACTAAACTAAACTAAAAGAGGTTCTCAGAAACACAATACAAAAATTCGTCCCCTTCTTTCAGTTTGCTGTAACCTTATCTCAATCAAGATTTGGATAACTATATGGCACAATATCACCACTCTATTGTTCTGCACATCCACGTGATTTCGCTGCAGATTTGTTCCTCTATCTGCCTCTTTATTTGGAGGGCTATAGAATACCTTGAACCATGATCATGCATTTATTGCTTCTCAACTCTAAGAAAAATGGATTCTTTCGTTGTCCCCTCAAGGACATCCCATTCTGCAACACTACATTTTTTGTCAGTCAGTACTGTCACCGTTACTTCTTTTTCCTTCCCTTGCTGAACCCTTCGTATCATTAAATAATAAGAGCCCAGTCCTCACTAGCTAAAAAAAAAATAACGTTCCCATTATTGTTACTGTATCATAATCCCCACAAGGACAACTTGATATTACTGTTACCTGATGTTTTTAGAGACTCCTGGCATTTGTTCAATTCTGGAAGCAAAATGTGCTCTTGAATATGATTTTCCTTCAAAAATGTAACGGACAGCTGTCAGATAATTAATCCCAAATTCTTATGTTTCAACGAAGAACTCCTAACATTTCAAAGCAAAACTAGAAGTTCCTTCATAATATGATCATTGTCGGCTCTTAGCATCCCCCTTTGTTTTCGTTGCAATGTCTGTTATTAGCAGAAACAAAAGGAAAACGAACAAAATAAGTGTTTTTACTTTCAGGACAATTGGTGACGTGAAGTATGCTTCTTGAACAATATTTTAAGTGCAACTTTGCCACTCCGAAATTGAACACTTATATTGATGAAATTATCCTTCAATCATCGTTATCAGACATGAGCCGGAACTATAAAATCATCCACCATATGTATCATCTGAACAACTTTCAATATTCTGATCAACTAAAAGGCTGGAAATTAGGTTTGCCCTGTTGAGAAAAAATAACGTCTATGTTCTCAGACTGACAATATTGCATTCCGAGGAATTGAACAAAGCTTCAATGCTCATCCATGGGGGCATTTTGGATGGTCAGCTGATGACATAGATCCATTATTTATATATGAACTTTCCATTATTCCATTACGTCATCTGCATGGGATATGAGCCCAACACGTAGTCCATAGTACATCAGAAATAACCACTTGAAACGATGTAGCACCTTTTAAGTTTCATTGCATCAGTCACGACTTGAGACAGGACGAATGTAGGAGATGCTTAAATATTAGTGGATTAACACAAAGATTCGTCAAACATGTAGGTATTATGAGAGCCATTGACGTAAAGGTTGAGGTGCTAAATCGGAGATGCACCTACAGTGAACTTCAGAGATTGAGGAAAGAGGGATGCATACATATTTGAGAAAGGTGATGTGCGACAAATCAAAGTTGGAGCAAGATTCCCCAAATGACTGTAGAGTGTGATGACTGAGATAGGAGGAGTTCACTATCCTTCCCTAGTTTCACTTCTCTAAAAGTCACAGCACATATTTAAACGTTTAGCGAGTAACGAGAGGACCAATTACATAATCTTTTTGTATTTAAATATAAAATTCACCAACCAGGGTTCTTTAATAGACAACAAAAATATCAATTTATTGTAAAATAAGGAGTATTAAGTAAAGATGCAAAGTATTGACACACAAGATTGATATATGAAAATTCCTTTTTAAAATTAGCCACATACGCACACAAACACAGCCCCCACCCCCCAAAGCCCCCCACACACTAACACACGCACAAACACGCACACAAACATACCCACCAGTTAAAGAAAAAAAAACAACGTTTTCTGTGCAGAGATTTTTTTTATCAAACACAACAAAAATACTTTGGCCAAATACTTGCTAGTTCTTGAAGAAAAAGGAGATGGTACGGAATGGTATCACTTGTCCTTGTATTTCTGTGTCCCAAATATGTGTAGACAACTGTCAATCGGATATTTTTGGAACAGTTCACTTCAGGCTTTCCAGAAGAAATGTGGCATCAGGGGTTTTACCTATCACATACTGGATTGGCAGGGTTTCTCAGTGAGCTGGAGAAAATATGGGCGTGATCTTTCTCGCAGTAAGATACACACCCAACTGACTCAAAACATTATTCAAAATGAAACCGATTCTGGACCACCATATATCTTGACATGCCACCTCCCTGTACATAATTCCCATCGTCGGAAGGCACATGCTGTTTACGTGGCTGAAGATGTGTGACTTGCAGTAAATGTCGATTTTAAATAGAAAACTCAAATCCTGTCAATTATTTTTTAAATCAAAATCCGGCATCTATGGAATCACTTCAGTCCCAAATGAATCCATCCCCACAAACTGCAAACACGAGTCCTCAAAAAAATACAAGCAGCTCCATCCTTGGAGGAAAGAAACAACATTTTTAAATGTGTTTCATGACAGATATTTGTAAAAAAACAGAAGATAAAAAATATATTAAGGCACTCATTCTCATTCATGCTTTCCCTGTAACTAATGCAGTTATGCCCCGTAACATCCTTGCACTCAAATAATTCAAAGCAAGATTAATTTCTGGACATAGCATCAATAATTAAATAACGGTTTCCCCACAATGTGGATTTTCGTTAAGTCATAGAGCTGCAATAGTATACTGTGTCGAAATAGTCTGACCATCCGCTTTTTTCCCACATTGGCCGTTATGATCAGTATGTATCAATGTCCCTCTGTAGTTGTGGAGCACAAGACTTCAAAATGGTTTAGCTTTTTTTGGAAACATATCGCACTACACTTTGTATGCCCGATTGCTCATCTTGTAACAGGACTGCACCAACAACCATGTCCCTAGTATCAATTGCTACCTTGAAGGGCTTAGTGAAATTAGGGACAGTCAACACTGGCTCGTTGATCAAACTGGCTTTCAACCTCTTACAAGATGCTTGGCACTCAGCACTCACCTGACCACACTACCTTTGTTTTGTTTTTTGTTTTTTGTTTGTTTTGTTTTCTTTTTTGTAGCAAATCCGTCAGTGGAGCAGCTATAGTGCTAAAATCTGTTACAGTCTTCCAGTAGGAAATGCACATCTCCCAAAAAAGTCATGATTTCTCGTTTAGTCCTCGGGAAAAAGAATGCCACCAAAGCTTGTACTTTCGCTGTTCTTGGCAAAACTTGTCCCACTTATCATAAATCTCTGTTTCCTGCTCATTCACCAATCCTCTATCCATGCTAATGTGTTGCCTTCAAATTCCTTTGCACTTATCTGGTGCAGTAACCTTTTATGTGGCACTTTTCAAATGCCTTTTGAAAATCCAAATAGACTACCATCTATTGATCCAACCTTTATTTACCATGCTTGTTACATCCTCAAATAAAACGACTAATTTTGTCAAACACGATTTTTCTTTCACAATATCTTCTTGCTGATATTATAATTTTCTAAATGTTCAGTTGGAGATCATTCCAATCCCCCCACGTCTGACCACTGTACAACTAGCAGTGCAGCAGTATGTTTGTGGCGTGGGAGGGAAAGTGTAGCTGGATATGTCGGTTGACGTGGAGATTGGGAAGAGTTGTTTGATTGGACAGAAAGTAAACAGTCAAGGTCGATAGATAGATAGATAGATAGATAGATAGATAGACAGATAGATAGACAGATAGATAGATAGATAGATAGATAGATAGATAGATAGATAGATAGATAGATAGATAGATAGATAGATAGATAGATAGATAGATAGATGGATGGATGGATGGATGGATGGATGAAAAGGAAGTAAGCAAGGCAATGATAATTTAATGAATAAAATAAAAAGATGCATTGAAATAATCTAAGAAACTAAGAAGGAGGTAAATACAAAAGCTTAACCTGTATGTGTGATACATGTCATGGTTTGGCTGGGGCTGACAGAAATAGCCTATTCCTGTGAAAAAAAACGATTATAGTGTGTAATGTAGGAGTCTAAGACTAAGACTGTGCAGAAAGGTTATATTGTCATCATGCTTTCACTCACAACGTTTGGAAGACTGTGGTTCCCATAACTGTGCATACAGTAGCTGCTGGCCAGGAGTTCGACTCTTACATTGTGCCTAAAATTTTTCTGGTCACGGAGGGATATGACTCAGATCAATTTGGTTGCATGTACCCTTATGAAATTCAGAACAACTGGAAGGTGTTTCAAATGGATAATGTTATAAAGTATGAATTTACCGTTTTCAGATTCACCCAAGCGAGTTTCCCCTAAAAAGGCAGAAGTGTTAACAGTAGGTGAGCTTGTACATTTCAATCAATAGCTTCTGAAATGGACCATGCAGCTAGTTTTATATGTCCAATTATTAGGCAAGTTTATTGTCTGACTGAATATACGCTAATTGGTACTAAACTAAAAACGTAATTTGAAAGGTACGAAAGAAGGAAAAAAGATTACAGATAAAAAAAAACACCCCACAGATATGTCATATTCAGCATTTGGGAAAGATGAAGAACAAACACAAGATGTTTCATTTCAATTAACGTGTTTATTAATACAGTCGTAGTGGCGGATTCCCGTGCAACCTTCAGTAATAAGGTCTTGCCTCCAGGTCTCTACTGTGAACAAAGCAGAGCAACAATCAAAATAATCTTGTTGAAAAAAAAACTCTGAAATGCATGCTGAATCATTGATCAGAGGACGCAGGCTGACCAACAGTTAAAAATCCTACACAAAGATAATGAAGATTGTCTTCACTTTCGCATTGGACGTGGGAATACAGTTGGCCACAATTTAGGACCTGCTGCGTAAACTATGCTTGCTTCTGTTGAAAATTGCCTGGCAAATAGTGATCTATCTTTCACTCACAAGTACCATTGCTACTTGATATTATCTCTTCCACATGAGCCTTCTCGGATGCGGTCTGCTGATTGGTTTCATTGCAACTGCCAACCTCAAAAGAACATAGAACATAGAACATCACAGCGCAGTACAGGCCCTTCGGCCCTCGATGTTGCACCGACCTGTGAAACCATCTGACCTGCACGACTCTATTTTCATCCATATGTCTATCCAATGACCACTGAAATGCCCTTAAAGTTGGCGAGTCTATTACTGTTGCAGGCAGGGCGTTCCACGCCCCTACTACACTCTGAGCAAAGAACTACCTCTAACATCAGTCCGATATCTATCTCCCCTCAACTTAAAGCTATGTCCCCTCGTGTTTGCCATCACCATCCGGGGAAAAAGACTCTCACTATCCACCCTATCTAACCCTCTGATGAACTTATATGTCTCCATTAAGTCACCTCACCTCCTCCTTCTCTCTAAGGAAAACAACCTCAAGTCCCTCAGCCTTTCCTCGTAAGACCTTCCCTCCATACCAGGCAACATCCTAGTAAACCTCCTCTGCGCCCTTTCCAAAGCTTCCACATCCTTCCTATAATGTGGTGACCAGAACTGCACGCAATACTCCAGGTGCGGCCTTTTTCAGAGATTTGTACAGCTGCAGCATGACCTCGTGGCTCCGAAACTCGATCCCCCTACTAATAAAAGCTAAAACACCATATGCCTTCTTAACAGCCCCATTAACCTGGGTGGCAACTTTCACGGATTTATGTACCTGGACACCAAGATCTCTCTGCTCATCTGCACTGCCAAGAATCTTCCCATTAGCCCAGTACTCTGCATTCCTGTTACTCCTTCCAAAGTGAATCACCTCACACTTTTCCGCATTAAGCTCAATTTGACATATCTCAGCCTAGCTCTGCAGCCTATCAATGTCCCTCTGTAACCTACAACATCCTTCGGCACTATCCACAACTCCACCGACCTTCGTGTCATCCGCAAATTTACTAACCCACCCTTCTACACTCTCATCCAGGTCATTTATAAAAATGACAAACAGCAGTGGCCCCAAATCATATCCCTGCGGTACACCACTAGAAACTAAACCCAGGATGAACATTTGCCATCAACCACCACCCTCTGTCTTCTTTCAGCTAGCCAATTTCTGATCCAAAGCTCTAAATCACCTTCAATCCAATACTTCCATATTTTCTGCAATAGCCTACCGTGGGGAACCTTATCAAACGCCTTACTGAAATCCATATACACCACATCCACGGCTTTACCCTCATCCACCTGTTTGGTCACCTTCTCGAAAAACTCAATATGGTTTGTGAGGCACGACCTACCCTTCACAAAACCGTGCTGACTATCGCTAATGAACTTATTCTTTTCAAGATGATTATAAATCCTATCTCTTATAACCTTTTCCAACATTTTACCCACAACCGAAGTAAGGCTCACAGGTCTATAATTACCAGGGCTGTCTCTACTCTCCTTCTTGAACAAGGGGACAACATTTGCTATCCTCCAATCTTCCGGCACTATTCCTGTCGACAATGACGACATAAAGATCAAGGACAAAGGCTCTGCAATCTCCTCCCTGGCTTCACAGAGAATCCTAGGATAAATTCCATCTGACCCAGGGGACCTATCTATTTCCACACTTTCGAAAATTGCTAACACCTCCTCCTTGTGAACCTCAATCCCATCTAGCCTAGTAGTCTGTATCTCAGTATTCTCCTCGACAACATTTTCTTTCTCTACTGTAAATACTGACGAAAAATATTCATTTAATGCTTCCCCTATCTCCTCTGATTCCACACACAACTTCCCACTACTATCCTTGATTAGCCCTAATCTAACTCTCGTCAATCTTTTATTCCTGATATACCTATGGAAAGCCTTAGGGTTTTCCTTGATCCTATCCGCCAATGACTTCTTGTGTCCTCTCCTCGCTCTTCTTAGCTCTCCCTTTTGATCCTTCCTGGCTAGCTTGTAACTCTCAAGCGCCCTAACTGAGCCTTCATGTCTCATCCTAACATAAGCCTTCTTCTTCCTCTTGACAAGCGCTTCAACTTCTTTAGTAAACCACGGCTCCCTCGCTCGACAACTTCCTCCCTGCCTCACATGTACATACTTATCAAGGACATGCAGTAGCTGCTCCTTGAATAAGCTCCGCATTTCAATTGTGCCCATCCCCTGCAGTTTCCTTCCCCATCCTACGCATCCTAAGTCTTGCCTAATCGCATCATAATTTCCTTTCCCCCAGCTATAATTCTTGCCCTGCGGTATATACCTGTCCCTGCCCATCGCTAAGGTCAACCTAACCGAATTGTGATCACTATCACCAAAGTGCTCACCTACATCTAAATCTAACACCTGGCCGGGTTCATTACCCAGTCCCAAATCCAATGTGGCATCGCCCCTGGTTGGCCTGTCTACATACTGTGTCAGAAAACCCTCCTGCACACACTGGACAAAAACTGACCCATCTAAAGTACTCGAACTATAGTATTTCCAGTCAATATGTGGAAAGTTGAAGTCCCCCATAACAACTACCCTGTTACTCTCGCTCCTGTCAAAAATCATCTTCACTATCCTTTCCTCTACATCTCTGGAACTATTCGGAGGACTATAGAAATCTCCCAACAGGGTGACCTCTCCTCTCCTGTTTCTAACCTCGGCCCATACTACCTCAGTGGACGAGTCCTCAAACGTCCTTTCTGCCGCCGTAATACTCTCCTTGATTAACAATGCCACCCCACCCCCTTCCCCTCTTTTACCATCTTCTCTGTTCTTACTGAAACATCTAAATCCCGGAACCTGCAACATCCATTCCTATCCCTGCTCTGCCCATGTCTCCGAAATGGCCACAACATCGAGATCCCAGGTACCAACCCATGCTGCAAGCTCACCCACCTTATTCCGGATGCTCCTGGCGTTGAAGTAGACACACTTTAAACCAACATCTTGCTTGTCAATGCCCTCTTGCGTCCTTGTAACCTTATCCCTGACCTCACTACCCTCAACATCCTGTGCACTGGAACTACAATTTAGGTTCCCATCCCGCTGCTGAATTAATTTAAACCCCCTCGAAGAGCACTAGCAAATCTCTCCTCCAGGATATTTTATGTTTGTTGAACTTTTGTGCACTTGACCTGCAGCATAAAAATATTCTATTCAAACGACTGGGAAGGTCCCATCAAAATTGCATTCCTAATGTCCTCGCACTCTCTCCCCTCAAACTCCTCAACTGAAATCGTTCATCCTTTCAGGCGATGGCATGAAACAAGCACCATAACATCTCTTGACAGTCGTGCACATGAACAATATTCACTTCTATTGAATTTAATGACGATCAATAACTGGTGTTAAGAAAGAATGTCTCCAACTTGGTGCTTCTAATAAGACAGAGTTGTAGCTTAATTTTATATGCCTTCATTTGAATTCCGTTCATTCTCCAAGATCCACTTCCAGTCCTACTTATCATTGTTTCTTCTCATTTAGTTTCACATAGAAATGCATCCAGTCTCTTCTTGCCCTTACTGCCTGTGTTCCTTTGAAGGTCTGGATTAATAATATATCATTAATAATATTATTAATATATATATATGTACGAAATTCATTTTCCTATCAGCAGCTAATGTAAAGGCCGATGACAGCCAGCCCAAAATCAGAACTGAACTTTGACTGACGACCGTGGCCTTGGGCAGAAACACTTAATAGTTTGTCCTGCATCGTTCACTCGTGATGAACCTGTGGTCTTTCTCAGTTTTGCGGACTTCATTGGAATGGAATATCAGGCATGTCGTACCGAAAGCTGCATAATTATTTCAGTCTGTTGTGTGCTGTGCCATAATCAAATTTTAGAAAGAAGGAGATTATGGGAGGATATCATAAAAGTACTTTCATGGTGATGTTGGGACGGGCTAGCGATATTGATCGAGAAACTTAAAATAATATGCCCGCATTTATTTGACCCTATTCCAATAGTCCAACTTACTAACATTAAGCTTGTTTACTGATTGGCTCATTTGAATTAGCAATGAAAAACTCTTTAAATATTAATTCATTTGTAGAGGTATCAGCTACAAGAAATGCTTTGCCCAAGTCAAAATATAGGAATGATAAACAAGCATGCATCATATCGTTCTTGCTTTAAGCAGCTCATCAGCGGACTTTGGGTCAGATATCTTTCTGCAGCATCACTATTCGGAGAGGGAAATTCACATCGAACACAGCAGGGCTATGGCTTAGAATTCCAAATAAATTGAATAACCCATCTTTTAAAAGAGCTGTTAATGGCTCGGAAGGTGGAATAGCTCGGTTCTGTGTTGCATCAATCAATGATCTAGGCATAGTTACCATAAAGCTGCTCCAGTAGGAAATTGTTAGTTACCTTCGCCGCTGATGTATTGAAATGGAAATCGTCTTGGACGGTACAGCAAAATAGAACATACTACTCGGGCAACCTCTTATATGCCTCTTCCAATATTCAGCATGGTTATTGTGTGAAATGTATAACGGCTGGTCAATTTCATACGCCTTTTCAGCATTACCCTCCAAGCCGAATGTCTATGCAATTTATCTGACTTCCGGGCATTTGAAAATTACTGCTGCATTGCTTAATGTTAAATGTAGCATTGTTTGAAACATGCAGATCCTAATATGGTTCATACCTGATTTTTGCAGAGTTCTCTGGCATTTTGAAAGTTCTGGCGACACAGAAGCAAAATTATTGAGCATGTCCCAGTTTATAAATTGCCTTTGCTTGCCTTTTGTTGGTGAGCTGCAGCGGTTCAAGACCACCACCTTCTCAAGGGAAGTTCAGGATGCGTAATAAATGTTAGCAATGCCAGCGATGCCCGCATCCCATGAAAACAACTAAAATTGGACAGAATTCCAGGATTCTTCATGCACGATGTTCATTGACTGCAATACGAACGAGTACATATCATTCGCTCAAGGTTAATCGACTCCACATGGGGGCACTGTTGACATAGGTGAGACAGTAAGACAGCCGATATTCCATTCGCATTTCAGAATAGAGTAAGTCTGAACCTTCATAAAAGTTGCTATACATATGACAACGACGATGAAAAAGCCATACCATAACAGGGAATGAATCCGAACTGTTTGTTTCTTTTGTTCTCGAAACAAACAGTCTGCATTCACTGAAGTGCATTGAGAGAGATCCTCATGTTTGGACCAGTTGAATTGCAGTTCCTTACCATCCTCTTTTTCTTTCAGTGCCTCTTCTATTGGAGGAACGACCAAATGGGAAATACACAAAAAAGAAATGTCCTTATTTCCTGTAGAATGTCATGATGTATAATATATAAAGCAGCATGCAATGCAGTTTCTTTCTACGTTAAACCTTTATTTTTATGAAGGCATTCCTTAGTCGAGTCATTTGCTACAAGTTATCAAAAACAGTGTGGCTTCTCGCACATATAGGGATGATTGTTGTGTGCCAGCAAAGTCTGCTGCTGTCCAGGAAGGTCGCCACTGACCTATGTACCATGCGGCAGGATGAGCTGCGACCCATAGGCTTCAGGGTGATGCCAAGGTACGTGACTCTCAAGTTGGCTGTGGCACTCAACTTCTGCATTTGCAATGATTTACCTGGCAGTAGCCGCCACTGCCTCAAGGAGGCGAGCAACGCCCTGTTAAATAGGACTGCCGACAGTGTACAATACCAGACCAATTCTAGCAGTCATGTGAATAGGGCCATCGCATTCTGGTCCATCAGTCGATTTCCTCTGATACAAATAGTCACCGTGGGCATCATCTGGCCATCAAGCCTCCGACGGAGCCCTAATACGCCATCATCAAGAGGAAGATTGTCTATTCAATCAACATTGTACTGATATGTGACCGCCGAAAGCTGTACTGCAGGCGTGTGCTTGCTTTACAATGAGCACACACGGCATAGATGTACTTCAGGAGTGCCAGATGCCACAGGTTTTCAGGCCCCTGCTTGACTTCATGACTTTATTCTCTGGGACAATGTCTGCCCAATGACGACATGGCTAGTCAGGCCTGTGAGGAGCTCCCGCACGGAAGCTTTGGAGATGTACAACGCTTGCTACAGCTCCATCCGAGAAACCAGGGAATGGACATTGAGCTACTGAATATGTGATTCTGATGCTTGGATCGATCCGCTGGAGACCTATAGTATCCGCCAGCGATGGTCTCGCGTATTGTGGTGTTCTGTTGTGCTCTGCACAAGCTAACAATGCAGACAAGGGAGGCCTTGCATGAAGAGGACATGATTGATGACATTTCCATAGCCTAGGACGTGGAGGACGCTGCAGTGAAGACACCACTGTATATGGCTTCCTTCGCAGCCAAGATAAAGGTAATTGAGAGACACACAGTGGAGGCAAGTGACAATGACATAATACCCGTTTCCCTCCACATGGTGGCATTTCAAAGTGGACTCAATAAAAATCACCTCCTTGTATTCTGCCTGTCACGTTATTTCTGTCTCGAGTCCCTGCCAAGCTCCCTGCTGCACCAAGTGCTCTGGCACATCTCAGACGCTAACCAAACGCAACCTGTGCCTGGATTGGCAGCTGAATGAACGAGCAAGCATCTCTTAATTCAAAGAATTATCTCATTCCAACAATCAATGCGATTTCTAACAACAATTTCGAAAACAACATACAGAACAAATAGAATATACCTGTGAATCCCGAAGGGAATATGTTTATCTCCTTATATATTTCCATACGTTCTACACAGTGAGACCACTGCCCTAGAGCCTGACATGGAGCCTGGCTGCAGATCTGGCTAGCAATTCGCCAGGAATGACATTGCTGGTGGCAATCTTGGGGCCTGCGACTTGGAGAGCCCAAGCTGGCTGAAGGATACTGCACAGGTGGAGGATCCTCCTTGGCGTTGGCAACTACTGGAGCTGAACTCAATGGTGGAGGGCATGCGTAGCAATTATCTAAAATTGGAGCACGCTGAGAGGAGCTCCAACACGTAGAAATCAGCCTCTCCTCCTCCCTGCTGACCAGAGAAGGACGAGGATCTTGAGAAGACTCCAGTTGCCTCATTATTTTCTTCCCTTGTCATGGCTGTGTTGCGCTCATCGCCAAGCAGAATGTGAACAAATCTGTTTGTATCTGTGGGATCTGAATTTCCATGGAGTCGGCGATGACTCGGTGCAGAAAGCCTTGCACTCACATACTTGAGACACGGAGGTACTCATGGCATGGATGGAATCCACCATTGGTAGTTCTGCCAGCTGTTTCCTTACCTCACTCTGCAATTCCATCATGCTCTCTGCTGTGGCCGTCAGATGCACTTGATCAGCTGGGGGCTCATAATGGGCTAGTGCACCCACAATCCTCCAAATGTCAGTGGCCCTAGCTGTTACAGCCTCTGTCAGCAGCCCTGTCACATGTGTGGTGCCCTTACCATCTTGTGACCCTAAATCTCTTCTTGACATCCCTCGGAAATAGGTCCTCCCACCTTTTATTTACTTGCAGCGTGGAGGAGGATCTCCAGGGAGGCATCGATAAACTATGGGGCCATCTGTTGTCTCGCCTTGGGAATGGTCCCAGTTCAATTATTTCCTCTTCCAACGGTGGGCAATTCTCGTGATAGAGGAGTCCAGGAGTTGCAGTTTGAGGAAAAAGGCATCTACAGTAGTGTTGCAACAGGACCCAGCAGCTTCAGCTAACGTCAAAGGGGTTCAGTTACACATAAGCTTCACTCCCTTAAAGAAGGCACTGATGCAAACTGGGGTGGGAGCGATTTAGAAATGGTGCCAGCAGCTAAGTCAGAGTCATTTAAGGTGAAAATAGGCATGTTGGAGCAAGCCCCCATCGTGCAATTTAACGAGGCCCATAACTGCATGATGTTAGATGGCTATCCACTGCGTGATTTCAGTTGTCCCGTTGCACACGCAAATGTAGTTACCGCAGCAGGCTATGGCCCCTCCGCCGGTCGCCCCGAAATTTTGGGACAACTTATCAGACAGAAAACTATCCTGAATCGTGCTACACAATGAGCTGCATCCCATTCATTTTACCAAGAGGTAAGAAAATATATTTCTGCTTTGCATATTGTTGAGTGCTTGGTGTGTCTGAACACATATACACTGTTATTGTTCATACCTAATTTTTTCAGGGCTGCTTGGCACTGGGTCATGTCTGGTGGCACAGAATGAACAAATTGAACAGGTCAATTTTACACGCAGTGTTGTTGCTTGCTATTTGTTCGTGGCTCAGACTTCCAGAATAATTCTTGCATTTTTCTTTTCCTTTGTCTGTCGATAATACGTTTCAAATGCCTTCAGCTGCCTCGGGACTAAGCTCTGTAATTGGTTTCCTAAACCAGTCTTACCCTCGACCTGTCTTAGATCCTTTAAGACTCGATTTAATGCCTGCCTCTTTGAGCACATTAGAACATTAGAACATCACAGCGCAGTACAGGCCCTTCGGCCCTCGATGTTGCGCCGACCTGTGAAACCATCTGACCTATACTATTCCATTTTCATCCATATGTCTATCCAATGACCACTTAAATGCCCTTAATGTTGGCGAGTCTGCTACTGTTGCAGGCAGGGCGCTCCACGCCCCTACTACTCTCTGAGTAAAGAAACAACCTCTGACATCTGTCCTATATCTATCACCCCTCAACTTAAATCTATGTCCCCTCGTGATTGCCATCACCATCCGAGGAAGAAGATTCTCACTATCCACCCTGTCTAACCCTCTGATTATCTTATATGTCTCTATTAAGTCACCTCTCCTCCTCCTTCACTCTAACAAAAACAACCTCAAGTCCCTCAGCCTTTCCTCGTAAGACCTTCCCTCCATACCAGGCAACATCCTAGTAAATCTCCTCTGCACCATTTCCAAAGCTTCCACATCCTTCCTATAATGCTGTGACCAGAACTGCATGCAATACTCCAGGTGCGGCCACACCAGAGTTTTCTACAGCTGCAGCATGACCTCGTGGCTCCGAAACTCGATCCACCTACTAATAAAAGCTAACACACCATATGCCTTCTTAACAGCCCTATTAACCTGGGTGGCAACTTTCAGGGATTTATGTACCTGGACACCAAGATCTCTTTGCTCATCTGCACTACCAAGAATCTTCCCATGAGCCCAGTACTCTGCATTCCTGTTACTCCTTCCAAAGTGAATCACCTCACACTTTTCCGCATTAAACTCCATTTGCCATCTTCAGCCCAGCTCTGCAGCCTATCTATGTCCCTCTGTAACCTGCAACATCCTTCAGCACTATCCACAACTCCACCGACCTGCGTGTCATCTGCAAATTTACTAACCCACCCTTCTACACCCTCTTCCAGGTCATTTATAAAAATGACAAACCGCAGTGGCCCCAAAACAGATCCTTGCGGTACACCACTAGTAACAAAACTCCAGGATGAACATTTGCCATCAACCACCACCCTCTGTCTTCTTTCAGCTAGCCAATTTCTGATCCAAAGCACTAAATCACCTTCAATCCCATACTTCCGTATTTTCTGCAATAGCCTACCGTGGGGACCCTTATCAAACGCCTTACTGAAGTCCAATTACGTCACATCCACGGCGCTACCCTCATCCACCTGTTTGGTCACCTTCTCAAAAACTCAATAAGGTTTGTGAGGCACGACCTACCCTTCACAAAACCGTGCTGACTATCTCTAATTAACTTATTCTTTTCAAGATGATTATAAATCCTATCTCTTATAACCTTTTCCAACATTTTACCCACAACCGAAGTAAGGCTCGCAGTTCTATAATTACCAGGGCTGTCTCTACTCCCCTTCTTGAACAAGGGGACAACATTTGCTATCCTCCAGTCTTCCGGCACTATTCCTGTCGACAATGACGACATAAAGATCAAGGTCAAAGGCTCTGCAATCTCCTCCCTGGCTTCACAGAGAATCCTAGGATAAATCCCATCTGGCCCAGGGGAGTTATCTATTTTCACACTTTCCAAAATTGCTAACAGCTCCTCCTTGTGAACCTTAATCCCATCTCGCCTATTAGTCTGTATCTCAGTATTCTCCTCGACAACATTTTCTTGCTCTACTGTAAATACTGATGAAAAATATTCATTTAACGCTTACTTTTGGTGATCTGCCCCAGCACCTACCCATGCATCTTTGTGTCTAATGTTGCTTTTTAATTCTCATGTGAGGTGCCATAGACGATTAAAGGCATCGACAAACATCAGTTGGTGTTGTTGATAATGGGTGATCTATTGACTGACCATCCTGTATTACGTATTCCGTCCTGTGTTTCCAATTAATCTCATATTATAGCTACGTTTATATCTCTATTCGGCATCCTTAAGAAATGTATGTTTTGTCTTCTTTTTTAATTGAATGTTTCAACAAGTTTTTCAATATTAACAGAGCATTTTAACGTCTGTTGGAAGATGGATGTTATATTATTATGATCATCGGTTTCAATATTACTAGTCATTCGCTTTCTAAGGGCCTATAACGCACTGTGGATAACACAAAACGGGGCATTTGATGGTAGATTAGATAAATGCCTATCGCTCTGCGAGCTATATTCAAGTTTGAATTATTGCCCGCCTTGCCTCCACACAATTCGAACCACTGTGCATTTAGAAATTAATCTTATTCGTTATTGCCCGTTAAATGCATATTTCACCTTTATTTAAGATGCTTTCTAGCACAATAAATTGGAGTAAGTAAACGACGATCAAGTTCACAGAGATAGTCAGTAAAAATCGATGTTAACAGCTGACCCCAGATCCCATGAGCTCATGAAAAGGAAACGTTCTGTTGAAGTTAATGGAGCAGAATCTCGCACAGCAGGGGGGTAAAAAAGCGCCAGATTGAATTGCCAACCAAGAAGAGTGTCTAAACCCTCAAGTGTATTTATTTTAAACTTAGTTTAAATTGAGTGGTTGTTGAGCTGAACCGTAATAGTCTGTTGCACTCTTTTTTAGCTTAACGAGTTAAACAAATTAATGCAGTTTAAATCAGTGTAAGTATATTAGTAAGAGAATTGGAGTAACAGTACTAACACACAGCAGGTGCAGAAGCATTAATATAAACACACTCATTTATTAACTACATTCTATAAGACGGAAGAGCTTTTTTAGCAGTGGATGGACAGGTGAGGCCTCCTGCTGCATTACCAAAACCATGTAGAAACTTCAGGAAACTTCATACATATTGCTTCCCCACCTATAGAGAAAGTATTTCTGGCTGCTTGAGCTGGATAACAGGAGTTCCAGATTGAGAGGCAGCTGGGTCACTGCGGAGAACCAGGGTGAATGAGATTTTCCTGGCTCCGACAAACATTGTCACACGACAGCCGGTGAGAGGTCGGGATGGCACGTGGCTTGCCACCTAGAAGTGAAAAGAGCTGTCGGAGTCTTCAAGGTGTTTTTGCCTCTTACACAAGTATTGAGCATTGGAGTCTGCTGCAGGAGTGAAGGCACGTTGAATAATTGCAGAGCAGATGAGGTCACCACGGGGCATGTGCCTTCTGAAAAGGTAACAGCAAGGAATGCAAATGTAGTCGAAAAATTGTTTGCTATAATTAGTGCTAAACACAGGATTTTTTAAAATAACAGTCATCGTGAGTCCCGTCAGGTTTATTGCATCCCTGATTCTAGGCACGGTTAACATGGAGATGGTTCAGGATATTCTGCAGCTGGATGGCAGTGAATTGGAAGTCGTGGTGCATGATAGTATTTAAAACGCACATATTAATGCTTTAAGTGCAGACTTTCAGGACCTAGCGTGGAAGTTAAAATATATGTATATATATTAGGACCACAGTGGTAGTAATCTCTGGATTCAAACCAATGTCAAGCTCCCAGAGATAATAGGAAAAAAAAAGAAGGTAAGGATGGTCAATCCGTGGCTTAAGACATGGTACAAGGGAGAAGGTTCTGTTTCATGGGACATTGGGACCAGTTTTGGGACAGCAGGCAGCTATTCCAAAGGGACGAGTTGCACCTCAGCACAACAGGAAAACTGTGTTCTCAATGGGATGTTCACTAGTGTGGTTGGGGAGGATTCCATCTAATTTGGCAGATGGATGGCCACCAGCATATAGAGCAGTTAGCTGCACAAAGGATTGAGGGTCTTGACTAGTGGTAGGGAAGGAAGTAGTACCGTTTTAGGGAGGAGGAATCTTTTTTTTAGGAATACTAGTAATACATAAACAGATTATCAATACATGTATGTAAACCCACAGAATGTGCAGAATAAATTTGCTGAGCTGCACGCAAGATTGTCAGGTGGGAATATGTTGTAGTTGCAATAACGAATCAGTGGCTTACAAAAGGTGAGTACTGGTGCACTTATTATTGAAGGATAAAAGGCGTTTAGAAAAGATCGGGAAGGAAAACAGGAGGTGGCGTGGCAGTACTGATGAGGGAAGAGCTTGAAAATGCAGAAAGGAAGAATGTCGTTGAACAAGGTAAGACAAAATCCATTTGGTTTGAGTTGAGAAGCCCAAAAGGAAATCATCACGTTACTAATGGTTTTCTCCTGCCCTCCAAAAAGTGAGCCATGGTGTGAAAGAGAGAGAGAGAGAGAGAGAGAGAGAGAGAGAGAGAAGAGAAAATTAGCAGAAAATCAGCCGGATGTGAAACATTTTTCCAGTGGTGATCTTTGGAGAGACTGTAATTAGGCAAATTTCGATCGGGATTGAACAAAAGTAAAGAATAAGGTTGGTGAGGACATTCTGAAATGCATTCAGGAGAACTTCTTTGACCAGTATGTTCTGGATCGAACTAGGAAGGAAGCATTACTGGATTTGTTGCTGGAGAATTACCTGGCCTGTGAACTTTGTGCCTGCAGGGGCAACTTGGGTAAGATCGATCATTGTATCATAAGGTTTCGACTATTAATGGAAAAAAGCAAGGAACATTCTTAATTTGAATTTCAAATTATAAGAGGGCTAAAAGAAATGATAATAGAAATGATCGAGGAGGGGAAATGGAACCAACGATTGACAGAAAAAAAAACTGTAGAATAAAGGGTGATCTGTATGGAGGATATCTTTCAGTTGAAGTTTGGTATATTCTTAAAATAAATTATGCAACTTTCATTGTTTTTGAGGTGCATTGGATATTTCATCCCTGGACTGGCCTACATGTGCCTTCAATCCGAGAGCAATGTGGTTGGCACTTAACTGCCCTGTGGAATCACCTCGGAAACCACTTAGTTCAGCAACAATTCGGGATGGGAACAAATCCTGGCCTTTCAGCAACGCCCACATCCAATGAAAGTTTTATGTATGCATATAATCAGAGATCCAGCAGTGGGTGAACACACATTTCCTCAAATGAAATATCAGAAATACTGAAGTTATTGTCTTCAGTCCCTGCTCCAATATTATTTCCCTAGCTGTTGAATCGATCCCACACCCTGGCATCTATACCAGAATAAACCAGACTGTTCGCAACCTTGATGCCATATTCCATCCTGAGATGAGATTCGGATGGCAGAAACACAAAATTATTTAAACCACTTACGTTCACCTCCATAACATCGCCGACCTTGCCCCGGCCTCAGCTTTTCAGCAGTTAAAACCAGAAATCGTATGTGGAATCCCATCCTGAACCTTTCCGATACCGTCGCTCGACGGCGGCCTTTCCGGTGTTCCTTCGAAACTCGCTCTTTGACCAGCCTTTTGACTAACTTCCACATCAAGTGCTGTATGTGGCTCGTTTACGAACGTTTATTTCTGATGCTCCTGTGAGGCCACTTGATTTTTTTTCTCATTGAATGCGCAATACAAATGTAATTTGTTTTTCTTAGTAAGAGACACGTTATTCACTGATACATCAAATCATCTCCTTATTTTATCTTTTTCTCATGATGTATTACATTTTTCAGCTGGGTTTCATGTTTCTATTCCACAAGCTTCAGAAATGTTTATCAGTTATTTACGTCTCAGTCTGTGCTTCATCAATGTTTACATTATTAATATAACATTTAGACATCACTTAAGAACATATGAACTTAGGAAGAGGACTAGTTCATTTAGCCCCTACGTTTGTTCCGAAATTCAATTTCATCATGCTGGATCTGTACCCTAATTCATTGATTCAGTCTTATTTCTGTAACCGTTATGAATCTGCTGAACAACATCCATCAACTGATCTCCCTTCCGAAAATGTAAATTGCGATTTGCCTCAATGGATTCTCCACAGCTGCAACATAACCTCTGTGCCTTTATACTCCGGTCCTCTAGATATAAAGGCTAGCATTCCATTAGCATTTTTGATTATTTTGTGCACTTGTTCGTGTTATTTTAACGATCAATGCCCCTGAACCCTCAAGTCTTTTTCGACATCCGCTGGACTTAACCTCTTCCCATTTAGAAAGTACCCTGTTCAGTCCTTTTGTGGTCCAAAATGGATGACCTCACACTTGAATTAGAATTAGAATTAGAATTAGAATATTACAGCGCAGTACAGGCCCTTCGGCCCTCGATGTTGCGCCGACCTGTGAAACCATCTGACCTACACTATTCCATTTTCATCCATATGTCTATCCAATGACCACTTAAATGCCCTTAAAGTTGGCGAATCTACTACTGCTGCAGGCAGGGCGTTCCACGCCCTTACTGCTCTCTGAGTAAAGAAACTACCTCTCACATCTGTCCGATATCTATCACCCCTCAACTTAAAGCTATGTCCCCTCGTGTTTGCCATCACCATCCGAGGGAAAAGACGCTCACTATCCACCCTATCTAACCCTCTGATTATCTTATAAGTCTCTATTAAGTCACCTCTCCTCCTCCTTCTCTCCAACGAAAACAACCTCAAGTCCCTCAGCCTTTCCTCGTAAGACCTTCCCTCCATACCAGGCAACATCCTAGTAAATCTCCTCTGCACCCTTTCCATAGCTTCCACATCCTTACTACAATGCGGTGACCAGAACTGCACGCAATACTCAAGGTGAGGTCTCACCAGAGTTTTGTACAGCTGCAGCATGACCTCGTGGCTCCGAAACTCGATCCCCCTACTAATAAAAGCTAACACACCACATGCCTTCTTAACAGCTCGATTAACCTGGGTAGCAACTTTCAGGGATTTATGCACCTGGACACCAAGATCTCTCTGTTCATCTACACTACCAAGAATCTTCCCATTAGCCCAGTACTCTGCATTCCTGTTACTCCTTCCAAAGTGAATCACCTCACACTTTTCCGCATTAAACTCCATTTGCCATCTCTCAGCCCAGCTCTGCAGCCTATCTATGTCCCTCTGTACCCTACAACATCCTTCGTCACTATCCACAACTCCACCGACCTTCGTGTCATCTGCAAATTTACTAACCCACCCTTCTACACCCTCTTCCAGGTCATTTATAAAAATGACAAACAGCAGTGGCCCCAAAACAGATCCTTGCGGTACACCACTAGTAACTAAACTCCAGGATGAACATTTGCCATCAACCACCACTCTCTGTCTTCTTTCAGCTGACCAATTTCTGATCCAAAGCTCTAAATCACCTTCAACACCGTACTTCCGTATTTTCTGCAATAGCCTACCGTGGGGAACCTTATCAAACGCCTTACTGAAATCCATATACAGCACATCCACTGCTTTACCCTCATCCACCTGTTTGGTCACCTTCTCGAAAAACTCAACAAGGATGGTGAGGCACGACCTACCCGTCACAAAACCGTGCTGACTATCTCTAATGAACTTATTCTTTTCAAGTTGATTATAAATCCTATCTCTTATAACCTTTTCCAACATGTTGCCCACAACCGAAGTAAGGCTCACAGGTCTATAATTGCCAGGGCTGTCTCTACTCCCCTTCTTGAACAAGGGGACAACATTTGCTATCCTCCAGTCTTCCGGCACTATTCCTGTCGACAATGACGACATAAAGATCAAGGACAAAGGCTCTGCAATCTCCTCCCTAGCTTCCGAGAGAATCCTAGGATAAATCCGATCTGGCCCAGGGGACTTATCTATTTTCACACTTTCCAAAATTGATAACACCTCCTCCTTGTGAACCTCAATCCCATCTAGCCTAGTTGCCTGAGTCTCAGTATTCTCAACAACATTTTCTTTCTCTGCTGTAAATACTGACGCAAAATATTCATTTAACACTTCCCCTATCTCCTCTGATTCCACACACAACTTCCCACTACTATCCTTGATTGGCCCTAATCTAACTCTAGTCATTCTTTTATTCCTGATATACCTATGGAAAGCCTTAGGGGTTTCCCTGATCCTATCCACCAATGACTTCTCGTTTCTTCTCCTTTCTCATCTTAGCTCTCCCTTTAGATCCTTCCTGGCTAGCTTGTAGCTCTCAAGCGCCCTAACTGAGCCTTCACGTCTCATCCGAACATAAGCCTTCTTCTTCCTCTTGACAAGCGCTTCAACTTCTTTAGTAAACCACGGCTCCCTCGCTCGACAACTTCCTCCCTGCCTCACAGGTACATACTTATCAAGGACACACAGTAGCTGCTCCTTGAATAAGCTCCACATTTCGATTGTTCCCATCCCCTGCAGTTTCCTTCCCCATCCTACGCATCCTAAGTCTTGCCTAATCGCATCATAATTTCCTTTCCCCCAGCTATAATTCTTGCCCTGCGGTATATACCTGTCCCTGCCCATCGCTAAGGTAAACCTAACCGAATTGTGATCACTATCACCAAAGTGCTCACTTACATCTAAATCTAACACCTGGCCGGGTTCATTTCCCAGTACCAAATCCAATGTGGCATCGCCCCTGGTTGGCCTGTCTACATACTGTGTCAGAAAACCCTCCTGCACACACTGGACAAAAACTGACCCATCTAAAGTACTCGAACTATAGTATTTCCAGTCGATATTTGGAAAGTTAAAGTCCCCCATAACAACTACCCTGTTACTCTCGCCCCTGTCGAGAATCATCTTCGCTATCCTTTCCTCTGCATCTCTGGAACTATTCTGAGGTCTATAAAAGACTCCCAACAGGGTGACCTCTCCTCTCCTGTTTCTAATCTCGGCCCATACTACCTCAATAGACGAGTCCTCAAACGTCCTTTCTGTCGCTGTAATACTCTCCTTGATTAACAATGCCACACCCCCCCCCCCCCCCTCTTTTACCATCTTCTCTGTTCTTACTGAAACATCTAAATCCCGGAATCTGCAACATCCATTCCTGCCCCTTCTCTACCCATGTCTCCGAAATGGCCACTACATCGAGATCCCAGGTACCAACCCATGCTGCAAGCTCACCCACCTTATTCTGGATGCTCCTGGCATTGACGTAGACACACTTTAAACTAGTTTCTTGCTTGCCAGTGCCTTCTTGCGTCCTTGTAACCATATCCCTGACCTCACTACTCTCAACATCCTGTACACTGGCACTACAATTTAGTTTCCCATTCCCCTGCTGAATTAGTTTAACAACCCCCCCCCCCCCCCCCGAAGAGCACTAGCAAATCTCCCCCCCCCCCCAGGTTATTGGTACCCCTCTGGTTCAGTTGAAGACCATCCTGTTTGTAGAGGTCCCACCTACCCCAGAAAGAGCCCCAATTATCCAGGAAACCAAAACCCTCCCTCCTGCACCATCCCAGCAGGCACGTGTCCAACTCCTCTCTCTCCCTATTCCTCGCTTCGCTATCACGTGGCACGGGCAACAACCCAGAGATAACAACTCTGTTTGTTCTCGCTCTAAGCTTCCACCCTAGCTCCCTGAATTTCTGTCTTAAATCCCCATCTCTCTTCCTACCTATGTCGTTGGTGCCTATGTGGACCACGACTTGTGGCTGCTCCCCCTCCCCCTTAAGGATCCCAAAAACACGATCCGAGACATCACGAGCCCTGGCACCTGGGAGGCAACATACCAACCGTGAGTCTCTCTCGTTCCCACAGAACCTCCTATCTGTTCCCCTAACTATGGAGTCCCCAATGACTAATGTTCTGCTCCTCTTCCCCCTTCGCTTCTGAGCAACAGGGACAGACTCTGTGCCAGATACTTGTACTTGGTCGCATTGAAATCCATCTGCCACAGTTTTGCCCATTAACCTGATCTGTCAATATCTCCTTGCAATTTCATGCTATCATCTCGACTGTCTACAATGCTGCCTAACTATGTATCATCAGCAAATTAGGATATATGACTTACTATGCCATCATCCAAGTCGTTAATGAATAATGTGAATAATTGAGGCCCCAACACACATCCCTGTGGGTCACCACTAGTCACATCCTGCCAATCAGTGTATTTACCTATTTTCCCCACTCTCTGTCGCCTACCACTCAACCAACATCCTTACCATGTCAATAATTTGCCCTCATCTCCATGGGATTCTGCCTTAGTTAACAGTCTCTTATGCGGGATTTTATAAAATGCCTTCTGGAGGTCCATATAAATAACATCCATAGACATTCCCCTGCCCACTACCTTGGTCACCTCTTCAAAAATTCAATGAGATTTTTCAGGCATGACCTTCCCGTCGTGAATCCATGCTGGCTGTCCGGATTAACTGAAATATTTCTGTGTTCAGTCACCCTATCCTTGATTTTCGACTCCAGCAACTTCCCCACAACAGATGTCAGGCTAATTGGTCTATAATTTCCTTGGCTTCCCCTTTCACCCTTCTTAAAAAGTGGAGTGACGTGGGCAACTTTCCAATCCAGAGGGACCACTCCTGAATCTAGGCAACTCTGAAAGACTACAGTTAAGGCACCTACAATGTGTTCTATTACTTTCTTTAACACCCTCGGATGGAAACCGTCAGATACTGGGGATTTCTCATTCTTAAGTTCCATTAATTTCCTTGTTATTGATGTTTTACTGACGTTAATTCTATTATGTGCATGTCCCCTATCGGCTATTATATTTTTTCGGGGCTTCTGGCAAGTTATCCTCCTTTTCAACTGTAAATACTGAGGTAAAGTAATTATTCAACATCTCTGCCATTTCCCCATTATCAATGACAGTAGTGGAGTTTGAGGAGATCTAAGATGCCGGTTCTGAAGTATCACGGATATTCCTGCTTGCAATGCGGTTTGCTGTCCATTGGAGTGACCAAATACCGACTGGACGTTAGCTTTGCAAAACATCTCCAATCAGTCCGCAAGCATAACCCTGGCTTCTTGTTACATGTCCTTTTAATTTTCATGCTTGCTGTCAAGCTGACTACTCTGTCTTCGGTAAAATGTTGTGTGCCCATGGAGTTCAATGCATACCTGAGGGAAAGCAGCTGAACTTTCGGTTAGGCACTTTACAGTCTTTCGCACTCTGCATTGAGTTGAGCAATTTCAGAGAGTACTCTCCCCCATTGTGTTTGATTTGCTTCGCCTGTTTCTGTCTTACTTGTATTTCCATTGTTCGTTTACGTTTGGATGGAAACTGTTCATCATTCTGACTGTCGCACATTTTTATTCAATCTTGGATGTGGGCTCGCTGGCTAGGCCAGCAATTATGGCCAATCCATAATCGTCCTTGATAAATTGGTGGTGAGTTTCCTTCTTGAACCACTGCATTCATTGAGGTGTCGGTCTACCAATAGTGTTGATCGGAAGGAAGTTTCTGTATTTTTACCTAGAGACTGTGAGAGAACGGCGATACATTTCCAAGTAAGGATGGTGTGTCGATTGGAGTGGAACTTGGAGATGCCGATGTTCCCATGTATCTGCTGCCCTTGTACTTCTAGTTGTTAGAGAACGCGGGTTTGGAACGTGCTGTCGAAGGATCCTTGGTGAGTTGCAACAAAGCATCGTTTAGATGCTACACACTGCTGCCACTCTGCACCGTTGGTGAAGTGAGTGAATATTAACAGTGGTGGATAGGGTTGTCAACCAAGCGGGGTGCTTTGTCCTGGATGGTGTCCAACTTTTCGAGTGTTTATGGAGTTACACACAGCCAGGCAAGTGGAGATTAATCCATAATACTCTTGTCCTGCGCTTGTAGGTGGTGGACGGGTGTCAGAGAGTCAGGAGGTGAGTTACTCGCCACAGAAATCCTAATCTCTGATCTGCAAATGCAGCCATAGCATCAATGCAGCTGGTCCAATTCAGTTCTAGGTTCATGGTGTACCTTTGCATGCTGGTAATAGTACTGAGATAGAACATCAAGGAGAGATGGCTAGATCCTGTCTTGATTGAGATGATCATTGTCTGATATTTGTGTGGCGCGAATGTTAAGTGCAACTTATCAGCCCACACCTGGATGCTGTCCAGGTCATGCTGCATATTGACACGGATTGCTTCACTATCTGAGGAGTCGTGAATGGTACTTAACATCGCAACATCATAAGCAAACATCTGCACTTCTGACCTTATGATGGAGGGAAAGCGATTAATGAAGCAGCTGAACATGGTTGGGCCTAGCAAACTCCCCTGAGGGACTGCTGCAGCAATATCCTGGCACTGCAATGATAGTCATCCAACAATCACAACGATCATAATAAGTTCTATTTGTGACTTCAACCAGCTGAGCGCTTTCCCCCGATTGCCATTGACTGCAGTATTGCTAGGGCTACTCGACGCCACACTCGGTAAAATGCTGCACTGATGCCAATGGCAGTCACCCTCATGTCACCTCTGAAGTGCAGCTCGTTGGTCAATGTTTGGAGCAGACTGTAATGAGATCAGGAACTGAATAGTCCTCGCAGAACCGAAACTCGGCATCACTGATCATGTTATTGCTGAGCAAGTGCCACATGATATCACCATCAAGGACCCTTTCTATCACGTTGCTGATGTTCGAGAGAGTAGACTGATAGGGTGCTAATTGACCGCTTTAGATTTGTCCTACTTTCAATGTACAGGACATATCAGGGATATTTTCTACTTTGCCATGTGGGTGCCTGTGCTGTTGCTCTACTGGACCAGCTTGGCACTGGGCACAACTCGTTATAGAGAACAATCCTTCAGTGCAGTTGGCGGATTTTATGAGGGTTAACACCATTTTCCCGTACCCAGTGCATTCAGGGCCTTCTCCTTATCACTTCGAGTGAATTGGATCGGCTCAAAACTGTCACCCGTGTTGGTGGGAACCTCAGGAGGAGACAGAGATGCATCATCCTCTTGACGCTTCTGGCTAAAGATGGATGCAACTACTTCTGCCTGTTTTTGCACTGATATGCTCGGCTCCCCCATCGCTGAGGATGTAAACAGTTCTGACGCCTCCTCCTCCTGTTAGTTGCTCAATTGTCCAGAAGTATTCATGACTGCATTTGGCAGGACTACAAAGCTTCTATCTGATCTGTTGGTCGTAGGATTGCGTAGCTCCATCTATCGCTTGCTGCATCTGCTGTGTAACATACCAATAGTCCAGTGTTGTAACCTCACCAGGGTTGCCCGTCCTTTTTAGGTATACCTGGTGCTGCTCCTGGCATGTTCGCTTGCGTTCTTCATTGAAACGTGGTTGCTTCCCCGGCTTGATGTTAATGATAGCGTGTTGTTTATACCTGGCCATGAAGTTACAGATTGTGGCTGAATACAATTCATGAATGTCCGCGTTTGAGCTGCTAGATCTATTCGAAACCTATCCCATTCTGCACGGTGGTAGGACCATACAACATGATGGTGAGTATCCTCACAGTGAAGGTAGGAATTTGTCTCCACAAGGACTGTGCAGTGGTACCTTCTAACAATAATATAATGGACAGATGCTTCAGCAAAAGGTAGATTGGTGAAGAGGAGGTAAATTAGTTTAAGTGTCTTTTTTCACTCCTGTTGGTTCATTCGCCACCTGTCGCAGCCTAGTCGAGGAGCTATGGCATTTAGTACTCGGCCTTGGTCAGTACTGGTGCTATCGAGCCTCTCCTGGTGATGGCCAGTGAAGTCTCCCACCCGGAGGAAATTCAGTACCATTTCTACAATTAGTGCTTTTACCAATTTATGTTCCACATGGAGACATACTGAATCATCAGGCAGTGTTTGAGGGGTGGGGGAGGGGTTTTGGGGGGGGTGGTGATGGCATTATGTGGTCATCATCAGGATGGTTCATTGCCCATTTTTGACCTGAATCCAAAAGACTTCTTCGCATTAGAAGCAAATGTTGAGGACTCCCAGGGAAACTCCCTGTCCAGCTCCCCTCCCCCCAACCCCCGGACCATATACCACTGTGCTGCAACTTCTTGTGGGTCTGTTCTGACGTTTGGACAGGTCATACCCAGGGAGAATGATGGTCGAATCAAGGACATTTACTGTAACATATGATTCCCTGAGTATGACTATGTCACACTGCTGCTTTATTATTCTGTAGGACAGCTCTACCTATTTTGGCATGCACAACCAGATGTTAGTCTATAGGGCATTGCAGGGGTTCGACAGAGCTGGGTTTGCCGTTGTCATTTCTCGTGTCCAGGTTGAGGCCCAGTGGACAGTTGGGTTTAATTTCCATTCTTGGACTTCGTAGCCGTTTGATACACCTGAATGGTTTTCTCGGCCATTTATAAGGTCATTTAGTAGTCAATTGTTGTGGGTTGAGGTCACATGTAGGTCACACCAGGCAAGGACAGCAGATTTCCTTCCCTAAAGATCATTAGTGAGCATTCTCCAGCCAAATCTTCTTTTGCTGTACGTGTTCCATTAACAGCACCTTTGGCTCCGCAGCAATAACTCTTTTGTTATCAGAGAGGCAAAGTTTAGAGGGGATGTGCGAGGCAAGTTCTTTACACAGATGGTGGTGAGTTCCTGGAACTTGCTGCCAGGGGAGGTGGTAGAATCAGGTACGATAGCGACGTTTAAGAGGCATCTTGACAAATACATGAATAGGAAGGGAATAGCGGGATACGGTCCCCGGAAGTGCAGAAGGTTTTATTTTAGGCAGACATCAAGATCGGCGCAGGCTTGGAGAGCCGAATGGCCTGTTCATGTGCTGTACTGTTCTTTGTTCTTTGTTCTTGGTACTTTTTATTCTTTGTCATTTAATGACTCATGTCTTCTGCATTTTTACCAACCCTCGTTTTTGTTCTTTTCCACCCTCCCCCATTTCACCTGTATAAAAACATTTCTATTTTTTTTCTCATCTCTGATGGAGAGTTATTGACCTGAAGAGTTATATTTGCTTCTCTCCCTGGAAAGATGTTGCCTGCCCTGCTGAGTATTTTCAGATTTTATTTATTTATTTTTTGTTTTTATAATTTCAGCTTTCCAGAACACAAGTCATATTGTTTGCTTCACACAGTTTTGTAGTGCTGGTGCAGGTTATAGCCATAGAAACTGGCGAGGTCATTGAGGAAGTTGAACAAGAGGTGAAAATATTAAAATATTTTGTATCAGTAGCCAAATTAGTTCCATGATAGCAGAGGTTATCGATGAATAAGATGATGTTAGTAAACAAGCTAAAGATTATTGTGTGAGTTCAATTCCATTGTATGAATGCGATGACACTCAATCAGGATCTCATTGAAACATTCCAAACTGGATGTAACAAAACATAGGCGAGTGTTTTTTTTTAGCAGCAAGTGGTTTGCAGCTGGGGCATGGGTGCTGGTGGAGGCAGAGGGCAGCAGGACATTACTACTGAGCAAATGTGTGATAGTGTATCTGCCTGTCTAGATATTTATTCTTCATGGCATGTCAGTACATTCAGCCCTGCCTTGTGAAATGTATTTTGGATGCATTTTTTAAAATACGTTTCGAAACCCCCAGAAATTAGGATTATCATCATACACATTATCATCACCATTACTGTTTCTAGTTACTTGCCTTCTGAACCTTTAAAAGGCCATTGGAGATAACATTATCGAGGGATTTGATGGCAAATTAAATACTATGAATTATTGTCCTCCATCTTTAAAGGCAAACCATTTTTTTTCTTCATTTAAATCTTTATTCTTACTCAGCATTGACTGTGAGAAGGAACATTTACTTTTATTTAAGATACACTCAATTGGGAGAAACAGGAGTAATTAAAAGTCTTCCAGGAAGTTAGAGATGGGCAACATCCCAGCAGTAGATCAAAAATATAGTTCAATTGAAGCTAATTGAGCTGAATGACTGATTTTCTGCTACAAACTGCTACATACAGATGTATGTCTAAAGCCTAGATCTTTATTGTTTCAGCCGGGACTTAACATTCCTTAATCCATTCCAACCAGATTTCCTGCACTAGCTACACTCACTCAGTCTCTGAACATTTCAGATGGAAAGACACTCAATTTGCCCTTCCGCTTACCATCTCTGCACTTTGGAATTTTTGGAATTGAAAGTAGAAAAACAATATTCAGAACCCTCTGCAATTTCATTCCCCGAGAGCCAAATGACAAAATGTACAGGTTCAGCTCTGGCAGTTGACATTGGACCTGGTTGTGCACGGAAAAGAATTTATATCGAATCGTTCGATTATTACATGTCACTTATAGTTATGTCGACTATGATCAAGTCAACAACCATAGCCTCCGTCACCAGTTTGTTATTTTATACTTTGCTGTGTTTGGTTTTGCTCTTTGGCCTTTTCTCTCTCGTTTTGCTTTTGGATAGCAGATGTTCATCATTCAGCCATTCACATGTCCTCTGTGCACGTATTTTGCCCCTTTATTACTCTATTACCACGCCCTTTAGCCTTTAACCATCAACCCTTTTTTTGTCATTTTATCTCTCCTGCCTGCTACACCAGTAGAGAGCTTATTTTTTGTTCCTCTTCTCAACCTCTCCTATTTCACTTACCGGCCCCTCATTTACTTAAGACCAATGACATCTCTAACTTTACCCCGTTCTAAAGAAAGGTTATTGAACATGTAATGTTAACTCTGTTTCTCTCTCCACTGATGCTACCTGACCTGCTGACCATTCCCAGCATTCTCAGATTTTATTTCAGGATTTTGGCATCCACAGTGTTTTGCTATTGCGTTGACGTTATTAAATATCAGGTGTGTCTTATTGAAGGAGAAAAGCGCAATTATGTTTTTTATTTGTCTTGACTTGGCAAGTCTTCAGAATGCAGGAGCATATGGAGCTATTTTAATGAGAATTATTAGCATTATGTAGAAATGGCATTGCAGAGATGAAAGTAGAGTGTTAAAATACCTTACTGGTCTTTGACACAAGATGGAGGCTTATGGTTGCACAATCGAAATGTAAGTGAAAGAGAAGAAGACACTGTATGTTTACATTTATTGAAGACTGTTGAATGCATCATCTACGATACTGATTGATAGTGGCCTGAGAACATGATTTTCATTTCAGCAATAATAACCATAAGTCTTACCGTCTTCCATTCCTCTCAGTTTGCCTTCTGTTATTGGAATTGACAGATGATCACACAATAGGGAATCTTAGTTCCTCAGTAATATCAAACTGATTAAAGAGACGTGATTCTTCATGAATAGCATTTTAAGAAAAATACAACGTGATTTCCCTCCTACATTAGCACTAACATTTATGACATCGTCGTCAGTTGGGTCATGAGACACACATGAATGGTGATAGATAGTCATCGCACAACTGTACCAAACAAACATGGTTGAAATCAATATTCTGATGAATTACCTATGTGGAAATTTATTCCAGGCAGTAGACAGAAACATAGACATTTTATCTTTGACACATCATGCACTGCACGATAATCAGTTTCAATGGAGACAGCCGAGGAATAAATCAGGTGTCCATCTGATGAATGACTCCCATTTTTAAATCTTACTTTTGGACACTACAGTTCCATAACAAATCCGTTATATTGACCTAAAACGTAATCCATCGAGTATCAAAACACAACTCTCAGTTATGTCTAATTTTTAACGAACGGGCAGTCTTAGTAAGATTTTCAGGATGACAGTCAAACACAAATTAACACCGAGTGAATGGAGGAGAAATTCGAAAATTTGGAGACGGAATTGAAAGTTTACTCAAAGGAGCATTTTGTTTTCCAGGGTCTTAAGGCAAAGATTGTTATAGGGATTTGGGGGTGGGGGGTGGGGTGTGGGGGGGGGGGGGGGTGGGAGTGGTGTGGGTGTAATGAAGGCTAAACGCATGGAAGCCAAATGATTTAAAGGAAAGTACGAATGCACAGGATATCAGAGTTAGATGAGAGACTTTTAATACTGGCAGATCAGTTCGCAGAGAAAGTGCGCAGCGTTGACAGAGATGGAGTTGAACACGAGGTTGAGAATACCTATATAAATGTGTTGTTGCACAGCAAGCCTCTATAGGAGGCGAATACCAGTGGTGCCTGCTGAATAGGATGGCGCATTAGGCAAGTCAGCTAACGTACTTTCAATGAACTCAAGTGTATTCATTGTGGGTTTGTTTAGAGCTTGCTGAAGTTGCTGAATCTGGAGGTAACCAGAGTTTGGATGAGGAATTCAGCAGCTGACGAACTGCGGCTGACAGCTTAGGCAGGGATGAGAATTGTTAAATAAAATAAAGCAGACTGACCATGCGATTGATAGGGTATGGGTTCATATATTCAGCTCAGTAGGAGTTTTGGCAAGTTAAAAGACTGAATTGCACACAGAGTGAAGCTGGTCTACCAAGCGGTATGATTTTTTGCATTAATGCCCCAGGCAAATATGCACCCATTATTTTCAAAGACCTAAAATTTGCAAAAGCTAGGGATCGATCAGTTTGTTATACTTGAAGCATCATTCTCCAGTTCTGTTCTGGGCATGTTAAATGCTGAGCTCATAAAGGCACTATGGAACAAAATGCATTCTTACTGCACTGTATCATTCCACAATTCTAAGTGCTGGAACCCCAAATCTGTACAGGCTATAACTGATAGCATAAAAATACATGTTAATTTACTGGGATAGAAAACCATCTGTTGCAGTGACGCAAAACCGGAGGCATTCACTCTACTTCTTGTTGTATTGCTGGCCACATACAGTTTGATTGCAGTCAATTTGAATATCAGGCGGGGAAGGCAATTGGCGAGCAATTCAATCACGCCCTTTATGTGATGCCATCTGTAAAGAATTTCTGCCTCACGCATTTCATCAATTAGTTATTAAAATGCAATTTTATTTTAAATTATACATATGTTTGAAAGAGACACGCACTGATCTCACTCTTACCTAACAGTTTAAGCGATTCCTGGCATTCTGCCTGTTCTACAAGCACAAATTTAAAACGTTAAAAATTTGTATGAGTAATGGACAACAGACACATAATTGGTCAAATCATAATATAATAGCAAATGCGCACTCACATTTCAGAACCAAAACCGAAGTGCATTAATAACATAATTAATCATGCAATGAATACATTTCTCAGCACCTACCGTCTATATTTGTCTTCAATGCATCTTCTGTTATTGTCAAGACCAGAAGGAAAAATTCTCAAGTAAGACTCTGGAGAGTCGCAAATTGATTAAAGAATGCCTAATTCTTAAACAATATTAAAGAAGATGCAACACATCTGCCCTCCGACTCTGAACCACATATCCATTATTGATCGTTGAATCGAGTCGTGGAGTACTTATTAATTGAATCTATATAGGAATCTCACATAAGTATAAGTTGGACAACGTGCTGTACAATATACAAATGAGTTAAGGCGCTTGGGGCCAACATGTATAAGGAGATCTACTCTAAGACGAATCAAATAGCCTGGAGATGGGCAGGTGCCATAAGGTGGAGTAACATATTTTCCGGGGGCTACAACGCATGTTTAAGCTGAAGAGGAAGCTCTGGTGAAGTGGGAATGTCGGTATAACTGTTAATTATTGGGCAAGAGTCGATAAAGACCAGCCAGAAAATGTTTAATAAATTAATGGGATGGTGCATGTCTGGAAACAACTAGGAGATTAGAATGAACACAAAGTTACTGAACGTGGGCGATTGGAGTCCATTTAGAGATAATTGGTGTTGTAGAAGCTGGGGACAGCTCAGGAAAGAATTTCGTTTTCACCAGCTGATGAGCGGCATCTTTTGGCATTTGCATAGACGGCAGTTGTTACAAGAATGCAAATAGACCATCTTTATGCTGGAAAGGTTGGAGTCACACAATCTGCTCAGGATCAATTCTACTTTGGGGACATTAATAGACTGGATTTGTGGAGAGAAAGTGAGCATCCGGCAGACTAGTTTTCCAATCACCTGGTTCATGGTCGTATTATATTTCCAGAGGTAGCTTTATATTTAGTAACTGATTTTTAATTGAAGACTAATGAAAACACGTTGTTTGAGAAGCTAACCATCAAACCTAGAGTGGTTAGAAATCATCGGCTGGCGCAAATTTATTTTTCAAGAGCATATTGGGAAGTATAGAGACCTTAAATAATGGGAGCCTCTCTTAACATGTTCATGGGGACAATGTGTTTGCAGTTACCTCAGCCAGAGATTTGAATTATGATTTCCAAGATCAAAGAGCAGATTCGGAGTTGAAAATGATTAGTTTAAATTGTTACATCTGACATGCACATTTACAACGTTGATATGGAGACAGGGGATGTTGGCAGTGCCTATTGCTAATTTGAGAGGCGCACGGTCATTCAGCTGGCTTTTGAGACAGCCAGCTTTATTTTCGAAAGCAGATTGACTTTTGGACAGCTGTTGGCCTTGACAGCAGCTGAACACAGGAGCATACAAACATAGAAAATATGAGCAGGAGTAGGCCATTCGGCCCTTCGGGCATGCTCTGCCGTTCAAAATTTATCATGGCTGATCATCTAATTCTGTACCCTGCCCCCGCTTTCTCCCAGTATTCCTTGATCCCATTGGCACTAAGAAATATATCCATTTCCTTCTTGAATATATTTCAAGACTTTGCATCCACTGCATTCTGTGGTAGAGAATTCCATAGGTTCACGACCCCCTGAGTGAAGAAGTTTCTCCTCATCTCGGTTCTAAATTGCATACTCCGTATCCTGAGATTGTGAACCCTGGTTCGGGACTCCCCGTCCGACGGGAACATTTTCCCTACATCTAGTCTTTCTAATCTTGTTAGAATTTTATAGGTTTCTATGAGATCCCCTCTTCTTAACTCTATGAATATAGGCCTAGTAGACCCAATCTCTCCTCATAGGGCCTTAGGGCGGCCCAGTGGCGCAGTGGTTAGCACCACAGCCTCACAGCTCCAGGGACCTGGGTTCGATTCCGGGTACTGCCTGTGTGGAGTTTGCAAGTTCTCCCTGCGTGGGTTTTCTCTGGGTGCTCCGGTTTCCTCCCACAAGCCAAAAGACTTGCAGGTTGATAGGTAAATTGGCCATTATAAATTGTCACTAGTATAGGTAGGTGGTAGGGAAATATAGGGACAGGTGGGGATGTTTGGTAGGAATATGGGATTAGTGTCGGATTAGTATAAATGGGTGGTTGATGTTCGGCACATACTCGGTGGGCCGAAGGGCCTGTTTCAGTGCTGCATCTCTAATCTAATCTAAACAATATGTCAGTCCTGCCATCCCATAAATCAGCCAAGTAAATGTTAGTTGCACTCCCTTCATGGCAAGAATATCCTTCCTCAGATAAGGAGACCAAAACTGCACAGAGTACTCCAGATGTGGTCTCACCAAGAACCTGTATAACTCCTGTATTCAAATCCTCTTCAATGAAGGCCAACATACCATTCGCCTTCCTTGTATACAAGGACACCCAGGTCTCGTTGCACCTCCCACTTTCCTAACCTATCACCATTCAGATAACAATCCGCCTTTACAAGCAAAGTGGATAACCTCACATTTATCCTGTACCTGCCATGCATTTGCCCACTTGTCCAAATCACATTGGAGCCTCGTAGCAGCCTCCTCACAGCTCACTGTCCCAACGTTGCGTCAGAAAGCCTGGAAGTGTTATATACATTTTTTTAAAGACAGATGCAGCATTGGAACAGTCCCTTCAGCCCACCAACCATCAACCACCCATTTACACTAATCCCATATTCCCTACCACATCCCCACCTTCCCTCAATTCTCCTACCACCTACCTACACAAGGGGCAATTTACAATGGCCAATTTAGCTACTGACTTGCAAGTCTTTGGCTGTGAGAGGAAACTGGAGCACCCAGCAGAAAACCACGCGGTTACAGGGAGAACTTGCAAACGCCACACAGGCAGTACCCAGAATCGAATCTGGGTAGCTGGAGCTATGAGACTGTGGTGCTAACCACTGCGCCACGGTGCCACCCCTATGTTTGTAGTGCCCTCACTCAAGTCATTCAGATATATTGTGAATAGCTGGGGCCCAATCACTGATCCCTGCGGTACCCCACTAGTCACCTCCTGCCACCTGTAAAAATACCTGTTTATTCCTACTCTCTGTTTCCTGTCTGTCAACCAATTCTCAATCCATACCAGTATATTACCCCCCCATCCCATGTGATTTCATTTTGTACACTAACCTCTTATGTGGAACCTTATCAAAAGCCTTCTGAAAAACTAAATACACCACATCCACTCGCTCGCCCTTATCTATTCTGCCAGTTTCATCCTCAAGAAACTCCGGTAGATTTGTTAAGCATGATTTTCCCTTCGCAACTCCATGCTGCCTGTGTCCAATCCAGTTTATGCCTTCCAAGTGCTCAGCTATCACATCCTTTATAATAGACTCTAGCACTTTCCCACTACTGACGTAAGGCTAACTGGTCTGTAATTCCTTTTGTTCCACTCCCTCCTTTTTAAAATAATGGGGTCACATTTGACACACTCCAATCTGTAGGAACTGCTCTAGAGTCGATAGAATTTTGGAAGAAGACCACCAATGCATCCATAATTTCCAGGGTGATTTCCTTTAGTGCTGCGGGATGTAGATTATCAGACCCTGGGAGATTTGTCAGCCTTTACGCCCATTAATTTCCCTAGCACAATTTATTTTACGAAGAATGATTTCTTTCAGATCCTCCCTCTCATTAGACCCTTCGTTGCCTAACCTTTATGCGAGGTTATCTGTGTCCTCCTTTGTGAAGACAGAACCAAAGTATGTGTTTAGTTGTTCTGCCATTTCTTTCTTCCCTATTATAATTTCCCCCGTTTCTGGCTGTAAGGGGCGTACATTTGTCTTCATTAATATTTTTCTCTTCATATATTAATGGAAGCTTTTACAGTCAGTTTATATGTTCCCCACAAGTTTACTCTCATATTCTATTTCCTACGGGCTTAATCAGCCTCTTTGTCCTCCCTTGCTGAATTCCAAACCGTTCCCAATCCTCAGACTTGCTGATGACTCAGTTGGCCGAATATGTGGGGTTGATCAGCATCATCTTTACTGTTTATCACGCCTTCAGGTATCATCAGAATATCTCCAAGTTTTTAAAAACAGCACAAAATAACAATGATTATTGCACTGACTCGTGGGGAACATCGCTGACTGCGATCCGTCGGTCTGGCAAGAAACTATTTACTGCTCGTCACTGTTTTCTACCCTTAATCCATTTTTTCAAACTCTTTCTGAACTTTCAAGGCCCAAGAGCCTCGATTTTGTCAACCGACCTTTTACCTGGTACCTTGAGAGTGGCTTTCTGAAAATCCATATAGATAACATTGATTGTATCCCCTTCACCAACTTTCTCCATTATTTCATTCTAAGGTTCAAGTGGATTAGTCAAGGAGGATCTTCCATTTACAAATCTGTGTGATGTGTGCTTTATTAACTCAATCTTTCCAACTGCATTTTGATTTTCCCTCATTATTCTTTTTCGAAAGAACGTACTCACCACTCATGTTAATTTGACCAGCCTGTATTTACAAGGACTGACCCTATAACCATTAACGTGTAGGGGACCAATATTTCCCACTCTACAATTCTCTGCCACCTCCCGTACTTATGAAAGACTGGAAGCTTATGCAAGTCCTTTTTCGTTCTCCACCCAGCTTCATTTAAGTAGCTCAGACACAGGCTACCCATAATAGTTGACTTCTGTGCGGTAAGCGTACCTTTTTGGTAAATCCTGTCTGTAAATATTACCTCTAGCATCTCCGCTTCAAAGGTACTTTCAACATCCTCTACCTTAGCAAACAACCTTATTACATATTCATTAAGTAACTTTGCCTTGCCGTGCGCCTCAAAGAACATATCACCCTTTTTGTAACTTAAATAATCCACCATGCCTGGTAACACCATCTTAGCATTTGCATGCACTTGCGATATTTTTGAATTCCCTTTTATGCTAAGTTCTATTCTCACATTATTACTTTGCAATTCTTACCTTTGGTGTTCACGTTCCCGCATAGCTTATTATATTTGGCCCTGGATCTACCTTGACGAATTCTTCTGACATGAAGTATTGTTTCAACATATTCTGTTCATCTCATAATAACCCCTACCTCCTCCAACATCCAACGAGTCCTGGAATTTGATCCCTTAACTTTCTTATTTATTTGCATGTTCCTAGCCTGAAACTGCGGAACTCTCCTCGATAATGATCACCCGTTGTTCTGAAACAGATTTTTACTCCAAGTCTTTGGCTCCAGTTCAACCTATCGAGATCCCCTCTCATTAAGATCTTAATTATTTAACAAGCGCTCCTACTTTATCGATTTCAACCATATTATATGATGATCACTCTCATTCAGGTGTTCCCCACAAACCCCGTGAGATCCAGGGCAATTTGGCAAATTGGCTTCGTGGCAGGAAGCAGAGGGTGATGGTCGTGGGTTGTTTTTGCAATTGGAAGACTGTGATCAGTGGTGTAACACAGTGATCGCTGTTGGGACCCATGCTGTTTGCAGTGTACATTTACTATTTTGACGTGAATATAGGAGGTATGATCAATAAGTTCACAGATGACACGAAAATTGGTGGTGTCGTAAATAGTGAGGAGGAAAACCTTGGATTACAGGACGATATGGACGGGCTGGTAAGATGGGAAGAGCAGTGGCAAATGTAATTTAATCCTGAGAAGTGTGAGGTGATGTAGTTTTGGAGGACTAACAAAGCAAGGGAATATACAGTGGATGGTAGAACTCTAGGAGGTACAGAGTGTCAGAGGGATCTTGGTGTACTAGTCCATAGATCACTGAAGGCAGCAGCACAGGTAGATAAGGTGTTAGGAAGCCATGTGGGATGCTTGCCTTTATTAGCCGAGGCACGGAATATAAGAGTTTATGATGGAGCTCTATAAAAAGCTGGTTTGGCCACAGCTGGATTAGGGTGTACAGTTCTGGTCGCCACACTATAGGAAGGATGTGATTACACTGGAGAGGGTGCAGAGGAGAATCACTAAGATGTTGCCTGGACTGGAGCATTTCAGCTATGAAGAGAGACTGGGTAGGCTAGGGTTGTTTTCCTTAGAGCAGAGAAGGCTAGGGGAGGGGGGGGGGTGGGTGTTTACCTGATTGAGGCACAAACAATTATAAGGGGCATATATAGTGTATATAGGAAGAATCTTTTTCCCTTTCTGGATGTGTCAATAACCACGGGTCATAGATTTATGGTAAGAGACATGAGTCTTAGAGGGGATTTTAGGAAAAACTTTTTCACCCAAAGGATGGTTGGAATCTGGATCACCCTGTCTGAAGGGATGGTAGAGGCAACAACCCTCACAACATTTAAGAGGTATTTAGATGAGCACTTGCAACGCCATAGCATACACGGCTGCGGGCCAACTGCTGGAAAATGAAATTCGAATAGATAGGTGCTTGATGGGCTGCACAGACAGTATGGGCCGAAGGGCTGTAAGCCTCTGTGACTCTAAACACTTGTTGAAGTGAGAACATGCTGGGAAAGGAAGATCTCCTGAACACATTACAAAAAAAAATCATCCCCTTCATTTTCGTTTGCAAGAACATTATCCCAATTGGTACATGGGTACTTAAATAACATCATGGAGACCCTGATGTTTCTGCTACCTGCGGTTTTTAGGATCTCCTGGCATTTGCTCATTTCTGGAGGCACGGCAGGAAACATTGAGCACGATTTTCCTTCAAAAATGCAACGGAGAGCTGATAAATTATTAATCCAAATTCATAATATATTAACAAATAATTCCTGAAATTTCAGCACAAAAAACGAAGTGCCTCCAGAAAATGGATGGCAATCCAGTGTTGATAATGTTCGGCTCTTACCGGCATCCTTTGTTTTCAGTGCGTCTTCTGGTATTAACAAGAACAGAAGTAAAAAATGATCTTACTTCCTGTGGAATCTAAAATAGATTAATGGATTTTTTTTGAAAATTGTAAGCACAATGCAACGATGCCACTCCAATATCGGACCCCTATATTGATGAAATTATCCTTCAATCATCGTGTCCCAAAATGAGAAGAAGTTATAAAGGCACACATAAACGTATCAGCTGAACTAATTTACATTCAATATTCTGCAGTATTAAAAGGGTTGGAAATTAGACTTGTGCTGTCGAGAAAACTAGCTCCGATGTTATCAGGGACACAGTGCAAACTCCACCCTGTTCCATCCCAGTGAATTCAGCGGAAGTTGAATATTCATCCATGGGGTATTCGCTTGATCAGCTGATGAAAGAGATCTATTGTTCAAGTATGACATTTCTAATATTGAGTTACGTTATCTTTCAGGGTTGGGGGCCATCAGGTAGTCCATAGAACATCAAAAAATCAACTTGCAATGTTGTAGTACCTTGTTAGTCTCATTACATCAGTCACGAATTGACTCAGGGCGCTTGAAGGAAACACGCTATTTTTATTTACTTTAACAGAAAGCTTCGTCAAATATGTGGGTGTAAAGGGACATTGAGGAAAATTTTGAGGTGCAGAATCCGAGATGCACCTGGGGTGAACTGCAGAGAATGAGTGCGGTGGGGTACAAGCATCTCTGATCAAGACAGGCCAAAGATAATATGGATGTGCGACAGGAAATGTTGGACGAACTAATTTCCAAAAGTATTGTACAGTGGGATGCAATGACAGAGAAATGGAGTGACGATCCACCGGAGGAATGTGAACAAGAAGATGAAAATGGTTAAACTATTTCACGCTCGGATCCAGACCCAACGTAGATCAGTGATAACAGTGCTGATGGAAGAGTGTCATGGTTTAGTTCGTGAAACGAGCAGAAGTGTTTAGGGTGAGGCCTTTTTAATTGAAGTGTTGGAGTGAAGTTTGCTCAGAGTATTAGAGTTATCAAATCTGGGGATGAATGGAGCATTTCCATTTACAGCATCTGACATGCAGAGGCAGGACGAGAGGCTAAGGAAGTGGATATAGACCATCTTTTTTGATGGACAGGTTATGGGGTCGGATATCCGCTCTGAAAGAATAGAGCTCTGTGTTTGTGTACAGATTCCTTTGTGTAGTGAATACAGAAGGGGTCTCATGCCCTAGACAGCATTTGAATTAATGTTGCAGGCAAGTGTTTCGCCATTTCCTGAAATGGCCTTAAGTTTGCAATTTTAGGCATCCAATCCCTTGTTCGATCTGAAGTCCACTGTCGCAAATCTCCCTCTGACCGTTTAATCAAAAGAAGTGACACAAGCAGGCTAGGCCCACATGATGACTTTTGTTCTGTATTATTCCATAATTCTACGTGCAATTACTACGAACCAATACAAACAATAAGTGATAGCATTAACAGTTAGCTTAAGTTACAAGATCATATTTCCGTCTCTGTGATCCGACAAATCAGGTCTTTTCTCGTGGCCTGCTGATGATACGCCCAACCAATATTCCATTTCAATACAGTCACAGTAATTGAATATGCAGCAGAAAACACAATTAGCGGCCATCTTACTACAACCATTTATGTGATACAATCTGAGAAGTATTTCTAGGCCATATATTTATTTAGAGATACAGCACTGAAACAGGCCCTTCGGCCTACCGGGTCTGTGCTAACGAACAACCACCCATTTATACTAATCCTACATTAACCCCACATTCTCGACCACATCCCCACCATCCTACACTAGGGCAATTTACAATGGCTAATTTATCTATCAACCTGCAAGAGTTTGGCTGTGGGAGGAAGCCGGAGCACCCGGCAGAAACCCACGCAGACACAGGGAAAACTTGCCGCACAGGCAGTATCAGAACTGAACCTGGATCGCTAGAGTCAATTAATAATGGAAATGCATTTTTTTTTAGCTGCAAATGTTTATGCTGATGTTACAAAGAGGCAGTTCCTTATATGACTGGTACCTGATGTTTTAAGAGATTCCTGGCATATTCTCAGTTCTGGAAATACACAACGAAATATTAAACAAGCATTTCCTTTAAATGGGCAGCTAACAAACCATCATCAAAATTGCAATGTCATAACAAATGAGACCCAGCATTTCAGAACAAAAATTATGTCCTGGAGAACATGATTGGCGAGTCAACAATGACATCGTTGGCACCTACCATCTAAATTAGCTTTCAGTGTGCTGTCTGTTAATGGCGAGACCACATCAAAAATGTGATATTCGAAAATGTCGTACACCCTGGAGAATCTTAAATTGATTAAAGCATAGGATTATTCAATGAATGATATTTGCTGTAGGATGCATCTTGGCCCCCTCTTACAAAAATAAATGGTATTAGTTCTGGCATATACCAGGTATTGTGTACTCCTTCTGCATTACAGCCAATATGTTCATGAAATGATTCCTGAATCGAACTAGTGCCACAAATAAGCAGAAATCCTATAGGCATCCCAGTCATGAAGAAACTGAATAACGTTGCACTCAGTTTACGGAATGCAGTGTAGACTTCGTCAGTCGAGAAAAAATAGCAGAGACTTTGTCAGTCACACATTATAGCCGTCCGATATTCAATTCCAAAGAATTCAAAGGAAATTGAATATTCAGCTGTGGGTTATATCAAATGGACAGCTGAGAATGTCCTTCCAATTTTTAAAGATGACTTGTCTGGCCTTCAATTCCATAGCCTCTCCCATATATGAAATGGTGAAGGAATCAATAGGCTTTCAAACATGAGTTTCCAATTGATTGGTGCCGTTTATGCTTCTTAGCAATTTTCAACATGGTAATTAGGCACGAATTAACATCGGGTGGCATGGAAGACAGACTGGAATATTAAGAGCAGGAACAGAACGCTTGCTTAGAGGCAGACATTATTCGGTTATTTTCGGGAAAGTCTGCGATAGAGATTTTGAGAGGCTTCTTGGCTGAGCCAGGCTAGGTGGAAGCGGGTCCGGCTCCAACCTTCACCTCGGAGTCCGGCTCCCATCCATCCACCATAAAATTCCAGCCTTTTTGTGGCCGCCTCACAGTGATCCTATCTATCATTGTATCATTAAAAGATTTGGCTGGAATAATCTTGGTGCTTTCAGCCAACTCATTATTATCGATTGCAAAAAGTTTGCTAATCTCAGTGGCATTCCAATATTTACAGTTTTCCAACCGGAAAATGTCCCATCTATCCTGAATCCTTGCTCTCTGTTACTTAGCCAACTCCCGATTCCAGTTAAGATATTACCTCCAAAGCCATGAGCTCTTATCTGGTGAAGTAAGCTTTATGTGAGGCGTTGTCAAGTGCCTTTTTTGAATTACAAATACACAACATCCCCTTTTTTCCACCCTGTCTGTTACATCCTTAAAGAACTCCAAAAAAATTGTCAAAAACGATTTTCCTTTCACAATATAGGCTTGATTATATTATTATGTTCTAAATGCCTTGCTACTGCTTCCTGAATAATGGATTCAATGCAGTTCCCAACGGGAAATTTGGCTCTAACTGGCACGTAAATTCATGTTTTGTTTTCGTTCCTGCCTTGAACAGAGGTGTTACATTTGTTGCTTTCCCTCACTGCTGTTTTGTGCCAGATTCCATCGTCACTGTCACCCCCACACCGATCTTGAATAAAGGTGTTACATTTGCGGTTTTGCCATCCACTAATAAACTTTCTTTAATGTAAGGAATTTGGAAGATTACCACCAATGCATCCATTATGTCGTCAGACACTTTTTGTTAAATACGCAAGGATACAGACCAACAGATCTAAGTGACATGTCATGCGTTATCCTGGTATTTACCTCTAAAGATAGTGATTACTTTAGGTTCTTCTGTCCCTTTTCACCTGTTAATATTCTACTATTCTTGGGACTTTTTGTGTGTTCTACCGTTAAGGAATCCCATTATATGAGTGCGTGTTCTGCACTTCCTCTCCAAAATCTGTCCATTGTAAGAGCACAGGACGTAAATCATAGAATATTGGATACTTGAAAAATATCAACGTGCATTCAGGTGGTATCCTGGTAGGAAAATTAATTCCCATAGCCCATTGCAGGTTTGTAATCAGCCATCATCTGGTGCAGAAGAAGGATGTAGAAATGCAACCTTGTGAGGATCGACAAAAATTTCGGGAAGATTATGTTTTATGATAATTATTCGTCTATATTAAAATAGGATGTTAGCATATCGTGGGCTCAAAATTATACGAGGACTAAAAACTCTCTTTCTACTAAATTTGTTTTCTCGAATTTCAGTATTTACGTGGAAGAATAGAGATTGTAAAATCCAAGACAGGTTGAATAACAAAGTCTTTGTTTCGGATTCAAGTTTTGGGGAAACGGTATAACTGCTCCTTTTGGAATCCAACATTAAGCATCGGCATGGTAATTGGAGGTAAACGGTTTGGAAACAGTGGCGGTTATCGATTGTGCCGTCCCTTCCCTCCCATGCTTTTCCATCCTTTCCATGCCATGCTTCTCGTGCCACCCCAAGCTGGTTACTTGCAACCCTCCTACGTCATCCCCATCCCAATATTGCCGTCCACATCAATCCCGTCCCACATGGAAACAATAGATTGATTTTTTTGATGATGCATGAGGTTCCGCTGTCAGCACCAAAAGAAGGGGCCGTGTGGCCCGGACAGCGTGCGAATTGTGGAGCAGTTTTTCACAGCAACAGGCCAAGTAACAGCTGGCTTTGCGGATGATGCATCCAGTAACACAGCAGTGGCAGAGTGAGGTCACTCCGCTGGAAGTGATGGCGACATATTTACAGGGCAGTTTGGAAAGAGAATCCCCTGCCTTTCACTTACAGCCTGGAGGAGGATCTCTTGGCAGGCATCACTTAACGCTAGGGCCACCCGATGTCTTGCTTTGTACATGCTCACAGTTCAATTAGGCTCTGTTTCCACGGTGAAAAGTTTTGGTTGCAAAGGGGTACAGAAGTTGACGATTGCGGAAACAGCAACTATAGTAATGTTTCAATGTGTTCAGTAGTCCTTGTAAACAACAGCAACAGTATTGTTGCAGGAAGGTTCAGCAGTTTTAGCTAATATCAAAGCGGTACAGTAGCAGGTCAGTTTTACTGCCTTGCAGAAATGCCGCAACAAGGACAGGGCTGTCAGCGCTTTAGAATTGGTGCTACCACCTGCGTTGCTATCATCATTTAGCGCCTCACAGATGGCCCCGAATTGAATGGGCCTTAGAACTCCATTATTTGCAGTAGCCGGCTATCACATGATTGTGATTGACCAGCTGCACAGGTGACATGTGGTCATGGTACCTACCTCCAGTTCCTCTGCCAGGAACTGCGCCGAGTCTCATAAAATGCAAACACCGTTACATTGAATTTTTGGATCCAATACCGGCCAGAAATCCATCGTGGGTGGTACTGTACAATGAGCTTTTTCCCATTCGTCTTACCCAGAAGGTACAAAGATATATTTCTTCATTGCAGATGTTGAGTGCGGCAGTGTTTGGAACAAGTATGCCCTGATATTCCTCGAAACTGATTTTTACAGGGCTGCCTGGCATTCAGTGCAGAATAACATATTGAATGCTGACTTTCATAGAAAGCATCATGGCTTGTTACATATTTGTGGCGTTTGCAAATTTCCACAAGTATTGTTGCAGGATGTTTTTTTTTTTGGTTGAGCTTTTATACGTAGTCAAACGCCTCCAGCTGCTTACATTCTTAACCCTGGAATTTCCTCCCGAATCCAGTCTGGCTTAGTTATTTTAAAACTCTCCTTAATACATAACCCTTTGACAAGCTTTTGTCCATATGCTGCAACATCTACCGCACGTGTCCCTGTGTCCACTTTTGCTTCACAATGCTCATGTGAAACGCCACGGACGCATAATGGCGTTAAAGGTGCTGTACAGAGACAAGCTGGTTCTGCTGTCAATGGGCATTTTATTGGTGGAACATTACATCATCTCTTTATTCCATCCGGTGTTACGAATTGATTTGATGTTTCAGCTTGTTATTTCTTTCCCATAACCTTGAGTAATTGTTTTCTTTATGTTTTTGTCTTTGTTTCCATAATGTTTACCATATCAGCATAGCCTTTTGAAGTCACTTAGTGGATGGATGTCTTTTTTCTTCTTCTTATTATTATTATTATTATTTTTGGCTTTGTTGTTATCATCGTCCTCATCATCAATATTACAAGTCATTTGTCTTCTACGGTCTTATAACACCACAGAGGATGGCAGGAAAATAGATATTTATGGCAAATTAGATGGTATGTTTGTTGCTCTATGTGCAAGTTGAATTATAATCATAGCATCATAGAAATTTTAAGGGACATAATGAGGCCACTTGGCCCATCGTGTCTGTGCTGGCCAAAAAAACAATCCACCGATTCTAATCCCACCTTCCAGCATTTGGTCCATAGCCTTGCAGCTTATGCCACTTGAGTGGCATATCCAGACTCCTTTTGAATGAACTGAGGGTTTCTGCCTGAACTACCCTTTCAGGTAGTGAGGTCCAGGCTCTTACCACACTCTGGGTGAAAATGTTTTTCCTCGTCTCCCGTCTAATTTTTCTGCCATTCAATTTAACTCTATGTCCCCTCATCACTGAACTATGTGCTAAGGTAAGTAAACCCTTCACCTACATTCTATCCTGGCCACTAAAAATTGTGTACATTTCAATCTGATCTCCCCTCAGGCTTCTCTGTTACATGAGAACAACTCCTGCCTATCCAACCTTTCCTCATAGCTGCATTTTTCCAGTTTTGACAACATCCTTGTAAATCTCCTTTGTACCCTCTCCACTGCAATGACATACACTCTGTAATGAGGTGACCAGAATTGCAAATAATACTCAAGCTGTGGCCTAATCAATGAGTTATACAGTGCCAGCATAACCTCCCTGCTCTTGTATTCTATACCTCAGCTAATAAAGGAAATGATTCACTTTGCCTCCTCAACCATCTTATCGACCTGTCCTGTTACCTTCCGGGATCTGTGGACATTCACTCCAAGGTCCCTCACTTCCTCTACACTTCTCAGTATCTTCCCATTAATCGTGTATTCTTTTCCTCTTGTTTGAACTCGACAAATGCATCACCTCCCAACTCTACAAGTTGAATTCCGTTTACCACTTGTTGCCCATTGGCCAGACCATCACTATCTTCCTGGAACCTACAGCTATCCTCCTCGCTATCTACCACACTGCCAATCATCGTGTTATCTGCAAACTTCTTGATCATGCCGCCTACATGTATGTCCAAATCGTTAATATACACCACAAAAGCAAGGGACCCAATACTGAGCCCTGCGGAACACCACTGCCATGTGGGACCTTGTCAAAAGCCTTGCGAAAATCCATGTAGACCACATCAACTGCACTATTCTCATCTACCTTCCTTGTTACTTCTTCAAAAACACCGGTCAATATGGCCAGACAAGATCTTCTCTTAAGAAATCCATGCTGATATCCCTGTTGCCCTGCTTCTTTACAGACACATCATAAAACTGCACACTTAAAAATTATCTTTATTCATCATTGCGCATTACATGTAAATTTCACCTTGATTTACGATGCTCTCTAGTACATTAAACTGGAGTAATTAAAACGCTATCACGTTCTGAGAGATAGACAATAACTGCTGACATTGCCAGCTGTGCCTGCTTCCCATGAATGAACAAAAACGAAATATATTATTGAATTAATGGAACTGAATCTTGAGCAGCCCATACAATAGCGCAATATTGTGCTACAAATTAAGGTACGATTCTAAACCTCAATCTTAATTACTTTTTGTTTTAGTTTAAATAGTGTAGTGCTTAAACTGGACCATAATCCTATAATGTGCTGTATTTTTGATTCACCAGTTAAAATAATCACAAAAATGCTGAATTGCTTCAAGAATAACTGCAAGGAAATTGACACAAAGCAGGCCTAGCAGATTTGATTTTAAATCAATAACTTATACAATGTATCAAATGGTTTCTAATAGTCGGAATAGAGATTATTTTCTTAAAGAATGGATGGGCAGGTGCGACCTCGTGCTGTTTCAGTACACTCTTTCTGTATCTTTCACCACATTTTTAGGATGCCTTCCTGGCTGCTTGAACAGCACGAGGATTTCCGTGATTCAGGGACAACTGGAGCCAATGTGGAACATCTGGGGTAAAAATATTTTCCTGGATGTTATATAATACTAGGCCGTCGCACCCTAAGCAGTGAGGTTCTGGATAGCAGATGGGTGGCTATACAAAAAGAAGGGGAAGGAAGTGCCAGAGTCTTCAAGCTATGTGTCAGTCTCCAACCGGTACTCAGCTTTCGACACTGCTGTGGGACTGTAGGCACGGTTGGATAACTGCAGTTCAGAACCAGGCAATAAGGGGCAGGTGTCTGCAAAGGAGGAAACAAGAAAGATCGGCAATGCATTCGTGATAGCATATTCTATATTTACGGGAACAGACACTATCATCTTGAGTGCCACCTGGTCTACTGCTTCCTTAATGCCAGGTTAAAGAGGACAAAGAGGATGTTCAGCAGATGGATGGGAGCGAGCCAGGATATTCTGCAGCTGGATTGGAGTGAGCCGGAGGTTGTGGTACACGGAGATATTACATGGTGGAAACAAACAATGAGGCCGAGACTATTAGGAGGTGTGATTGATTTCTTGATGGACGTTTTAGGTGTATGAGTGTCCTACAGGAAAAGTAAGAACAGGAGAAACCGAGATATTTCTCTGACGAACTGTGCAGTGTGATGCATAGACTCATGGATGCACAACAGCTCATGACAGGTCGAAGAGTTTGAATATGTCGAAGGGCTGGGTTTGGTGTGGGACAGATTTTGCTGCTCACAGTGTTTTCCCCTCGACATTGTGGAGACCAAATTCCGCTGGGTGACCGATTTGAAAAACACCTTCATTCAGCTTTGCAGGTGGTGCTGTTTCCATGCATTTGCTGCCCTTGTCCTTCTAGTTGGTAGAGGTCGTGGGTTTGGCAGGTGCGCTCTAAGGAGCATTGGTGCGTTTCTGCAGTGCATCTTGTAGATGGTACACACTGCTGCCACTGTGTCGGTCGTGGAGGGAATGAAATTCTGTAGATGGGCTGCCAATCAAGCGGACTGCTTTGTCCTGGGTGGTGTCGAACTTCTTGAGTGTTGTTGGAGCTGCACCCATCCAGGCAAGTGGACAGTATTCCATCACACTCCTCCTGACTTGTGCCTTGTCGATGGTGGACAGGCTTTGGGGAGTCACAAGGTGAGTTACTCGCCACAGGATTCCTAGCCTCTCACCTGCTCTTGTAGCCACGGTATTCTATGGCTACTCCAGTTCAGTTTCTGGTCAATGGCAACCCCTAGGATGTTGATAGTGGGGGCATTCAGCGGTGGCAATGCCATTGAATGTCAAGGGGAGATGGATAGATTCTCTCTTGTGTGGCGCAACTGTTACTTGCCACTTGTCAGCCCAAGCCTGGTCCAAGTCTTGCTGCATTTCTACACGGACTGCTTCAGTATCTGAGGAGTCGCAAATGGTTCTGAACATTGTGCAATCATCAGTGAATATCCCCACTTCTGACCTTATGATTGAAGGAAGGTTATTGATGAAGCAGCTGAAGATGGTTGGGCCTAGGACACTACCCTCAGGAAATCCTACAGTGATGTCCTGGAGTTCAGATGCTTGACCTCCAACAACCATAACCATATTCCTTCGCAATAGGTACGACTCCAACCAGCGGAGGGTTTTCCCCCTGATTCCCATTGACCTCAGTTTTGCTCGGTCTCCTTGATGACATAATTGATCAAATGCTGCCTTGATGTCAAGGACAGTCACTCTCACTCTTGAGTTCAGCTTTTTTGTCCATGTTTGAGCCAAGGATGCAATGCGGTCAGGAACTGAGTGGCCTTGGTGGAACCCAAACTGAGCGTCACTAAGCATGTTATTGCTTAGCAAGTGCCGGTTGATGGCACTATTGATGACACCCTTACATCACTTTACTGATGATTGAGAGTAGGCTGATGGGGCGGTAATTGGCCGGGTTGGACTTGTCCTGCTTTTGTGTACAGAGCATACATGGGCAATTTTCCACATTGCAGGGTAGATGCCAGTGTTGGACCTGTACTAGAACAGCTTGGCTAGGGGTGTGGCAAGATATGGAGCACAGGTCTTCAGTACTATTGCCGGAATATTGTCAAGGCCCATAGCCTTTGCAGTATCCAGTGCCTTCAGTCGTTTCTTCATTTCATGCTGAGTGAATCGAATTGACTTGAATTGAAGCGTTAACTATGTCTCTCTTCCCTGACAGATGAAGCCTGACGTGCTGAGTATTTCCAGAATATTTGCTTTAGTTTCCGATTTCAGACATCCACGGCATATTGACATTTTCCACAAATTATTGTAGTGCTCTTGGAGGCGAAAGATATGGTAAATAGTGAGATAATTAAGGGAGTTGAACTGGAGGCTGAAAATATTAAATGATTTTTGATCAGAGGCCAAATTCTTTTGGCAATAACAGAGGCAACAGAAAAATCAGATGTTGCAGGTAAGGAAGCAAGCTGAAGATTACTGGATGAGTTCAATTGCATTTTATTAAAGGAAAGGAGAGCAATCAAGAGCTCATTTAAATAGTAAAATTTGGAGACAACAAAAACATAGATAAGACGTTTAGCACAGGTGGGTTTCACATGGAGCATGGGTGCAGGTGGATGCGGAGGCCGGAAGGGTATTTCTACAGAATAAATGCTCTTTAATTTATCTACGATTTTGATCCTAACTCTTCACGGCATCACAGTACCGTGACCAGATATTTTAGATGCAATTTAAAATGTGCCATGCCATACGTTTGACAAACTTCGATAATAAGAATTATTATTATTGCAGTTATCATCTTCATAATCATCAATATTTCTAGCCATTCGCCTTCTGAACGTTTATAAGGCCATTGGGGATAACATTAGACAAGGCATTTTATGCTAAATTAGATGTCATGCCTGTCGCTCTGCGAGCTATTTGCATGTACGAGTCAATGCCCTCCACCTTCACTGCTAAAGTATATAATTGTCAGCTGAAAAATTATTTTTTATTCACAATTTCGTATGAGGAGGAACTATCACTTTTATTTACCATGCACTCTCTTGGATGAAACAGGAGTAAATAAAATAACCCCTCGTTCAAAAGGATGGACAGATAATGCTGACTTTTCCAGCTGCACTGACATCCGATGAGCGAATCAAAAATGTGTTCTCTTGAAGTTAATGGAGCTGAATGTCGGGCAGCTAATGCAATGCCGCCAGTTTTCGGATGCATTTCTGACCCCCAATCTTAACTGTTTTAGCCTGAACTTGAAATTAATTAGTCCATTGAAACAATATACCATAACAGCTACACTCACTCTGTCTCCCACAATGCACACTGATAGCCACCTCATTTGGCCTTGCACTTACTGCCTCTGCACGTTTTAATTTTTGGAGTGGAAGATAAAGAAACAAAGCAGGCTAGGCAATTTTGGTTTAGGATTGACCAGTAACCTGGACTCCCATGTCAACACGTTCAAGATCAGCTCTGGCAGGTGAAATTGGAACTGGCTGTGCACAGCAAATAATTGATATGAATCATTCGATCATTGTATGCCACTTTTAGTTATTGCTACGACCGATGCTGCAGTAATTCAGTGTTAATTTAGTCCTATTACTCCACAGGTCACAGCATATTATTAAGCTTTCCCAGTTAAATGAAATTAGCCAAATTGAACACTTTATTTACCCTGGAATAAAACACACCAAACCAGACATCTTTAAGCAACAACAAATCATCTATTTATTAATAAACCAAGCTTAAACAATACTGAGATAAATCTAAGTCTCAAAAAATTATATTTTAAATTAGAGATGTTCCTTTGGCATAATAATCCAACTGGATTGTAAGTCTTGGCCAGTTAATTTCCCGGATGAGTGAGGTGTCCCAGAGTCTAACAGTCGGATGTCACTCGAAGTCTCCAGGTGAGTTTGATCAATAGTCTGCAATGAATAGTCGTTCACGGTACTTCGGCTGCAGTAGGCATCACACAGGTCTTAAACAAGGATTTTAACAACAGGTCTATTCAGATTTTTGAATTAGCAGCATTTCTTTAGAAACTTTACTGAGTTTCCAGAACTCCAAGAAGCCAGCATAGCAACATGACTAAGTGGAGGCTGCTGAGAGACTGGACGTAAAAAGGAATTTGCTACCTCCAATAATGCATTCCAGGGATCTTTTCCCTGTTTAGGTGAAACGCAGCCTGTAGGCCAATGTAGGTTTTCTGCTGCGAGATACAGTTCTTTTCTTCCTTTAAGTAGCATGCTTCACTAGTCTGCCAGCTCAACCCTGTCATAGCCAGTTGTTACAGTCAGTAGAACTGAACCAATATGGCATGTGACATCTCTCTTTTTCGCTGTTGCTTAGGAAGCAGGCTGGCAGCTCCCACACACTATCCTCAGAGAGGCAAACAACTCTCAGTGTTAAAGGCACACAGACCTTCTTTAGTTATTAAACAGAGAAAAACTACTTCCATTACATTATATTGACTTTAATCGTGTGAACAACTGTTTCGCCTGTCACCATTTGTTAATTTTTCATTTGCCATGTTTGGTTTCACTGTCTTTACCTTTCTTTTCTCTTTTTTTTTGCTTTTGGAAAGCAGCCGTTCAACATTGAGCCATTCACACCTCCTCTGGACACATATTTTGTCCATTCATTGTTCTATTAACACGTCTTTTGACCTTGCATTGTCAACACCTTTGCAATCATTGTAATTTCCTCTATCCCGCCTTCCACAATATCACTGCCCTTCCCTTTAGTTCATTCTTCCTGGTTCCTGCCTTTCAATTACTGTCCTTTCACTTACTTTAATCCAGGCGATCGATATGAAACATTAACTTTCTCGACTGATGGCGCCTGACCTGCTGAGCATTTCAAGCATTTTCTGCCTTAACCTCATGAATCTGGCTTCCAGCACATTTTGCTATAGTGTTGGCAGTATTAAATATTAGGCGTGTAACAAAGGTAATTTAATAATTGAAGGGGCATTTAATATTCGTATAGACTGGGACAATGACATTGGCAAGATGTGTCGAGAAGATGACTTTCTACAATGTTTTCAGGACAGTTTATTGCAGCAATGCCTTGTGGAGCCAACTCGGGAAATAGCTATCTTAGATCCAGTATTGTGCAATGAAACAGGCTTAATTAGCTATGTCAGAGTATAAAAAAAGAATCACTGGCATTAATTGAGAATGATGCCATTGAATTACATGTGAAGTTTGAATATGACATGCTCCTAACAAAACAAGAATCTTAAACTAAAACAAACCCAATTTTGTCGGCATTCAGGGGAGAACTCGTTAATGTAAAGTGGCTAAATCGACTAAATGTTATGATGGTAAAGAAATAATTCAAAATGTACAACACAAATAATTTCCTGTGAAAAACAAAAGCTTAGCAAGAAAGACCTATCTCCGGTTCAGACAGGGGGCTAAGGATAATATTACAGTAAAAGATAAAGGCTCACCTTTTTGCAAACAAGAGTCGAACTTGTGAAGATTGGGAGCGTTCATAGAATGTGTTCACGGTAGAATCTAACCAGAGAGCAGGCTCTACCACATTTACTACTGTGCAATGAGATAGGGTTAACTAATTGCCTCATAGTTACGGAGTTCCTCGGCAGCAATAATAATAATGTGATTGCATTTTACATACAGTTTGAGGGAGAGAGGAGTGGGTCGAAGAGTCGTATCTTAGATTGAAATATGTGTCATTAAAGCAGAAAGCATGAAAGCAGAGCTAGCTAATATTACCTGTTAAAGTTGGTTAAGGGACAGGGCACTGGAGATGCAGTGGCAGACATTTAAGAGGACATTTTTAAACAAATAGAACAGACAACTCCAACGAGAAAGAAAAAATCCAAGGGGAGAACCCACCATCCGTGGTTAAGTACAAATGCCAAATAGAGCATCAAACTTAAATGAAAAAAATCTATAATTGTGGAACAATGGGTGGCAGGTTGGAAGATCGTACAGACAATGAAACACAACAAAGAATTACGAAAACAATTAATAATAAGGGAAAAGTAGAGTATGAGAGAAAGCTGGCAGGTATTATATTTAAAAAATCATAAGAGTTTCTATCTTTATTTAGAAAACAAAAATGATTCAACAAAATGAGCGCTGATCCTAAAGAAAGCGAGTCTGTGGAATTAATAACGGAAAATATGGAGATGACGGATAAAGTGGACAGGCATTTTTCATCAGTCTGCATTATAGAGGATACAAGTAACATTCCAGAAACAGCTGTAAATCAGGAAACGTAAGGGAGGGAGGAGCTCACGAAAATTACTATCACCAGGGAAGTGGTTCTCAGCAAAATGTTGGAGCTAGTAGTAGAAAATAGGGAAAAGGCGGAGGCAATGAAAAAGTTATGTTGCTTCTGTCTTCACTCGAGAGGATACACAAACATTCCAGTAATAGCTATAAATCAGGAGGTGGAATGAAGAGTCAAACTTGGTCTAATTACAATCACCAAGGAAGTGATACTGACCAAACTGATGAAGCTGTGGGCTGACAGGCAATGGGTCCTGACAGACTTAATCATAGGGTCTTAAAAGAGGTAGCTAATGAGGTACAAGATGCGTTGGTGTTAATTTTTCAAAATTTGCTAGATTCAGCAAATTTTCCATCTGACTGGAAAATAGCAAATGCTACCCCTCTATCCAAGAACGTGAAGGAAGAAAACAGGTAACGATAGGCCAGTTTACTTAAGGTCTGCCGTTGGAAAAGTTAAGAATCGATCATTAAGAAGGTTATGGCTGGGCACTTAGAAAAAAAAACAAGGTACTCGGGAATAGTCAGTGGCTTTGTGAAAGGGAAATCATTTTTAACAAACTTGGTGACATGTGTTGTGGATATAGGGGAGCACGTTCACCTACTGCAATTGGATTTCCAGAAGGCATCTGGCAAGATGCCACAGAAAAGCTTCTTGTGCAGACTGGGAGCTCATAGTGTAGGGAGTAACATATTAGTATGGATAGAAGATTTGGTGTCTGGCAGAAAGCAGGGAGGAAACATAATTGGGCTATTTTTTGATTGAAAGGATGTGACGAGAAAATTCCTGCAGAGATTTGTGCTGGTGCCTCAACGTTTCAATGTTATAGCAACGATTTAGATGAGGGGAGCAATGGCATGGCAGCTAAATTTTCAGATGGGAGGGGCGGTAAGTATGTTGTGAAGAGGATATAAGGAAGTTGCTGACCGATATAGATAGATTGAGTGAGTGAGCAAACATCGGGCAGATGATGTATAATGTGAGAAAATGTGAAGTTGTTCGCTTTGGCAGGAAGATTTTTTTTCAAAAAGCAATGTGGTGGCGTAGTGGTGTTGTCACCGAACTAGTAACCCAGAGACCCATGGTATTTCTAATCTGACAGGACCATTCCTGAATCTAAGTAATTCTGGAAAACCATAGCCAGTGCATGCACTATTTCGACGGATATTTCATTTAGAACCCTATGATATCAACTCTGTGGTCCCGGGGACTTGTCAGATTTTGATCCCACAAGTGTATCCAATACATTTTCTCAGCTGGTATCAATTTCCTTAATTTCCTCATAGATTTTAGCCTCTAGGTTACTGCCTATTTCTGGGATGGAAGCTGTGTCTTCTACTGTGAAGACAGATGCAAAATATTTAATCAATGCGTCTGCCATCTCCTCATTCCTCATGATGATTACTTCTCTGTCAGCCCCTCAGGGACCAACGTCTACTTGAGCTATGCTTTCTGCTTTACTTTACCGGTATTCTCCCAGATAACCATTGATCTAAATTTGGCAGTACCACCATCTCTTTTTGTGGGGACATGTCCACACTATGCCCTTCGACTCTCGCTTTTAAATGCGCCCCACTGGTTTGCTATTGTTTTTTCTTCAAGTAGCTCTATCTGTTCCATTTTCACCAGATCACCTCTAAGCTTCGTAAAAGTTGTCTTTCCCCAATTTAGAAACGTTACTCCAGCTCCATCCTTGCCCCGTTCCATATTAATGCGAAATCTAACCACATTATGGGCACTATCTCCAAAATGGTCACCCACTGCTGCATCATGCACTTGCCCAGATTCATTTCCAGAGCTGAAATGTTACATTGCGCCCCCTCTCATTGGACTTGTTACGTGCTGGTAAAAAAAAAAGTTCTCCTGATTGCAGTTCAAGGATTTTCTGTCTTCTGTGCCCTTCACACTGTTTGTATCCCAGTTGGTATTAGGGTAGTTGAAATCCCCAACCATTATTGAACTATTGTTTTTTCACTCAGAAATATGCTGATGCATTTGGTGTTCTGTCTCCCTCTCAGTTTGTGGGGGTCTTTCATAAACTTCTAGTGAAGTGGCTGCCCTTATTTTTATTTATGATCTCAACCCATATGGCCTCCTTTGATGATTCATTTCGCATAACATCCCTCCTCGGCGGTAATTGATTCATAAGCCCAGAACACTGCCTCCCCGCCCCCATTTTTCCCGTCTCAATCCTGCCTGAAAACTCTACATCTAGGGGCGTTGAGCCGTCAGCGTTGTCCCTCTTTGAAGCAAGTTTCCGTTACAGCAATGATATTATGCTGCCATGTGTCTATCTGTGCCCACGACTCATAGACTTTGTTTGATATACTCGTTGTATTTAAATAAATACGTTTTTAGCACTACCAAACTCTTGTGCTGTACAAACTAAAATAGACAGTGCTGGAACAGATGAAACGTCACAGACCTGAAACACGAACTCTGCTTCTCTCTTCACAGATGCTGCCTGACCTGCTGACTATTTCTAGCACTTTCTGTTTATATTTCAGATTTCCTGAGTGTTGAAATACTTGAGGGATCTTGGACCCATATGAACATTTATGAATGCAGGTTAGACATTTAAGTCAATGAGAAGAATGCACTGTCTTTTTTTTTACAAATTGTTGTGAGTGTCTTGGATGTACCATCGATGATACAGATTAATGGTGCCTTGAGAACATGATTGACATTTCAACAATAACAGAAATCAGTCCTACCGTCTTCCTTTGTTTTCAATGCATCTTCTGTTGTTGGTAAGAACAGACCTTAATGCACAAATTGTGCAACCAGTTCCTCGATAATGCCAAATTGATTAAAGAGACATAATTGTTTTGAACATTGCTTTAAGTTAGATGCAACCCATCTTCCCTCCTAAATTACAACATATTATGAATGGCATCATGGTTGAATTAAATCGTGTGCCACACATGGACAGCAACAAAAGCGTCATCCCACAAGTGAACTAGGTAAGCACGGTTACATTCAGTACTCTGATCAATTATATGTGTGAAAAAACGTTTTAGGCAATATAGAGAAACACGTGGCATTTTATCATAGACATGTTATACGCTGCCCAATTATCAGTTCCAGTGAAGCCAGACGAGGCATAGATCAGATAACCAGCTGATGATGGAGTCCCTTTTTTAAAAAAAAAATGCCATTTGTTCACTTCCATTCTGTAACATTTCCGGGATATGGACACCGAAAGTAAATCATGGAGCACCAACAATCGATTCTCAGTTACTTAGTACTTTAACGCACGGGCAATTGGATAATGTTTCACTGTATTGCAGTCAGACAAGACTTGACACGGAGTGAATGAACAAGAAATTCGAATGTCAGGCAATGATGGTGATGCGGATTTTGGGGAAAATAAGTCATAGACGTATATAGATATTACCAAATGTCCGTGAAAGTGAGTATGGGGATAGGCAGGAAATCAGAGTTAAATAAGAGATTTTCCTGGAAGCGGATCAGGTTACAGAGAAAATAAGTGGAGTTGACACACAGGTATTTGGGCAAGAGGATGAGAATTCCTAAACAAATGCGTTGTTGAAAAGCAGGCCAGTGTATGGGACGAATAATAAGGATGATTGTTGAATGGGATGGAGCGCTTTGACAAAGCTGCTAACGTGTTTTGAATGAAATTAAGTTTACACAATGTGTTTTTATAATTCCGAACCTACTGAAATTGTCTTATCGATGATAAACAAAACAAGGATGAGTTATTCAGCTGCTGACGCACTGCAGCTTGAAACATGGGCATAGGTGAGAGATGGTAAATCAAATGAAGCAAACTGGCTACGTGATGGACAGGGTATGGGGACGGACACTCAGCTCAGGAGGCATATAACTGTCTGTTGTGGACAGATTCATTTAGATAGTGAATAAAGCAGGCGTCTGATGCATGAGACCACATCTGAGTTCATGCCGCAGGCAAATGACTGCGTCATATTTGAAATTGCCTTAATTTTGCTATTTTAGGCAAACATTATTTTGTTGGCTATGGAGCTCCCTGTCGCAATTCTCCCTCTCACCATGCTCTCAGGAGTGGCGCCAAAGACACCAATTGCCAAAAATGCTTCTTTTCCATTCATTCCATAATTCTACGTGCTGCTATCCCAAACCAGTACAATGCTGACATTAAAAGTTAACTTACATTACTGGACTAGATATCTGTCTTGGTGATCACACAAAACTGGATTAATCTGCTAGCCTGCGTGTTATATGTCCGGCAAATATTCAGTTCCAATGTAGTCAGAGTAATTGAATATGGAGTGGTGAATACAATTGGTGGCTGATTTGCTACAACCATTCATGTGATTCCAAATGACAACAAAAAATTTCAGCCCATATATTCCATAATTGACAATGGAAACAACTGTTGCTGTATCGGTGCAAAGTGTGCAAAGGTTTGAAACAGGCAATTCATTTTATTTCTCGTACCTGTGAACTTCAGAGATTCCTGGCATTTGCTCAGTTCTGGCAACAAACAACGAAAGTATTAAACATGTTTTTCCTTTAAAATTAATTGAGCAGCTGACACATCATTTGTGAAAATCGTAATATCATAACAACTGTCATTTGTCAAAATCGTAAATCAAAGACTTGCAGGTTGATAGGTAAATTGGCCATTGTAAATTGCCCGTAGTATAGGTAGGTGGTAGGAGAATGGTGAGGATGTGGTAGAGAATATGGGATTAATATAGGATTAGTATAAATGGGTGGTTGTTGGTGGGTACAGGCTCGGTGGGCCGAAGGGCCTGTTTCAGTGCTGTATCTCTAAATAAAATAAAATCATAACAACTTTCTTCCAACATTTCAGAACGAACAGAATGTCCTGGAGAACAGGGTTAACAGTTCAAAGATGACATTGTCTGCACCCTCTATCCAATTTAACTATTGGCGCATCTTCTGTGGTTGCCCAGCCAGATCCAAAATGCACAATATTAATTGTCTTAGATCCTCGACAATCTTAAATTGATTAGAACATAGCATGATTCAATGAACAATATTTAAGGTACGATGCAACATGGACCACTTCTGCAAAAGTCAAGTTGCATTAGTTCCTACAGATTATGAAAATAATTGAAGACATTCTTATTTCTTGAGCAATATTTTAAATAAGATTCAATGTGGAATCCTCCTACATTAAAGCCATTATGTTCATGAAATATTCCTGGATCGAGTTGGTACAACGAATGAGTAGAAATTGCAGTGACATCCCTGACATGTAGAAGCTGAACAACGTTACATTCAATTACCGAGATGCAAAGTAATCTGGAGAGTCGAGAAAAAAATAGCACATATGCTATCAGCCACACTTTATAACTACCTGATATTAAGTTCCAATGAAATCAATGGAACTTGAAACTTCAGCCGTCGTGTACATCAGATGGTCTGAATCACAGACTCACAGAATAATACAGTGCAGAAGAGTCCTTTCGGCCCATCAAGTTTGCACCGATGCATTAAAAACACCGGACCTATTACTTCCATTGTTCAAATATGCATTAAAGACACCTGAAGAATTACTTCCAATGTTCAAATATAACATGTCCTCCCTTCAATTATATAAATTCTCAATTATATGGAAACAGAAAAGTATCAATAGGGTGTTAAAACGTAAATTTTGCAATGAAATGGTGCCTTCTGTCCCCATAAGCCTCTGTATTTTTGTACTCGGGTAAACACGAAAATTAACAGCAGTAACAGAATGCTTGCTCAAAGAGGTACGTTTTGTGACGTTCTTTTCGTAAAAGTACACGATGAAGAATCGGGAAGCTTCTGGGTTGAAAGGGAAAGCCCGAGATCAAGAGGCAGAAAATACATTATGCTAAAGGCTGATCAAAGAAAGTAAAAAAATCACATGTGACCAGAATTGGAGTAATAGATTCCTCAAGGGGCTGCAGAGCTGGATGAGGTAGCAAAGAATGCCAGTGACACCGCCATGGAAGTATTTGAAGAGGAGGATGAGAATTACCAGATCAATGTGCTGTTGGACCACTGGCGGATTCATTTTAACGATAACAGGGAATAGATTAACGTAATAGCAAAATACTGCAGATGCTGGAAATCAGAAATTAAAAGCAAGAAATGCTGGAAATGCTCAGCAGGTCTGCCAGTATCAGTGCAGAGAGAAGCAGAGTTAACGTTTCAGGTCAGTGACCCTTCTTCAGTACAGAAGGAAGTTCTGAAGAAGGTCATTGACCTGAAACGTTAACTCTTCTTTTCTCTCTCCACAGATGCTGCCAGACCTGCAGAGTATTTCCAACATTTCTTGTTTTTTATTACAGGCTAAACTGACTTTGCTTCCGTGCTGCATAATTCCGTACTTATATAAGCTGCAAAGTCCTCACACCGTTAGGAAGCTATACATCAGGGATGTCCAGCTTTTTTGGGTGGAGAGCTGCATTACGATTTTTTCTCATCCAAGTGATAGGTGGGTTGTTGGGGGGTGGGGGTGGCGGTGGGTGGTTGTTGGTGCTTGTGGGAGGTCAGCAAATGTCAAAGGAGATAGACATTCAATACATTTTCTTAGTAAAAAAAACAACGAAAAATTTGCAATCTTTCTACAGGAACTTTATTTGCAAAGAATAATTCAAATCATTTCACGTTATGATGTTGAACACTGATTTACTGAGATGCCTGTAATAATTTTTGCTGGCACAGGTCTTCGATGCCTACTTTTGCATTTGATGTCGCGAGGCGGACTATTCTGTATTTCCATCCTTCAGGAGTGACCTTGGTCTTGTATTCCATTTTTGAAAGAAGTTGTTTGCTGAAATATGTGTTGACACACAGCGCAATGAATCGAAAGGCACGTTTGGATAGATTTGCATAAAATGGTGCTGAATGTTATTGAGTATAAAATGTCAGAAGTAGCGCAAAGTTACCTGACTCGAACACAAGGGACACGACGACATGTGTCGGGTTCGGGTCATGCCGGGGCTATCTTCCAGGTCCAACATTCGCCTCGGGTCAGGTCGGGCCGTATCAGACACACTCTGACACTCGAACAGCTTTGCGTTACAATTGTGTTAGCAAAACAGTGGATACTGCAGATCTTTTGAACTGTGCTTCCCACTCTGCTTGGTATTTCAACTAACAGGCCTGGTCACGTCTGCAAATAAATACAGACCCATTGCCCAACAGAACCACATCCGATGGGAACCAGACCCGAACCCGAGTCTTCCCATTTTTGTTTCTGCCCCCGAGCCGATCGACCACCAGAATGTTTACTTAACCAAGCTTCCGTTTTTCACTTTATAAGCTTGTGCAGATAAGAGCAAAACAACTGCAACTGGACTTGAAAGGTTGTTTAAAACGTACATTTTACAAAAAGTACAAAAAAGATTGGAGCCAAAGATTGTTACCATAGTAGTTACTGATTGTTTGGTCACCAGTTCAACAGAAACCCAAGGACTTGTGCCTGGACAGGTTGTCCCACACTGTACCAGTATCTGTATTGCTTAAAGTAAACACAGCACTGCCCGAAGGCTCAGTAAATATCCTTATACATTCCCTAGATTGCTGCTTTGCAGGTTTAAATACTTGCTGCAAGTTGATCCAGTGAGGAAGTGAGATGCAGAGTACAGGAAGGTCCTGAGTGATTAAATATTAGAAAATAGAACATAGAACAGTACAGCACAGTACGATGTTGTGCCGATCCTTTAACCTACTCTAGGAACAAACTACCTACATACCCTTCATACTACTATCATCCATGTACGTATCCATGAGTCGCTTAAACATCCCGTATGTATCTGCTTCTACCAGCACCGCTGGCAGTGCATTCGACGCACCCACCACTCTCTGTGTAAATAACCTACCTCTGACATCTCCCCAAAACCTTCCTCCAATCACCTTAAAATTATGCCCCCTGGTGATAGCCCTTTCCACCCTGGGAAAAAGTCTCCGGCTATCCAATCTATATATGCCTCTCATCATCTTGCACCCCTCTATCAAGTCACCTCTCATCCTTCTTCGCTCCAATTGAAAATCCCTAGCTCCCTCAACCTTTCTTCGTACGACATGCCCTCCAGTCCAGGCAGCATCCTGGTAAATCTCCTCTGCACCCTCTCTAAAGCTTCCACATCCTTCCGATAATGAGGCGACCAGAACTGAACACAATATTCCAAGTGTGGTCTAACCAGGGCATTATAGAGCTGCAGCATAACCTCGCGGCTCTTAAACTCAATCCCCCTGTTAATGAAAGCCAACACACCATACGCTTTCTTAACAAACCTATCAACTTGGGTGGCAACTTTGAGCGATCGATGGACATGGACCCCAAGATCTCTCTGTTCCTCCACTCTACCAGGAATCCTGTCTTTAAGCCTGTATTCTGTATTCAAATTAGACCTTCCAAAATGGATAAATTCACACTTTTCAAGGTTGAACTCCATCTGCCACTTCTCAGCCCAGCTCTGCATCCTGTCAATGTCCCGTTGCAACCTGCAACAGCCTCCCACACTATCCACAACTCCAGCAATCTTCGTGTCATCGGCAAACTCGCTAACCCAGCCTTCCACTTCCTCATCCAAGTCATTTATGAAAATCACAAAGAGCAGATGTCCCAGAACAGATTCCTGCGGAACACCACTGGTCACCGAGCTCCAGGCGGAATACTTAGCATCTACTACCACCCTCTGTCTTCTATGGGCCAGCCAATTCTGTATCCAGACAGCCAACTTTCCCTGTATCCCATGCCTCGTTACTTTCTGAATGAGTCTACCATGGGGAACCTTATCAAACGCCTAGCTAAAATCCATATACACCACATCCACTGCTCTTCCTTTATCAACGTGTTTCGTCACATCTTCAAAGAATTCAATCAGGCTTGTGCGGCATGATCTGCCCCTCACAAAGTCATGCTGACTGTCTCTAATCAAACTATGATTTTCCAAATAATCATAAATCCTGTCTCTCAGAATCCTCTCCAATAATTTGCCCACTACCGACGTAAGACTGACTGGTCTATAATTCCCAGGGTTATCCCTATTCCCTTTCTTGAACAAGGGAATAACATTTGCCACCCTCCAATCATCTGGTCCTACTCCAGTGGACAGTGAGGACGCAAAGATCATCACCAAAGGCGCGGCAATCTCTTCCCTCGCTTCCCATAATATCCTTGGGTATATCCCGTCTGGCCCCGGGGACTTATCTGTCCTAATGACTTTCAAAATTTCCAGCACATCCTCCCTCTTAACATCAACCTGTTCGATCATATTATATATTATTATAAAATATACATTCCTATATTAAAGAGGTTATACTCTACTTTTGATAGGATCGCTCACTGTAGACTAGTGCGGAGTGTTTCCCGCTTTGACCTCCTGGCTGTCACTAGATCATGAGTCCAGGCCTCTTGACTACTATCCAGTAATCTTTGAAAAGTCTCTCCTTGATTTAATATTTTAATCCGGTAGGTGAGATTTTACAAACAAAAATATTAACTGATTTAAGACTGCTTCGTATGTAGTGGTGTCACATGAATTAAGAAATTAAAATGTATTCAAAATTAAATTTCAGCTATTAAGCACTAATGCATAGCTTTGTATATATATATATATATATATATATATAAACCTCTTAATTCATTAATTATCCATAAGCACTGAGGCCATATTTAATTAAAAGCAGTGATTTATCAGGTCTGACAGTTAATTAATTAAATATATTCCAAATTCATAGCATAATTCGTTGTCTTTCCCCTTTAAATCTCTTAATTTAACTTCTAACCCTCCTTTACTTTACACCCTTTATTCAATACAATATGTTTTGAGGTAGGCACGAGAAGTCTTGCCAACTCCTAATGGGATGAAGTCAATTTATTTGAAAACTGCGCAATTAAACAAAAGGGCCGCATTCCTATTAATGCTGATAAACGGGTTTTGCCACCAAGAATACAAAGAATGAAGGAAAACCAACAGATAAACCAAAGCACAAAAATGTTAAATTTGTGTCAATGAAAAATAGAATGCCTTAAAAAAAAATCTCGTCGCAGAACAGTTCAGCAACTGATTACATTGTGAATATTTCATTAAGATTAAAATGGCAAAGGCCATCAACACCCCTAGAATAAGGAAAGCCCGTTTAATCACAATGAATCTGACGTACCGGATTAAATTATTAAATCAAGGAGAGACATTTCAAAGATTATTGGACGAGTAATTCAGAGGCTTGGACTCGTGATACAGTGATGGCCAGGATGTCAAAGCGGGAAACACTCCACACTACTCTGCAGTGGACGATTCCATCGAAAGTAGAGCACAACCTCTTTGATAGAATAATGTATATTTTATAATAATTAATCACTCAGGATCTTCCTCGTCTCTGCATCTCAGCTGCTCACTGATTAAACGTGCAGCAATTATTTGAACCTGCAAAGCCGGCATCCAGGTAATGTATAGTGATATCTTCTGAGACTTCGGGCAATGCTGTGTTTATTTTAAGCAATACAGATACTGGTACAGTGTGGGACAACCTGTCTGGGCACAATCCATGGGCTTCTGCTTAACTCATGACCAAACAGTAACTTCTATGGTAACAATCTTTGGCTCACCATCTCCGCTATTTGGCCCCAATCTTTATGTACTTTTCAAACAACCTTTCAAGTCCAATTACAGTTTTAGTTGCTTTTCTGCACAAGCTTAAAATGCGAAATAAAAAATGAATCTAGGTTAAATGAACATTCTGTGGTGGGGTCGGGTCCGGTCGGGGGCGAGAAAAAATGAGAAAACTCGGGCCGACTCGGGTTTCATTTGTAGGCCCGAATAGGCCTTGAATACAGACGAAGAAACAACAAAGATTGGAAATGTAGTTGGTCGAGCATAATGTATATTTAGAGGTCCAGAGAGGAACTTTTGCAACTGGAATCTTGTGCCCCGTCGGGTGTTTGCCTCCTTGATGCCAGGTTAAAAGACATAAGGGAGAGGGTGCCGAATATTCTGAAGGTGGATGGGAGTGAGCCAGCATTTTTGCAAAATTGGTATTACAGACGAAGCAAGTGTAGGTCTTAACGTCTTACTTCGTATTTTCAGAAGCTCCAGCTGAACTCAAATACAGGCCATCGAAGATAGCAATCTCTCGATTACAACCGCTTGTCCGCTCCCATAGAGAGTAAAAATATGAAGTTAACTAGGATCGATATCTGGCTCTCGGCATGGTGCAGGAGAGAGGTGCTCTTTTTTTCGATCATTGGGACCTGTTTTTGAGAAGGAGGAAAGTATTGGAAAGAGTTGTGTTGCACCTCAAAACGACTGGAAACAATGTTCCCACGGCAATGTTATAGTGTGGTTGGGGAAGGGAATAAACGAAATTGGATGGTGGATGGCCACCAGCATATAGCAGTAGTATAGAGGATTAAGCTGCATATAGGAATTAGAGTGTTGGATTGTATTAGAGAAGGAATTAATACCGAATTAGAGAGGAGTTGCCTTTTGAGGAACACCAGCAATACAAGGACAGGTTTACAATGCATGTATGTAAATCCACAGGCTGTGACGTATAAAGTTGTTGAGCTACAAGTAAAATAACCATATCGGAGTATGATATAATGGCAATGCTATCAATGGCTTATCAATGGTGTGTTTTGGAACACTTAATATTCAATGATAAAATGTGTTCATAAAACATAGGGAGAGATAAAAAGAGGTAGAGTGGCAGTACTCACTGAGGAAGACATTGAGGTTTCTGGGAAGGGAAAATGCCAGTGAGGAGAAAAACACAGCATTCATTGCGCTTGGGCTTTGAAGCCAAAAGAGAATGATCACGCTAATGGTGTTATTCCACAGGGCGCTATATAGTGAGCGAGATACAGAAAGTGAGAGGAGAATATCACAGACATGTCAATGAACGATATTGTGTTGATATTTGGTGGACTTGAACTACGGAAATGTCGACTGACTTTTTGTAAAGCATGAAAATCTGAATGCACGCAGCATTTGAAACAAAACTGATGATCTGAAAGTGCAAATAGACATAGATAAGTACGATCTGAGAGCCATGACAAAGAAATGGCTGCAAGCGGACACAGATTAGGAAGTGAATATTGAAGGGTACATGGCGTTTAGGAAGGTATGGAGCAAGGAATCACTCGTGGGAGTGGTGTATCGACCCGCTAACAGTAACCACAGGGTAGGACGGGGTATTAAGCATGAAGGAAAAGGTGGAAAGGGTGGATCTGTTAATTAATGATGTCATCAGTACAATAGAAAAGAATGATCTATGTTCAGCAATCCAGGATGTAGAAGCGGTTTGGGTCGAGATGAGAAATGGTAAAGGCAAGGCATCACTCGTGGGAGTAGTGCATAGGCCCGCTAACAGTAACCACAGGGTAGGACGGGGTATTAAGGAAGAAATCCTGGGTGCTTGACAGAAAGGTACGGCGATAATCGTGAGGGATATTATTTTATATATTGATTGGAAAATCAGATGGCGTTATGACTGAGGCGGGAGGAGTGCACTGTTAATTCAGTTCCACTTCTCCACAGGTCACAACATATATTTAAATTTCCTCACTTACCGACACAGTCAATCAGGTACGCTATTTGTCCCCAAAATAAACCACACCAAGCAGGTTAATTTAACAAGCATTAAAATTATCTGTTCATTATAAACCAAGTCTTAATCAATAATGAAGTAAAGATAGACGTGAAATAAAATGTTATAGATCTTCCTTTTGATACTACCTGCTCCCCCACTGCCGCCCCCAAGAAACACACACATATACGCACACACACATACATAACCGGGTAACTGGGGAAAGAATGATTTTTGTTTACAGCTGTTCCAATGAAACAACAGAAATAGAAAAAAAAGATAGCTTAGACTATACAGAAGATATGGAAGTCCACTGTTTTGGCGAGTTGTTCCAGATACAGATAGGCGGCTGCCACAAGGAGTCTTCCTAGAACAGTTCCTTCCAGGCAATGTTGATGAACAGTTGGGTCGGCTTTCAAGAAATATAATCACAGAAGGCTTCACCTATGTCTTACATCAGGTGTGCAGCAGCGGAGGGTTCAATTCTCACACATTCGATGCAAAGTTCTGTTAAAGAAGCAAGTTTTATGCAAGCATTAATGATTTCTTCAAATTGTTACTACCACTCAGGACAAAGCCCCAATCAACATACATGGTTCTGATCATGATAGGAGCAACACACTGTCAATTCAGTCCCGTCGTTCCAAAGATTGCATTTTATTTCTTTCAGCTTTCTAAATCGAAGGGAAAAAAACCTGCCAAATTGAAAAATCTAGCAACCCCGAATGAAGCGAACCAAACCATGCATTGTTAGATATCAACAAATTAATTATTTATTTAAAAAAAACTTAAATATAAAACACTACTAAGATAAACAAATATCTAAAGAGCGTATAAATTATTATTTTAAAAAAGTCTAACTCCCCCATTCACATACATATACTCAAACTAAGAGGAGTTTGGTTTTAATAAGCTGTCCAAAAAAAAATTCTTGCAAGTTACATTCATGACGAATTGTAGTCTTCCAATGCAGCACAGTCAATGTTCTTTTGCAGTCTTCCAAATTCCAATGAAACAGAAGGTCCTTCAAAAGATGGGGGTTCAATAGTTCCGCTGTTGTAGTATTAAACTCTTCATCCCTCCCGCTCCCCAAGAGATGAACACAGCACATATCAATAATATGCTGTGAAAGAGAAACGTTTTTTTCTATTTTCATGGGGAATAAATTTGGCTTAAAGCTTTGTCGAATCTTCTTGAGGGAAAGAAAATAAAACCGTGCCTTCTTTTAATTGCAGGAAGAGTCTCCCTGCTCAAATCAGATTTTGCCAGCCAGTTTTCAAAAGTCAAACTGCAACATTGAATCTCTTGCCCTCTCTCCATCTCTGGCTGTTGCTTGGCAACCAGAATGCATTCTGGTGCGCTGCTTATGGAGAGTTCTTAAAGGTACGCTGATCTCTTTACTGCCTGAGACGCGCACTGCAATTTTTCCAAGGAGTGCAAAAAAAGGAACAAGACTGTGATACCTCCGCCCCTGCAAAATAAAACGCCATTCCCGAAATGCCTTTCATTACAATGCAAAAAATGGAAATTGAAAAAAACACGAACATTTTTCACGCATTCACACGCCATTCACTCCACTAATAATTTAATTTTCTTAGGACCATCCCCATCTACGAGTTAACATGGTTAAATCCGTGACAAAACGCCGTTAAATCCTTATGTTCCCCAATATATATAAATACAATTTGCTGAAATGGTAAGGCTGCAGCAATATGTTCCATAAAAAAAGAGATTGTGGCATTAGGTTTTACAATATTTGTCCAAATTAGCCAATTTCAACTTTCCAAAAATAATCTCCCAGCAGTATTGTGTTTTCATTCTAAGTGTCCCTATTGTTCATCACCTCAGCCACCTGCACTGCACAGCTTGGAACACCACCCACTGCTGTGTTCACTGTTCTCTGAGAAGTTTATCTAGTACCCCTTAACTTGTGTGGCATCACTTGATACTGGAAAACCCGGTCCAGTGTAATTAAAGATGATTTTTCCTTATCTTGGGGTGTCAAAAGAGTTTGACAGCATCCATCCAACACATCTGTCCTTTTAGAAGAATGGCTGTGCCCACTCTTTCCATACAGTCTTCTAAATGAGAATTTTGGTAGGAACCTGCCTTCGTTTCTATAGTGACTTTTCTGTAGTCTATGCAAGTTTGAGTCGACCCACCAGGTATAGGCACAGTGGCGCAGTGGTTAGCACCGCAGCCTCGCAGCTCCAGGGACCTGGGTTCAATTCTGGGTACTGTCCGTGTGGAGTTTGCAAGTTCTCCCTATGTCTGCTTGGGTTTCCACCGGTCGCTCCGGTTTCCTCCCACCGCAAAAAGACTTGCAGGTGATAGGTAAATTGGCTATTGCAAATTGCCCCTAGTGTAGATAGGTGGTAGGGCATATGGGATTACTGTAGGGTTAGTATAAATGGGTGGTTGTTGGTCGGCACAGGCTCGGTGGGCCGAAGGGCCTGTCTCAGTGCTGTATCTCTAAAAAAAAACACGACAACCTGCGAATTCCAGCTGACCTGACTAGGTTGAACTAAGCTGCTCTTCAGTATGTTTTGGACCTTCTGCTTCCACCTGGACCTAAGTGACAAGGATGTTCTTTTAAAGGAGTGGTTCCCCCTACATCCACATCATGTGTGGCTATGGTTTTACTTCTGCCTTATCCATTCAAACTCTTATAAACGTTATGATAATCCTGGTTTGGTCTTCATGTTGTTTTGCCTCTAAGTGCCAAAGTATATTTTCTAATTTTCCGAGTCATTCTGCATTCCCTAATCTGACAGTTGGATGTTCAATCTGAGAATTTCCTAGGCCTTCCGCTGCCTCATTCTCGCTATCCTTTTCCTTCTGAACAGTCCTGACTATCTGATATACCTTTCCTGGCTTATTCTCCTCTCTGTGATAGTATTGCTTTAGCAAATTGATGTGACACAACAGATTCTTCCTCCAGCATGCAGGGGTATCAATAAAACAATCTACCTTACCCACGCTTTTGATTACTCTATATGCACCACTGAACTGTGCGGTTAATGGTTCTACCTGTAATGGTAACAGCACCTGGTTCCAATTTTACCTCCGACAATAGAGCTAGTTTAGCCATTGCTCGTGTTACTAAACATGAAAGAAAAAAAGAAACTCCTGAAACGTTTCCCTTAGCTGTTTTATAGCTTTAATTTCACTTGTTTTCTCGGTAACTAATCAAGAATGGCTAAACAGGTTAGGCTGTTATTCATTAGAGTTTAGAATAATGAGGGGTGCTCTTGTTGAAGCGTACATGATTCTGAGGTGGCTTGACTGGGGAGATGTTGAGAAGATGTTTCCACCAGTGGGGGAATCTCGAACTAGGGGGCATAGTTACAGAATAAGGGGACACCCATTTAAAACTGAGATGTGAAGGATCTTCTTTTCTCAGAGACTGGTGACTGTCTTGATTTCTCCAACACAGTGCAGGTTAGATCGCTGCAAGTATTTAAACAGGAACTGGCTAGATTTTTGAACGATGGGGGAGTTGAGGGCCATGAGGAGCTGGCACGAAAGAAGAGTTGAGGCCTGGAATAGATCAGCCATGATCCTATTAAATGGCGTGACAGGCTTGATGGGCCGAATAGCCGACACCTGCTCCTATTTCTTATGTTCTTATGACTATGGGAGAAACTAATACTTTTGCTAAAGCCAAATTATTCCCCAGATGTAGGTCAATCCAGCTACTGACAAACTATGGAAACTAGTATAGTTTCCTTCCCAGATATTAGGCCACACTCTAGGTACATCCGATACAAAGTTACGGCAATATGCCCCGCCAATACCATTTACTAAAAACGTAGCATTCAGAGCGCTCTCTGGCGTAAATTTTATGCTTTCCCCCAGCAAAAGAGCTTGGGTGGTTCCTTTATCTCTAAATATAACGATAGCTTTGGTTGCCTCACTTGACGGATGAGTAATTACTTTTAATTTCTGCAAGAATTTCCTATAACTTACAGGTATCATATTCTCAACCCCTACACACACATTGATTTTTGATTTTGGCTTTACAAGCGCAGTTATGGCTACAGTATGATCTGCTATACTCTCAGACAGGCATTGACTGTTTGTACCCCAACAATTCCCAAGGGTTTACCTCACAACTTCCAGAATTCTGAACAAAGATGTCCCACATGGTGAAAATGGTAACACTTCGGCTTGCAGACCTCACTTCCACCATTAGCACCTTCTGTTCTGACCATAGGAGGGGATCCTGGGGCGATACCAGCTGTCCCTTCTGCTCCCTGGATACTTACATTATTTTCACCCTCCCACCTTCTATCCTTCTCGGGTTTGTGATAGTGACATAGAAAGGTTTGGGTTCATACACAACTTCAAAATCATCAGCAATTTCAGTGGCCTATTTGGCTTTGAAGGTTTCAGGTTCTCTACATCAATTCTCACTACTGGAGGCAGTGTTTTCTTAATTCTTCCAGGATAATTAGTTCCCACGGCTCTCGTACATGGCTCCCATGATTCGTATACCTGTCAAATGATCAGAATTAACTTGTTTTAACCTCACAAATTCTATATAAATCTGCCCCACAAAGCTTTGGAGGTTCCATAGCTTCTGTCGGTAAGCTTCAGGGACTAACTCATACGTCGCGTGAATGGTCTGTTTTTCCATCTCATAATCTGCAGAAGTCTCCTTATAATGCATGGCATAAACTTCACGACCTCTGCCCATCAATCTTCTTTGCATAAGCAGTGTACAGCTTTGCTTTATCCATTTCATTTGTTTTTTTCTGTAAGTTAGAGCAAAAATGCCTATCTGTCCCTTTCCTCAAACCTCGGGAGAGCTTGTATATATTTAAACAGAATTCCGGAGTACCTGACCTGGACTCAGATTCTTCCTCACCAGGATCTCCATTGGCTATAATAGTTTGTCTTAATTCCATTTTTTAATTTGATTTCCTTTCCCTTTCTTTCTCTTGGTCTTTATTGGGTAAAGCAGGAAAAATTAAAAGGCTTCTAAGTTCATAGAGATGCACAGCATTTGCTGACTTTGCCAGCTGCGCCCTCACCCCATGAGCGAATCAAAAAATAGGTCGATTGAAAATAACGGAGCGGAATATCGGGTATCCCATACAATAGCACCTGTTTTCTGCTAGCAAACAAGATGTATTTCTAACGCTTCAGTCTTAATTCCTTTAGACTGAACTTAAAAATCCTTCGTTTTTTCAAACCTTATTTCCCTTAACAACTGCACTCACTCAGTCTCCCACAACTTCACACATAAACACACTCATTTTTCCTCATGCTTACCATATCAGTAATTTTGGAGTGGCAGGTGGGAAATAAAAACAAACTAAGCATTCTGTGCAATTGCGTTTCTGGATGGACCAGTAACCAGAAGTCCAATGCCAACAAGTCAAGGATCAGCTCTGACTGGTAAAATTGAACATGGCTGCACAGGCCTAATAATTGATCTCGACTCGCTCAATCATTATATGCCACTTTTAGTTATGTCACCTTCGATCGAGTCAACAACCACAGCCTTTGTCAGCATTTTGTTATTTATTTTCCCTTTGCTATGTTTGGTTTTACTCTCTTGATTTCCTCTCTTTCTTTTGCGATTAGGAATCAGCCGTCCATCATTCATTCATTGTCGCCTTCTCTGGGCGCATACTTTGTCCCTTCATTGTTCCATTCCCACTCCCTTTGGATTTGCACTGTCAATGATTTTGCAATTTTTGTCATTTCCTCTCTCCTGTCCTCTACCCTTTCCCAGACCTTTACTTTTGTTCTTCTTCCCAGGCTCATCCTTCTGAACTACCACCCTTTCAATCACTTAAAATCTATTACATTTGTAACAATTCTCAGTTCTGATGAAAGGTCATTGACCTAAATCGTTAGCAATGTTTCGTTCTCCATTGCTTGCTAAACATTTCCAGCATTTTCTGCTTTTATTTCAGGATTTCGGCATCCACACCATTTGGCTATTACATTTATAAAATTGAACATTGTGTGTGCCCCATAGAAGGAGGGGAATGCAATTATGCATGTTGTGTTCACCGCCGTTGAAAATTCTTTAGAATAGTGGAGAGTATGGTGTCATATGGTGGAGCGTAGCATCGTGTACATTGAAGGAGAGTGTTGAAATGTTTCAGGGGTTTTGGACACCAGATGCCAATTTATGATTGCACACTCCACACATAAGACAAAGAGAAGAAGAGACTGTCTTCTTGCGTTTGCTGCACGTCTGTTACGTGCACCATGGATGGTACTGATGGGTAGAGGCCTTGAGTACATGGATGATATTTCATCACGAATAAGAATCAGTCTTACCGCTCTCCTTTGCTTTCAATGCATCTTCTGTTATTTGCAGGAAAAGACGGAGTGATGCAAAACATTAGCTTTTAATTCCTGGCAATCTCAATTGATTAAAAAGAAAACTCATTTTTCTTCAATTATCTTTGGTTGCTGGCTAAGAAAATAAAACCATATTAAATCCACCAGGAGTAGTCTATTTGCACCCTCCACCCTGCTTCATCATTGCATAACACCATGGCTGATCTTATTGCGGCATGAACTCCATTTTCTAACCTATTCCCATAAACCTTTATTTTCTCTGCGGATCCAAAATTTCCCGACGTCAGCTTTGAAAATACTAAATGACATAACCTGCACTGCTCTGTGGTGGAGAGAATTCCTAAGATGAATAGCACACTGAAAGAATATATTTTTCTTTATCTCTGTCTTAAATGAGAGATGCGTTATTTTCAAATTGTGCACCCCCCGTATTCCTAGATTCCCCACAGGGGGAACATCCTCTCGCATCTACTCTGTCAAGTTGCCTCAGAATCATGCATATTTCAACAGTACACCTCTCATTCTTCTAACCTCTAAAACCTATTCAACCTTTCCTCATAAGACAAGCCCTTCATCCCAGGAATCAACACAGTGAACCTTCTCTGAGGTGCCTCCAAGGTAAGTATATATCTCCTTCAATAAAGTGACCGAAACCTTATGCAGTAAAACTTAGTGTTGTCTCACCAAGGCTCTGCACATTTGGAGTAAGAATCCTTTACGTTTATACTCCATTCTCGTTGCAATAAATGTCTTCATTCTATTTACCCTCCTCATTAATTGCTGTAACTTTATGTTAACCTGTTGTGTCCATGCATGAGAGCATCCAGATGACTTTGTACTGCAGCATTTTCCCTCTTTCCCCATTTAAGTAGTATTCTGCTTTTCTGTTCTCCCCTCCATCAAAGAAGCAAAATTTGCATTTCCCCACATTTACTCCATATGCCCCCGAACACCTCGCCCATCCACTTAGTGTATCTATATTTCTTTGCTGACACGTTTTATCATACTCACAACTTTCCTAACAATCTGCACATATTCAGACAATCTGGTTAGAATATATTCGGTCCTGCAGACAATTCATTAATTTCGTTTGTAAGGACCTCTTTGATCGCTATGGCATCCCAAGAGCTGCAGTGAGCCGACAGGGAAACGTCACGTTTATCCGGAATGTTTGTTTCCTACTATTTGGAGAATACTGTATCCTTGCAAATGTGTTGCACCCAACACCATGAACTCCTATCTGGTGCAGTAACCTTTTATGTGACACCATATCAAGTGCCTTTTGGAAATCCAAATACACTACATCTGTTGATCACCCCTTTATCCACCCTGTTTGTTGCACCCTTGAAGAACACTAATGCATTTGTCAAAAACGAATTTACTTTCACAAAACCTGTATGATTGTATTATTATTTTCTAAATCCCCTGCTATTGCTTCATTAATAATAGTTTCAGTTAATGTCCCAATGAGAAATGTTATGCTAACTCGCCTTTAATTTCCTGCTTTCCGTTTCCTTCCTTTCTTCAATAGGTGTTACATTTGCTGTTTTCCAATGGGATCTTTCCAGAATATAAAGTTTATGTTCTCGTCCCTGGGTTCTTGAATAGAGGTCTTATATTTTCGTCGCTCCTATCCTTTCAGGACCTTTCCATAATGTAGGGAATTTTGGATGATGGTAATGAATGCATCCACTATCTGTGCAACCACATGTTTGAAGAACCGAGTTTGCAGGCAAACAGATGCAGCTGACGTTTCTGCCATTAGCCCCATTATTTTCCCAATGCCATTTTTATTTACTGATAATGATTGCTTTATATTCCTCTTGCTTTTGACACTTGATGTTATGCTGTTTGGGGATTTTCTTCGTGATTTCTACCGTCAAGGAGTCATGTAATATGTGTGAGTTTCCCGCACTTCCTCTCCAAAATCGATTCCTTATATGGAGCTAGGATATACTCCATGGAGTATTGGAAACTTAAAAAAAATCATCTTACATTCATGTAGCTTCCTTATTGTAGGACAATGAATGCCCATGATGATTCATGGGATTGTAATCAGACATGATGTGGTGGAGAAGAAGGGAGGCGAAATTGCAATATTTACAAGAAAGACAGAAAGATTGGGAAAGTTGCCTTTTTTTGGATCCGTTTTCGCTGGAATTGAGCTGGCAGGTTGGCATCTGATGGGCTCAATATTATTCGAGGAAAAATACATTACATTTGCCTGTTATAGGATCAGCATCTTTCATCAAAGAAAACACTTTTTGAACACTTTTCAATAACAATCCTTTCTGTTTATGGCGTTTATGTTTCAAGCATGGGGGGAAATTATAACGGTTCCTTTTATGTTCAACGTTGCGTGCTGACATGCGCATGGGAGTTAAATTGTTTGGAAAGACTGGAAGCTATAGACTGTTACCAAGTTCTTCATCTATAGAATTAACTTTGCTTTATTCTTTTAATTGACCAGACAGCATTTCTGGAACTTTATTTTCATTACAATCTAATGAATCTTCATGTGAGGGCAAAACAGCTTTTGAATAACAGGTTGCCTCGAGTAATTGCCCCCATTTTGTCACATTGACCATTTCCATTATCACATCCACGCCTCTTACACAATCTCTTCCCTTCCATGCTATTCCATCCTTCTAATGCAATTCTCTCATTCCATCCCCAGCCGGTTCCTTTTATCCCTCTGTCTCATCCCCATCCCAATAGGGTCATGCCTACCCCTCCCATCAATCCCATCACATGCCACATGGAAATGATGGGCTGTTTTTGTTGACTTTTGGCAATGCGAGAGTTCCCACTGCCAGGGGCAGAAGCGGGAGCTGTTGCGGTTTGGGCAGCGGTGATGGTGGAGGGAACGGGAATGTGAGGGGAGCAGTTTTCCGCAGCGACTGGTAAATTAACAGCTGGTAGGCGGACGGGGCGTTCAGTAAGGCGGCAGTGGCAGTGTAATGTCACACCACTGGAAGTAATGGTGCTGTCATTTAAAGGGCAGCCAGCATTATTCGAAATCAATCCCCCATCCCTAAGGAAGCCTGAGGGGCATAGCCACAAAACGATGGCCTGCCAAATTGTTTGGAGAGTGAACGTCCTGAGTGGCCCTACTGTTCAGTGATGACTCCCTGCAGGTTCGCCTCCAACCTGACTGACAAAGGGAGCAGGAGACAGTTTTCAGAAAAGGTCAGCAGCCGTGTGGTCATCCCCAGAATCCCAGTGACATTGGTAGTGAAGGAAATCGTTAAATCTGCCAAAGTAAGTGCAACAAATAATACTTTCCTTTCTGGCTTACATGTGGCTATGTATGAGTGTGAGCTTGCTCTAATAGGAATGCCAACCCAGTCGTTGGCAATGGGGTTAGGCAGATACATTGCTTGAGGCAGGCATGGCATACTCAGCAAATGGTCCCGAGCCATCAGTGTTGACTCCTGCCCTGCCGCCTCTGACTGGCCACATGCAGTGACACAATCACGGACATTCAGTCAGTCAACAGCGTAGGCATTGGTGTTTCTACCTCAAGTGGTTGCTAATCTATTTGCTAGAGGAGATGGCAGCCCACAACGCAAAGGGAAGGGCGAAGAACGTTGAAGGCGGCCCATTTTTCGCAAACCTGACCCTCAATGAGGAGGATGGACCTGAAATTAGATGGCAGCTTGCGTTCCGTTCCATTGCTGATGACGAGACGGGGTTCGAGACACGTGAGAATGATTGGATGCATTGATGGGCACAAGAGAAACTCTGACAAATATGAGGCATAGAAAAATGAAACATTCAGTTCATGGAGCCTGCCCCACCATACAATATGATCATGGCGGATCATCCACTTCAATGCCTTTTTCCCACAGGAATCCCGATATCCCCTTATATCTTTTGTATTTATAATTCTGTCAATCTCTGCTTTAAACATACTCAATGACTGAGACTCTACAGCCCTCTGGAGTAGATAATTCCAAAGATTCACAGCCCTCTGAGTAAAGACATTTCTCCTGATCTCTGTCCTAAGTGGATTCCCCCTTATTTTGAAATTGTGTCCCCTAGTTCTCGACTCCCCAACATCTTAGATGCATCTGCCCTGTCTACCCCTTTAAGAATTTTGTAATTTTCAACGAGGTCACCTCTCATTCTTCGAAACTCAAGAGAATATGGGCCCAGTTTCCCCAATCTCCTTTCATAGGACAGTCGCGCCATCCCGGGAACAAGTCTGGCGAATATTCTTTGCACTCTTTCTATGGCAATAATATCCTTGCTAAGGTAATGGGACCAAAACTGCGCACAATACTCCAAGTGCAGTCTAACCAAGGTTGTATACAATTAGAATCAAGACTTCAATACTCCTGTACTCAAATCTTCTTGTCATAAAAGCTAATATACAATTAGCCTTCCTAATTGCTTGTTGCACCAGCATATTAGCTTGCAGTGACTTATTGACAAGCTCACCCAGGTCCCTTTATACAACCATACTTTATCATCTCTTACAATTGAAAGTCCCCCCAAAGGAGATTGTATGGAAAAGTAAATCACATGGATGGGAGGTAAAATACTGCACATCTGGTCCTCCGACCAAAGTGGATAACCTCACTTTTTTCACATTGTATGATTTCATCTGCCATGGTCTTGCTCACTCATTAAGTCGATCCAAATCCTCATGAAGTCGCTTTGCATCTTCCGCACAACGCACATTCCCACCCAGTTTTGTGTCCTCCATGAACTTGGAAATACTACATTTGCTCCTCACATCCAAATCATTGATATATATTGTGAACAACTGGGACCAAAGCACTCATCCCTGCGGTACCCACTAGTCACAGCCTGCCACGCGAGAATGACCCGTTTTTTACTACTCTCTGCTTTCTGCCTGTTAACCAAACCTTAATCCATGCCAGTATTTTACCTCCCATCCATGTGATTTACTATTCCATATAATCTCCTGTGGTGGACTTTAACAAAAGCCTTCTGAAAATACAAGAATACCATAGCCACTGATTTCCCTTCTTCAATTCTGTGCGTAAAATCCCCCAAAAATCCAACGGGTTCGTCAAACATGATTTACCATTCATAATTCCATGTTGACTATGCCCAACCAGATCATTATTATCCAACTGTCAATTTTTTACATCCTTTCGAATAGATTCTCGCAGTTTCCCAACGACTTATGTAAGGCCCACAGGTCTGTAACACTCTGTTTTCTCTCTCCCTCCCTTCTTAAATAGTGGGGTGACATCTGCGACCTTTCCAACAGGAACCGCTCCAGAATCTATAGAATTTTGGAAGATGATCATCAATGCATCCACTATCTCCATAGCTACCTCTTTAAACACTCTTGGATGTAAAATATCAGGTATTGGGGACTTGTTAACCTTCAGCCGCATTAAGTTCGACAATGCAACTTTCTTACTAATGCTAATTTCCTTTAGGTCCTCATTCCCCATTCCCTGATGCTCATGTGACTACAGGTCACATGGAGCTCCACCTTTAAAGGAGACTCAAGGGAATTATGGATTGTGCATCACCCTGCAATTAATTCCCTCTGTGATGCAGGCAGAAGGCATAAGAAGGACAACTCCAGAGAGAGAAAACAGACATCCATTTTGAGGAGGAGGGAAGCAGCCTCAGAGGATGCACGATTGCATCATCCCCTCACACTATCCACCAGTGTAGCTCAGCTCAGAGACGCGCCCAAGCAGCTGATGGAGGCTTGAATAGCTGAGACCACAAACACTCGGACAAATACCAAGGGACCTACAGATGTTGATCGTCAAGCTGAGGAATTGGCTCTGCAGTCATTACCAAGGCTATCGATGCTGAAACTACAGTATGAGCTGAGGGAACATTTGGCGGACTTATAGAGGCTATGTGCATGCTGGCAGAGACGCTGGAGGTGTCTATCCGAACTTTGACATGCTATTTTTGTAGATCCATGCCTTTGTTAGCTCTGGAGTCCCTGGGGGTAATTTCCTCCTTCCCGTGTTACCAGAGAGCTGACAAAGGCATTGTTGGTCGAATGGACATTTATTTCTGGACTGTACCATTCCCTCAGTCTTCCTGAAGGGCACCACGTCAGTACAAGCTTCCAATGACAGGAGTACAATGCACTTTATGTTACTGGCTGATAAACCTGTCAATGCTGTATCCGCTCGCCTGCCTGTGGTTCTGCTTACCCTATATTCAGTTCTATATGAGTCGTATGAACCTCCCTTGTGCCTGCTCTGCCATCCAATAATAACATGGGTGATCTTGTGCCTCAACTCCACTTTAAACATAATAATCTGAGATTTGTTACCTAATCCATGTGACGAATGGCATTGGCTCCAGCAGACAAGCAAAATAAATCTGTGACTCTAATAATGGTGCAGAAAGAAGGGATTTGATTCATGGGGCAGTGACACCATGTCTCCGAAAAGGGGGAGCATTTCCATTGGGATTGGCCCACTTGAACACGGCTGGGATCAGTGAGGCTGATCGTTGGCTTCAACTCCGCTCTCCTGCCTGTTCTGAAATCCTTTGATTCCAAAGAGACCAATGATCTTTCTGTCCCTGCCTTAAATATGCTCAATGATAGAGTGGTCACAACCCTCTGGGTAGAGAAATCCATTGATTCACAACCTTTTGAGTGAAGAGGTTTCTTCTCAACACAGGCCTAAATGATCGACATCCTATCCTTCGACTGTGCCGCCATGTCCTAAATTCTCCAGCCAGGCGAAGCAACCTTCCACTGTCTCCCCTGTCTTGCCCGTTCAGAACATTTTATAGTTCACGGAGATCACTTGTCGTTTCTCTAAACCCCCAGCGATTAAAGGCCCAATTTACTGAGCGTTTCATCATAGGGAAACCCTCTCATCCCAGGACCCAATCTAGTAAAACTTTACTGTACTACTTACAATGCAAATATATCCTTCCTTAAATAGGAGGACAAAAACTGCACACAGTACTTCAGATGTTGTTTCACTAAGGTCGTGTCCAATTCCAGCAAAATGTCTTACTCTTGCACTGCATTCCCCTTGCAATAAAGGCCAATATCTAGTTTATTTTGCTGAGTGATTTCTGTACCTGCATGCTGACTCTTTGTGTTCCTTGTACGAGGACAACCAAGTCTCCATGAACATCAAATTTGCAAGCTTAACCCATTTTTAAAACATTCTAATTTTACTCTCAAAGTAAGAACACTTCACACGTTCCTACGTTCCCTCCGCTATCTTGTTGGCCATTTAGTTTTCCTGTGGATATCGTTTTGCAGCCTCCATGTCTGCTCAGTTTTCAGACCCACATAGCTCTGTCTCATCTGCAATCTTAGGTATGCTAATCTCACGATCTTCGAATAATTTATGAATATAGACTACGAAAGATGAGGCCCCAGCACACATCCCTGCGACACTGATTGGTTGCAGCCTGCCAACTTGAAAATGCATGATTCATCCCTATTGTCTGCTTCCTGTCGTGTAACCAGTCGATACTGTTAAATTTATCCCAACTCCATGCGTCCTTATTTTGTGTATTAGACTTTTGTGTAGTGGCTTATCAAATGTTTTTTGTAAATCTAAAAAAAAATGTTACTTCAACTGGTTCCCATTTATTTAAAACCACCTGTTAAATCCAAGAAACAAAACAAAACAATCGATTTCGCATTTTCTTTTTAGTAAAATCATGTTTCCTTTGACTGATCATATTATGACATTTAAGTGCACCGTGAGACTTATTTAAGAATAGATCCCAGCATTTTCCCGACGATGACATCAGGCTAACTGGCCGGTTGTTCGCAGTTTTTTCCCTCCTTCCTTTCTTCAACAGTGATTATTAAACTTGCTACCTTCCAATCCACTAGGGGCTTTCTAAATTTTGGAAACAATCGCCAGTGCATTCAATATGCCTGCAGTCACCTGATTTAGAATCCATGAATGTAATGTCCTGATGACATTTTGGCTTTTGGTCCCTTAAGTTCCTTCACTATTTTTTTCTCTGCTGGTATTAACTGACTTAATTCCACCCTCGTAGTCGCTCCTCCATCTCTGATATGCTAATTACCTCTTTTATAATGAAGACAGACACAAAATATTTCCTCAACAACTCAGCCATTTCTTCGTCTTCCACAGGACCAAGCTTATTTTAGCAGCTCATAGCCTTGTATACCCTGGTAAAGGTTGTTCATGTTTTATTCATCGCTGGTTTATTCTCATATACTGTTTTGTGTTTTATCAACTTTTTGTCGGTATTCTGTTATTTTTAGGCATCCATACTTTGTTGGTTCTGCAGTCCACTATTTCAATTCTCTGTTCATCATGTTTTCAAAACTGCTGATAAGGCACACTGGACCAACCCGAATATGTCTGCGTTGTGTCTTCCCCTAGTCTATAAAACTGATACCCAAGAACTGTACGTCCTGCAACTTATGAAATTAAAATTTAGTTCATATTACTGGACTGGAAATTTCTCTGGGAACGTAGCAGAATACAGAAGGTGTCCCTGGCCATGTTTGTTTGACGCCCCACCGGATATTGAGGTCCATTGTAGTGAAAGAAATTGCATAGTCGGTGGAGAATTTGATTCGATACATTAATTTTTTTGCGAATGTTAGAGCACAAATAGCTCGAACAGGCACACCTTGATTAAATTAATTCAAGAAAAGCATGCTTCTTGAAAAATATTTTAAATGCTGGCTTTGCTGATGAAATTTCGAGCGACGTGCGAGATCAAATGATGCTGTGACAGGTTCTCCCGTATCTCAGTGGCAATGTTGAAAATCTTCACTGAGACTTTCAGAGTATCCTTTTTTCTGGCTTCCATTGCTCGTCATAGAATGGGTTTCCTTTGACAAACACTCATCAGGCATTCTGGCAACATGTCCTGATCACCTCATCTAAGCTCTCTGAAGCAGAGTGTGGACACGATGCATGCCCGTCATGGAGAACATATTAGCATTAGGAACTTTATTTTACCATCCTGTCCTGAGTCATCTCTCCAAGCATGTCATGTCAAGTTGATATGACCTTTTGCTATCCCTGCAGTAAAATATTAACGTCTCACAAGCGTATAACGGACTGAGAACGACAACCCCTCTGTAGAACTGCATTTTGTCTTGAGAGACTAATCCTTCTTCTCCCCCAGTTTCTGCATAGCTTGCCAAATGCCACCCTGGACTTAGCTATTCGGGCAGTGTCTTTATTTTCAATGTCAACTACTCTGAAGGGCGCTGCTGAGGTAGGTAAATGAGTCAACTGTTTCAAACCTTTGAGCATTGTCTGTAAGAGTTTCCTTCGCATTCTGCTTTTGTGGGGAGGTTGGTACATGACTTCAGTCTTTCCGATGGCGATAGTGAGACCAACGTCGTACAAGGAAGGCGGGAAGTGGTTCATGTCATGTGAAATTTATTGTTCTAAACATTCGTTTAGGGTGAGGTGACGAGCGAAAGGAATTCCATTAACCACGGCTTCATGTACGTTGATTTTGTGTTATGGACACCTCAAACTGAATACCTTTCCGTCTGTACGATATTTTATGTGGACGTCATTTTCACCATCACGAAATACTGCAGAAAACAGAATAACAGACATCATGCTGAAAAGGATACGAGCCAATAGACAACTTTATTCCACTACATTTGTGACTGGGAATGTGTCAAAAGACGTTCCACCATCCAGGAAACGAACGAACATGTCATGGTGGAATTGCCATACCATAATAATGCTTTTGGGACACGTACATTTTGCCATGATCTTCCATAGGTCATCACGACTAGTAATCACTGGCTTTATTCAGATTATTAAAGATTGAGTACAAATTGCAGTTCTGCTCTTGGCATTCCTTTTGGAGGTGGCAGTCAGCAAATAGCATGTCAACCTTTCTCTGAAGTCTTTTGTTAGGTCATTCTGGATCATTTCTGCTGTGGGGTATTTAGGCCTTAATGGCTGTCTAATTGTTCCAACAAATATGATATTTCTTTAAATGTTAGCCATGCCTTGCTTAAATCATATCGTTTAATGTAGCTTGTCATCTGCCTTAGCCAACGTGCCCCTCATGCCAAGGTCATTTATTTTGCTTAGGTTTAAGACCGTAACATTGGTTATAACCAAATCACTTTCAACCTGGATATAGCCTTCATCTTCCTGAGAGGCACCTGATTGCAAGGCTACTGATCAACCCTTTCTCGTTGCACGTGAGAAGATACACAATTGTCTGTTCACTAGTTTGTTTCTCAACATACCTATCGAGAAATCTATCATGTATACATACAAAAAACCCATCTACCATACTATTACTGCAAATTTAGTTTTTCCTATCCTCTATCAAGAATGAAGTCCGTCATGAAATCTCTATTTCTCTCGTTGCATATTTCCCTAATTACCTGACTAAAAGGCTACCCTAGACTGTAACTACACTAAGGGAAGGTGTGTATATGTGCGTGTGTGTGTGTGTTTGGGGGGATTGGGGTGGGGAGGTTGGGGGTTCTCTAATGAAATCCTAACTACATTATCTGCCACGTGCTGTTCCTTTGCATCACTCAGACTGATTCCATCGCTTGATTTTCTGAGATAAGTTGTTTCCTCCCTAATGACGTTATCCACTCAGTTATTATCAGGGCTTACTCCTCTTTAATTTCCACTTTGTCTATCTTTTCCAAGGGTGAGGAATGCTAAAATATTTAGTTTAGAATTCTTGTCATACTTCAAACAAGGTTCTGTAAAGGCTGATGGATCAAATATGTTCATGCATATGTGTGCTCATACTTCTTCATATTTGTTTTCAATGCGTCTCACATTCAGATATTTTGGTTCCTTCTGCAGATGACTCTCTTTGTGCTGCATTATTCCGTTATTCTCAGTTGAGTTATCGCAGGCATATAGCAGCTGAATTTAGCACATTAAAATTCACGTTATTTTACTCGAGTAGAACTCCTTCTAAACACGTGCAACATAACTGGAGGTGTCTGTACGTGTCCCTGTCAAACTCCCCATATGATCCAGTCCCAATTCAGTCACATTCAGTGAATATCGAGTCACGCAAACAATTCAGTACCGCCATTTATGTGAAACAGTCCTCAACAGAGTCTTAACCCAAACATTACACCAGTGATTCATGGGGATGCATCTCTGCATTGTAAATGTTGTGTGCAGATGTTTCATACAGACTGACCATAATGTTAAAAGAGTAGCATGATGTTGGAAACCTTAAATATAGACAAAAATGCTGCAAATACTCAAAATGGCTAGCAGCGTTTGTGCAGAGAGAAATCGAGATAATGATACAGTTTAATAACACTTCATCAGAAACTTGACTTGCAACACGAACTCTGTTTTTTTTACAGATGCTGCCGGACTAGTTGAGTATTTCCAGCATTTTCTGTTTTTAGAGCCTCACATTTCTCATACCTGATGCTTTAAGAGATGTTTGGCAATTGGTCAGCGCTGGAAGCACAAAAGGAAACTATTCAACGCAGATTCATCGCAAAGGTGAAATGACAGCTGGTACTTAATCACACCAAAATCATAATATAATAACAAATGAGCCCTAACAATGCAGACGAAAAATGGAATTGTCTTGAGACATTTTTCGGCAATTCAGCAATGATAATTGATGGCACTTACCATCCGATTTTTCTTTCAGTGCGTCTTCTGTTATTGCAAGTCAGATGTGGAAAATGCATAAAGGAAGTGACCATAATTCCAGGGAAATCCTAAATTAATTCAAGAAAAGCATGCTTCTTCAAAAATATTTTAAGTGAAATGCAACACAGTCCCTCTTTCATTAAACCATCAAATGTATGCAATGATCATTGAATCGAAGCGTGTAACATATATGAACTGAAACTATATAGGCAGCCCAAATATCGACAAGCTGGCAATAGTACATTTAATGTTCTGATCAACTAACGATATGCAAATTTTTCTTGGGCCATCTAACAGTGGCGCAGTGGTTAGCATCGCAGCCTCACAGCTCCAGCAACACGGGTTCAATTCTGGGTACTGCCTGTGTGAAGTTTGCAAGTTCTCCCTGTGTCTGCGTGGGTTTCCTCCGGGTGCTCCGGTTTCCTCCCACAGCCAAAAGACTTGCAGGTTGATAGGTAAATTGGCCATTATAAATTGTCCCTAGTATAGGTAGGTAGTAAGGGAATATAGGGACAGGTGAGGATGTGTTAGGAATTTGGGATTAGTGTAGGATTAGTATAAATGGGTGGTTAATGGTCGGCACAGACCCAGTGGGCCGAAGGGCCTGTTTAAGTGCTGTATCTCTAAAATCTAAATCTAAAAAGTCATACAGATCTTCCTTTCATTATCAATTACATGTTAGCTAATGCTCCGATTTAAGTTGCAGTGAAATCAATCAGTGCATCGACTCATGAAGCCTTTCATAAAGATTGAAAACAACAAACCTATCAAAACACATTTATATCACATATTTTACATAGCAGTAGTCTCATCCTCCTTCATTGCATTGCATTCAGTCACAATTTTTATCTTATTCATCATTCAGAGCTTCACCGGCAAGACTATAATTTGTTGCCCATCCACATAATATACTTGAACAGATACTGGTGAGATGCCTTCGTGAAGCGTCGCAGTGGATGTGTGTCTGGAAACCCACGGTACTGTTCGACATAGTTCCAAAATGTTGATCCGGAAACAGTGAAAGACTGGTGATATAGTTATAAGTCAGGATCGTGTGAAACTTGAATGGGGTCCAGCAGATGATCAATGCGGTTGCTGTGTTTTATCAGCGCAGTGGTAGAGGTCCACAGTTGGGAACGAGTTGTTGAAGGTGCCTTGGCGAGTTGCTCCGTTACACTATTGCAACCATATGCTGGTGGTGGGCGAAGCGAATATTTAAAGTCATGGATGTGGTGCCAATCAAGTGTGCTGCTTTGCCCCAGATGGCTTCGAGCTTCTTGAGTGCTGTTGGAGCTGTATTCATCCAAGCAAGTGCAGAACATTTCATCACACTACTACTGTGTTCCTTGGACATGGCGGACAGCATTTGGTAGTCTGGAAGTGATTTATTCGCCGTGAATTACGCAGTCTCCAACCTGATAATTTAGCCACAGTATTTATACTGCAGTTCCAGTTAAGTTTCTGGTCAATCGTAATACCAAGTATGTTGATGGTGGGATATTCAAAAGTTCCAATACCGTTGAATGTCCACAGCAGATGGTTACATTCTCTCTTGTTAGAACAAAGAACAAAGAACAAAGAAAATTACAGCACAGGAACAGACCCTTCGGCCCTCCAAGCCTGCGCCGATCCAGATCGTCTATCTAAACATGTCGCCTATTTTCTAAGGGTCTGTATCTCTTTGCTTCCTGCCCATTCATGTATCTGTCTAGATACATCTTAAAAGACGCTATCATGTTGGAGGTTGTCATTGGCCGGCACTTCAGTGGCGTTAATGTGACATGCCAAATGTAGTCCTGAATTTTTTCTGGATCTTCCTACATGCATTCACTCATTATTTTAGTGTCTGAGCAAATGTGAATGGTACTGAGCACTGCGCAATCCTCAGCATACATCCCCTCTTCTTACTTTTTGTTGAGAAGAATATCATTGATGAAGCAGCTGAAGATGATTGGGTCTAGGACAGTGCCCTGAGGAACTCAGAGAGCGATGTCCCGGGGTTCAGTTGCTTGGTCCCCATCAGTCACAACCATATTATGTTGCACTTGGTACGAATTCAACGACTGTAGAATTTTCCACTTGTTGCCATTGACAGTAATTTTGCTAGAGCTTCCTCCAAAGGAAGGAATGACGTGAATATCAGCAGGAGTGTCAGAGGGATTCGTCAATATGTGGCATTAAGAAAGGTGGTTCAGTGAAACACTTGATGGAGAGGCTTCCAGGATGAATTGCAGAGATTGGGACCATGACGGGTAAAGCTGCATCAAAGAGTAGGATTGTGTGGGGGACCCCTGTTGAACAGATTTATCAGTGGGCTGTGACAACGATAGAATGTGAGCACGATTTAAAGATATTTGAGTGGAGTCCCACAGAGGTCTGTGCCAGGGCCTAAACTTTTTACAATTTATATCAATGAATTAGATGAGGGGAGCGATGGTATGGTAGCTAAATCTGCAGATCACACAAAGATAGGCAGACACGTATGTGTTGAAGAGGATGTAAAGAGCTTGCCGACCGATATAGATAGTGAGTGGGCAAAAACCTGGCAGATGGAGTATAATGTGGGAAAATGTGAAGTTGTTCACTGTGGCAGGAAGAATAAAAAAGTAGAACATTACTTAAATGGAGAACTACAGCAGAATGCCGAGTTGCTATGGGATCTAGGTATTCTAGTGCATGAGTCACAAATAGTTAGTATACAGGTACTAGAAGAAATAAAGAAGGCTAATGGAATTATATCCTTTATTATGAGTGGCATTGAAAATATAAATGCGGATGTTATGCTTCAGTTATACAGGGAATTGGTGAGACCATTTCTCGAATACTTTGTGTAGTTTTGTTCTCATTGAAGGAAGGATGAGAATGCGTTGGAGGGAGTCCAGAGGAGGTTTAATAGATTGATACATGGAAGGATTGGTCAGAGAATATGCACGAACAACTTGCTTAGGTTTCGTGTACACAATGCATTTAGGTCACTTCAGAGGTGATTTCATGCAGAACGGCTGGCATAAGCTAGTTTATTAGTACATATGTAATGTTCAGTGAGATCCCTTGTTGCTGAGCAAGCCATCCATGAAAAAGGCACAAACTAAATTGACATGAAACATGACAAAGCAATTGTCTTTGGAAAGTCATTAGATGTGCAATGTATCGAATCAGGACATAAATACAGCATTGTAGCAAAGCTTAGCATCTCTGATAAGAATGTAAAATAAGTGTTAATGCCATCAAGTGATAAGAGTTTGAGAAAAACATTGCCTTAGAGTTCCATTGAGAATTTGTTCATCCCTCTTGTCACAGAATAATAACCCTACTAAACGAAGCTGGGTTTGTTGATATTGAGTACATAAAGCTTGTTGAATAGATTAGTTGAAACTGTGGTATGTGCAAAGAAATTCAGTAGAAAGTGTAGGGGGGTACTTAATAAATGTAATTAGGAGAGCGAAGAGGGGGCATGAAAAACAACACTGGCAGACAAGGTAGAGGGAAATCCCAAGGCGTTTTATAAGTATATTAAGGGCAAGAAGGGAACCAGGGAAAGAGTGGGGCCCATTAGGGATCAAAGATGCAATCTGTGTGTGTAGCCAGAGGACATAGGCAAGGTTTTAACTGAATACTTTTCATTTGTGTTCATTATGGAGAGGGACGATGTAGGTGTAGTGATCAGGGAGGGGGATTGTAATATTCTTGAACAAATTAGTATTGAAAGGCATATGGGACACTTGCCTTTATCAATCGAGGCATAAATTACAAAAGCAGGTAGGTCATGTTGGAATTGCACAGAACTTTGGTAAGGCCACAGCTGGAGTACTGTTGCAGTTCTGGTCGCCACATTATAGGAAGGATGTGATTGCATTGGAGGGGATGCAGAGACGATTCACCAGGATGTTGCCTGGGATAGAACATTGAAGCTATGAAGAGAGATTGGATGGGCTTGGGCTGTTTTCGCTGGAGTAGAGAAGACTGAGGGGTGACCTGATCGAGGTGTACACGATTATGAGGGGCATGGACAGGGTGGATAGGGAGCAGCTGTTCCCCTTAATTGAAGGGTCAGTTACGAGGGGTCACACGTTTAAGGTGAGGGGCGGGAGGTTTAAGGGGGATTTGAGAAAGAACATTTTTACCCAGAGGGTGGTGACGGTCTGGAATGCCCTGCCTGGGAGTGTTGTAGAGGCAGGTTGCCTCATATTCTTCAAAAAGTACCTGGATGAGCACTTGGCACGTCATAACACTCAAGGCTATGGGCCAAGTGCTGGCAAATGGGATTAGGTAGACAGGTCAGGTGTCTTTAATGCATTGATGCAGACTCGGTGGGCCGAAGGGCCTCTTATGCACTAGATTATTCTGTAATTCTGTGAAATGGAGGAAGTATCATCTGTGTTAGCAGGCGTAAAGGTGGATATATCCCCAGGCCCAGATGTGATGCATCCCAGACTGTGAGGCAAGGGAGAAGATAGCAGGTGCTACGGAAAAAAAATTTCAAATCCTCTCTGGCCAAAGGTGAGTTACCAGTGAACAGGAGGACAGCGAATGTGGTACCATTATTCAAGAATGGTCGCAGGGATAAACCAAGTAATTATAGGCCTGTGAGTCGAACGTCAGTGGTGGGGAAATCATTGGAAAAAAATCTCAGAAAGACAGGTTTACTCTCCATTTGGAGAGGCAGGGATTGATCGGGCATGGTCAGCACGGCTTTGTCGGGGGAGATCGTGTCTAACAAATATGACTGAATTTTTCGATCAGGTGACTAGAATTAGAATTAGAACATTACAGCGCAGTACAGGCCCTTCGGCCCTCGATGTTGCGCCGACCTGTGAAACCATCTGACCTACACTATTCCATTTTCATCCATATGTCTATCCAATGACCACTTAAATGCCCTTAAAGTTGGCGAGTCTACTACTGTTGCAGGCAGGGCGTTCCACGCCCCTACTACTCTCTGAGTAAAGAAACTACCTCGAACATCTGTCCTATATCTATCACCCCTCAACTTAAGGCTATGTCCCCTCGTGTTTGCCATCACCATCCGAGGAAGCAGATTCTCACTATCCACCCTATCTAACCCTCTGATTATCTTATATGTCTCTATTAAGTCACCACTCCTCCTCCTTCACTCCAACGAAAATAACCTCAAGTCCCTCAGCCTTTCCTCGTAAGACCTTCCCTCCATACCAGGCAACATCCTAGTAAATCTCCTCTGCACCCTTTCCAAAGCTTCCACATCCTTCCTATAATGCGGTGACCAGAACTGCACGCAATACTCCAGCTGCGGCCTCACCAGAGCTTTGTACAGCTGCAGCATGACCTCGTGGCTCCGAAACTCGATCCCCCTACTAGTAAAAGACAACACACCATATGCCTTCTTAACAGCCCTATTAACCTGGGTAGCAACTTTCAGGGATTTATGTACCTGGACACCAAGATCTCTCTGTTCATCTACACTACCAAGAATCTTCCCATTAGCACAGTACTCTGCATTCCTGTTTCTCCTTCAAAAGTGAATCACCTCACACTTTTCCTCATTAAACTCCATTTGCCATCTCTCAGCCCAGCTCTGCAGCCTATCTATGACCCCCTGTACCCTGCAACATCCTTCGGCACTATCCACAACTCCACCGACCTTCGTGTCATCCGCAAATTTACTAACCCACCCGTCTACACCCTCTTCCAGGTCATTTATAAAAATGACAAACAGCAGTGGCCCCAAAACAGATCCTTGCGGTACACCACTAGTATCTAAACTCCAGGATGAACATTTGCCATCAACCCTCCTGCACACACTGGACAAAAACTGACCCATCTAAAGTACTCGAACTATAGTATTTCCAGTCAATATTTGGAAAGTTAAAGTCCCCCATAGCAACTACCCTGTTACTCTCGCTCCTGTCGAGAATCATCTTCGCTATCCTTTCCTCCACATCTCTGGAACTATTCAGAGGTCTATAGAAAACTCCCAACAGGTTGACCTCTCTTCTCCTGTTTCTAACCTCGGCCCATACTACCTCAGTAGACGAGTCCTCAAACGTCCTTTCTGCTGCCGTAATTCTCTCCTTGATTAACAATGCCACACCCCACCCCCTCTTTTCCCATCTTCTCTGTTCTTACTGAAACATCTAAATCCCGGAACCTGCAACATCCATTCCTGCCCCTGCTCTACCCATGTCTCCGAATTGGCCACAACATCGAGATCCCAGGTACCAACCCATGCTGCAAGCTCCCCCACCTTTTTCCGGATGCTCTTGGCGTTGAAGTAGACACACTTTAAACCAAGTTCTTGCTTGCCAATGCCCTCTTGCGTCCTTGTAACCTTATCCCTGACCTCACTACTCTCAACATCCTGTACACTGGAACTACAATTTAGGTTCCCATTCCCCTGCTGAATTAGTTTAACCCCCCCCCCCCCCCAAAGAGCACTAGCAAATCTCCCCCCCAGGATATTGGTACCCCTCTGGTTCAGGTGAAGACCATCCTGTTTGTAGAGGTCCCACCTACCCCAGAAAGAGCCCCAATTATCCAGGAAACCAAAACCCTCCCTCCGACACCATCCCTGCAGCCACGTGTTCGACTTGATGCATCGATAATGGTAAAGCATTTGATTTAGTCCTCATGGACTTCAGTAAGGCTTTTGATATGGTCCCGCGTGAGAAATTGGTTGAGAAGTTCAGTGTCCATGGGATCTAGGGCAATTTGTCAAATGGGATCCAAAATTGGCTTAGTGGAAGGAGGCAGAGGGTGTTGGTCGAGGGTTGTTTAATCCTACTAACCCTACTTTGACCAGTGCGGTACAACAGGGATCAGTGCTGGGACCCTTACCATTTGTAGTGTACAATAATGAGTTAGACATGAATATATGAGCTATGATTGGAGCTAAGTTCGCAGACAATACGAAAATTGGTGGTGTCGTAAATGGTAAGGAGGAAAGCCTTAGATAACAGGACGATATAGTCGGGCTGGTAAGATAGATGGAGAATTGGTAGATGGAATTAAATCCCGAGAAGTGTCAGGTGATGCACTGTGGGAGGACTAACAAGGAAAGAGATTATACAATACATGGTAGGGCTCTAGGACATGCACAGGGTCAGAGGGACCTTGGGGTGCTTGTCCATAGATCACTGAAGGCAGCAGCACAGGTAGATAAGATGGTGAGGAAGGCATACGGAATACTGGCCTTTATTAGCCGAGACATAGAATATAAGAGAAGGTAGGATATGTTAGAGCTATATAAAACGCTGGCTCAGCTGTGTACAGTTCTGGTCATCACACTACAGGAAGGATGTGATTGCACTGGAGCGGGGGCGAAGGAGATTCACCAGGCTTTTGCCTGGGCTGGAGCATTTCAGCTATGATAAGAGACTGAATGGGCTGGGGGCGTTTTCCTTGGAGTGGAAAAGGCTAAGGGGGAACCTGATTGCGGTATGCTAAATTATGAGGGGCATTTATCGGATAGATTAGAATAAACTTATTTTCCCCCTTAGCGGAGGTGTCAGTAATCAGGTGGCATAGGTTTAAAGTAAGGGGCAGAAGGTTTCGAGGGGAGTTGAGATTTTTTTCCACCCAGAGGGTGGTTAGAATCTGTAACGCACTTCCTGAAGGGGTGGTAGAGGCAGGAACCCTCTCAACGTTTAAGAATGATTTAGATGAGCACCTGAAGCGCCAGAGCATGCATGGCTACGGGTCAAATGCAGGAAAATGGGATGAGGATGGATGGGTGTTTTAATGGTCGCCGCAGGTGCGTTGGGCCGAAGGACCTGCGTCTGTGCTGTATAACTCTATGACTTTATGGCTCTATTTCAGAGGACACCATCATGGCCGATTGTAAGCCTCATATTAGCACAAGGTTATATTGCATTCATATCTATGGATTTAAAGACCTGGGACAAGGGCAGAAACATTTTAATTTTGAATTTTGTCGGCATGGCAATGGAATTCAGTCTTTCTGCACTAACACATTGTAAAGACCAAAGAATGATTACAGATAAAATCATGGAAATATGGATAGCGACTGGCCTGGGGATAATGCAAGATTCTTGATGGACAAATGGGGCGCAAATTTGCCAATGATGAGTTTTGATACTAGTGCGAATATATGAACATTGACGTGATCAACATCACAGCTGAGAGTCCTGGAGAAATGGACTCCGTGAAATAACTCACACAGTGACTGATGAGATGCTCCATAACATCTTAGGTGACCAGTCAATGTGCAAGCTAACATCTGCAGTGGCTAGATCTGTCTTACTTAAAGCAAGTTGTATTCAAGTGAAATCAGAGCAGAAATGTTCTACTGGTATCACAAGGAGAAACTGACAGGCATCGTCAGGATGCATGTCGATGATTTTTTATGGGGAGGGTCTGTGGAATTTGTGCAATCGTTTGTAAATAAGTTAATGGTGGATTTAAGATCGGAAGTCGGACTTTGGAGGCGTTTGAATATATAGGGTTCGATATTAATCTGATTAAGTCGGGAATAATCTTGAATCACAAATCATATCAGAAAGTTTTAATGGCAGCCCAATAAATCGGACAGATCAGCATAGAAAGAAGATCTTACATCCAAAAAAGAAATACATTCCATTCAGAAGTTTGATTGGACAGTGAAACTGGTCATGTACTCGCAAAAAAAAAATCCTCATGCCCCTTGTGGTGCACGTACGCTTAGTACTATGATGAAAAACAGTACAATTGTGGGGGTTATGAGGGCAAGTAATACATTAAACAAATTAACTTTGAAGAGATGTGTACTCAAGATTTCAGCCCTTGCTGTTTCGGAACACATTAACTGAATCTGTTTTAATGATGCTTATCATGCCAATATTCTGGCTGATAATTCAAGTACAGTGATTATCATTTTCTTGCTGGGAAAACATGAGCCGAGTTGTCCATTAGACTGGGAAGCCAAGCAAATATAATAGAAGGTAGCTAAAAGTACAGTAGCTTCAGAAAAAAATGACCCTAACTCATAGAAGTGATCAATATGGAAATTTTCTCACTTAACATTTTGAAGGAAATTATATGCATTGGCATTCTGGTCAAATTTTGCTCATCGAATGGGACTACGATGTTGTGGCCATCACTGAAACGTGGATAGGTGAGGGGGAGGAATGGTTTTTGGAGGTACCTGGTTATAGATGTTTTCATAAGATTAGGAATGGTGGTAAAAGAGGTGGGGGGGGTGGCATTGTTAGTTAGAAATAGTGTAACAACTGCTGAAAGAATTTTCGAGGAGGATCTGCCGACTGAGGCACTGTGGGTTGAGGTCAGGAACAGGAAAGGAGCAGTCACCTTGATGGGAGTTTTCTATAGGCCCCCCAATAGCAGCAGGGAGGTGGAAGAGCAGATTGGGAAACAGATTTTGGAAAGGAGCAGAAGTCACAGGGTAGTAATTATGGGGGATTTCAACTTCCCAAATATTGATTGGCAACTCTTTAGATCGAATAGTTTGGATGGGGTAGTGTTTGTGCAGTATGTCCAGGAAGCTTTTCTGACTCAGTATGTAGACTGCCCGACCAGAGGGGAGGCAATATTGGATTTGGTACTAGGTAATGAACCAGGGCAAGTGATAGAGCTGTTGGTGGGCGAGCACTTTGGAGATAGTGATCACAATTCTGTAGCATTCACTGTGGTAATGGAGAGGGATAGGTATGTGCAACAGGGCAAGGTTTACAATTGGGGGAAGGGTAGATATGATGCTGTCAGGCAGGAACTGAGGAGCATAAGTTGGGAGCATATGCTGGCAGGGAAGGGCACGGTCGAAATGTGGAACTTTTTCAAGGAGCAGATAGTAGGGGCCATTGATAAGCATGTCCCTGTCAGACAGGGAAGGGATGGTCATGTGAGGGAACCGTGGTTGACAAGAGAGGTTGAGAGTCTTGTTAGGAAGAAGAAGGATGCGTATATAAAGTTGAGGAAAAAGGGCACAGGCATAGCTCTGGAGGGATACAAGATGGCCAGGAAGGATCTGAAGAAAGGGATTAGGAGAGCTAAGAGAGGGCATGAAAAATGCTTGGCGGGTAGGATAAAAGAAAACCCCAAGGCCTTTTACGCGTATGTCAGAAATATGAGGATGACTAGGGGGACCGTAGGTCCGGTCAAGGACAATAGCGGGAGACTGTGTGTTGAGCCGGAAGAGATAAGTGAGGTTTTGAATGAGTACTTCTCTTCGGTATTTACGAATGAGAAGGGGTGTATTACTGAAGAGGACGGTGGGAAGCAGACTGGTAAGCTCGAGGAAGTGCTCGTTAGGAGGGAAGATGTGTTGGGGTTTTTGAATAACTTGAAGATAGACAAGTCTCCCGGGCCTGACGGGGTATATCCAAGGATGTTATGGGAAGCAAGGGATGAAATTGCAGAGCCGCTGGCAATGATCTTTTCATCTTCTCTGCTGACGGGGGTGGTACCAGGTGATTGGAGGGTGGCAAATGTTGTGCCCCTGTTCAAGAAAGGGAATAGGAACAACCCTGGGAATTACAGGCCAGTTAGTCTTACTTCGGTGGTAGGCAAGTTGATGGAAAAGGTGCTGAGGGATAGGATTTCTGAGCATCTGGAAAGACACTGCTTGATTCGGGACAGTCAGCACGGTTTTGTGAGGGGTAGGTCTTGCCTCACAAGCCTGATTGAATTCTTTGAGCAGGTGACCAAGCAAGTGGATGAGGGTAAACCAGTGGATGTGGTGTACATGGATTTTAGTAAGGCATTTGATAAGGTCCCCCATGGTAGACTTATGGAGAAAGTCAGGAGGCATGGGATAGTGGGGAATGTGGCCAGTTGGATTAAGAATTGGCTAACTGATAGAAGGCAGAGAGTGGTCTTAGATGGTAAATACTCAGCCTGGAGCCCAGTTACCAGTGGCGTGCCGCAGGGATCAGTTCTGGGTCCTCTCCTGTTTGTGATTTTTATTAACGACTTGGATGAGGAAGTCGAAGGGTGGGTCAGTAAATTTGCAGATGATACAAAGGTTGGTGGAGTTGTGGATACCGAGGAGGGCTATTGTCGTCTGCAAAGGGACTTGGATAGGTTGCAGTGTTGGGCTGAAAAGTGGCAGATGGAGTTTAACCCTGAAAAGTGTGAGGTCGTCCATTTTGGAAGGACAAACATGAATGCAAAATACTGGGTTAACGGTAGGGTTCTTGGGCATGTGGAGGAGCAGAGAGACCTTGGGGTCTATGTGCATAGATCATTGAAAGTTGCAACTCAAGTGGATAGGGCTGTGAAGAAGGCATATGGGGTGTTAGCGTTCAATAGCAGAGGGATTGAATTTAAGAGCCGTGAGGTGATGATGCAGCTGTACAGGACCTTGGTAAGGCCTCATTTGGAGTACTGTGTGCAGTTCTGGTCGCCTCATTTTAGGAAGGATGTGGAAGCCTTGGAGAGGGTGCAGAGGAGATTTACCAGGATGTTGCCTGGAATGGAGAATAAGTCTTACGAGGAAAGGCTGAACATTCTAGGCCTCTTCTCATTAGAAAGGAGAAGGATGAGGGGTGACATGATAGAGGTTTATAAGATGATCAGGGGAATAGATAGGGTAGACAGTCAGAAACTTTTTCCCCGGGTGGAGCAAAGCGTTACAAGGGGTCATAAATTTAAGGTGAAGGGTGGGAGATATAAGGGGGATGTCAGGGGAAGGTTCTTTACCCAGAGAGTGGTCGAGGCATGGAATGCCTTGCCCGGGGAAGTTGTTGAGTCAGAAACTTTAGGGACTTTCAAAAGGCTTTTGGATAGGTATATGGATAAAGGAGAATGATGGGGTATAGATTAAATTGTCCTTGACAGAGGACAAAGGATCGGCACAACATTGTGGGCCGAAGGGCCTGTTCTGTGCTGTATGTTCTATGTTCTATGTTCTATGAATGCTTTGTGGGTAATTGTTCCATATGGCACAATGTTCATTCAACAACGAATGTCACTGAAGGAAGTTTAAGGATTGACCTTGCTTGTATAAAGGAAATGTTGCAGAGAAATGAAATCAGCAGATAAAACGGGTTGTGGAAATCATCAACTATTGCAATGTACAAAGTGGAATAGCTCGTCCAAAAAAAAAATGTTAGAGGCGCTAAAATAGTGACAGTTGCACGAAAGTGGAAACCATTATTTTCTTTGCTGGTTTGTAATTATTTTTGTCCGTTATGAAATTTCTGTTTAGACCGAGAGAACCTGTTAATGGTCGGGTAATGATGTTGTTAAAGGTACTCAGCTGAAGAACACATATGATTTGGAACAGATATTAAAAGAGTCTGCAGAGACACGGGGGAGAAAGTAGGAAGTCAAGATATGTGGTGCCACATTCTGAGAATAAACTGGCCATGAAGGAAAACTGGCCATGAAGGAGAGGATACGTGTTTAGTTTCATCCTTTCCATTTGGCATGCACCTGTTAAACAGCTGCGTTTTCAAAAGTGTCGGAAAATGTACAATGTTTTAAACGGCCTCTTTCTGTGCTGAACTTCCATAATAATATCTGACAATGCCCCACATTTGTGCAAGACACGCATTATGACGTTAATATAAAGGCCAAGTTACTGGGATTGAAATCCGTCTGAGGCTTAACTGCCGAATAAGAGGCACCCTGTTATCCGACCTGCCCAATATTTAGTTCCAAGGAATTTCAGACAGTGAACACAATTTGAAAACTATTCGGTATTGCCATTTATGTGACACCATGGAAGACAATCTTTTAGCCTCTGCATTATGCCAATGATTAATGAAAACAGTTTTCAACAATGTAAAAGATAATTATGCAGGCGTGCGAAAGAGGCACACCCTGATGTTGCTCGTACCTGATATTTTAAACGTTTCCTGGCATTTTGCCAAGTATGTAACCACAAAAGGGAAATAAATAGGAATTTCCTTTAAAAGCGTATAGACAAGTGAGAGATAATGCGTTACAAATCCTAATCTCATAATGAAAATATCCTATAATTTCGATAAAACAGAGAGATTCCTTGAGGACATAATTTTCAGTTAATGGATGGCAATTGTGTGCACTTAGTTTACTCCTTTACTTTCACCAAGACCTCTGTTATTGGCAAGAACGGATGACAAATGTGAAAATAAGCCAGAGGAGTTTTTGTAAAAGACCAAGTTGAACAAAGAGAAAGCATATCTCTTGAACTAAATTTTATGTAAGATGCAAAGCAGCTTCCTCTTGCACTAAAACTTGATATTTGCTGAAAAAAAGATCCTTGGATCAAGACGTGTAGCACACATGCATAACGACTATATAGATATCCCACATACATATGAGATAGGCAATGTTACTTTCAATAGTCTCACAGTTTAATTAACCGGGTACGATTTTGTCTTAGGCTGTTCGGGGAGAATAGCTGGCATGTCATCAGCTGCTGGATTGAGTGACCCCGATAATCAGTTCACTGTGTTCAAATAAATCGAATATTCATCCACGGGGTCCATCAGATGGCCAGCGCCCAAGAGCGTTCGATTGTTGTGTGCAGCATTTCTACTCTTCTGTTCCATTCCATACCTTCACCAGTAGACTGGCACAGGAAGTAATCTATATTGCGTCAGAAACTTAAAAATATCAAATTGCATTTATATGAAGTTCTCTATGTAAAAAAAGCTTTCAACACATTTTGCAAGATTGTGAACAGATTAAATAACTGTTGATCCAATGACAGTAAATTACGAATTTTGGGAGGAATGGCAGAAAACGTGGTCCAACATATAGTTTTTCTTTGAATAATTCAGGCAAGTATAGAGGTTAAGGGACTGTGAGACTTCTGGGATGTACTGCGGAGCGTGGAACCAAGACGGGGAAATACATGTCCGTCAAAGTGTGACCAGAGTCTAGGTAAGAACAGGAGGTCAGACCTGGATAAAATAGGGGACGCACTGGCGTAGTGGTATTGTCATTGGCTTGTAATTCTGAGGCCTAGGCTAATGTTCTGGGAACATGGGTTTGAATCACACAACAACAGATGGTTAAATTCGAATCCAATTAATAAAAATCTGCAATTATGAAAATAAGCTAGTTTAATGATGACCTTGAAACCATTGTCAGGTGTTCAAAAAACCTAATGATTCACTAATGTCCCTGAGGGAAGAAAATCTGGTCTGGCTTGCATATGACTCCTGACCCACAGCAATGTAGTTGACTCTTAAGTGCTCTCTGAAAAGGCTCAGCAAGCCATTCATTTGAGCGCAGTTAGGGATGGGCAATAAATGCCGGCCGAGCCAGCAACGCCCACATCCCATGAAGAAAAAAAAAAGAAAAAAACATTTCTAGAGGGTCTGTAGAGATGGATGATATCAGAAAGAAAATTCGTGGCACTTGGGTGTACTAATTAAAAACAAGTTCAGAATAGCTAGCCGTGCAGAATATCAGATGTCCAGCTGATCAATATATTCCCTTGTTTAACTATGACATTTCTAACCTTCCATTCCATAAACTATCCGGTATATTAACCCTTCACGTAGACCATTCTACATTAGAAACATCATTTATATATCCTTGTGCGTCTCATCACCCTTTCCAGGATCGTAATCATACTCGAATTGATACCAGATGCATGAAATAGGCACCTGAAAGTTCGTACTGTCAAAGCTTTTCGTAGTTTAGTCAGGAACATTAAGATGATGTATGAGTTGGTGAGTCCATGTAACTTTGTCGGATGAACTACAGAACTTGAGCGAAGAGTGTTATAGACACATCAAAGATGGTAGAATACACATTCGGCCAGTGTTGGAGTAACAAAATTCGAAGGGGCTAGACGAGGTCACAGAGGCAGCGAGTGGCGATGCCATGGAGGGATTTGTACACAAGAATGAGAACTGTCCAATGTTAAATCAATCTGTTGCTGCACCAATGTTAATATATGTATATATATATATATATATATATATATATATGTATATAACACGGGTGATGACGTTTCTGAGTGGAGTCTGTGCACGCAGCAATTGAGTTGTTGAACCTGCAGATTAGGAAGCAGAAATAACATTTCCACCATCTGATTGGTTGAGGCAGCGGGGTGGGCAGGGACAGGAGATGTTAAAGTGCGAAAGTAAACGATCTTTGTGATAGAAAGCTCTGGGTTTTTACTAGGTTCTGGATCAACATTACTCTGAGGCTGTGTACAAAATAATTCGGCAGAGGGTAAAGTGGGTGCCTGTTTCAAAGCCCATTTCCACTAATGAATTTTATGAATATCTGCCCACATGTAAAGTGACATTCATTCTACTATTAAGAGACACTTCTCCTTTGTTAACTCTGGAGTTCACTATTGCATCCATCTCCAGGCATATTTTATAACGGGCTGGTAAAGATACTGGTGCCGGTGCCATGTTCATCCATAAATCTAGGCACATATACTCATGCCCGAACACGCTATATTCAGGTCCAGTTACTCGTGTATGCCTGGCCTGTCTGCTAAAAGCCAGATCTGATAAAGATCCTTTGCTGACAAAGGAATTGAGCAGCAGACAGGGACTTCATTTGGCTGCGAATTGACAACACTTTTAATGTGTTGCCATGCGAGGCACATTTTGCACTTGCCATTTCAATAAGGAATATTGGAAATATATTTCTGCTTCGTAAATAGTAGGTGTACACATTTTTAAATTGGCGCACCTTGATATTTCCCTTACCTAATGTTTTAAGGGATTTCTGGCATGCTGTCAGCTCTGGAAGCAAAACATAAAACATGATTTTCCTTCAAGATGTTAATGGACAGCTGACACATAATCAGACAAACATTAGAACATAATAACGAATGAGTCCTAGTATTTCAGAGCCAAAAAAAATGACATGCAGACTTGAATGGCAATTGAGTGAGGGAAATTGTCGTAACTTACCGTCCTCCTTTGCTTTCAATCTGTCTTCTGTTATCGGCAATGGCAAATGGAAAGATCACAAAATATGTTGCTGGAGATTTCCAAATGAGCTAGAGGCAAGGCATTCTTCTCGTATACTAATTTAATAAGATGCAACGCATTTTACTCCTACATTAAAACCATATATTCTTGAATTATCATGTCGCGATCTCGGGCAACAGCTATACTGCTATTCAATATTTGTTGTAACTGGACAAGGATGCATTCAATCATGCGATTATTTCATGAGTTACATATTTGTCTTGCATGGTTGGAAAAAATAGGAGGTTGTGTTATCAGCGCACAATAATCACACCGAAATATTCAGCTACTGTGAAGTCGACAGAACATGAATTTTCAGCCAATGCGTTAAAGCTGGAAGTCCGCTGCTAAAGGAGTTCCATTGTTTAAGTATACAATTCTACTGATCCATCTCATAACGTCTCGGATATAGGGAGACAGAAAGATATCGATAGAGCATAAAACATTGTAATTATCCATCATACTGTGTTGTTTTTTTGTTACAATTAGTAAGAATGTCATAATCCGAGAATAGACGGCAGAGAGGCGAATGAAGGAAATACTCACATATTCATATGAGTGGCAGGACACTGGTCCAAAGATGTAGATTTTATAAGTGTCATTAAGGAAAAATCTACGACGTAGAGGTCGAAAGGCTGCTGCTATGAACTTCAAATCTTGAGGCCAAGAGGGGTAAGGACAAGTCAGCCAAATTCTGGTCAAAGAGAATCAAGATTTCCAAGACACCAGAGTTGGAATATCGAATGTTTCCCAAAGGGATGTACAGTTCGATTTGGTCACATAGAATGCAAGTGATGACGACATGGAGTTATTTGAAAATGAGATTGAAAACTCCTTACCATAAACAGAAAATGCAGAATATACTCATCATTCAGCCTTCTGATGTAAGCTCATAGACCTGAAATGTTATCTCTGCTTCTCCCTCAACAGAATCAGGCAGAGATGCTGAGTGTTTCCAGCATTTTCTGTTTTCAGTCCAGATATTCAGCATCTGCATGCTTTTGCCTTTCGATCCAAAGTCTTAAATCTATTTATTCATGGTCCGCGAGCCAACATAAGTCAGCGAATTTGGGATTATAAGTTAATGCAATTGTGTAAATTAATAATACACCAGCAGTGTTTGGAGAAGCCCATGATGATTGAAAGTGGAGTAAGGTAGTTTGTTCATTAGAACATTAGAGTTGTCGATCTTGGAGATAACCAAAGGATGTAGAGATGTTGTGCAGCTGATCTGTTGAGGCAGCCATATGAACAGAGATCGGAAAGTTTAAGAAAGTGGAGTTAGATGATCCCAGTTTCAGGTATAATATGGAATTGGAGACTCAGCTGCTGACCAATGACTGGTCTTAACAGAGGGCAATAACACTTATGATGAACCAGCTTCAGTTTTCAATAACGTTGTAGCTGAATATCTATCTATTATTTTAAATTCCAGTCATTATGCCTTTATTAAGCACTGTTCTGTCTTTAGCTCTGGTCTCGTCCGTGTATGTAACTTGTTCAGGATTTCCAAAGAGATGGGAAAGGCACAATGGGTTGACCATTCACCTCTGGGTTTGTATTGTTCCATAATTCTGAGCACTGATGTCTGGTCCATCTAATTGTGATGAACTGGGATAATAAATGAGGATGATTCACTGAGGTTGAAATCTGTCTTCAGCTAGTAAGCCAATAAAGCCGTGTTCACTAGTCTGTCTATTATATGTCCCATCCAATATTCACTTCCAGTGCAGTCACCAATTGGTTGGTGAATGAAATCGGCGTCGAATTCAATACCAACATTTATGCAACGGCAGTCAGGACTGTCAGTGGCAATGACATGCAAGGATTTTAACACAATGATGAGAATTTTAGAATCTTTTTTCTTCATGAAACACTAGACATTAACCTTCAGTGATAAAGGTACTGATAGTTTAATGGGGTGCTGCGCATTAGGAAAATACAAGAAGTGCATGGGACAGTGCCTGGTTTATTGGAAGCAGAGGAATGACTTTTCTTTTCAGTGAGTTGTGGAGTAGTAGCCAAAATAAGAATACTGTTTTCTGAAGATAATGGGATGTGGCTGAAGACATGGACAGAAAACAGAGATATTTTAGTAGTGGAAATAGACGTCTTTGTGATGGACTTGGAATGGGGTCGGATAGCTTGCTCAGGATCAATATATTTCTCAGGCTGTGTACAAATTAGTTTGGATGGAGAGATTAAACGACGTCTAATGCACCAGTCCCCGTTTTCACTAATGTTAGAGGCTGATTACTAACCATTTTTAAAATGACTTTCTTCATGCTACTTTCAGGTATTCATCCTTTATGGAGCTCTGGATTCCCCTGCAGTAAATCTCTGCTGACCGTCTTTTTCAAAGGAGCTGGAAAATGCATTACAAAACCAAAGGAACATAACAGGATAAGAAATAGGAGCTGAACTAGGTCATCTGGCCCTTTGTGCATCGCCATTCAACAAGATCACGGCTGCTCTTCCACCTTCCCACAGGATCCCCAATCCCCTTAATTCACTTATTTCCCCAAGATCTATCGACCTCCATGCCTGGATCTTGTTCCAAGTGGTTCAATTTTTTGTCAGATTTCGAAAATGCATGGGTTAAAACTGAAAGTGAGTCCATGTTTTTTTTCTTTTTTTTTTACAAGGGTCACTGAGACGTCTGGACTATAAACATTTACGGGAAGGGACCTGTCTTCAAATAATAACCCAGCCTTTTTTTTCCTTATGAAGATGCTTAAAATGAAGTGACAGGACATGATTTATTTGATTTACAGAGGTAAGGTGGCTTGACCACTGGAATATTTTTGGTTGCACATTCAATTGTTATTGAAACAAGTTGATATATGAACAATGGTTTGAAGAGACAGTTGGGCAAATCTTGCCAAGACGAACAAGCCACCTCGACTCATGCTATTCCAGCAGTTTGGATAAAGCCTGCCTGTTTTCTATCTCTGGAGGAGCTGAGAAGCAACTGCAACAAGCAGAGTGAAACTGTGGCTGCATTACTCCTGTAAGGCATGTCCCTGAAACCTCTGTTGCTGCATTTCCTGAAAGCTTACCCAAAGTGATTGTCAATGTCACTTGAAAAGAACTGTTCTAGAAACATCCCAGTTACAGTCATCTTTAAGCATTTGGGACATAAAACCAAAACAAAGGACATCTTTCCATATCTTCTCTTTCAATAAGAATTAGCAATTATTTAACCCAAGTGTTTTGTTTGCTTGTTTTTTTTTTTGTAATGTAGCTCAAAAACGCAAATCCCTTTATTTCTCTGGTTAAAGTGTATGTGTATGTGTGCGTGTGTGTCTAAAGAAAGGGGAACTTTAATATTTCAAACTGTGTGTTTATGCTTTACTTAATTACGGGTTAAGACGTGTTTTATAATAAACTGATAATGTTGTTGTTTGTCAAAGAAACAAGGTTGGCCTATTTTATTAAAAGTTAAAAATAGAGTGTATGATTAATCGTATTGGTAAGTGGGAAAAAATAAAAACATGTTGTCACCCGTAGGGAAGTGGAACTAGAATAAACAGTGCACTCCTTCCACCTTGGTCAGAACAACATCACCAGCTCTATGGAGCACAAACTCCAAAGATTACGCAAACATAAAGGCAAGATACTGTAGATGTCAGAAATGTGGAAATACTCAACATTTCAGACCATTAAGATGGAGAGAGAAACATTAAGCATCAGGTCGATAACCTTTCATTAATTATGATAAAAGGGCGTCGACCTGAAATCTTCACTTCGCTGAGTACTCCCAGTATTCTCAATTTTTATGACCCAGATGGGCATGTGATTGAAGTGCTTAAATTTCTCCTCATCTCAGTCCTAAGTGCCAGAGCCTTGATTCTGTGGTTTTGGTCCAGTGTTCTACATTACTCAGTCAGGGAAAACATGGCCTCAGCATCTGACCTGTCAGGCTCCTTAAGAATGTTAATTTATTCAATTAGGTATCCTATTATTCACCTAAACTCCGGTAAATATAAGCCTTGGCTGTTCAGGATTTTCTCATAGGACAAAATGCACGTCACAGGAACCAATATTGCAAGTATTATTTGCAATCCCTATTGCTGAAGTGTGTTCTAGTTTAGGTAAGCAGACCTAAAACAATACTCCAGGGTTGGCTTCACCATTGCCGTGCATATTTCTAACAAGACTTTTGTACTCATACACTCCCATTCCTTCTAAACGAAGAGAAAATACCGTTTAACTTTGTCATTGATTGTTTTACCTGTAGATTTCTGTGAATCATGTTCCAGATGGCACAGGTCCGTCTAGACATCTAGCAGTCTCTTATCATTTAAAAAAGATATTTTCCCCTAATCAGATAGCATCACATTTTTTCATTTCGTATTCCTTTCTGCGACGTCCATTCAACACAACTGTCTACAAATGACTGAATCTATTTTGCACACTTTTATTTTCAACTAACTGTACCTCATCACCCATCGCAGATACATTACACTCAGTCCCCTTAACATTAAATGGTTGTAAATCTTTGAGGTCCAAGTATTGTTCATGTTGAACTCTGCCAATACAGAAAGTTACCGATTATTGTTACACTGTATTTTCTGTCCATTAACCAATTCTCAATCGATGATAATTTATTCTCCCAATGCGACGAGTTCTAATTGTGTGACAATGCGGGTTTTTTTCAAAATCTAAATGCACTACATCGATTGCTTACCCTTGTTCATCCTACTAGTTACAACCTCAAAAAAGTCTCTAACAGCATAGCCAATACAATTGTTACGACAAAGGCGGGAGAAGTATTTGTTTGTTCTAGTTCCGCTTCTCACGAGTCACATGTTTTTTTCCCACATTCCAATACGATCAATCATTGACCTTTGTTCGATCCCATAATAAAACACGCCAATCAGAGTTCTTTAAAAGCAGCAACAATTATCAGTGTTTTATCTGAATCTGAGGCATTGCTAAATATCGAAAAGAATGCATCCACGATCTCTACAGCTCCTTATTGCAAACCACGAGCTCGCAATTTGTCAGACACGGGAATTTATCGCAACTTATTCTTCCCATTATTTTCCCTGTCCGTTTTCTTTATTTGTGTTCGTCCTTTATCGTCACAGATGACCATAAGGTCAACTACCAGTCACATAGTTAGTTTTCATATGTAACGTTTTCAACGGTGACTAATCTGTCCAGTTTGAAAACGAACTGTTGCATGTTGGACATATATGTGTTGTTCGTGTGGAAGAAGTGCTTTTGGATCTGGACATGTGAAGCTTGCATTTCCTGTTAGCCAATGTTGGACATGTCGCCTTTGCTGACAACACTGTGCCATATCGAGCAATGCTGTGCAAGATTCTCCCATGTCCCAGCGGTAATGTTGGAACTCTTCAGTAAGACGTTTAAAGTGTCCTTAATGTGCCTCTTCTGGCCTCTGTATGAACATTTCCCTTCAAATAGCTTGCGGTAGAAGAGTTTTTTTGGGGAGCATATTCTCTCTGCAAGCATGGTATGTGTAAGTGCTGTTGCATGTTCCTGGGCTGGGAGTCAATTGTGCACATCTCACAAGCATAAAGGGGAGGATGAACCGTTCTGTATACCTTTTTTTATGAGAGACGAATTCCTCTGCCCTCCCATACAGTCTTTCGTTGCTTAAAAAAAGCCACCCTCGCTATTCTGACATCGAATTCTTGCAAATGTGAACGGCTCTGCACAGGGTGCTGTTGAGGTAGTCAAATTGGAAGATTCTTACAAGCCTTTTACCATCAACTGCAACAAATAGTTTCACATACTGCCTTTGTGAGGCAGGTTGCTACATGGCCTCTGTCTTTCAGCAGGTGATGGTGACACCATTATTATCACAGGAAACTGTGAAGTGATCCATGCTATGTCAAATTTCTTGTTCAGCACACACGTGTATGGCTCAGTATTCAGCGCAAATGATTCCACAAATCGCAGCGTCATTCATTTGGTGTTGACTTGTCGTTTCATTAAATTGAATACTTTATCATTTCTGCAACAAATAATGGGAATGCCACGTTCGCTAATGCAGAAGGCTGCAGATGCATGACAGAGAACATCATGATGGACAGGGAAGGAGTCAACAGGTCACCCGTTTCTCTCCATTTCTGACTGAGAAGACGTCTGAAGACGTCATAGCGACCAGGACACGACCAAGCATGATGCCACGGAATAGACGTATAATAGTGATGACAAAGATATCATTAAAGCCTACGAGGTTTTGAAGGAGCTGTTTTTGGTAGGTACTGAAGGAATGTTTCTTCTGGTCAAGGAATCATAAACACGGGACACAGGCACCGGATTAGGGAGCGAACACTTAGGACTGAAATGAGGAGAAATTGCTTCACTCAAATGGCTGTGAATCTTTGGAATTCTCCACCACATAGGCTGGTGGATGTTCCATTGTTGAGTACGTTTAAGGCTGGGATAGACAGATTTTCAGTGTCTCACAGAATAAAGGGAAATTGCAAGCAGGCGAGAAAGTGGAGTTGATTCTGAAGGTCAGCCACAATCGTATTGAATGGCAGATCAGGCTCGAGTGGCAGTATGGCCTATTCCTGTATTTATTTTTTGCATTCTTGCGTTCATTTGCTGGACAGCCAGATTTTGCCATGATCTCACATATGTCACAGGCTTCAGCCAGAACAACAATGTTAAACAAATATTGCAGTTCTGCTGTTGGCATTCCTCCTGGAGCTGTCATGCAACAAGTAGCATCTCGACTGCACCACACTCTTCCCTGAAACTGCTTCGACTCTATGGTAGAAAGCCAGGTTCGCTTGGCAGTGTCAAGAAGTTTCGCAGCTCTCCTGCAAGTATTTTCCTAACAACGCACCTGGATAATTGATACATTTTTGAGTTCATGGTGAATGGCAACCTATTTCTACCATGGTTACTGTACCTTCTGTTTTGTATATTTCAACTGCTGTTGCATGTGACCCTCCTTCCCGCCGCGCGACTGGAATCTGATTGCTTTCATGATCACAGCTTTGCTGGTGGTGTTAGAAAGTGACATGCTGTCTTCTTTTTGAGACAAGTGGTTAATTACCTCATGATTGATGGTTGAGGAGCAAGTCATATCTCTGCAAGATTTTCATCCTGTCTGTAATTAGTGTGGCTCTGTCAGGCCCCAGGAGACGAGCATTTCTCGAAACCTGTTGACTGTAGATTGTCTCCAGACCATATTTGAAACGTTTAGTGCCCTTTCCATCTGTGTATAATAGCATTTTGTCTGCATTTTTTTCTTAGTCAGTGGATCTGCACCTCTCTAAGCTTTGGTTGCAACATTTTACGGATGTTTGAAGGTGAACTACTCTGTCGCATAGGAACGCCCTTCATGAAGCAAACAGCCCCTCATGAATACTTTATCACTCTTGTTGCATGTGCCCCTAATTTCTTGACTGATATTCTACCCCATACCTCACTATTACGTTCATGAACCCCTACCTATGTTGGCCGGACATGTTGTTTCTTAGCACCACACAAACTGATTACACCTCTTGATTTTCTGAGATAAATTGTAAAAGTCCTCGTGGCATTCATCCATCTCTTATTATCAGGGCATACTCCTCCTTCTTTTCAGTTTTGTTTGCCTCTTCCAAAAGTTCAGCGTCCTAAAATATTTACTTCACAATTTTGGTCATGTTGCAAACCCATCTCAGTCAAGACTATTAGATAAAACATATTAATTTCTATCTGTGCTCATAATTCTTATAATTTGATTTGAATGTGTTGCACATTCAAATATAATGGCTCCTACTCCTTAAAGTCTCTCCCTGTGCTTTATAATTCCATTATACTAAGTGCAATTTCCCCATACATACACGACCTGAAGTTATGAAATTTAAATTCATGTTAGGTTCCAGGAGTAGAAATCTGTCTATGACAGTACAACACGATTGGACGTGTCTGCAGTTACCTGGTCAGGCTCCCCACAAAATATGGTTCCAATACAGGTGCCTTAATGGAGTATCGAACCAGGAAAAAAACATTGTGCCGACATTTACGTGATACCGTCCTCGACATTTTCCACTGAAGCATTACACTAATGAATGAAGGAAATATATATTTTTTCTCAGTAAATGTTAAGAATACAGACGTTTCATACAGGTAGACAACTATATTAAACAATGAAAAAAATGTGGATGCTGGAAATCTAAAATAATAATGAAAAAGGATCAGCGCTGTAAACACTCAACGGGTCCAGCAGCATTTGTGGAGCCAGAAACCGAGTTAACATCTCCGATAGATAACCCTTCATCAAAAATTTCGTTCTTAGAGTTTTGGTGGAGACGATCCAGATGTAATCAATGTGCAGGTAAGCTCTTAACAGCTGATCGGATATGTCTGAATTTGTAGACGAAGATTGGAGATGATAAGGAAGTGCAACGTTGTCATCTTTGTAATGGCAGCATTTGTGGTTGGATACTCATCTCAGGATTAATAATGTTTTGAGGACAAGAACTCTCTAATTTGGGTGTCACATAAAATTGCTGACCAATGAGGGGGAACACATTTGCACCAAAGCTCCAAGCGAATCCTAACCTATTCTTTTAAATTTCCATTTTACACCATTTTGGGGCACCCACCCCACTGTTAGCTCTGGGGCTCCATCTTGTAATACTCTGATGACCTTGGTATTGAATGAGCTAACTAGTCGAAAAGTCCCTTCCTTTGCTCTATCATTCCATAATACAGGGCGGCACAGGGGTGCAGTGGTTAGCACTGCAGCCTCACAGCTCTAGGGACCTGGGTTCGATTCTGGGTACTGCCTGTGTGGAGTTTGCAAGTTCTCCCTGTGTCTGTGTGGGTTTTCTCCGGGTGCTCCGGTTTCCTCCCACAAGCCAAAAGACTTGCAGGTTGATAGGTAAATTGGCCATTATAAATTGTCACTAGTATAGGTAGGTGGTAGGGAAATATAGGGACAGGTGGGGATGTTTGGTAGGAATATGGGATTAGTGTAGGATTAGTTTAAACGGGTGGTTGGTGGTCGGCACAGACTCGGTGGGCTGAAGGGCCTGTTTCAGTGCTGTATCTCTAACCTAATAATTCTTCTTGCAGGCGTTCCATCCCTGTAGAAGCTATAATTTCTAGCATTGGAGTTTTGATTAATTTAAATATTTAAAACATGTCTGGCTGCAATGCAGAAAAGGAGGTACCCCATGGTCTGAGAGTTATGTACTCTGCCAGATGTAGTTCCATTGTCGTCAACTTAATTGAGAACTAGCTAAGGAGTACAACTGACGGCAGTTCCGATACTGTCATATTGTGATACATTTCCAGACGAATGCCTTTGCCCAACATTGTCTTAATCAGGAATGGAACAATATTTCTTCTTCACATATCTTAAGCCTTCAGCGTTTTGAAATAGGTATACTCAGATATTGCTCATGCCTAATGCTTTGTGAGATTCCTCACATGTTTCCCTTTCTAGAATCACATAAGGAATCAAATATAAAACGCGATTTACATTTAAAATGATGTTGCAAAGCTGGTATATAATCTGTCAAGATCGCAATATAGCAACAAATGAGTCTAAACGTTCTGGAACAGAAACAGGTTTGTCGTGACAATATGATCGATAGTTCAACAATGATAATTGTCAGCATTTATGATCCACTTCCTCGTTCAGTATGTTTTTGTTTTATTTTTCATCCATTCGTAGGATGTGGGTTCACTAGCTAGGCCAACATTTATTGTCCATCCCTTATTGCCCCTGAGAAGGTGATGGATGAGCTGGGTTCTTGAAGCCCTGCAGTCCTTGGGGTATAGGTACACCAACAGTGCTGTTCAGAAGTGAGTTACAGGATTTTGACCTCGCAACAGTAAAGGAAAGGCGACATAAGACCAAGTGAAGATTGTGTGTGGCCTGGTAGAGATCTTGCAGGTGATGGTGTTCCCAGGCATCTTCTGCACTTGTCCTTCCAGGTGGTAGTGGTCTCGGGTTTTGAAAATGTTGTCAAAGGAGCTGCATAACAGCTTCATATGGAGCATCCGGAAAACATGCCCACTTCTGATGCCATGATGGAGGGAAAACAATTAATGAAGCAGCTGAAGATGATTTAGCCGAGAACACTACCCTGAGGAACTCCTATCAAATTGGATACTGATCATCCTATTCTATGAGTCTCAGTTTTGTTAAGGATCCTTTTGTGGTGACATGTCAACTGCTTCCTTAACAAATGCATAGAAAGGAGGAGGTGATGGCTCAATGGTAATACCAACAGACAAGACCTGTAACTCTGGGCACTTCGGTTCTAATCGCCTTGCAGCAGATATTGCAAGTTGAATTCAATTCATCAGTCTCGATTTATAAAGCTGCTCCAAAAGTGAGCATGTAAGGAGTGTTGATTGTTGCAAGGGCATAACTATTTCACTATTGTACATCAGGGCAAGAAACCTGCTGTCCTTTTGTGGTCTGTTTTGCTTTTCCTAACTTTTAGATTTTGACATACCTAAATAAGATTTTACAGTTCATCTTTAAGTTACTTGTTAGCTTGCATTTATATTACTTTCCCTTTATTTATCAGTTTCTTGGGCCTATGTTGTTGAATTCTAAATTGCCCCTAATTGTTGGGCTGACTACTTTTTCTTGCCACTTATTAGCCACTTCCTTTGATGTAATGTAATCTTTAACCTCTTTTCTACAGGTCTCCCCTTCTCCAGAACTTGTCGCGATACCCCAAGAATCTAAAGTTGTCCCTTCAGCACCATCGTTCCAGCCACGCATTCATCTGTACCATCCTCATATTGTCAACTTGTGCGTGGAACTGCAGCAATCCAGCGACTACTACTTTTGAGGTCCTGCTTGTTAATGTCTTACCTAGCGCCCGCAAGAACACACGAAACAGGAGCAGAAGTAGACCATATCCTCCATCGAGTCTGCTCCGCCATTCAATGCGATCATGGCTGATCTTGGATTTCAATTACACGTTACTGCCCGTTCCCCATATCCCTTGATTCCCTGCGAGACCAAAAGGCTATCTATCGCAGCCTTAAATGTATTCAATGATGGATATTCCACAACTCTCTGGGATTGGGAATTCCAAAGATTCACAACCCTTTGAGTGAAGTAATTTCTCCTCAACTCTGCCCTGAATGATTGATCCCCTATCCTGAGATTGTGATCCTGTGTTCTAGATTCCTTGACTAGTGGGAACAATCTCTCACCTTCTACCCGATCAACAACTTTCAGAGTCTTAGAGCGCCTCTAATTCTTCTAAACTCCAGGGAATATAGGCCCAATTTACTCAGCCTCTCATCACAGGGCAGGCCCCTTCATTCCGGGGGCCAATTTAGTAAATATTCGCTGCACTGCCGACAGGACAAGTATATCCTGTCTTAAATGTGGAGACCGAAACTGCACACAGTATTCCAGGTGTGGTTCACCGAAGCCCTGTACAATTTTAAGAAGACTTATTTATCCCTGCAATCCTTGCAATCAATGCCATTTGCCCTCCAAATACTCTGATGCACCTGCATATTAAATTTGTTCGTTCCTTGTACGAGTACCCCTCATTCTCTCTGAACATCAATACTTGCAATTTCACACCTTTAAAAATAGATACATTCTGCTTTTCTACTTTTCCAACCAAAGTTTAGAACTTCATCACTTCCCGACATTGTAATCCACTTGCCATCGTGTTGACCACTCAATTAACCTGTCTATCTATCTTTGCAGCTCTCTACATCCTCCCCGGAGCTTACCTTTCCTCCGAGTTTTGTATCATCAGCAAACCTAGATACATTACTCTCAGCGTCTTCATCCAGGTCATTAATATAAAGGGTAAAGAGCTGAGGCCGCAGCACTGATCATTGCGGCATCCCACGATTCAATGCATGCCAACTTGAAAATGCCCAATTTATGTCCACTCTCTGCTTCCAGTCTGTTATCCAATCCGCTATCTGCACTAATATATTGCCCCCAACGCTTTGAGCCCTTATCTTGCCAAAAATGATTTTATGTGGCACCTGATGGAATGCCTTTTGAAAATTCAAGTATACTACATCTAAACATTCCCCTTTATCTACCCTACTAGTGGCATCCTCAAAAAACTCTAATGAATTTGTTCTAATCATAATATGCTTCCCAAATGTAAAGCTAAGACTTCTTTAATAATATTTTCCAGCAACTTCCCAACGACTGATGTTAGGCTAATTGGCCTGTAGCTCTCTGTATTCTCTCTACCTTCTTCCCTGAAAGGTGGCCTAACATTTGCCAACTTCCCATCTGACGGGATCATTCCTGAATCTAAGGAAATTTAGAAAACCAAAGCTCATGCAACCACCATCTCTGCAGCTATCTCTTTTAAGACCCGAGGATGTTGTCCATCTGGTCCCGGGGACTTGTCAGATTTTAGCCCCTCAAATTTCTCCAATACTTCTTCTCGACTGATAACAATATCTTTAATTTTCTCAGTCTTTTTAACCATGGGTTACTGACTATTGCTGGTTTGGAAATTTTATCTTCTACTGTGAAGACAGACACACAATATTTGTTCAATACCTCTGCCATTTCTTCATTCCGCATGATGATTTCTCCTATCTCTGCCTCAAAGGGACCAATGTCTACTTTAGCTACTCGCTTCCTTATTATGTACTTATAAATGCTCTTATAATCTATTTTATATTGCTGGCTAGTTTACTCTCATTCTATTTTGTCCCTTTTTATCAACTTTTTGGTTGCCCTTTGCTGGTTTCTAAAGCACTCCCAATCCTCAGACTTGCTACTAATTATGCAATATTGTCAGCCTCTTCTTTTAGTCGAATACACTCCTTAACTTGCTCCGTGAGCCATGGTTGTTTTTTTTTCTGGACGACATTTTGCTTTTAAATGGTATGTACTTTTGTTAAACTCTTTGAATAGTTTATTTTGATGTTTACCATTGTTCATTTACCACCATGCCTTCCAGACTATTTACTCAATTAACCTTAGCTAGTTCTCTCCTCAACCTTCGTAATTGGCTTTGTTTAAGTTTAAGATAATTATTTGTGATTGAAATGTGTCACTTTCAAACGTCACATGAAATTCAAAGGTATTATTATCACTATTCCCCAATGAATATTTTACTATGACATTGCTTATTAACCGTGCTTCATTACACAATACGAGATCAAAGATAGCTTTATCTCTCGTCGGCTGTACAATTGCTCCAAGAAACTATCAGGAAAGCATTTTACAAATTCACTTTGATTGTCCAGGTCTATATGCAGTTTAAATTCCCCCACAATTTTCCCTTTGATTGTCTGACCAATTATATAACTGTTGTTGTGGGCACTGCAAATGTCTCCCACCAATATTTTCTGACTCCCGCTGTTCCTAATTTTCACCCAAACTGAATCGACTTCATGATCTTCTAAGGACAGATCCCTTCTTATTAATGTTCTTATGCCGTCCTTTACTATCAGGGCTATCCCTCCTCCTTTGACATTCGACCAGTCTTTTCTGAAAGATTGTGCACCATGGAATATTTATTTCCCATCCTTGATCTCCTTGTAACCTAGTCTCGGTAATGGCAATTTGATCTAGATTATTTACCTCTATTCGTGCCACTAGTTCATCTATCTTATTACAGATGCTTCGTACATTCAGATAAAGGAACTTCAACTTCATTTTTTAAACCTCTATTCTCTGCAACGACCTTATTTGCTAATGCACATTTTTTTAAACTCTCCGTCGCTTCCTGTCCCTTTCTCTTGGGACACCCAGATCATTATTCTGTTCCGGTGCCTTGACTGCTTTCTTTGGATTTCCAAATTTCCCTTTACCCTATCCCTCGCCGGTCTGTTAGTTTAAAGCCCTGCCCACTGACATAATTATGAGATTGGCCAAGACACTGGTTTCAGCCTGGTTCGAGTGAAGCCCATCCCAACAGATCTCTTTCTGCAGGGCGCCATCTCTCTTACTAATTATGGCATTGGCAGCAGTAGGAACGCGAATGCTGGCTGTTTCCTCTCTGCATTTAGAGTGATCTGCAGCCGTTCAGTGACATACTTGACCCTGTCATCAGGGAAGCAACGCAACTTTCTTAATTCACATCTACGGCCACAGAAGCACCTGCCTGTTCCCTTGACTATCGAACTTTATAGCACTATCTCTCTTCCAATCTTCCCTGTACACCCCCACCCAGGACAACTGAGACACTTGTGGTGACATGGACTTGGCTCTGGCTGCACACCCCATATGAACGATTGCTTTCCTCAGTATTTAGAAATCAATACTAGTTGGAGAATGAGCTGCACTCAAAGGCCTCCTGCATGACCTGCCAGTTGCTCTTGATTGTCTGTTGGTCATCCATTCCCATGATGCCTACACAATCTTCAGCTGCACGGCTGCCCACATCAATAAAGTTGTTAGCCACGAAAATCGTAACCTCATACCTGACACCGGATGTCCGGTTGCTTGGCATTTAAATTTACCACCCTGCCCCAATGCCAACATTTCTTCCTTGAGCCCGCTGCAGTGTTCCAGTGAACCTCAACATAAGCTCAATGATCAGTACATCATCTGCCGATTAGGCACTCTACAGCCTCTGGACTCACCATTCAGTTCAACAATATAAGCGCATGACTGCATTTATTTTATTTTGTTTTATTTTATATTAACCATAAGCCTGTCGTAAATACGTTTTCCAAGTTTTTGCTTTTTGACAGAGTTGTTACTTTTTCTGCCATTAACACTCTGTCTGGACTAGTACTTTAACACAACTATTCACGCTTTCTTTGGCTTTGTGCAGGGACATCTTTGTCATTTAATCTCTCGTGCCATCTTCCGTATCATAAACCTTCCATCTTGTTCTTCAGTGCCCTCCCTCTTTTAAATTTACCCAGCCTATTAGATTTCTAACCTTTGCCAGTTCTGATGAAAGGTCACAGGCCTGAAACGTTGACTCTGTTTGTCTCTCCACAGATGCTGCCAGATCTGCCGAGTATGGTCATCACATTCTGCTTTTATTATGGAGATGCAGTGTCCAAGAGGCTTCTGGAGTGAACTGCAGGCCTTGAGGCTAACACAGATGAAGACATCAGCGTCAAAGGGCTGGTGCAAAGAAAGATAACGTGCACAAACAAGCTGGATGAAGTTACTGAGGAAGTGAATGCCAATGATGTGTAGAAAGTGCAACACAGAAATGAGAATTGCTAAATCAATTTGTGGTCATACTGCAAGCCTTTGTAGGTCAGTTGGTTTAATGTAACGTTGCAGATCGTCACTCGAGCACAATTGTTTCGAATGAGTTCAAGTTTCTTTAAAGTGCAAGAATGGGGTTTGTTGAGAGAAGATGGAGTTTTTGAATCTGAAAATTGGTAAAATATGTATGACATTTTCCGCAGCTAATTGGCTGAGACAGGAGCATGGGCATGGAAGGAGATGTTAAGGGAGTGGAAACAGAGTGCCTTCAGAAGAGACCGGGTACGGGGTTGGAAACCTAGTTCGGGATCATTCATGCCATGAAGCTGTGTAGAGGGCTCAGATTGCGGCCAAGACAGGAAAGGACAGCGCCTTCAAAGTACTGGTCAAATAGAAAAGGAACGAACAGCAGAACTGGATGAGGTTTCACGAAATCAAATACAATGGGCTGAGAATGAAGTGGTCTTTCTACAGGCTGCATCAAATTTGCATTGATTTTACATCCGAATGTCCATTCATTATTTAAGATGACCTTCACTGTACTCCGTTAAGCATCCGTGCCTTTGTTGGCTCTGAAGTCACTTTTGTAATTCATTGCTGGCCATTAAAGAAGTTCAGAATTTCACTGTCTGCTTATAACTCTCTTTCTTCCGTATCATTCCATGAGTCCATATGCAGGCACTCCACATTGTATGAGCTATAAATGATGGCATTACCATTTAAGTTAAGTGTTTGGCATAGAAATCTGTCAAGTGGTTCGACAATACACGTAGTATTTCCTTCCCTTCCTGTTATGCGCCCCTCCCGATCGTCAGTTCTAATGCAGTCATGTTAATGGCATATCGGCAGAGGTAAAAATGGTGGAACACTGTAGCAATCCCCGGCCAGAGATGTGAGCATAAGAGCGGAGGGGGGGGGGGGGGGGGGAGGCAGCAACCGGAAGTTCGGGGTCATGCTTATGGACTGAGCAGAGGTGTTCCACAAAGCACTCACCCAATCTGCGTTTGGTCTCCCCAATGTAGAGGAGACCACATTGTGCACAGCGAATGCAGTTTACTACATTGAAAGACCCATGGTTTCAACTTGCTCCTGCCCCAATGAAATTATTTCTTCCTATCTTAAATCTGTCTTTTCTCCCCTGGACCAGTTTCTTACCACCAACATCCGTGACTCTTTTGACGCCTATGTCATTTTGATAATTTCCAGTTTCCTGGCCCTAAACGCCTCCTCTTTACTATGGACGTCCACACTCCCTGCACATCCATTCTCCACCAGTACGGTTTGAGGCCTCTCCGCTTCTTCCTTGAACAGAGGCCCCACCAGTCCCCATCCACACCACCCTCCTCCGCCTGGCTGAACTTGTTCTCACATTGAACAACTTCTCCATCAACTCTGCTCACATCCTTCAAGTAAAAGGTATTGCCATGGGTACCCGCATGGGTTCTAGTTAAGCCTGTCTTTTTGTGGGATATGCCGAACATTCCTTGTTCGAGTCCTACTTAAGCACCCTCCCCAAACTCTTTTTCCAGTACATCGATGACTGTATCAGTGCCGTTTACTGCTCCCGCCCAGAACTAGAAAACTTTATCAACTTTGCTTCTCATTTCCAACCGTCTCTCACCTTCATATGGTCCATCTCCGACAATTCCCTTCCCTTCCTCGACTTATCTGTCTCCATCTCTGGTGATAGGCTGTCTACTAATATTCATTATATGCCCACCGACTCCCAGAGCTACCTCGTCTACAGTTCTTAACACCATGCCTCCAGTAAGGAGTCCATTCCAATCTCCCAGTTTCTCCATCTCCGACGCACCTGCTCTGATGATGCTACCTTCCATGAGAGTGGTTCTGATATGTCTTCCTTTTTCTTCAACCGAGTTTCCACCTCACTGTGATTGACAGGGCCCTCAACCATGTCCAGCCCATTTCCTGCATCTCTACCTTTACCCCTTTGCCTCCCTCCCAGAACCGCGACAGGGTTCCCCTATCTTCACTTTCCATGCCAGCAGCCTCCAGATCCAAAAGATCATCCTCCACCACTTCCGTCGCATCCAGCGTAATGCCACTATTAAACGCATCTTCCCCTCCCTTCCCCTGTCAGCACTCCAAAAGGATCATTCCCTCCGTGACCCCCACATCTACTCCTCCATTACCGCCATCACCTCGCCCCCTTCTGATGTCACCTTCCTCTCCAATCGCAGGAGGTGCAATACCTGCCCATTTACCTTCTATCTCTACACTATCCAATGCCCCAAACACTCCTTTCAGATGAAGCAGGAATTTACTTGTACTTCTTTCAATTTGGTATATTGTATTTGCTGCTCACAATGTGATCTCTTCTACACTGGGGAGACCAAACATAGATTAGGTGACCAAATTGCGGAACAACTCTGCTCAGTCCGTAAACATGACCCCGAACTTCAGGTTGCTGGCCATTTAAACACCAGCCCGCCCCCTGCCCCCTCCACCCCGCCCCACTACCCCCTGCTCTCATGCTTACATCTCTTTCCTGGGATTACTGCCTTGTTCAAGCGAACATCAAAGCAAGCTCGAGGAACAGCATCTCATTACCGATTAGGTACGTTACAGCCTGCCAGAGTGAACATTGAGTTCAATAATTTCAGAGCATGACGGGGCCCTTTTTTCATATTTCTTTTTATTTCTTTTTTTCTTTTTGTATTTTGTCCACCAGATTTGTCCACTAGGCTTCCCTATGAAATAACTCTGGAAAGGATCACAGTGAAAGTTTTGATTTTCGGATGATTTTCTTTTCCACTACATATGGATTGCCCAAAAAAAATCCGTCAGACCAGGGGTCAAATTTCGTGCCTGCATTGTTTCACTAGGTCATTTGTAATTTCGGCTTGTGACATGTCAAATGTTTCAATGATAAGCACCCGTATTAGCATGTATTGGAAAGTTATCAACAGCTATTAAAAGTATGATAAATGCCCGCTGTCCTGTTTATACTCATGATTTGGTAAAGGGCTATCACTTTTTATCATTTTCCACCAGGGTCACTACAAATTTCAGTGCAGCAGCTTTTTCGGGAGCAGCGTGTGAGCGAGTGAGCAGCTGGGAAAGTCAGTTTGAAAGTAAATTTAATTTGCTTTTGTTTTTCGGCAGAGGCCAGGGGGCTGCTGGGTAAGTAAAACACTATATATTTGGGCAGTTTCTGAACCCGAGACACCACACTTGTAGTGTCTCCCACCCGCCCTCCTCCTCTAACCAAAAAAAAAAAGGACTCGGTGGGGTGTTTATTAGGTAAGGCTTTTTCGATTTCTCTGGTTTTATTGTGATTGGTAAAAACTTTTCCTTCCTTTTTCATTTAACTAAGTTTAAACTTAAGATTAAAAATGGCAGGAGATCTCAGACCCGTGTCATTCTCCTCTTGCTCAATGTGGGAGCTCAGGGACATGGCTGATGACCCTGACTCCTTCACGTGCAGGAAGTGTGTCCAACTGCAGCTCTTGTTAGACCGCATGACGGCTCTCGAGCTGCGGATGGACTCACTTTGGAGCATGCGCGATGGCTGAGGAGGTCGTGGATCGCACGTTTAGTAAATTGGTCACACCGCAGATTAGGATTGCTGAGGGAGAAAGGGAATGGGTGACCCAAAGGCAGAGAAAGAGCAGGAAGGCAGCGCAGGAGTCCCCTGCGGTCATCTCCCTCCAAAACAAGTATACCGTTTTGGATACTGTTAAGGGAGATGGCTCACCAGGGGAAGGCAGCAGTAGCCAGGTCCATGGCACCGTGGCTGGCTCTGCTGCTCAGAAGGGCGGGAAAAAGAGTGGAAGGGCGATAGTCATAGGGGACTCGATTGTAAGGGGAGTAGATAGGCGGTTCTGTGGTCGAAAACGAGGCTCCCGAATGGTATGTTGCCTCCCAGGTGCACGGGTCAGGGATGTCTCAGATCGGCTGCAGAACATTCTAAAGGGGGAGGGTGAACAGCCAGTTGTCATTGTGCACATAGGCACTAATGATATAGGTAAAAAACGGGATGAGGTCCTACAAGCAGAGTTTAGGGAGTTAGGAGCCAAGTTAAAAAGTAGGACCTCAGAGGTAGTAATCTCAGGATTACTACCAGTGCCACGTGATAGTCAGAGTAAAAATGAAAGAATAGTCAGGATGAATGCGTGGCTTGAGAGATGGTGCAGGAAGGAGGGGTTCAGATTTTTGGGACACTGGGACCGGTTCTGGGGGAGGTGGGACTATTACAAATTGGACGGTCTACACCTGGGCCGGACTGGAACCAATGTCCTTGGAGGTGCTTTTGCTAACGCTGTTGGGGAGGGTTTAAACTAATGTGGCAGGGGGATGGGAACCAATTGAGGTCAGTTGACAGTGAGGAGGTAGTAACAAAAGCCTGTAAGAAACTAGATAATGAAGTCAGTGTGACTAAGGGGAAGAGCAGGCAGGGAGCAGATGATGAATATAAAGGGACTGGTGGTCTGAGGTGCATTTGCTTTAATGCAAGAAGTGTAGTTGGTAAGGCAGATGAACTTAGGGCTTGGATTAGTACCTGGGAGTATGATGTTATTGCTATTACTGAGACTTGGTTGAGGGAAGGGCATGATTGGCAACTAAATATCCCAGGATATCGATGCTTCAGGCGGGATAGAGAGGGAGGTAAAAAGGGTGGAGGAGTTGCATTACTGGTCAAAGAGGATATCACAGCTGTGCTGAAGGAGGGCACTATGGAGGACTCGAGCAGTGAGGCAATATGGACAGAACTCAGAAATAGGAAGGGTGCGGTAACAATGTTGGGGCTGTACTACAGGCCTCCCAACAGCGAGCGTGAGATAGAGGTACAAATATGTAAACAGATTATGGAAAGATGGAGGAGCAACAGGGTGGTGGTGATAGGAGATTTTAATTTTCCCAACATTGACTGGGATTCGCTTAATGTTAGAGGTCCAGATGGAGCAGAATTTGTAAGGAGCATCCAGGAGGGTTTTCTAGAGCAGTATGTAAATAGTCCAACTCGGGAAGGGGCCATACTGGACCTGGTGTTGGGGAATGAGCCCGGCCAGGTTGTTGAAGTTTCAGTAGGGGACTACTTTGTGAATAGTGATCACAATTCCGTAAGCTTTAAAATACTCATGGACAAAGACGACAGTGGTCCTAAAGGAAGAGTGCTAAATTGGGGGAAGGCCAACTATACCAAAATTCGGCAGGAGCTGGGAAATGTAGATTGGGAGCAGCTGTTTGAAGGTAAATCCACATGTGATATGTGGGAGGCTTTTAAAGAGAGGTTGATTAGCGTGCAGGAGAGACATGTTCCTGTGAAAATGAGGGATAGAAATGGCAAGATTAGGGAACCATGGATGACAGGTGAAATTGTGAGACTAGCTGAGAGGAAAAAGGAAGCATACATAAGGTCGAGGCGGCTGATGAAAGACGAAGCTTTGAAAGAATATCGGGAATGTAGGACCAATCTGAAACGAGGAATTAAGAGGGCTAAAAGGGGTCATGAAATATCTTTAGCAAACAGGGTTAAGGAAAATCCCAAAGCCTTTTATTCATATATAAGGAGAAAGAGGGTAACTAGAGAAAGGATTGGCCCACTAAAGGACAAAGGAGGAATGTTATGCTTGGACTCAGAGAAAATGGGTGAGATTCTAAACGAGTACTTTGCATCGGTATTCTCCGAGGAGAGGGACATGACGGATGTTGAGGTTAGGAACAGATGTTTGATTACTCTAGGTCAAGTCGGCATAAGGAGGGAGGAAGTGTTGGGTATTCTAAAGGGCATTAAGGTGGACAAGTCCCCAGGTCCGGATGGGATCTATCCCAGGTTACTGAGGGAAGCGAGAGAGGAAATAGCTGGGGCCTTAACAGATATCTTTGCAGCATCCTTAAACACGGGTGAGGTCCCGGAGGACTGGAGAAGTGCTAATGTTGTCCCCTTGTTTAAGAAGGGTAGCAGGGATAATCCAGGTAATTATAGACCGGTGAGCCTGACGTCAGTGGTAGGGAAGCTGCTGGAGATGATACTGAGAGATAGGATCTATTCCCATTTGGAAGAAAATGGGCTCATCAGTGATAGGCAACATGGTTTTGTGCAGGGAAGGTCATGTCTAACCAACTTAATAGAATTCTTTGAGGAAGTGACAAAGTTGATTGATGACGGAAGGGCTGTCGATGTCATATACATGGACTTCAGTAAGGCGTTTGATAAGGTTCCCCATGGCAGGCTGATGGAGAAGGTGAAGGCGCTTGGGGTCCAAGGTGTACTAGCTAGATGGATAAAGAACTGGCTGGGCAACAGCAGACAGAGAGTAGCAGTAGAAGGGAGTTTCTCAAAATGGAGACGTGTGACCAGTGGTGTTCCACAGGGATCCGTGCAGGGACCACTGTTGTTTGTGATATACATTAATGATTTGGAGGAAAGTATAGGTGGACTGATTAGCAAATTTGCAGACGACACTAAGATTGGTGGAGTAGCAGATAGTGAAGGGGACTGTCAGAGAATACAGCAGAATATAGATAGATTGGAGAGTTGGGCAGAGAAATGGCAGATGGAGTTCAATCAGGGCAAATGCGAGGTGATGCATTTTGGAAGATCCAATTCAAGAGTGAACTATACAGTAAATGGAAAAGTCCTGGGGAAAATTGATGTCCAGAGAGATTTGGGTGTTCAGGTCCACTGTTCCCTGAAGGTGGCAACGCAGGTAAATAGAGTGGTCAAGAAGGCATACGGCATGCTTTCCTTCATCGGAAGGGGCATTGAGTACAAGAGTTGGCAGGTCATGTTACAGTTGTATAGGACTTTGGTTCGGCCACATTTGGAATACTGCGTACAGTTCTGGTCGCCACATTATCAAAAGGATGTGGATGCTTTGGAAAGGGTGCAGAGGAGGTTCACCAGGATGTTGCCTGGTATGGAGGGCGCTAGCTATGAAGAGAGGTTGAGTAGATTAGGATTATTTTCATTAGAAAGACGGAGGTTGAGGGGGGACCTGATTGAGGTGTACAAAATCATGAGAGGTATAGACAGGGTGAATAGCAAGAAGCTTTTTCCCAGAGTGGGGGTTTCAATTACTAGAGGACACGAGTTCAAAGTGAAAGGGGAAAAGTTTAGGGGGGATATGCGTGGAAAGTTCTTTACGCAGAGGGTGGTGGGCACCTGGAACGCATTGCCAGCGGAGGTGGTAGATGCGGGCACGATGGAGTCTTTTAAGATGTTTCTAGACAGATACATGAATGGGCAGGAAGAAAAGAGATACAGAAGCTTAGAAAATAGGCGACATGTTTAGAGAGAGGATCTGGATCGGCGCAGGCTTGGAGGGCCGAAGGGCCTGTTCCTGTGCTGTAATTATCTTTGTTCTTTCTCTTTGTTAAATGAGGCCAATCGTTTCAGTGCATTTGAATCTGTCTAAGGGCCTGAGGTTAGGGGATCCCTTCACAGTCGTTAAAGAAAGGTTTTAGCATAGAAAGAGTGAACTGAATGGGGGTGTGCTTGAAAAAGTGCACAGCACACATGAGATGCGCACAGTGGAGCCATCACAATATTTTGTGCGGCAGCTCATTAACATGGAGGAGCCGGAACGCCTGCCCAAGATAATGGAGAGAGGGCAGGTGCTCCATACTTGATAATGGCGTCCAGCACCAGCCCACAGGCGTGGCCGCCATTTTTAAAGAGCTTCAAGCCCTTCTGTTGAATTTAAATCTTAAAAGAAGAATTCATTCACAGTGATTTTAAAATGGCAAATAGAAGCTGGCGGCTGGTTTCCCCCTCCTCCTTCACCCCAACTTGATTTTTGAGCCTCTCCAACCAATAAAAAACTGCATTCACAACTTGAATTTCCTCCCACCAAATATCATTACCTTTGCCCTTGAACTAATTTCTATCATTCCCTCAGCCAATAGAAACCTTTTTCATGCTCCCCCGCACCTGGCGATTTCACTCCTCCCTCTTCCCAGCAGTATCACGCCTCGAATTTCTGAACGTAGATCTGAAGGTCAGGGAGTTCCGGCCTGAATGTCGACATTGGACTGCCGTGGGAACAAGGTAGTTGCTTTTGCTCGCATTAACGTTTATTTAACTATCGAAATTAAGGCTCCACCGGCGAGCGGGGAGCACCCTGGAATCCGGCCACCACAGATAAAATATGGCGGAGCGTTCCAGTCATTGAGGCCCATCACGGGCCTCTCATGGAAGTATTTTCTGGGCCCGTTCGCCGCGATCCCGCATGTCGGAGTGCTGGTACAATTAAGCCCTCTGTCTCAGTGTTTCCAGAGAGAGTCAGAAATGCTTGTGATGTGTTCAGAGAACACCTCACTTAGGGACGAAGAGCAAAGTGGATAGAACAGCTAAAGCAGGTAGTTTTCAATCTGAGGCAAGGTGTTCGTTTTTTGCCTTTACTTTGGAAAGCATTGAAAGCTAGATTCAGTGTACCTTACTTCATTACTAGGAAACCTACTGAGCTGATCTTAGATTTTAGATTTAGATATACAGCACTGAAACAGGCTCTTCGGCCCACCGAGTCTGTGCCGACCATTAACCACCCATTTATACTAATCCTACACTAATCCCATATTCCTACCACATCCTCACCTGTCCCTATATTCCCCTACCACCTACCTATACTAGGGACAATTTATAATGGCCAATTTACCTATCACCCTGCAAGTCTTTTGGCTGTGGGAGGAAACCGGAGCACCCGGAGGAAACCCACGCAGACACAGGGAGAACTTGCAAACTCCACACAGGCAGTACCCAGAATTGAACCCGGGTCGCTGGAGCTGTGAGGCTGCGGTGCTAACCACTGCGCCACTGTGCCGCAGTGTATGGATCATACCCCAGACCGACAAACAAGGAAAATGATGAATAACCTGAATATGCTGAAATGTAACCATGACTGAGAACATTGTCAGGCAGTAAATGTATGCCAAATAACAGAAGAGAAGAATAAGGATGGTGCTACTTTTAATGAACTGGATGAAGAAGCAGAGACTGTGGTGCAACTTTCAAGAACAAATATGTAAGCAAATTTATGTCCATTTCTGACCAACAAAAAGGAAGGAGATATGACAATTCCTATGGATTAGCTCCATAAGAAGTTTATTCCTAACATCAGCAAAATAGTTATTACACTGAGGATTTTGTATTTAAAATGTGTGAACATCTAAGGGACAGAATACTGCCAAATGGCATTTGTAAAGTTGAAGGCCAATTTAGTCAATGCACTCGTTGCAGTGGCAATAATGTTGGCCAGATCTTTAAAGTAGCAGTTAATGCCAGTGATGCAGAAACAGTAGCAGAATTACCCCAGGATGGAGATACTGGCACTGAAGGACCAATTAATTATTTTTCGAGAGAATTCAATAGGTGCCAGATACAAACATAAATCATCATTTCCCTTGATCACAATCCATCAAGTTGTTGAGAAAAGCTTCAAACCAAGTACTCTATGTATGAATGTGGAGTTTAATGTTACAACCATTTAACCTGATTGTGGAGTCCAGAACCAAGGGAAACAATTTCAAAATAAGTTGGGAACCACTTAGGACAGACATGAGGAGAAATTGCTTTACGCAGAGGTTTGTGAATCTTTGGAATTCTCTTCCGCAGAGAGCTGTGGAAGCTCAGTCATTGAGTAAGTATAAAGCAGAGATTGAGATTTCAAAACGCCAATGTCATAAAAGGATATGGCAATAGTCTGGGCAAAATACATTGAAGGGGATGATCAGCCATCATCGTATTTAATGGCGGGTAGCTTCAATGGGCTGAATGCCCTACTCCTGTTGCTTTGTACCTAAGGTGGTAGATGGAATGCCGATCAATCAGACTGATTTGGTTTGGATGGTGTCGGGCTTACTGTCTATTGCTGCACTCATGCAGGCAAGTGGAGAGCATTCTATCAGACTTCTGAATTGTGCTTTGTAAATGCTGGTCAGGCTTCATGAGTCAGGGGGCAAATTACTCGCCGCAGAGTTCAGAACCTCTGAACTTCTCTGTAGATGCAGAATTTATATAACTGGTGCAGTTAAGCTTCTGTTCAATGGTAACAACCACGATATTGATGGTGTGAGAGTTAGCGAGGGTAATAATGCCGTGTAAAGTCAAATGGAGTTGGTTTGATTTTCACTTGATGGAGATGGGCATTTCACACCCAGCCCCCTGGTAGAATCAAAACAGGGCATAAGATGTCAGGTTATTCCTGACTCAATGCCGCTTGTTAGAAGTGTCAATGATACCTTCGCATACTTTGCTGATGATGGTGGATATACCGATTGGTGGTGATTGGCCACAATCTTTTTTTCCCCCTTATTGTGTGTGTGCAGGGCACCCAGACAATTTTCCACATTGATTGGTGGATCCCATTGTTGTAGATCCAGTAGCCTGAGTTCCTTTAGAATCGGAAATTTATTCGAGGGAGAACATGCTTCCTGAATGATATATTAATTAGGATGCCACGTGGTCCCCTCCTACAGTAAATCCATATATTCATGAGGTTGCCTTGATAGGAATTCGTCAAAGATGGTACCATAAATCTGGTAGTACTCCGCCCTGTCTGTTATATGCAATATCTTTAAAATTCATTCGCAGACAAATGAACAGAATATTGGGCAGAACTTTTCTGCTGCATCCAAGATAAATTTCTACCTCAAGCATTACATCAAGCAATGTTGGAAAACAAATCCGCTTCATAAATGTAAAGATTGTAGACGTTTCAAACAGGCACCGTATGATATTACACCTACCTGATGATTTCAGAGATTCCCAGCATTTGATCAATTCTGCAACCACAAAAGGAAAACATGAAACGCATTTTTTCTTCAAAATGGGAATAGACAGCTGACACATAATCGGTCACAAATCAAACATAATACAAAATGAATCCTCTCATTCCGAGCAAACATATAACTGAATTTGGAACACGATTGACTTTCAGTGATAATAATTGTTGTCAATCACCATCGTTTTTTGCTTTCAGTCCGTCTTATGTTATTGGCAAGGGCAGACTACAAATGCAGAACATAATTTTTCTTCGTCTAGGAAATTATTTAAATACTGGAACAGGCAAAGTTAGCAAGGGAAGACAGAATAAACGGGAGGATATTGAAAAAGGTAGCATACGTGTGAAACCTTGAAGTGCATGTCCACACGTCCACGAACGTGGCAGGACAGGTAGATAGAGTGGTGAAGAAGGCATATGGAATACTTTCATTTATTGACCGAGGGTAAGGAATGCAGGGATGTAATGCTGGAACTGTATAACAGGCTGGTTAGGCTCCAACTGGAGTATTGTGTACAGTGGAAGTAACCATATTATAGCATGGACATAGTTGCTTTGGGGAACGTACAGAAGAGACAAACAAGAATGTTGCCCGGGCTTGAAAGTTGCAGCAATGAGAACAATTGGATCTCTAGGGTTGTTTTTCAAAGAAAAGAGGAGTTTGAGAGGTGCCTTAATTGAGGGGTACACAATCTGGAGAGGCCTAGATAGAGTTGACAGGAAGGTCCTATTTCCCCTAGCGGAGATGTCAGTTACAATGGGGCACAATTTTCAGGTGAATTGTAGAAGGATTAGAGGGATCCTGAGGATAACCTTTTCTTTCTCCTTTCGAGTAGTGCGTATCTGGAATTCACTGACCGAATCGGGTGGAGGAGGCAGAAACCCTCAACTCATTTAAAAGGTACCTGGACATGCATTTGAAGTGCTTTCACATGCAAGGTTATGGACCAGGAGTTGCAAGGTGAGATTAGATTGGATGGTTGCTTCATATATTTTTTTCAGCCAGCTCAAATGCAATGGGCTGAAAACTGTCCTTCTGTATCTTAAATTATCTCTGGTTCCATAGAATTGCTTCTGGTGCAATAGTTAATGCTTGTTACCACACATATTTCACCTTCATATAGTCCTGCTATTCATGAAATTAACATGTATTCAAGATGTGTAATTACACATGAACATAAACTATATCAGAATCTCATCAAATGTATTAGCTGTACAACAGTGCACACAATATTCTTGTCAATTTACGGGCTACAAATTATTGTTGCTTGGTCCTGAGAAAGGAGATAGATTATCTGTCCCATGATTTACCTCCTCCGCTAAGAAGTTCCAGTGAATACAGCAGAACTTGCATATTTTGCCCAGAAGCACATCAGATGGCCAGCTGAAGAATGTCGTTTAACAATGACGTTTCTATTCTGCTATTTCTTAAACTATCTGCACATGGACATAGAAAATAATGCATCCAGCATAAAACAAGAAACATTGCTTCAATATTGCCTTTGACATTGTCCCAGGAACAGTAGAGAACAAAGGAACTGGCGGGAATGAAGAACTGAAATAAAAATTCGTGTTATTAAAAAAGTATTTCAATAGAAATCAATGGACTTGATGATCAACGTCCAACAGTGTTCAAATAGGTCGCTGTACAAATAATGGATGTGTTGATGGTCACCTTCCAAAACGCAATAGGTTCTTCAGCAGGTCCTGCAGATTGGAAGGCAGCAAATATAACACCCTTTTTTTAAAGAAATGTGGAAGAGAGAAAACGGGGAACAAATGAACTGCTGGTTAACATTATTAGTCGGGAAATATGTTAGAAAGAATGTGATAACTGGACGCTTAGAAAATAATGGTAGGATTGGACAGAGTGAACAAGGATTTATGAAAGGAAAATGATGTTTGCATGTCTGTTAGGGCTTTCTGAGGATGTAACTAGCAGAATGGATAAGGGGAAACCAATGGATGTGCTATATTTGGATTTTTAGATCGCTTTCGATAAGGTCCGACATGGGAGGTTCGTAACGAAAAGTAGATACCTTGGAATTAGGGGTAATATACTGGCATAGATTGAGAACAATTTAAGGGATCGATAACAGAGAGTAGGTATAAACTGACCATTCGCTGGTTGGCAGGCTATGGCTAGTGGAATACCGTAAGGATCATTATTGGGCCCCAGCTATTCAGAGTAAACATCAAGGATTTGGATGGGAGGGTCACATGTAATATTTCCATGTTTTCTGATGGCACAAAAGTAGGTGTAATGTGAGTTTTGAGGTGGATACAAAGAGTCTTCAGTGGATTTAGAAGCGCTAAATGGTTGAGCAGGATCCTGGCAGATGGAACATAATGTGGAAATTGCGAAGGTATCCACTTTAGAAGGAAAATCAGAACTGCTGATTATTTCCTAAATGTTGAGAGATTGGGAAGTGTTGCTGTGCAAAGGATCCTTAGTCACCTTGTTCATAATTCTCTGAAAGCTAACATGCAGGTGCAGCAAGCAATTAGGAAGGCAGATTGTATAGTGGCCTTCATTTCAAAATAATTTGAGTTCAGGAGTAAGGAAGTCTTAGTACAATTCATAGAGTCTTGGCGAGACCACAACTCGTCTATTGTGTTCCGTTTTGATCTCTAGTCTGAGAAAGGATATACTTGCCTAGACGATTGTCCAGGGGCCTAGGGGCGGCACAGTGGCGCAGTGCTTAGCACCACAGCCTCACAGCTCTAGCGACCTGGGTTCAAATCCAGGTACTGCCTGTGTGGAGTTTGCAAGTTCTCCCTGTGTCTGCGTGGGTTTCCTCCGGGTGCTCCGGTTTCCTCCCATATGCCAAAGACTCGCAGGTTGATAGGTAAATTGGCCATTAATAATTGCCCCTAGTATAGGTAGGTGGTAGGGAAATATAGGGACAGATGGGGATGTGGTAGGAATATGGAATTAGTGTAGGATTAGTATAAATGGGTGTTTGATGGTCGGCACAGACTCGGTGGGCCGAAGGGCCTGTTTCAGTGCTGTATCACTAAACTAAAGGTGGTGGATCAAATGATCGCCAGACTGACTGTGGGCTGGACCTACGTGGAAAGATTAATGAGACGAGGCCTATATTCCCTTGAGTTTGGAAGAATGAGAAGCTACCTGATGCTTTATCTGATAAAACATTCTTACAGGGCTCGACAGGGTAGATGCAGGAAAGATGTTTCTCCTGGCTAAGGGACTTGAGGCACAGTCTCAGAACAATAGATAGGTCTGCGATGGGGTAGACGTTCTTCACTCATAGGATGGTGAATGTTTGGAATTGTCTAACCCATCGTGCTGTGAAATCATTGAGTATATTCAACCTCGATTCGCAACTAGATAATAAATATAGCAAGGGACATGATGATAGAGAGGAAAATGGCTTTGCGTTAGAAGATCAGCCATGGTCTCGCTGAGTGTTGAACAGGCTCGAGGAGCCGAATTTCCTACACCTGCTATTTGTTCCTGTGGTCCTATATTCCTATTACTACGAACAGGATTGACATCAGTTTCGAATTGAGGCTGAGTGCAAAGGGTGGGTACTCTGTACGTCAGTACTGAGAGAAACCTTCGTTAACTGCACAGTTTATGAGGATTTTCAAGGAAATGCATGAGGGTTTGACTCCGACTAGCTTCCGGGATGAACAGCAGAGCTTGAGCGACCAGGGATGAAGACATACCCACTAATTGTGACCAATGAGAGTGGAGATCGATGGAGCCCAGTGTTGGAGTAACAGAACAGTTAGCGGCCTTTGAGTGGAATACGTTACAGATAAATCAGGGGTGAATGATGTGAAGGGATTTGAGCAGGAGATTGTGAAAAGCTAAATTAATTAGTCACTGGAACACAAGTATGGAGGTTCAACGATAACAGGGCTGATATAAAAATTGGATGATGTATTTTGGATGTACTCAGGTTTATTGGAAGTAAGAGAGTGGAGTTGTCGAATCTGGTGAAAATCAAAGCATGCAGAAAATGTTCAGCATGTGCTGTGAAGATCTCGGTCATGGACAGAGAAGGGAGATTTTAAAGAAGGGGATCTAAACCATCTTTGTGGTGGCAGGATTTGGGGTTCGAAATTTAGCTCATGGTCAATAGTACTCTGAGACAGTGTACAGTTTGGTCTGGGCAGAGCAGAAAGCGAGAGTTCATTACATTGGAGCCCATTTTGGCTAAAGCGCCTGGAGATTTTGCACCCAAATACTGTATGGCTTTCCTTGTGCCATTTTTTTTAAGCTTCCATGCATTTGTAAGCTATGGACTGCTCTGCCAGAGCTCTCTCCAATCTATGTTTTCCAGATAGCTGGGAAAGGAACGGTAGACTGAACACTGTGCTCTGTCACTGCATAATGCTAGGCAAGGTACACTGCGCCTGAAGAAGCTAAAATGATTAAAGTTTAGATTAAGTTACTGCCATGATAATCCCTTTCTGTGGTACCACGATACAGGAGGGAGCATCTTGCCTTCCTGTTACATGTCCCACCTGATATTCGGAACACATTACACTGAAATACATTTTATATTGGGATGGGTTAGAAATAAACAGCCATTTTGCGACTGCGTTATCCATGATATCATCTGAAACAAATTCCTTTTCGAAGCATTACATCAAGGAATAGTCGACATTTTTTGTGTGCAATGTAATTATGCTGAATTCAGGCACACCCTGTTATTTCTCGTAATGGATATTCTACAAGATTCCAGGCATTTAGTTACATCTGGGAGCGCTAAAAGAATACAAAAATACGATTTTCTCTAAAATGGAATAGGCAACCGATGTAGAATCCGGCAAAAAGCATGTTGTGATCAGGTATCATTCTGAACATTTCAGGCATGAATAAAATTTCATTGAAAACATAATTGTCGGCACTTACCATCTGTTCTTCCTTTAAATCTCTCTTCTGACATTGGCAAGAGGAAATAAAAATGCACACAATAATTTCTTTGTTTAGTTGTATTATTATTTCGTTCAATAAAAGTGCCACCAGGAATGTCAGCATTTGTTGTCCATTCTTAGTTTACTTGAGAAGGTGTCCTTCGTGAGCCGCAGCAATCCATGGGATATAAGCATATCCCAAGGTACTATCAGGTAGGGGATTCTAGATTTTTGACCCAGCAAAAGGGAAGGTACAACGATTATTTCAGTATAGTGCCTGGATTGGAGGGGGCCGTGCATGTGGTGTTGTTCCAATGTATCTGCCCGCTTCTGGGTGGTGGAGGTAGCGTGTTGCAAATGATGATGAGGAATTGTTTCAACTAGACTGTGGTGAATAAGCTGAATTGTACACACAAGATGGTTGTGGAGACTCAGTCACTGGGCATGTTCAAAATGGGATCGATAGAGTTCTAGATAATAAAGAAATCAAGGGATATGAGGGTTTTTCAGGAAAAATGACGTCGAGGGATGAAATAAGCCATGATCTGGTCAAATGGCTGAGCAGGCTCGAATGGGTGCAATAACATACCCCTACTCCTATTTTCTATGTTTCTATCTTTGGTAGGTGCTGCCGAAGGAACCTTTGTCAGTTTCTTCAGCTCGTCGTTTATATGGTACACAATGCAGACTTCGGGCAGCGAGTGAATTTTTACGGTGGATAGAGTGCCGATCAAGCAGGCTGATCTGTCCTGGATGGTGCCAGGCGTCCTGACTCTTTCTGCACTCATGCAGGCAAGTGGAGAGGATTCTATCAGACTTCTGAAATGTGCTTGGTAAATGCTGGTCAGATTTGACGTGCCAGGGAGCAAATTACTCACCACAGAATGCCTCGCCTCTGAGCTTCTATGTAGATGTAGCATTAATATAAATGGTGCAGCTATGCTTATGGTCAATGGTAACCACCGCGATATCAATTATGGGAGATTTAGCGAGGATAATAATGCCGTGGGAAGTCAAGTGTTGTTGGTTAGATTTTTCCTTGATGGAAATGGTCATTGCACGGCCATGTCCCTGACAAAAGTAAAACTGGACATCAGATGTCAGGTTATTCCTGACACAATTCCTCCTGATGGAAGTGTCAATGGCACCTTCCCACGCTTTGCTGTGATTGACAGTATACTGAACGGCAGTGATTGGCCACAATCAATGTGTCCTCTTTTTGTGTGTGTGCGGGACTCCCAGGCAATTTTCCACATTGATTAGTGGATCTCATTGATGTACATCTAGTAGCTGAGTTCCTTTAGAATCGGAAATTGATTCGAGGCAGAACATACTTCCTGAATCATATATTAATTAGGATGCCAAGTGGTCGGCTCCTACATTAAATCCATATATTCATGAGGTTATCTTGATAGAAATTCGTCAAAAATGGTCCCATAAAACTAGAAGGACCCCGCCCTGCCTGTTACATGCAATCCCTTTAAAATTCATGCGCAGACAAAAGAACAGAATATTGGACAGAACTGCATTTGGTTGCCGATTCTAGACCACTTTTAACGTGCAGCATCCAAGATAAATTTCTACCTCAAGCATTACATCGACGAATATTGGAAACAAATTTCTGCTTCATAAATGTAAAGTGTGCAGATGTTTCAAAAAGGCAGCCCCCTAATATTGCGCCTACCTGCTGATTTCAGAGATTCCTGGCATTTGGCCAATTCTGCAACACAAAACACAACCACAAAATGAATACATGAAACATAATGTTGACTAAAAAGTTGGATTATACAGCTCACACATAATCAGTCACAAATCATAACATAATACAAAATGTATCCTAACATTTCCGAACAAAAAGATAAGTGAATTAAAGGCAAAATACTGCGGATGCTGGAAATCTGAAACAAAAACAAGAAATGCTGGATTCACTCAGCAGGTCTGGCAGCATCTGTGGAAAGCTAAGTGACTTTGGAACACGATTGACTTTTAGTGATGCTAATCGTTGGCACTCCCCATCTGATTTTGATTTCAGGCCATCTTATGTTATCGGCAAGGGCAGATAAAATGTGCAGCAAATAATTATTTTCCATCCGGGAAATTATTTAAAACCTGGGGTGGGCAAACAAAGCAAGGGAGGACAGAATAAAAGCGAGGATATTGGAAAGGGAGAAGAAGTGAGATACGTTGCAATGTATGTTCACAGGTCCCTGAAGGTGGCAGGGCAGGCAGATAGAGTGGTAAAGAAGGCATGTGGAATGCATTCCTTTAATGACAGAGGTAAGGAATACAAAAGCAGGGATGTCATGCTGCAACTGTATAAAAGGCAGTTTACGCCACAGCTGGAGTATTGCGTACAGCTCTAATCACCATATTACAGCAGGGACATAGTTTTCTTGGAGAGACTACAAAGGAGACAACCATGAATGTTGGCAGAGCTTCGAACTTGTGGCTCTGAGAAAAGATTGGATCTGCAAGGGTTGTTTTCCCGAGAACAGAGGAGGCTGAGGGGTGGCTTATGTGAGGTGCACACAATTCTGAGAGGCATAGATAGCGTTGCCAGGCAGGACCTATCTCCCCTAGTGGAGATGTCAGTTACCAATGGAAACAGCTTTCAGGTGATTGGCAGAAGGATTAGAAGGAACTTGAGGCTAGACTTTTTCACCTCGAGGGTGGCACGTGTCTGCAATTCACTGACTGAATCGGGTGGTGGAGGCAGAAACTCTCAACTCATTTAATAGGTACCTGGACATGCACCTGAAGTGCTTTCGCTTGCAAGACGACGACCCAGGTGTTGGAAGGTGGGATTAGATTGGAAAGCTTTTCTTTTTCAGCCAGCGCAGACTGCAATGGGCTGAATAGCGCCCTTCTGCACTTTAAATTGTATTTGCTTCTGGTGCAATATTTAATGCCGTTAACACACATATTTCACCTTCATAGAGTCGTCGTATCCATGGAATTCTCCTTTATTCAAGGTGTGCACTTACATATGAACATAAACCACATCAGAATCTCATCAAATGCATTAGTGGCACGACAGAACACACAACATTCTGGTCAATTAACGGGCTGCAATATATTTTTGCTTGTTCTTGAGAAAGGAGGTAAATTATCTGTCCCATAATGTACCACCTCCGCTATTAAGTTCCAGTAAACACAGCATAACTTGATTTTTGTGCAAAGGAGCACTTCAGATGGCCAGCTGAAGAATGCCATTTAAAAGTTAAGTTTGTATTCTGCCATTTCCTAAACTATCTCTACATGGACATATAAAGCAATGCAGAGAGCTTAAAACAAACAACATTGCTTTAACATTGCGTTTGAAAGTATCCCAGGAATAGTAGTGAACAAAGGGACCAGTGAGAATGAAGAACCGAAATAAAAGTTAGTGTTATTAAAAAAATAGCAGTTCTATAGAACTCAATGGACTTGATGATCTAGGTTCAAGTGTGGTCAAATAGGTCGCTGCACAGATAGTGGATGCGTTGATGGTCATCATCCAAAATGCTATAGATTCTTTTTACAGTTCCTGCAGATTGGAAGGTAGCAAATGCAACCCCATTTTTTTTATATAGAAATGTGGAAGAGAGAAAAAAGGGAACAAATAACCTGTTAGCCTGACATCAGCAGTCGGGAAAATGCTGAAATATATTATAAAGAATGTGATAAGTGGGCACTTAGACAATAATTGTAGGATTGGACTGAGTGAACATGGATTTATGAAAGGGAAATCATGTTTGACAAACCTGTTTAAGCTTTCTGAGAATGTAACCAGCAGGATAGATAAGAGAAAACCAGTGGATGTGTCATACTTGGATTTTGAGATGGCTTCTGATAAGGTCCTGCACGGGAGGTTCGTAAGCAAAGTCAGAGCACTTGGAATTAGGGGAAATATGCTGGAATTGATTGAGAACTATTTAAGGGACTGAAGACAGCGAGCAGGAATAAACGGACCATTCCCTGGTTGGCAGGCTGTGATTAATAATGCGCATTATTGGGCCCCAGATAGTCAGAGTAAACATCAATGATTTAGATGTGGGGGCCACATGTATTATTTCCATGTTTTCTGAGGACACAAAGATAGGTGGGAATGTGATTTTTAAGGAAGATACAAAGAAGCTTCACTGGATTTTGACGGGCTAACGGGGTGAGCATGATTCTGGAAGATGGAATATAACATAGAAAATGAGAACATATCCACTTTGGAAGGAAAACCAGAATTGCAGATTATTTCCTAAATGTTGAGAGATTGGGAAGTGTTGATGTACAAATAATCCTTAGTGTCCTTGTTCATAATTCTCTGAAAGCTAACATGCAGGTACAGCAAGCACCAAGGAAGGCAACTTGTATAGTGAACTTCATTGCAAAAGGATTTGAATACAGGAGTACGGAAGCCTTGGTACAACTCATAGCGTCTTGGTGAGACCACACCTGGTCTGTTGTGTTCCGTTTTGATCGCCAGTCCTGGGGAAGGAAATGCTTGCTTAGTCACAGTGCAATGCATGGTCGCCAGACTGAGCGTGGCATGACGGGCCTATCCTACGTGGAATGATTAGTAAGCATGGGACTATGTTCTCTGGAGTTTAGCAGAATGAGATGTGATCTGATTGAAGCATGAAACATTCTAACAGGGCTCGAGAAGGTACATGCAGGAAGGAAGTTTCCCCTGGCTAAGCGATCCAGGACAGAGGGGACAGCATCAAAATAATAGGTAGACCTGTTAGGTCTGCGATGGGGTGGAATTGCTTCACTCAGAGGATGGTGAATGTTTGGAATTGTCTACCCCATTGTGCTCTGAGATCATTGAGTATATTCAGGATCGATTGGTTTCTAGTTAATCAATAAAGCAAGGGATATGCAGATAATTAGGAAAATGGCATTGAGTTGAAACATCAGCCACTATCTCTCTGAATGTTGTAACAGGCTCAAGGGGACGAATTACCTACTTCTGCTCTTTTTACCTATGGCCCTGCGTTCCTATTACTCCGAGCAGGATTGAAATCAATTTCGAATTGAGGCTGAGTGCAAAGGGTGGGTACTCTGAACGTCCGCACTGGGAGAAAGCGTTGTTAACGATATAGGTTTACGAGGGTTTTCAAGGAAATGTATGATGTTCTGAGTCTGACTGGCTTCCGGGATGAACAGCAGAGCTTGAGTGACGAGGGATCAAGGCGTCCCCACTAATTGTGACCAATGAGATTGGATATCTATGGAGGCCAATGTTGTAGTAAAAAAACAGTTAGCGGCCGTGGATTGGATTAGGCTACAGGTAAATCAAGTGTGAATGATCTGAAGGATTTGAGCACGAGAGTGAGAAAAGCTAAATGTATTTCTCACTGGACCGCAAGCAGTGGGGTTCAACAATAACAGGGCTGATGTAAAAATTGGATGATGTACGTTAGCAAAATACAATAGTATTTTGGATGTGCTCAGGTTTATTGAAAGTAGAAGCGTGGAGCTGTGGAAACTGGGAATAATCAAAGCATGCTGGAAAGTTTAAGCATGTGAAATGCAAATCTCGGTCATGGACAGAGACAGGAGGTTTCAAACAAAGCGAACTAAACCATCTTTGTGGTGGCAAAATTTGGGGTTGGAAATTCTGCTCCTTGTCAATAGTACTCGGAGACAGTGTACAGATTGGTTTGTTCACACTGGAAAACGGGCGTTCATTGTAATGGAGCCCATTTTCTTTAAGCTGCAGGCGAATTTCCACCCAACTTTTGTATGGCTTTCCTTGTGCCTTTTTTTAGGCATTCATGCATTTGTAAGCTGTGGGCTACACTGCAGGACTTCTCTCCATTATATGTTTTCCAGATAGCTGGGAAAAGAGTGGTAGACTGAACACTGTGCTCTGTCACTGCATAATGCTCGGCAAGGCAAACCGTGCCTGAACAAGTTGGAAATGATTCATGTTTAGATTAAGTTACAGGCATGAACATCCTTCTCTGTCGTACCGTGATGCAGGAGGTAGCGTCTTGCGTTCCTGTTGTACCTGATATTCAGAACCCATAATACTGAAATAAATTTTATCTGGGGATGGGACTTAAAATAGCAGCCCATTTACTACTTTGTTATACATGACACCATCTGAAACAACCTTCTTGACGGTGTATTGCAGGAAGGAATAATGGGCATACCGCGTTTTTCTTTGTGCAATGTAATTATGCTGAATGCAGGCACACCCTGTTATTACTCGTACCTTGTATTTTAAGAGATTTCAGGCATTTAACTACCTCTGGGAGCAAACAAATAATACAAACATACGGTTTCCCCTAAAATGGAATAGGCAGATGATATTTAATCAATCAAAAATCACGCTGAGATCATCAATCATCCTGAATATTTCAGGCACAAATATAATTTCATTGACAACATAATTGTCAGCACTTACCATCTGTTATTCCTTTAAGTTTCTCTTCTGACATTGGAAAGAACAAATATAAATGCGCAAAATAAGTTTTTTGTTCAGGTGAATTATTATTTCATGGGATGAAACCGCCGCTAGCAACGTCAGCATTTCTTGCCCATTCTTAATTTCACTTGAGAAGGGAGTCCTCATGAACGGCAGCAATCCATGTGCTGTAAGCATACCGCAGAATGCTATCAGGTCGGGGATTCTAAATTTTTGACCCAGCAACAGGGAAGGGACAGCGATAAACTCAGGATGGTGCCTGGATTGGAGGGGATCGTGCAGATTGTGTTCTTCCAATGTATCTGCCGTCCATGCCGTTCTGGGTGGTATAAGTGGCGTGTTGCAAATGATGAGGAGGAATTACTCCAAGTAGACGGTGCGAAGCTGCAGTATTCTCCACCCACGAGGGTTGAGGAGACTCAAACACTGGGTTTGTTCAAAACTGGGATTGATAGAGCTCTACATATTAAAGAGATCAAGGGATATCAGGATTCTTCAGGAAAAATGACGTTGAGAGGGGAAATGACCCATGATCTGGTCGAATGGCTGAGCAGGCTCAATGGATGGAATAGCATACTCCTGCTCCTATTTTCTATGCTTGGTAGGTGCTGTCGAAGGAGCCTTTTCAATGTTCTTCAGCACGTCTTGTAGATGGTACACAATGATGCTTCTGTACGGCGAGTGACTGTATAAGGTGGATAGAGTATTGAACGAGCAGTCTGATTTGTCCTGGATGGTGTCAAACTTCCTGACTGTTGCTGTACTCATGCAGACAAGTGGAGAGCATTCTATCAGACTTCTGAAATGTGCTTTGTAAATGCTGGGCAGGCTTTACGAGTCAGGGGGAGAATTATTCGCCACAGAAATCCTAGATTATGAGCTTCTCTGTAGGTGCAGAATTTAAATGACTGGTGCTGTTAAGCTTCTGGTCAATGGTAGCCGCCACGATATTGATGGTGGCAGATTTAGCGAGGGTAATAATGGCGTGGAAAGTCAAGTGGAGTTGATTAGATTTTCCCTTGTTGGAGATGGGCATTTCACAGCCAGGCCCCTGGCAGAAGCAAAGCGGTGCATCAGATTTCAGGTTACTCCTGACACAATTCCTCTTGACAGAAGTGTCAATGGCAGCTTTCCACGCTGTGCTGATGATTGAGAGTGTACTGACGGACGGTGATTGCCGACAATCGATTCGTACTCTTTTTGTTTGTGTCCAGGACACCAGGTCAATTTTTCACATAGATTCGTGGATTTCATTCTTCTAGACCTAGTAGTCTGTGTTCCTTTAGAATCAGAAATTGATTCGAGGAAGAACATGCTTCATGAATGATGTATTAATTTAGATGCCACGTGACCCCCTCCAACATTAAATCCATATATTCATGAGCTTATCTTGATAGAAATTCGTCAAAGATGGTACCATACATCTGGAAATGTCCCTCTCTGTCTGTTATATGTAATCCATTTAAAATTCTTTCGCATACAAAAAGAATAGAATATCGGGCAGCACTGCATTTGGTTTCCGATTCGATGCCACTTTCCATGCGCTGCATCGAAGATAAATTTCTACCTCAAGCATTACATCAACGAATGTTGGAAAAAAAATGTCCGCATCCATAAAGGTAAAGTTTGCAGATGTTTCCAACAGGCACCCCTTGATATTATCCCTACCTGCAAATTTCAGAGATTCCTGGCATTTGATCAATTCTGCAACCACAAAAGAAAAACATGAAACACAATTTTGCTTTACAATGGGAATATGCAGCTCACACATAATCAGTCACAAATCATAACATAATAAAAAATAAAAAAGTTTCAGAGAAAAACGATAAGTGACTTTGGAACACGATTGACTTTCACTGATGCTAATTGTTGGCACTCACCATCTGCTTTTGCTTTCTGGCCGTCTTATGTTATTGGCCGGGGCAGATATAAAGTGCAGAAAATAATTATTTTTCATGCTGGAAATACTGGGGAGGGCAAACAAAGCAAGGGAAGACAGAATAAACAGGGAGATATTGAAAAGGATAGAAGAAGTGAGATACCTTGAAGTGCATGTCCACAGGTCCCTGGAGGAGGTGTGGCAAATAGATGGAGTGGTGAAGAAGGTATAGAACATAGAACACAGAACAGGACAGCAGAGTACAGGCCCTTCAGCCCACGATGTTGTGCCGAACATGTAATCTAGTCGAACATCAAACTACCTACATACCCTTCATTCTACTATCATCCATGTACCTATCCAAGAGTCGCTTAAATGCACCTAATGTATCTGCTTCTACTACCACCGCTGGCAGCGCATTCCACGCACCCACCATTCTCTGTGTAAAGAACCTACCTCTGACATCTCCCCGAAACCTTCCTCCAATCACCTTAATATTATGCCCCCTGGTGGTAGCCCTTTCCACCCTGGGAAAAAGTATCTGACTATCCACTCTATCTATGCCTCTCATCATCTTGTACCCCTCTATCAAGTCATCTCTCATCCTTCTTGGCTCCAATGAGAAAAGCCCTAGCTCCCTCAACCTTTCTTCATAAGACATGCCCTCCAGTCCAGGCAGCATCCTGGTAAATCTCCTCTGCACCCTCTCTAAAGCTTCCACATCCTTCCTACAATGAGGCGACCAGAACTGAACACAATATTCCAAGTGTGGTCGAACCAGGGCCTTATAGAGCTGCAGCATAACCTCGTGTCTCTTAAACTCAATCCCCCTGTTAATGAAAGACAACACACCATACGCCTTCTTAACAACCCTATCAACTTGGGTGGCAACTTTGAGCGATCTATGGACATGGACCCCAAGATCCCTCTGTTCCTCCACACTACCAAGAATCCTTTCTGTAAGCCTGTATTCTGCATTCAAATTCGACCTTCCAAAATGAATCGCTTCACACTTTTCCAGGTTGAACTCCATCTGCCACTTCTCAGCCCAGCTCTGCATCCAGTCAATGTCCCGTTGCAACCTACAACAGCCTTCCACACTATCCACAACTCCAGCAACCTTTGTGTCATCGGCAAACTTACTAACCCAGCCTTCCACTTCCTCATCCAAGTCATTTATAAAAATCACAAAGAGCAGAGGTCCCAGAACAGATCCTTGTGGAACACCACTGGTCATCGAGCTCCATGCTGAATACTTTCCATCTTCTACCACACTCTGTCTTCTATGGGCCAGCCAATTTTGTATCCAGACAGCCAACTTTCCCAGAATCCCATGCCTCGTTACTTTCTGAATGAGCCAACCATGGGGAACCTTATCAAACGCCTTGCTAAAATCCATATACACCACATCCACTGCTCCTGCTTCATCAATGTGTTTTGTCACATCTTCAAAGAATTCAATAAGGCTTGAGAGGCACGACCTGCCCCTCACAATGCCATGCTGACAGTCTCTAATCAAACCATGCTTTTCCAAATAATCATAAATCCTGTCTCTCAGAATCCTCTCCAATAATTTGCCCACTACCGACGTACGACTGACTGGTCTATAATTCCCATGGTTATCTCTATTCCCTTTCTTGAACAAGTGAACAACATTTGCCATCCTCCAATCATCCAGTACTAATCCAGTGGACAGTGAAGACGCAAAGATCATCGCCAAAGGCGCGGCAATCTCTTCCCTCACTTCCCGTTTAAACCTTGGGTGTATCCCGTCTGGCCCCGGGGACTTATCTGTCCTCATATCATTCAAAATTTCCAGCACATCCTCCCTCTTAACCTCAACCTGTTGGAGCATATCAGCCTGTTCCACGCTGTCCTCACAAACGACCAGGTCCCTCTCACTGGTAAATACTGAAGCAAGGTATTCATTTAGGACCTCCCCTACCTCCTCCGACTCCAGGCACAAGTTCCCTCCACTATCACTGATCGGCCCTACCCTCACTCTGGCCATCCTCTTGTTCCTCACATAAGTGCAGAACGCCTTGGGATTTTCCTTAATCCGACCCGCCAAGACATTTTCATGCCCCCTTCTAGCTCTACTAAGTCCATTCTTCAGTTCCTTCCTGGCTACCTTGTAACCCTCTAGAGCCCTGTCTGATCCTTGCTTCCTCAACCTTAAGTAAGCTTCCGTCTTCCTCTTGACTAGCTGTTCCACATCTCTTGTCATCCAAGGTTCCTTCACCCTACAATCCCTTCCCTGCCTCATCGGGACAAACCTATCCAGCAGTCGCAGCAAGTGCTCCCTAATCAACCTCCACATTTCTGTCGTGCATTTCCCTGAGAACATCTGTTCCAAATTTATGCTCCGCCATTCCTGCCTAATAGCATTGTAATCCCTAAACCAACTATTAAATATTTTCCCATCCCCTCTGCTCTTCTGCCTCTCCATGACTATAATAAAGGTCAGGGAGTTGTGATCACTATAACCGAAATGTTCTCCCACCGAGAGATCTGCCACCAGGCCTGGTTCGTTGCCAAGCACTAAGTCAACATAGTCTCCCCTCTAGTCGGCCTGTCTCCATATTGATTCAGGAAACCTTCCTGGATACACCTGACAAAAACTGCTCCATCCAAACTATTTGCACTAAGGAGGTTCCAATCAATATTAGGGAAGTTGAAGTCACCCATGACAACAACCCTGTTACTTCTGCACCTTTCCAAAATCTGCCTCCCAATCTGTTCCTCCATGTCTCTGTTGCTATTGGGGGCTCTATAGAAAACTCCCAACAAAGTGACTGCTCCTTTCCTGCTTCTGACTTCCACCCATCATGACTCAGTAGACAAACCCTCCTAGACGACCTCCCTTTCTGCACCTGTGATACTATCCCTCATTAACAATGCCACTCCCCCACTTTTTTTTACCTCCCTCCCTATTCCTTTGAAACATCTAAACCCCGGAACATCCAACATCCATTCCTGCCCCTGTGATATCCACGTCTCCGTAATGACACCAACATCGTAGCTCCAAGTACTGATCCATGCTCTAAGTTCATCACATTTATTCCTGACACTTCTTGCGTTAAAATAGACACACTTCAACCCATCATACTGGCTGCAACTTTGCCCTGTCAACTGTCTAACCTTCCTCACAGATTCGATGCACTCTGTATCTGCCTGTTCAACAGCTACCCCATCCACTGATCCGTGGCTCCTGTTCCCATCCCCTTGCCAAACTGGTTTAAACACTCCCGAAGAGCTCTAGCAAACCTCCCGCCCAGGATATTGGAGCCCCTCCAGTTCAGATGCAACCCGTCCTTCTTGTACAGGTCCCACCTTCCCCAGAAGGTATACCAATGATCCACATATCTGAATTCCTCCCTCCTACAGCAGCTCTGTAGCCACGTGTTCAGCTGCACTCGCTCCCTGTTTCTAGCCTCACTAGCTCGTGGCACCGATAACAATCCTGAGATTACTATTCTGCGCGTTCTGCCTTTCAGCTTCCAACCTAGCTCCCTCTATTCGCTTTTCAGGTCCTGATCCCTTTTCCTAGCTATGTCATTGGTACCGAAATATACCACGACCTCGGGCTGCTCCCCCTCCCCCTTAAGAATCCTGTAGACTCGATCCGAGACATCCCTAACCCTGGCACCCGGGAGGCAACATACCATCCGGTAGTCTCGTTCGCGACCACAGAATATCCTGTCTGTTCCTCTAACCATTGAATCTCCTATCACTATAGCTCTCCTATTCTCCCCCTTCCCTTCTGAGCCACTGAGCCAGGCTCAGTGCCAGAGACCTGGCCACTGTGGCTTTCCTCTGGTAGGTCGTCCCACACAACCGTATCCAAAACGGTATACTTATTATTCAGGGGAATGGCCACAGAGGATCCCTGCACTGTGCGCCTATTCCCTTTCCCTCACCCAGCTACCTTTATCCTGTAACTTAGGTGTCACTATTTCCCTATAACTACTCGCTATCACTCCCTCAGCATCCTGAATGCTCCGAAGGTCCTCCAGCTCCAGCTCCAGTTCCCTAACGCGGTATGCGAGGAGCTGGAGTTGGGAGCACTTCTCACAGGTGAAGTTAGTAGGGACTCAAGTGGTGACCCTTACCTCCCACATCCTGCAACCGGAGCATGCAACTGCCCTAGCTTCCATCCCCTCTGCACTAAATTGACAACAGAGATTTTAAAAAAAGGAAAACCTTACCTTCCCAAACCCTCCACACAATTGTCCTTTTCTTTGGTTAGAGGAGGAGGATGGGTGGGAGACACTACACTTGTAGTGTTTCGGGTTTAGCCACTGCCCAAATATATAGGTTTACTTACCCAGCAGCCCCCTGGTCCGCCGAAACAAAAGGTAATTTATTTTAAGCTGAAACTGACCTTCCCAGCTGATACCTCGCTCGCACTACCGCTGCTACAGAAAAAGCTGCTGCAACAAAAGGTAATTATTTTAAACTGCCCAAATATATAGTTTTTACTTACCCAGCAGCCCCCTTGTCCGCCGAAACAAAAGGTAAGTTATTTTAAACTGCCCAAATATATAGGTTTACTTACCCAGCAGCCCCCTGGTCCACCGAAACAAAAGGTAATTTATTTTAAGCTGAAACTGACCTTCCCAGCTGATACCTCGCTCGCACTACCGCTGCTACAGAAAAAGCTGCTGCAACAAAAGGTAAGTTATTTTAAACTGCCCAAATATATAGTTTTACTTACCCAGCAGCCCCCTGGTCGGCCGAAACAAAAGGTAATTTATTTTTAACTGCCCAAATATATAGGTTTACTTACCCAGCAGCCCCCTGGGCCGTCGAAACAAAAGGCAATTTATTTTAAGCTGAAACTGACCTTCCCAGCTGATACCTCGCTCGCACTATCGCTGCTTCAGAAAAAAGCTGCTGCAACAAAAGGTAAGTTATTTTAAACTGCCCAAATATATAGTTTTACCTACCGAGCAGCCCCCTGGTCCGCCGAAACAAAAGGTAATTTATTTTAAGCTGAAACTGACCTTCCCAGCTGATACTTCGCTCGCACTATTGCTGCTTCAGAAAAAGCTGCTGCAACAAAAGGGTATATGGAATGCTTTCCTTTCTTGACCGATGTAAAGAATACAAAAGCAGGGATGCAATGCTGGAACTGTTTAAAAGGCAGGTTAGACCACAGCTGGAGTATTGCGTACAGATTTAGTCACCATATTACAGCATGGACATCGTTGCTTTGGCGTGAATACAGAGGAAACAAACAAGAATTTTGCCAGGGCCTGGAAGTTGCAGCTCTGAGGAAAGAGTGTATCTTCTAGGGCCGTTTACCCTAGAACAGATGAGGCTGAGGGGTGTCTTAATTGAGTGGTACAAAATTATGAGAGGCCTAGATAGAGTTGGCAGGAAGGACCTATTTCCCCTAGTGGGGTGGTCAGTTACCAATGGAAACTGTTTTCAGGTGATTGGTATAAGGATTAGAGGGAACATGAGGATATTCTTTTCACCTCGATGGTGGTGTGTTTCTGGAATTCACTGACCTAATCGGGTGGAGGAGGTATAAACTCTCAACTCATTTAAAAGGTACCTGGACATACGCCTGAAGTGCATTCACTTGCAGGGCTACGGACCAAGTGCTGCAAGGTGGGCTTCGATTGGACAGCTTTATTTTTCAGCCAGCGGAGACGCTAGGGGCTGAATAGTATCCTTCTGTACCTTAACTTTCCTATGGTTCTATGGTTCTAGAGAGTTGCCTCCGGTGCAATATTTGAAGCCTCTTATCACACACGTTTCACCACCATAGAGTTCTCCTATTCATGAAATTAGCCTCTATTCAAGATGTGCGCTTGCACATGAACATAAACTATATCAGAGTCTTGCCAAATGTATTATTTGTACAACGGTACACACACTATTCTGGTCAATTAACGGGCTGCAAATTATTATTGCTTGGTCCTGAGAAAGGAGGTAAATTACCTGTCCCACGATGCACCGTCTCCTTATTGAGTTCCAGTGAACACATCAGAACTTGCATATGGCGCCCAGGAGCACATCAAATGGCAGCTGAAGAATGTTGTTTAACAATGACGTTTCTGTTCTGCCATTTCTTAAACTATCTATACGTGGACTTGCAACGTAATGCATCGAGGATAAAACAAATAACATTGCTTCAATATTGCGTTTGAAATTATCCCAGGAACAGTACAGAACAAAGGGACTAGCGAGAATGAATTACTGAAATAAAAATCCTGGTCCAAGATTGTTCAACGAGGTCGCTGTAAAGATACTGGATGCGTTGATCGTCATCTTCCAAAATTCTATAGATTATTTAACAATTGCTGCAGTTTGGAAGGTCGCAAATGTAGCCCCACTTTTTTTTTAAGAAATGTGGAAGAGAAAATAAGGGGAACAACCTGACATCAGTAGTCGGCAAAATGCCGAGATATATTATAAAGTATGTCATAACTGGACACAGAAAATAATAGTAGAATTAGACAGAGAGAACATGGATTTATGAAAGGGAAATCATGTCTGACTAACCTGTTGGATCTTTCTGAGGATGTAACGAGCAGAATGGATACGGGGAAGCAAGTGGATGTGGTCTATGTGGATTTTGAGATGGCTTTCGATAATGTCCCGCACTGGAGGTTCGTTTGCAAAATTACACCACTTGAAATTAGGGGTTATATACTGGCATGGGGCATGGAGGAAGAACTATTTAAAGGACAGAAATTGGAGATTAGCAATAAAGGGGCCATTCCCTGGTTGGGGGGCTGTGACTAGTGGGGTACCACTAAGATCATTATTAGAGCCCAGCTACTCAGAGTAAACATGAAGGATTTGGATGTCGGCGCCACATGTAATATTTCCATATTTTCTGACATCACAAAATTAGGTGGTAATGTGAGTTTTAAGGAGGATACAAAGAGGCTTCAGTGGATTTAGAAGTACTAAGCGGGTGATCAAGACGCTGGCAGATGGAACATAATGTATAAAATGTGAACGTCTCCACTTTGTAAGGAAAATCAGAATTGCAGATTATTTCTTAAATGTTGAGAAATTGGGAAGTATTGCTGTACAAAGGATTTTTGGTGTCCGTGTTCATAATTCTCAGAAAGCTAACATGCAGGGGCAGCAAGCAATAAGGTAGGCAAATTGAGTAGTGGTCTTCATTGCAAAAGGATTGGAGTACAGTATTAAGGAAGTCTTAGTACAATTGGTAGAGTCTTGGTGAGACCACAACTGCTCTATTGTGTTCCATTCTGATCTTCATTCCTGAGGAAGGTTAGACTTACCTAGTCGTAGTGCAACAAATGAACGCCAGACCGACCGTGGGATGACGGGCATGCCCTACGTGGAAATATTGATTATACTGGGCCTATATTCTCTTGAGTTTAGAAGAATGAGAAGTGATCTATTTGAGGCATAAACATCTTTACAGGGCTCGACAGGGTAGATGCAGGAAGGATGTTTCCCCTGGCTAAGGGATCTCGGGCAGAGGACACAGTCTCCGAATAATAGGTAGGCCTGTTTTCAAGGACATGTATGAGATTCTGAGTCCGAATGGCTTCCGGAATGAACAGCATAGCATGAGCGACGAGGGATGAAAACGTACCCACTAATTGTGACCAAAGAGAGTGGAGATCGATGGCATCCAGTGTTGGAGTAACAAATAGTTAGTGGCCATGGAATGGATGTGGTTACAGATAACGCAAATGCGATTGATTTCAAGGGTTTTGAGGACGAGTGTGAGAAAAACTAAATATATTTGTCACTGGTCCACAAGGAGTGAAGTATAACGATAACAGGACTGATGTAAAAATTGGATGATGTAATTTAGAAAAATACAATAAAATTTTAGATGTGTTCAGGTTTATTGGAAGTAGGACAGTGGAGTTGTCGAATCTGGGGATAATCAAAGCTTGCAGGAAAGTTTAAGCATATGATGTGCAGATCTCGGTCATGGACAGAGACGGGAGATTTTGAAGCAGGGTGCTAAACTATGGCAGGACTTGGTGTCGGATCTTCAGCTCATGGTCAATAGTACTCTGAAACAGTGTACAGATTGGTTTGGGCAGAGCAGAAAGCTGGCATTCATTGCATTGGAGCCCATTTTCCCGAAGGCACCTGGCGATTTTCCACACAACTTATGTCCGGCCTTGCTTCTGTTCTTTTTAGTAGTCATTCATGCAGTTATAACCGATGGACTGCTCTGGGGAACTCTCTCCATTGTATGTTTTCCAGATAGCTGGGAAAGGAACAGTAGACTGAAGACTGTGCTCTGTCACTGCATAATGAGAGGCAAAGTACACTGCACCTGAACAAGCTAAAAATGATTACACTTTAGATTAAGTTCCGTGCATGAAAATCCCTCTCTGTGGTACCACAATGCAGGAGGTAGTCCTGTTGTACGTCCCATCTGATATTCCGTACCCATTTTACTGAAATAAGTTTAAGATCGGGATGGGAATTAAAATAGCAACCGATTTGCTACTGCGTTATAAGGGATACAACCTGAAGCAGATATCGTGCCTATGCAATGCATCAAGGAATAATGGACACACGTTTTTTTCGATGTGAATGTAATTATACTGAATGCAGGCACACCCTGTTATTACTCGTACCTGGTATTTTAAGAGATCCAAGTTATTTAATTAGCTCTGGGAGCTCAAAAAGAATGGAAGAATACGATTTCCCCCCAAATGGAGCAGACAACTGATGGAGAAGCAGCCAAAAGTCATGCTGTAATAATTAATCATTCTGAACATTTCAGACACAAACTTAATTTTCTTGACAACATAATTGACGGCACTTACCTTGTGTTTTTGCTTGAAGTTTCTCTTCTGACATTGGGAAGCAAAATTTTAAAAATGCACAAAATAAGTTTTTTGCGTAATTGTATTATTATTTCATGGGATGAAAGCGCCACGAGGAAGGTCTGCATTTCTTGTCCATTCTTAATTTCACTTGAGAAGGTGGCCTCCGTGAACTACAGCAATCCATGTGCTGCAAGCATACCCCAGAGTGCTGTCAGATCGGGGATTCTAGGTTTTTGATCCGGCAACAGGAAGGGTCAGCGATAAACACAGGATGGTGCCTGGATTGGAGGGGATCGTACAGGTGGTGGTCTTCCAATGTATCTGCCACCCATGCGCTTCTGGGTGCTATAAGTGGTATGTTACAAATGATGATGAGGAATTACTTCAAGTATTCGGTGGCGAATCTGCAGAATTCTCCAACCAAGAGGGTTGTGGAGATTTGGTCTCTGAGCATGTTCAAAACTGGGATCGATAGAATTCTAGATATTAAAGGTATCAAGGGATATGAGTGCGCTTCAGAAAAATGGCGTTCAGAGAGGAATTCAGCCATGATCTGGTTGAATGGCTGAGCAGGCTTTGTGGGCAGAATAACTTACTCCTACTCCTATTTTCTCTGTTTCTATGTTTGGTAGTGGTGGTCGAAGGAGCCTTTGCAAGGTTGTTCAGCACGTCTTGCAGATGGTATGCACGGCTGTCTTTGCGCAGCAAGTGAATAGTGTGCTGATCAAGCAAGCTGACATTATCCTGGATGGTGGCAGGCTCCCTGTCTGTTGCTGCACTCATCCCAGCAAGTGGAGAGCATTGTATCAGACTTCTGAATTGTGCTTTGTTAATGGTGGGCACGCCTTGGCGAATCAGGGGCAAATTCCAGGCCACAGAATTCCTGGACGCTGTGCTGCTCTGTAGGCAAAGTATTTATGTTCAAGATCCTGTTAAGCCGCTTGACAATGGTAGCCCCCACGATGTTGGCATTGTTACATTTACCAAGTTAATAACGCTGTGGAAAGTCAAGGGGAGTTGGTTAGATTATCCGTTGTTGGATATGGTCGTTGCCTGGCCAGATGGGATTGAGGTTCACAAGGAGGAGGTGTTAGCAATTTTGGAAAGTGTGAAAATAGATAAGTCCCCTGGGCCAGATGGGATTTATCCTAGGATTCTCTGGGAAGCTAGGGAGGAGATTGCAGAGCCTTTGTCCTTGATCTTTATGTCGTCATTGTCGACAGGAATAGTGCCGGAAGACTGGAGGATAGCAAATGTTGTCCCCTTGTTCAAGAAGGGGAGTAGAGACAGCCCTGGTAATTATAGACCTGTGAGCCTTACTTCGGTTGTGGGTAAAATGTTGGAAAAGGTTATAAGAGACAGGATTTATAATCATCTTGAAAAGAATAAGTTCATTAGCGATAGTCAGCACGGTTTTGGGAAGGGTAGGTCGTGCCTCACAAACCTTATTGAGTTTTTTGAGAAGGTGACCAAACAGGTGGATGAGGGTAAAGCAGTGGATGTGGTGTATATGGATTTCAGTAAGGCGTTTGATAAGGTTCCCCACGGTAGGCTATTGCAGAAAATACGGAAGTATGGGGTTGAAGGTGATTTAGAGCTTTGGATCAGAAATTGGCTAGCTGAGAAAAGATAGAGGGAGGTGGTTGATGGAAAATGTTAGTCCTGGAGTTTAGTTACTAGTGGTGTACCGCAAGGATCTGTTTTGGGGCCACTGCTGTTTGTCATTTTTATAAATGACCTGGAAGAGGGTGTAGAAGGGTGGGTTAGTAAATTTGCAGATGACACGAAGGTCGGTGGAGTTGTGGATAGTGCCGAAGGATGTTGTAGGGTACAGAGGGAAATAGATAGGCTGCAGAGCTGGGCTGAGAGATGGCAAATGGAGTTTAATGCGGAAAAGTGTGAGGTGATTCACTTTGGAAGGAGTAACAGGAATGCAGAGTACTGGGCTAATGGGAGGATTCTTGGTAGTGTAGATGAACAGAGAGATCTTGGTGTCCAGGTACATAAATCCCTGAAAGTTGCTACCAGGTTAATAGGGCTGTTAAGAAGGCATATGGTGTGTTAGCTTTTATTAGTAGGGGGATCGAGTTTCGGAGCCACGAGGTCATGCTGCAGCTGTACAAAACTCTGGTGAGACCGCACCTGGAGTATTGCGTGCAGTTCTGGTCACTGCATTATCGGAAGGATGTGGAAGCTTTGGAAAGGGTGCAGAGGAGATTTACTAGGATGTTGCCTGGTATGGAGGGAAGGTCTTCCGAGGAAAGGCTGAGGGACTTGAGGTTGTTTTCGTTGGAGAGAAGGAGGAGGAGAGGTGACTTACCAGAGACATATAAGATAATCAGAGGGTTAGATAGGGTGGATAGTGAGAGTCTTTTTCCTCGGATGGTGATGTCAAACACGAGGGGACATAGCTTTAAGTTGAGGGCTGATAGATATAGGACAGATGTTAGAGGTAGTTTCTTTACTCAGAGAGTAGTAGGGGCGTGGAACGCCCTGCCTGCAACAGTAGTAGACTCGCCAACTTTAAGGGCATTTAAGTGGTCATTGGAAAGACATATGGATGAAAATGGAATAGTGTAGGTCAGATGGTTTCACAGGTCGGCGCAACATCGAGGGCCGAAGGGCCTGTACTGCGCTGTAATGTTCTAATTCTAATTCAGATTCCTGGTGGAAGCATTACTGTGCATCAGAGATCATGTTATTCCTGAGTCATTGCCTCCTGATAAGTGTGTAAATGGCACGTTCCCACAGTTTAACAATGACCTGTTGTTTTATAGTGTTCTGATGAAAGTTCACAGTTCTAAAAGGTTACCGCGGCTTCTGTCACTACAGATGCTGTCAGACCTGATCAGTGTTCCAGCATTTGCTGTTTTCTGGAGAAATCACCTGTTACCCTGAAATTGGTATTTGGGATAATGCTGTAATATTTGATGAAAGATGTGAAAACTGGACTTTTAGAAACAACGGTAGGATTGGAGGGAAATAACATAGATTTATGAAAGGGAAATCACATTTGACAAGACTGTTAGAGCGTTTTGAGGATGTATCTAGAAGAATTGATAGGAGGCATCCAGTTGATGGAGTGTATTTAGACTTACATAAGGCTTTCAATAAGGTCGCACACAAGTTATTAGCAAGCGAAATTAGACCACATAGAATCGGGGTAATATGCTGCCATGGATTGAGAAATATTTATGGGATAGAAAATAAAGAGCAGAAATAAACGGGCCGTCCCCAGGTTGGCAGGCTGTGACTCGTGGGGTACTATAAGGATCACTGATTGTGCCCTAGATATTCACAATCTATCCAAAATGATTTGAATGTGGGCGCACGTAATAATTCCAAGTTTGTCAATGCCACAAAACTAGGTGATAATGAGTGTTGTGTGGAGGATGGAAAGTGTCGCAAGTGCATTTATACAGGCTAAATGGGTGGGCAAGTTCATGGCAAATGGAATATAAAGTGGAAAACGTGAAGTTTTCTACTTCGGTAGGAAAGACAGAATTGCGGATTATTTCCTAAATGTTGAGAGATTGGAAAGTGTCGATGTGCAAAGGGCCCTTAGTGCCTTTGTTCATTAGTCTCTGAAAGCTAACATGCAGGTGCAGCAAGCAATCAGGAAGACAAATGGTATGTTTACCTTTATTGCAAAACGATTTGAGTACAGAAGTAAGGAAGTCTTGCTGCAATTTATACAGTCATGATGGACCTGCTTCAGGTTAGCGTTCAGTTTTCGTCACCTTACCTAAGGAAGGATATACTTGCCACAGTAGGAGTGCAACGAAGGTTCACCAGTCTACTTATTGCTATGGCGGGATTGTCCTGCAAAAAGAGATTGTGGAGACTGGGACTGCATTCTCTAGAGTTTAGAAGAATGAGAGGTGATCTGATTGAGGCATACACAGTTGTCGTTTTCTGGTCAGGTGCTTCAGTATTCCTGAAAAGCCAGATAATTTGCCGTAGCTTTTCGACCTGCACTCATCAGTACAATTCGCAAGAACAACAATGTAAGTGGAAGCAACACGTTTAGACAGTATGACAAGAGAGCGCTGATTGGTTGGCAAGTAGACACGGACTGGTTGAGGCGTTGCTGTGGAGATTGTGATAGTTTATAGGATCATGGAACTGTTACTTATTTTAATCCTCTGTTCAGAAACAGTATCGGAAACAAATTTATTGCCCAGGCCTTGCAAATATAATGTAAAAACATTTCTTCTTTGCAAAAGATAATTATGTAGACGTGCAGGAGCACCCTATTCTTACTCGTCCCTTCCGTTTGAAGAGAATCCTTGCATCCAGCCAGCTCTGGGATCACAATAAAGAATTCAAATAATACGATTTTCCTTTACAAGGTAATAGGCAGCTGATACGCAATTAATGAAAAATCATGATATAATCACGAATCAGTCCGAAAATTTCCAATGCAAACAGAGCTGCCATCTCATCATAATTGTTGTTCCTTCACATCTGTTTTTTGCTATAAGAGCATCTACTTCTGCCAATGAGAACACCAGATTATAAATGCCAAAATATTTTTTTTAATAAATTGTTATTTCATGGGATGTGAGCGCCAGCGTTTGTTACCTGTTCCGAATTGCCCTTAAGGAGGTGGTTTCATGAACAGCAGCAATCCATGTGCTGCAGGTACAACCTCAGTGCTATCAGGTGGGGGCCTCCATGCTTTAGCACCAGTAACATGGAAGGAAAGGGGATAAACTGAGGATGGTGCTTGGCTTGGAGGGATCCATGCAGGTGCTGGTGTTCCGATGTATCTGCTGCCCATGTGCTTCTTGGCAGCAGAGGTGGCGGGCTTAAAAAGATTACGAGGAATTTCATCAACTGGAGGCTGGCGAATCTGTAGCATTCTGTGCCCAAGAGGGTTGCAGAGACGCAGGGATTGAATATGTTTAAGGCCGGGGTCGATGGATCACTAGATATTAAAAAAAATATTAAGACATATGGGGGTAATGCAGAAGAATGGCGTTAAAATAGGAGATCAGCCATGATCTAGTTGAATAGTGGAGCAGGCTCGATAGGCTGAATGAGGTGCTCCTCCTCCTTTATTCCAATATTCCTATGTTTGGAAGATGCTGTCAAAGGAGCCTTTGCAAGGTTCTTCAAAATGTTGTGCAGATGGTACGCTCTGCTATCTTTGTGCAGGGACTGAATGTTTAAGCTGGTGCCAATCAAGCAGACTGATTTGTCCTGGATGATGTTTGGCTTCCTGAGTGTTGATGCACTCATCCGGGAAAGTGGAGAACATTCTATCACACTTTGGAACTGTGCTTTCTAAATGGTGGGCCGGCTTTGGCGAGTCAGGTGGCAAAATACTCGCCTGGGAATTCCTCGCTTCTGAGCTACTCTGTAGGAACACCATTTACCTAACTTGTCATGTTAAGCTTCAGAGCAAGGGTACACCCGCGATATTGATTGTGGGAGATTTAGCAGGGGATATTATACCGTGGAAATTCAAGTGCTGTTGGTTAGATTTCCCCTTGTTGGAGATGGTCAATGACTGACCATGCCACTTGTGGAAGCAAAACTGTGCACCAGAGATCAGGTTATTCCTGAGTCAATCCTCTTGACAGGAGTGCCAAGGCACACTCCCAAATATTACTGGTCATTGAGAGTATACTGATGGGGCAGTTATTAACCAGAATTGCTTTGTCCTATTTTTCTCTTTGCACGGCACCTGGGCAATTTTTCACATTGACTGGTGGCTACCAATGTTGTAGATCAAGTGGCCTTCGTTCCTTGAGAATGTGAAATTGGTTTGAGTGAGAACATGCTTCTGGGATATTCTTTTAAGTAGGTGCAACGTGGTCCCCTCCTGCATTCTATCCGTATATTCTTGAGGTGAACCTAATAGAAATTCGTCAAATACCGGACCATAAATCTGGAGGCCCCTTGCCCTATCTCTTATATGCCAGCCCTTTATATTTCATTCGCAGAATTGCATTTTGCAGCCGATCCGATACCATTTTTTTATTGCTACATCCAAGATAAATTACAAAACCAAGCATTACATCAAATAATGTTGGAACTACATTTCTGCTTCATGAATGTTTAGTTTGCAGGCTTTTGAAAAAGGCACCGCCTGATGTTACTTGTACCTGTTGATTTAAGGTTTTTCCGGCATTTGGTCAATTCTGCAACCACAAAAGGGCGACATGAAACAAGATTTTGCTTTACAACGGGAATAGGCAGCTCACACATATTTAGGCACACATCATAATATAATACCAAACGAATCCTAATATTTCAAAACATAAGTATAATTGAAATTCGAACAGAATTGAAGTTCTGTGATGAAAAGTGTTGGCACTCACCATCTGCTTTTGCTTTCAGTCCGTCTTCTGTTATGGGCAAGGTCAGATGAAAAAAAACGCACAAAACATTCTTCTTAGTGTTACAATCGAGACGGGAGTAATGCATTGTCAATTCATTCCTGTTACTCTGTAGGTCATTAAAAAAATATGAAACGTTTCCCACCTACCGTAAATTAACCAAATTGAACACTTTATTAAGCCTCCAGAATAAATAAAATACCGAACAATTACCGTTCAACCCGTAACATATTAACCAATTATCAACAGACTACATCTTAAAAACTATCGAGATAATCCTATGCCTAAAAGCCTTTTTAAAAATGTTATTCTAACCTTGATGCAGAGACAGATACATTGAAAAACCAACTGTTCAAAGGGTTAAAAATTATGTTTCTTAGTAATAAAAAAGTTGCTGGTTTGTACGTCCTGGTGATTTATATTCCAGGTTGGTGATGTGTTCCAGAATAGAATGATCAGATTCCACTCAAAGTCTCCAGGCGAATTCGACGAAAGTCTTTAAGGGATAGGGGCTTAAAGCACGTCGGTTGCAGCAGGCATCACACATCTCGTTCAACAAGGAGTACAGCAACAAGTTTATTTGGATTTTGAAATTGGTGGTCTTTCAAAACACAGTTTACTGAAAATTCGGACAAATACAAACAGACAACAGAGAGTCACTTCTGAGGCAAAGACCTGTTACAGTTTGCAAGTAAAAAACAAAACAGAATTTGCTACCTGCAACAATGCAAATTTTATATTCCAAGGTATTCATTTCCCCTCCTTTGGCAATAAAGAACCATAAACCAAAGTAGAGTTTTGTGCTAGGAGAGAAGGATCCTTCTTTCAGTAAGCATGCTATGCTGGTTCCAGTTACAACGATGAAAGCCACCCATTGCACACAGTCAAAAGTTACAATGCAACACGAGAAATCCTCGCTCTCCTGATTTTGGCTAGGAAACAGGTGCAGCTGCTGGCGTACTGTGCCACCTAGTTTTAAAGTGAAACTCTTTTTAAATACGTCTTAAAGACACACTGTTTTTAAACAGAGTAGAAGGAATACAGTTCCATAACAACTCCGTCCTTGGTGAAATGAAACGCCATTCGTAAAATGCGTTTCATTTCAATGCATCCAGAAACGGGAAAAAACTCTCTCAACATACTTTTGCATTCATGTCCCCATTCAAGTGACCGATAATTAACAGAATGTTTCTTTGCATCGTCAATATTCACGTGGCTTGACAAGGTTTAAGTTCGTGACACAGTGTCTGTGATCACATTACCTTTCCACGAAATATGTGCAATCTTCACATGATGAGGCTCTGACAATAAATTCTATCTAAACATTTTGACTTCATTATTTTTTTTAATTTGAGCCATCCAGCCCGAAGCAACCACCCCCCCCCCCAAACATAGTCTTCCAGTTGTTTCCTTTTTACAATCCAAGTGTCCCACTGCACCATCACCTCAGCTAGGTGAGCTGCACAGTTCGGAAAACTGTCCACTAATGGGTTCACTATTCTCTGAGAGTTTTTTCCAGTATCCATTAACTTGTGTGGTATCACTTCATACAGAAAACCCTGCCCAGTGTAACAACAACAGATTCTTCCTTATCTTGGACATTTAAAGGAATTTGACAATATTTCTTCAACACATTTACCTCAATACGGTCCATTGTGTTGCCCACTCTGTCCATACAGATTTCGAAACAAGCAATTTGGTAGGCGTCTGTCTTCGTTAGTGCATTGACTTTTCTGCAGTCTATGCATAGTCTGGTTGACCCGTCAGATTTCGGCACTAAGACTACTGATGAAATCCAACTGCATTGACTTAGTTCCATTAATTTTATCAGCATGTGTTGGAGTGAAAGGCCAGCTACCCGACCCGAAACCGACGACTTGTGTCGGGTTCAGGTCGGATCGGGTTGCACTTCCCTGTCCAGCATTCGGGCTCGGGTCGGGCCGGATTCAAATGGCTTCACTGTTAATGTATTTTTTTGACTGGCAAGTTAGTTTTGTTACAGTTATTTTAAGGTTGTGCAGATCAGCAACGAAGTTAAAAAAGGAAGGTAAGTTAACTGATGGTCGGGTCGGGTCGGCCACGGAAAAAACAAAATTGAAGGACTCAGGCCGGGTCGCTCTCGGGTGGGATGTGGTTCTGTTGAGTTCGGGTTGTTTTTTTCTGAAGACCCGAGCCGGCCTTTGATTGGAACTCTGTTTTTAATTGAGTCTGTTATTCTGTACCTCAACAATAATGGTATTTTTTTCAAAACAACGAATCCACTATACCCACATTATGTGTGGATAAGGTTGCATATTCCAGCGTATCCCTGCAGACTTTTTTAAATGTTGTGAAAGCCTCGTTCGTTCTTCACGTTGTGTTGCACCTCAGTGCAAACCATTGTTTTTTCTAATTTTCCGAGCAATTCTGCATTCGCTAACTGGATAGTTGGAGGTTCAATATGAGAATTGTCTACGTCTTCTTCTGCCTCATTCTCGCTGTCCTTTCCCTTCACAATGGTTCCCATTACCTGACATACCTGTACTGACATATGCTTCTCCATGCGATAATATTGCTTTAACATATTAAAGTGACACAACCATTTCTTCTTCAGGTGTTCCGGGGTGTCACTCAAGGTTTCTACCTTACCCACTATTTTGATCACTTTAAACGGTAACAACGCCAATTGTTCATCCCCTGGTTGAAAATTACGGGTCTTTGCATTCTTGTATGTCATTTTTTTCATATTGGTATGACATGCTTTAAGAACGCTTTTTGAGTCTTTCTCGGAACACAGATACATATTCTACAATCGAAGATTCATTCCTTTGTTCTAAGGATTTGTCTTTGATTGGTTTTAAAGGCCTCTTACTTCATGTCCATAAAGTCGTTCAAAGGGACAAAAACATGCAGACTCATTCGGTGAAATTCTGGTGGGAAATAAATTAAAGTCTAGCCCTTTAGCCAAGTCGTTGGATATTCGTGACAGTATGTTCTAATCATTGTTTTGAGAATTTGGTGGTACCTCCCTAAAGCTCTTGGGACTGTGGGTGGTATGCCGAAGATTTCAACTGTCCAATACCCAAATTGTCCATGACTTCTTGAAATATCTTCGACAACAAATTAAAACCTTTATCCGATTGAACTTCAAGTGTTAATCCATATTTTGTAAAGAATTGGGTTTACTTTTTACTACTATGTTAGCAGTAATTGTCCACAAAAGAAGGGCCGATGGAAATCCAGTCGCCATATCATGCTCGTAAGTATGTATTGATGTTCTGCTTTTCTTTTTGCCAAGGATCCTACATATTCTACCATTAGCCTGCTAAATGGGTCATCGATCACTGGTATGGGAATTAGTGGTGCCATTTTTATACTAGGTTGACGTTCTCCCACAATTTGACATGTGCAGCATGTACTACAAAACGGCCTCACGTCCTTTGTAAGATCTGGCCAATAATAAAGTGACTTACGTGTGATTGAGTCTTCCAAACTCCCCCACCGCCGCCACCACCCACCTACCCCCCCCCCCCCCACCCCCACGTCCTGCAAAATGAATTCCATGTGCTAATCTTAATGATTCCTAGCGATATTTAGATGGCACCACTATGTGTTTAACAACTTCGTCTGCAGGTCTATGAGGCAGTCTCCATTTCATCCTCAAAACTCCGTTTTCCACATAATCGCATTTTGGAACTCCTTTGCCTTTGCGTCTTTCAGAGCTGTCAGTGCTATTCTGTATATCTCTGGATCAGCTTGCTGTGCTGCAATTATAGAAGATATGTTAAACATCTATTTTGTATTATCTAAATCCCAAATAATGTTTCAGATTCTCAGCTACCTGTTTGTTGTGTCACTTTTACCTCCAACAATGAGTCCTGTTTAGACATTACTCAGGTGACTACAAATACAGGATATATTCGTGCAACTTGTTCCTGTAATTGTTCTGTTTCTCCAACCTCTCTTGGTTTCTCCGTAATTATAAGAGATACTGATTCTTTTCATCCAGCCAAATCATTCCCCAGGAGTAGATCAATCCCCTCTACTGGTAAACTGTGGACAACTCCTACTGTTACCACACTTTAAGTGAACTTTATTTAAAGATACGGGTATATACTCCCCTCCTATTCCATTACCAAAAACTTTAGCGTTGAGGGCGCTCTCTAGTGGAAACGTTATAGCTTTCCCCAGCAAGAGTGTTTGGGTTGCTCCTGTATCCCTGAGCATAATGATAGGTTTTCCTTCCACACTTAAATAATATGGGGTTAATTTCTCCACGGAGATGAATTCGTTGATACTTTCAGGTATCTTGTATTTAATCTCTACACTGACTTTAGATTTTGTCTCTGGTTTTATAGCCATGATAAATCTACAGCCTGGTCGGCTGTACTCTCAGTCATAGCTCTTTTCTCTGCATTAGATTTGTGTACCCCAACAAGTCCTGTGGGCTTACCTGGCAGTTCCAGCTCTCTGAACGAAGATGACCCGTTTTGTGACAATGATAGTACTTTGAATCGCGGACCTACTCCTACCCTCAGAATCACCCTTTCTGGCCTGAGGAGGTGGCCCTGGGGCATTCCCAGCTGTTAAATTTTGTCCCGAGCAACTTGCATTCCAGTCACTCACCCAATTTATAAACTTCCCGGGTTTATGGGTGTGACAGACAAAAGGTTTTGGCTTATTCACAAGCTCAAAATCATCATCAATTTCCGCTGCTTGCCTAGCTATCAAAACTTGTGGGTTATCTGCATGAGTTATCACTACTGAAGGAATTGAATAATTAAGCTCTTCCATGAGAATCAATTCTCTAAGTTCTCAGATTTGGCTTCCATCTTTAATGTCCGTATGCAACGGTCAAAATTAATTTGCTTCACTCTCTCAAATTCTACATATGTCTGTCCAGCCAATCTCTGTAAATTGCAGAAATGCTGATGGTAAGCTTCAGGGACTGTCATACGCAGTGAGAATAGCCTTTTTTGCCATCTCAGAATCTGCAGAAGCCTCTTCAGGAAGAATGAGTAAATTTCATGAGCTCTGCCTAGCAATCTTCTTTGCATAAGCAGTGTCCCACTTTCCTTTGGTCATTAGATTTGTTTGTCTGTTCTTTTTGAAAAGGTGTGTTAAATGCCTCTACGTCACATTTCTCAAAGTTAGTAAGAGCTCGTATGAATTTAAACAGCTTTTTCCCTGAGTCCTGAACTGAATTAAGATTCCTTCTGACCAGAACGTTCCTTAGTTTCAAACCTACCCCTTCTGCAGTTCCATCTCTCTTAATTTAAATCCTCTTTCCTCTCTTTTACTCCGAAATGTTCTCTCTTTTTACCCTTTCCTCCGTTCCCAATTCAAGTTTTCTTAATTCTTTATCAGCATCAAGTGTGTTTACATTTCCAACTGAATCTTAACCAATACCACTGCATCACTCTCTGACTTATTATCTTCTTCTTCCAGTTCTTTCAGTTCTCGATGTTGGATTATTACATCAATTATCACGACCTTTTTGGCACCTGATTTCAACTCTGGCCTCAGTTTTGCTGCCAGATCAGTTAGTTTAAACTTTGTTAAAGTTATCAAGTCATGGAGGGACACATTCCCCTTTCCCAGAAACTCTGCTGCAACTATTGATGCCATTCTGATGATACAGCCGCTACACTAACATACAAGAAAGCTGGTTCATATGTTTTTCTTTCAAATTATTAGTCCCCTTATAATTCACGGATATGGTTTTGGATTTAGAATGGATCCCCGACAATCAAGAACAATTAATATGATCGCAGTCACATATTAATGTGTAACGACAAAGGTGGGAGTCGTCCCATTACACTGCATTAGTAAGGTTTCCCACGTACCAGAAATTAGCCAAATTAAACTATTTTAACGAGGCAGATTAAAAACAGGCTAAATCAAGTATCTTACAACAACAATAAATTATATATGTATTAATAAGCTGCACCTTAAAGCCGATTGAGGTAAACCTATGTCAGTTTATTCTAGCCAACCTTCATGCACACACACACACACACATGCATTCAAAACCAATGGTTAAATGATTTTAAAATGATGTTTCTTAGGAATAATTAAGAAGCTGGTTTGTAAGTCCTGGTGATGTATGTTCCCGGTTGGTGAGGTGTTCCAGAGTAGAATAATCAGATGTCACTCGACGTTTCCAGGTCGATTCGACAAGCAGCCATTTCGGGAGTTCAAATCATTTCTGTTGCAGTACAGGCCAGACAGTTCTTTCAACAAGAAGAAGTCTACTTGGATTTTAAATTGATAGTTTTTCAGAAGAAATTTCACTGAAATTTCCAGCAAACACAAACAAAAAACAGGGTGTCTCTTCTGTGGCAAAGACCTCTGAGTGTTTGGAAGTAAAATATATGTATAATTTTATTCCTCCAACAATGCAAATGCTCTTTTCCAGAGTTTTCTCCCTGCTTAGGCAATACACAGCTGTAGACTAAAGTAGATTTCTTCTGCTTGCAAAGAGGGCTCCTTCCTCAGTAAGCATGCTTCACTCGTCTCAAGTTGAAACAGGTTAAAGCCAGTCATTTCACACAGTCAAAAGATACAATGCAACATGTGACCTCCTCTCTCTCATGCTGTTGCCAAGCAAACAGGTGCAGCTACTGGAACACTGTGCCCATTAGTCTTAAAGACGCTCTTTTTTAACAGAGGAGGAAAGAAAGTTGCATGTTATTAGTCTTGGAGATTATTTAAATATTTATGAGAGATAATTGCTTCCTGCATAATTCTTTAAGCTTGATGCCACAGGCTCATAAATCCCTCATATGCATGCAATTATCGTTCATTCAAGAGTGTACAACTCAATATCAGAAACGATATCAGAATATCATCATACTTTCTGGACAACGGTACATACTATATTATGAAAGGGCTCCAAATTTTTCTTGGGTTGTCGTGAGAAAGCAGGTATATTATCTGTTGCGAGATGTACCACCTCCGCTACTGAGTTTCAGTGAACACATCGGACATTCCATTCTGAGCCGAGAAGCACGTCAGATGGTCAGCTGAAAAAGGTGTCTCATCGTTGAACTGTAACCTTTCTACTCTGCCATGTCCTAACCTATCGGTATATGGACAAAAAAAGGAATACATCAAGCAACAAACAAATACAGTTGCTTCAATATTGCGTTTGAAATTCTACCAAGAAATGTAGAGACCCAAGTGACTAGCAAGTAATCAAGAACAGAAAGAAATTAGCATTATAAAAAGTAGCTCTGGAAAAGACAATGGCACTGAAATTTATTATATCCGCTCGACATGATGATCTGCATCCAATAGTGTTGAAAGTGGTCACAGTACAGATAGCGATGCGTTGCCCTCTTCAAAGTTCTATAGATTCTGGAAAGGTTCCTGTAGATTGGAAGGTTAAAATGCCACCTGGCCTTTTAAGAAATGTGGAGGGAAGGAAACGGGCTACAAATTACCATGGTAGCGTGGCATCAATAGTCGGAAAATGCTGGAATATGTCATGAAGGATGTGCTAACTGCACACTGGATAATAGTGGTAGAATTGGGCAGAGTCAACATGGATTTATGAAAGGTAAATCATGTTGAAAACCTGTTAGAGCTATTGTAGGATGTAACTGACAGAATTGACAAGAGGAAACCAGTGGATGCGGTGTGTTTGGATTTTCAGATGGCTTTCGATAAGGTTCCAACAGCAGGATACTAAACACAATTAGCGCACATGTAATTGCGAGTAATATACTGGCATTGCTTGAGAATGATTTAATTGATGGAATACAGACTTTGGGAATAAATGGGTCGTTCTCAGGTTGGCAGTTTGGGACTAATGAGGTACCATAAGGATCATTGCTTGGGCTGTAACTATTCACAATCTATATAAATTATTTGGATCAAAAGCAGAAAGTGCTGGAAATCGCAGAAGGTCAGGTAACATCTGTGAGAGAGAAACAGAGTTAACGGTTCAGGTCATTGAAAGGTCTACACGATATACAGCGAGAAATGATCTGATCAGGGTAATCATTGCCACGCAGGATGCCTTTCTTTCCCTTATTTGAACATCAAGCTTGCATGGAGAGCCAATGACTCATCTAACCCATACTTATGGGTTTACTGATAATGCCAACCTTATATCCCGTGGAACTGTAAGAATTCCAAGCCTGTATTGCCCAGTGAAGGCAGGCTTGTGGTAGACCTTAGTAGAGAGTCCTTAGCTGATTTCTCAACTAGTATGTCAAGGAAAGGGGGCTCATTTGAGTGCTTCATACCAAAGGCGAATTTGGTAGGATGGAGCCCATTAAGACGTGTAAGGTAAATATTACAGCCAGCTGCGGAATAAAATATAACAAACCTATCATCTACATATGGAAAATTTGAAATTGTTAAGACGTTAGGTGTCATTCCCTCAAAGGACGTTTCTCACGGAATGCACCAAAACCTTTTGCGACAGATGGGCCTGGAGCAGAACCCAGGGCGACATCATGTCTTTAAAGCAGATCTAAACTAAGTGACAAATAAGTGAAAAATAAGCCAACATAAGTGACAGCCATTTGCTGGTTCATTTCTCAGCGCAACGCCTTGACCAATCAGAGTCAAGCGGTCTTGTTTACATCTCAATGTTTGGCAATTACCCATCAGTCACAATAAATTGGTGCATTCTCCACGGCAAATCCTGTACCAATCAGAGTCCACTTGCCAACCAATCATCACTCTTCTCATACGGTATAAAGATGCTGCTTTCCCTTACAATGGCATTCTTTCAATTTGTCCTGATGAGTGTAAGACGTAAAGCTTCGATGAAATGTCTCTGTTTACAGAAATGCACATGCAAAATTCTTACAGGGCTTGACAGCGTAGACGCAGTAAGAATTTTTCCCCTGGAAAAGGGATCTAGACCATAGGGCACCGTTTCTGGATAAGCGGTCGGCCATTTAGGCCAGACATGAGATGGAAATTCTCCACACAGAAAGTTGTGAATCTTTGGTGTTCTCTACCCTGGAGTGCTGTGGAATAATTCAAGACAGAGATGGTTAGATTTTGCTACATGTAAACAGAGCTAGGTTAGCGGGATCGTGTGGGGAAATGGCATTGAGGTAGAATTCAGACACGAAGTATCAGAAAGTTGGAGCAGGCTCGAGCGACGAAATTCCTACTCCTGCTCCTCGATGCTATATTGCTAATGCTCCGTCCAGGATTGTCGTCATATTTGAATTGAGGCTGAGAGCAAAAAGGACATACTCTGAATATTAGTACTTGAGAATAAGTTTTGTTAATGATCTAGGTTTGCCAGGGTATTTACCAAAATGTACCAGATTCTGGGTGCGAGTGGCTTATGGGATGAACAGCAGTGCATGAGGCGACAGGAGATGAAGAAGGACCAGCAGAAGGTGACCAGTGAAGATCGACGGAGTTCAGTGTTAGAGTAACAAGACACTGAGCTAGCTTGAATTGAATGAGGTTACAGAGGAAATAAGTGTGAATGACGTGAAAGGAGTTCAACACGAGTGTGAGAATAGCTGAATGTGATTATTACTAGACCACAATTAGTGAATTTCAAAGATAACAGGGATGATAAGATAATGGAATGAAGCAAATTAGCAAACTACCATAGTATTTGCTTGTGCTCACGTTTATTGGAATTGAAAGAGTGGAGTTGTCAAATTTAGGAATAATCAAAACATTTAGGAAATTTTCAGTTATTGATGTTCAGATGCAGGTCGTGGACAGATATTGTAAGATAAAGTGGAACTAAACCATCAATGTAGTGGCAAAATGTGGTGTTCACAATTTCGCTCATGGTCATTAGTACTCTGAGACTATGTATAGACTGGTTTGGGCAAAGGAGAAAGTGGGCGTTCATTGCATTAGAGCCCATTTTCCCTAATGTACCTGTCAATTATTCATCCACCCAACCTTTATATGGCGTTCCTTGTTTTGTTTTCGGTGTTCATGGCTTTGTAAGCTGCAGATCGCTCTGTTGGAATTCTCTCTACGACGTGTTTTCTAAATAGCTGGGAAAGGAGCGGTAGAGTTTACAGAACATCTCTGTGCCATGTAGTTGCATAATTCTAGGCGAGGTACACCATGCCTGAAGAACCTAGAAATGATTAACTTTTAGATTAAGTTACTGGAGTGGAAATCCCTCTCTGTGGTACCACAATACAGAATGTAGCTTCTTGCCTCCCTGTTGTATGTCCCAGCTGATATTCACAACCCATTGCAAGAAAATGCATTTTATATCAGGATGGAAATTCTAATCGCAGTCGATTTGCTACCATGGTACACGAGATACCATCTGAAACTGATTTATTTCACATGAATTCCATCAAGGAATAATGGACATACATTTCTTCTTCATCAGACTTAGTTATATAGACATGCAAGTACAAACTGTTATGACTCGTACCTGATTTTTTAAAAGATTCCTGGCATTTAGCCAGCTCTGGAAGCACAGCAGGAATAAAAATAATATGATTTTTATTTGAAAGTAATAGGCAGCTGATACAAATTCAGTCAAAAATCATAATATAATCATTAAACATTCTGTCAATTTCAGGCATTGCCTTGACAAAATGATTTTTGACACTTACCGCCTGTTTTAGCTTTAAGTGCATCTTCTGCCATTGAGAAGAACACATAAAAATGCACAAATTAATTTTTTTTCGATATGCTGTTCATTCATGTGTTGTGAGCCTCTTTGGCAAGTCTAGTCCTTGTTGCCCACTTCTTATTACACTCGAGATGGTGTCCTGAGTGTACTGTAGCAATCCGTGTGCTGTTAGTACACCTCCTACTATCAGGTAGAGTGTTCTATGTTTTTTCACTGAACAACAAGGAAGGGACGCCGATAATGCTAGGATGGTGCATGGCTCGGAGGGGATTGTGCACGTGGTGGAGCTCCCATGTAGCTGCTGTCCATGTACTTCTACGTGGTAAATGTGGCGGGTTTGCAAAGATGATGAGAAATGTCTTCAACTACAGGATGATAAATCTGCGAAATTCTCTACCTATGAGGGCTGTGGAGAATCAATCATTGAGTACGTTCAAAACAAGGATCGATATGTTTCTCGATATTAACGATATCAAGGGATATGGGTGTCATGCAGGAAACTGGCTTTGGGTAGATCAGACATGATTTGCTTCAATAGTGGAGCAGGATCAATGGGTTGAATGGCCTATTCCTGCTCCTATTTCCTATGTTTTTATGTTTGGAAGTCACCTCAGCATTTCTTGTACGTTGTGCAAACTTCTGCCTTTGTGCAGCGAGTGGATGGTGCCGATCAAGCAGGCTGATTTGTCGCAGATGGTGTCAGACTTCCTTAGTGTTGTCCGGGCAAGTGGAGAGCATTCTATCACACTACTCAGTTGTGTTTTTTTTAATTCTGGGCAGGCTTTGGCGAGTCAGGGGGCGAATTACTCGCAGCAGAATTCCTAGCCTCTGAGCTGCTCCCTAGGCATAGCATTAATATAACTGGTCCAGTTAAGCTGTTGGTCAATGGGAGCCCCCATAATATCAATGGTGGGAAATTTAGCGAGAATAACAGCGCTATGGAAAGTCAAGGGGAGTTTATTATATTTTCCCTTGTTCGAGATGTTCATTCCATGGCCAAGCCCCTGGCGGAAGCAAAGCTGGTCATCAGAGATCAGGTTTTTCTTGAGTCAATGCCTTCTCTCACTTCACTGATTGTTTCGAGTGTACTAATGCGGCTGTAATTGGTCAGCATGGATTTGCCCTGTTTTCTGTTTTGTGTAGAGGACATCTAGGCACATTTCGACCATGACTGGTGGATACCAGTGTTATAGATCAAGTATACTCAATTCCTGTAGAAGCCAAATTTATGTGCAGGGATAATACGCTTCCTGAATAATATTTTAAGTAGGATGAAGCGTGTTCCCTCCTACATAAAATCCTGATATTTATGAAGTTACCTAAATAGGAATTCATCAAATATGGTACCATAAAACTGTAGGTACGCTGCCCTGTATGTTATATGTCAACCATACAAAACTTATTCACGGAAAAAAAGAATAGAATACCGGTCAGAATTGCATTTAGCATCGAATTCGATACAGTTTTTTCTGTGCTACCTCCAAGATAACTTTCTACCTCAAGCATTACATCAATCAATGTTGGTAACACATTTCTGCTTCATAAATGTTGAGTTTACAGGCGTTTGAAACAGGGACCCCCTAATGGTATCATACCTGATGATTTCAGAGATTCTCGGCATTTGGTCAATTCTGGAACCACAAAGGAAAACATGAAACACAGTTTTGCTTTGAATAGTCAATCTGCAGCTCACACATAATCAGTAAAAAAAATCATAATATAATATCAAATGTATCATAATGTAACCGAACAAAAAAAACTGACATTAGAACATGATTGAAGTTCAGTGATAATTGTTAGCACTCACCGACTGTTTTGGCTTTCAGTCCATCCTCTGTTATTGGCAATAGGAGATAAAACAAATGCGCAAAGTAATTATTCTTATCCCTGGAAATTATTTAAATATTAATTCGAGATCTTTGCTTCTGGCACAGTATTTTAAGCTTGGTTCCCCTCATATTTACGCCCTCGTAAAGCCCTCATATTTATGAAAAGATCATTTGCTCAATATGTCGACCACAAATGATCAGATACTTTCTCATAATCTCATCAAATGTATTGTCTGGATAACAGGGCATGAAATATTCTGGTCAATTAACGGGCTCCAAATTAGTCTTGGTTCTCGTGACAAAGGAGATATATTAAGTACTGCACAATGCATCCCCTCCACTATCCATTTCCAGTGGTATCAGCAGAACCTGAATATTGAGCCGAGGAATACCTCAGCCGGCCAACTGAAGCAGGTGTCTCATCATTTTACTATGAAGTTTGTACTCTGTCATTTTATAACTGCTCTCTATATAGACAAAGAAAGTAATACATAGAGCACCACACAATTAAAATTGTTTTCAACATTGCGTCTGAGGAGACTGGGCCTTTATTCTCTAGAGTTTAGAAGAATGAGAGGTGATCTCATTGATGCATGCATAATTCTTAGCAGGGTCGACAGGGTGGATGCAGGGAGGATGTTGTGATGAAACATAGGTTTAATAAGCTTAATTAGGTAGAATTTAGATATAATTAATACATTATACCTTTTAGAATTAAATATTGAATAAATGGTCAGTTTTCAAGACTCAATGAATTCCCCTTTTAAGAGAAGAGTTAAAAAGGATGATAGACATCCTTCTTACAATAGATTGTGAATCAGAAACACCTATTAATTAAAAAAAAACAACCTATTACAAGGTCTTCCAAGGCCTCTGCTGTAATTGAATTAGGAGATGAAACAACCTGGGACATCTTATGTTTGGTCAGTAGTGATAACCATAAACTGAATTAGTTGTTAATGTTAGCGATATGGACAGACTGACTCAAAAGGATGGTACAAGGAACCATAGAAAAGACAATTACAGATGGTAAATTACAAAATGAAGATGTACTTATAAAAACAGATGCCAGGTAAATCCAATTACAAACACGTCGACGAGATAAAATCTCACACCTTCAAGAGCATAGAATTTCCAACAGATACGTTAAGTGGGAATGGTAGCTAATGATATTACCATATATGTATCGCAAAGGCAGGGAAACACACACTGAAAGGTATCAACTGCATTCTAATAGATGCAATCGGGAGGGAATTGCTCTGGTAGTCCTCAGAATCGACAATGGACACCATGATGTCTTAGGGCATGACGACAAACACGGCAAGGAAATATCCTCCAGATTACTGCCTACCATTTCCACAAAACCCTGCCCTAAGCTGATGAATCAGTATGCTTCCATGTTGAACACAACTTGGAGGAGACACTGAGGGTGGCAAGGGCCCAAAACCTACTATGGATGGGCGATTTTAATTTCCACCACCAAGGGTGGCTCGGTAGCACCACTACTGGTCGAGCTCAAAAGAACATAGCTGCTAGACTGGGTCTGCGGCATGTGGTGAGGGAACCAACAAGAGGGACAAACATACTTGACCATGTCCTCATTAATCTGCCTGCCACAGATCCATCAGTTTATGACAGTGTTGCTAGAAATGAGCTCCACACAGTCCTTGTCGAGACGAAGTCCCGTCTTCAGGTTAAGGATATCCTCCATCGTGTGGTGTGGCATTACCACTGTGCTAAATAGGATAGATTTCGACCAGATCTAGCAATGCAAAACTTGGATCCACGAGGCGCTGTGGGCCATCATCAGCAGCAAAATTCTACTCAACCACAATCTGCAACCTCATGGCGCGGCATATACCCCTCTCTACCACTGCCATTAATCCGGGGATCAACCCTTTTTCAAGGAAGAGTGCAGGTGGATACGGCAGGTGTGGAACCAGGCATACATAAAAGCGCGATGCCAACCTGGTGAAGCTACAAGCCAGGAGTAACTCAATACCAAACAGTGTAAGCAGCATGCAATAGACAGAGTTAAGTGATCCCAGAACCAAAGGATCAAATGTATGTTCTGCAGTCCTGGCACATCCAGTCATGAATGATGGTGCACAATTAGGCAATTAACTGGACGAGATGACTCCACAAATATCCCCACCCTCAATGATGACGTAGCCCAACAGATTAGTGTAAAAGATAAGGCTCAATCATTTGCAACAACCTTCAGCCAGAAGTGCCGAATGGATGATTCATCTCAGCCTCCTCCTGAGCTGTGCAGCATCACAGATGCCAGTCTTCGGTCAATTTGATTCACAACGTGTGATATCAACACAAGACTGAAGATACTGTTTCTTCAAAAGCAACGGGTCCTGACAACATTCCAGCAATAGTACTGAAGCCCTGTGCTCCAGAATTTGCCATGACACTAGCCAAGCTCTTCCAATGCAGCTAGAACACTGGCATCTACCCGACAATGTGGAAAATTGCCCATGTATGTCCTGTAGACAAAAAGGAGGACAAAACCAACCCGGCCAACTACCGCCCCTTTAGTCCACTCTCAATCATCAATAAACTGATGGAATGTGTCGATGATTGTGCAATCAAGCAGCACTTGCTTGGCAGTCACCTGCTTAGCGACGCTCAGCTTAGGTTCTTCCAGGGCTCCTGAATTCATTATAGCCTTAGAGCAAAACTGGACAATAAAACTGAACCCAAGAGGTGATGTGAGAGTTACTGCCCTTGACATCAATGCAGTATTTGACCGAGTCTGGTATCAAGGAGCCCTAGCAACACTGGACTGAATGGGAATCGGGGGTAGACTCTCCACTGGGTGGAGTCATACCAAGCGCAAAGGAGGATGGTTGTGGTTGTTAGCGGTCAATCATCTCAGCCAACACTGCAGAAGTTCCCCAGGGTAGTGTCCTTGGTCCAACCATCTTCAGCTGCTTCATCAATGACCTACCCTCCATCATAAGGTCAGAATTGGGCATATTCGCTGATGATTGCACTATGTACAGCATCGTTCGCCACTTCTCAGATTCTGAAGAAGCCCGTATAGAAATGCAACACGGCCTGGACAATATCCAGGCTCGGCTGATAAGTGGCAAGTCACATTGGCATCACACAACAACCTGCCAATGACCATCTCCAGCAAAAAAGAATCTAACCCTCTCCACTTGACATTCGATGGCATTACGATTGATGGATCTCCTATTAACAAAATTCTGGGGTTACTATTGTCCAGGAGCTGAACTAGAGGAGCCATATAAATGCCAAGGCTACAGGAGCAGCTCAGAGGCTGGGAATCCTGCACGAGTAACTCACCTCCTGACTCTCCAGATTCCATCCAAATTCTGCAACGCATAACTCAGGAGTATGATAGAATGCTCTCCACTTGCCTGGATGGGTGCAGCTCCTACAACATTCAAGGAGCTAAACACCATCCAGGATAATGAGGCCCACTTGATTGGCACAATAATTCACTCGGTCCAGCACCGACACTCAGTGTGTACCATCTAAAAGATGCACTGCAGCAACACACCAAAGCTGCTGAGGCAGCGCCTTTCAAATGCACGACCTCCACCACCTGGAAGGAGAAGAGCAGCAAATGGCATGGAAACACCACCACCTGCAATTTTGGCTCCAAGCAACTTACCATCTCGACTTGGAACTCTACCTCTGTTCCTTCACTGTCGCGAGGTCAAAATCCTGAAAATACGTTCGTTACAGCAATGTGGGTGTACCTTCATAACATGGACTGCAGCGGTTCAAGAAGGCAGCGCACAACCACATTGTCAAAAACAATTAGGGATGGACAATAAATGTTGACCTATCCAGTGACGCCCATCTCCCAGGAACGAATAAAAACACATTTATTCTAATAGCACGATTGCAGCTGTCGAATCTGGTTCGAACAAAAGCGTGGAGGAAACATTCTGCAGGTGATGTACAGGTGCAGGTCGTGGACAGAGACGGGAGATTTTAAAGGAAAGGAACTTCACCATCTTTGTTCTGGCAGGATGCAGGTTCACAATTTCAGCTCCTTGTCAATATTATTCTGAGATTGTGTACAGATTGGTTTGGCTTTAGGGGAAAGTGGGCGTCTATTGCATTGGAGCTCATTTCCTCTCATGCACCTGTCAAATAATCACCTACTTTTTATATGGCATTCCGTGTGCTATTTTTTAGGCACCCATGCCTTATGAACCTGCAGAGTGCTCTGTTGTAACTCTCCATTCTATGTCTCCAAAATAGCTGGGGAAGGAGCAGTAAACTGAGTATCATTTATCTGTGTTGTTTCAATGCATAATTCCAGGCAGTTATACCCTGCCTGAAAAAGTCAGAAATGGTTAACGTTTAGAGGAAGTTACTGGCGTGAAAATCCCTCTCTGTGGTGTTACAATACATGACATAGTGTCTTGTCTTCCTGTTGTATGTTCCACCAGCTATTCAGGATCCATTGCAGTGAGATAAATTTTATATCGGGATGGGAATCAAAATCGCGGCCGAGTCCCTCCGTATTACACGTGATACCATCCGAAACTGCTTTCTTACCCATGTATTGCACAAGGCATAATGGTGATATATGTACTTTTTACAAAACTTAATAATGCAGACGTGCAGGCAGACCCGGTTATAAATCGTACCTGATGTTTTAAGAGATTCCTGGCATTTAGACAGCTCTAAGAAAACAAAACGAATAAAACAAAAATACGATTTCCATTTGAAAGGTAACATGAAGTTGACACAAAATCCGTCAAAAATCGCAGTATAATCACTTATCATTCCGAACATTTCAGACACGAAGATAATTGTCTCAACAACGTTACTGTCGGCACTTACCATCTATTTTGACTTTAAGTTCATGTTCTGTAACATCAAATGAAAAATGTAAAAAATATGTTTTTTTAATCTATATTATTCTTTCACCAGATTTGAGCGCTGCTGTCAAGACCAGAATTTGTTGCTCGTTCCTCTTTGCCCTTGAGGAGGTCCTTCATGAACTGCAGCAATCCATGTGCTGCAGGTAAACCCTCAGTGCTATCACGTAGCGGGATCTATGTTTTGGCACATGAGCAGCGAAGAAACGGCGTTAAATTAAGGATGGTTCATGGCTTGGAGGGCATCGTTCAGGTGGTGATGGACCCATGAATCTGCTGACCATGTGTTGTTCGGTGGTGGAGGTGGCGGTTTACTAAAATGGAGAGGAATTTCTTCCACCAGAGGATAAATAATCTGCGGAATTCTCCACCCAAGAGGGCTGTGAAGAGCCAATGAGCAAGTATGTTCAAGACAAGGATGGGTAGATTTCCAGACATTGATGATATCAAGGCATAGCGCAAGAGTGCCGGGGAATGGCATTTAGGTAGGAGATCAATCATGATCTAGACGAATAGCGGAGCAGGCTGCAGGGCTGAATAGCCTGATCCTACTCCCCTTTCCTATATTCGTAAGTTTGGAAGATGCTGATGAAGGAGGCTTTGCAAGGTTATTCAGCACGTCTAGTGGATGGTGCACTGCTGCCTTTGAGCAGGGCGTGAATGTTTAAGTGGTGGATGAAGTGCCGATGAAGCAGGCTGATTTGTCCTGGATGGTGTAGGGCTCCTGACTATTGCTGTGTTGATCTGTGCAAGTGGAGGGCATTCTATCACACTTTTGAACTGTTCTTTGAAAATGGAGGGCAGGCTCTGGAGAGTCCGTGACTGAGTTACTCGCTGCAGAGTTCTGAAGCCTCTGAGCTTCTCGGTAGGGAAAGCATTTACATGACTGGTCCAGTTAAGGTTCTGATCAATGATAGCCCCCATGGTATTGATGGTGGGAGATTTAGTGATGGTAATAATGCCATGGAAATTCAATGGGATTTGGGTCGATTTTCCCTTGTTGGAGAGGGTCGTTGCCTTGGCAAGCTTCTGGCGGAAGCAAAACTAGGCATCAGAGATCAGGTTATTCCTAAATCAGTGCCTCTTGATAGGAGTGTCAATAGGACCTTCCCACACTTAACTGGTGATTGGGAGTATACTGATGGGGTGGGAATTGGCCAGAATGGATGTGTCTTTTTTTTACAGGACTCCTGAACAATTTTCGAAATTGACTTGTGTATGTCACTGTTGTAGATCGATTAGCTTTTATTCCTTGAGAAACTTAAATTGATTTGAGGGAGAACATGCTTCCTCATTGATATTTTAAGTCGGATGCATCGTTATCCTGTCCTGCATTAAATCCCTATAATCATGACGTCAGTTGACTAGAAATTAGTCAAAAACAGCACTATAAATGTAGAGGTACCCTGCCCTGCCCTTTTAGATGCCAGCCATATAAAATTCATTCGCAGATAAAAGATTAGTATAGCTGGCAGAATTGCATTTTACAGCCGATTGGATACCACGTTTTTATGTGCTGCATCCAAGGTAAATTTCTCTTCCAATCATTACGTCAGCAAATGCTGGAAACAAATTTCTGCTTCGTATATGTTAATTTTGTAGACGTTTGACACAAACAACCCCTGATATTACTGGTACCTGCTGATTTCAGAGATTGTCGGCATTTGATCAATTCTGGAACCACAAAATGCACATATGAAACGCGATTTTGCTTAACAAAGATAATAGACACCTCACCCATTATCAGTCAAAACGCATAGTATAATAGCAAGTCAATCCTAACACGTCTGATCAAAAAGATAAATGAGATTGGAACATGACTGACGTTCAGTGATGATTATTTTTATCACTTACCATCTGTTTTTCCTTCCAGTCGGTCTTCTGTTATTTGCAACAACAGATTAAAAATGCACACTATAATTCTTCTTCGCATTCGAGGTTATATAAATATTAATTAGAGATATTTGCTTCTGGCACAATATTTTAAGTTTGATGCTACAGATATCTACACCGTCATAAAGCCCTCATATTCATGAAATGATCACTTATTCAAGATGTGTACGACACATGAACAAAAAATATATCAGAATCTGATCAAATGTGTGAGGTGGAAGATAGTACATTCAATTTTCTGCTCAATTAATGGGATCCAAATTATTCTTGGGTGCTCGAAATAAAGAAGCTAAATTATCTGCCGTACGATATACCTCCTCTGGCATTCAGTTCCAGTGAATGCAGCGGAAACAGAATACTGAGCTGAGGAGCACATCTGATGAACAGGTGAAAAGGTGGTTCATCGTTCAACTATGAGTTTCCTACTCTCCCATTTACCAACCAAAGAAAGTTATGCCTCGAGCATCAAATAAATTAAATTGCTCCAATACTGCGTTTGAAATTCTTCCAGGTGTCGTCGAGAAACAAAGGACTAGCGAGAATAGCGAACTGAGAGAAAGTAGCAAATATAACCCCACTTTTTTTAAGAAATCTGGAAGAGAGAAAACGGGGAACAAATGACCTGATAGCCTGACATCAGTAGTTGGGAAAATGCTGGAGTATATTATGAAAGATGTAATAAGTGGACACCTAGAAAAGAATGGTAGGATTGGACAGATTAAACATCGAATTATGAAAGAGAAATTATGTCTGACAGATCTACTCGAGATTTTTGGGGATGTAACTAGCAGAATGGATAAGGGGAAACCAGTTAATGTGATGTACTTGGATTTTCAGACTGTTTTCAATAATGTTCAACACAGGAGATTTCTAAGCTAAATTAGAACACATGGAATTTGAGTTTATATATGTTCTAGAGGAAATAAGAACAGAATTAGGCCATTCGGCCAGTCGAGCCTGTTTCGCCATTCAACGAGATCATGGCTTAATTTCAGCCTCAATGCCGTTTTCCTATACCATCCCCATGTCATTTGATGTCTTCAATGTATAGAATTGCATCGATATTTGTCTTGTACATACGAAATATACTGAATACATTGGCATGAGTTGCCAATTATTTAAGGGACAGAAGATGAAAACGGGTTATTCTGAGGTTGGCATACTGTGACAAGCAGGGAATCATTGCTTGGGCCCTAGCTATTCACAATCTATAGGAATGATTTGGACGTGGGGGACTGTGTAATATTTCCAAGACACAAAACTATGCAGGAATGTGAGGTGTGAGGAGGATGCAATTAGAATACAAGTGGATTTAGACATGCTAAGTGGTTGGGCAAGATCTTGGCAGATGGAATATCATATGGAAAATGTGAAGTTATCCACTTTGGTAGGAGAACAGAATAGCAGATTATTTCCTAAATTTTGATGGACTGGAAAGTGTTGATGTACAAATGATTCTTAGAGTCTTTGTTCAAAAGCCTTTGAATGCTAACATATTGGTTCAGCATGCAATTAGGAAGGCAAATCGTATGGTGGCCTTTATTGCAAACGGATTTGATCACAGGAGTAAGGAAGCCTAGCTGCAATTTATAGTCTTGATGAGACCGCAGCTGGGGTAAAGTGTTCAGTTTCCGTGTCCCAACCTAAGGAAGGATATACTTGCCAAGGAAGGCGTTTGACCAAAATTCACTAGATTGATTCCTGGGATGACGGGATTGCCTTAAGTGGAGAGATTGAGCAGACAGGGCCTACATCCCCTAGACTTTAGAAGAATGAGGGCTGATCTGATTGTGGCTTACATAATTCTTTCAGGGATGAACCCGGTAGATGCTGGAAGGATGTTTCCCCTGGATCTAGGACCAAACGACACAGTCTCACAATATGAGGAGGACATTTATTACAGAGATGAAGTGTATGTTCTTCACTCAGATGGTGCCGAATCTTTGGAGAGCCCTTCCCAATGTTACTGTGGAAACCTTGAGTACACTCACGCCAGAGATCGATGGATTTCCTGGTATTTAAAGATATCAAGAGATATGGGGGTATTGCGGGAAATGACGTAGATTTAGAAGATCATCCACAATCTATTGAAAGTTGCAGCAGGCTCGACAGAATGTATTTCCTACTCTTGCTCCGACTTCCTATGATCCTATGTTCCTATTGCTTTGCAGAGGATTGTAATAAGATTCCAGTTGAGGCCGAGCACAAAAAGCAGGTTATCAATATATTAGTCCAGAGAAAAGGGGTTGGTGAAAGACATAGATTTGCCAGAGTGTTTAAGGAAATGCATGAACTTCTGAGTCTGAGTGTCTTCTGGGCTGAGCAGCGGAAATTAACGTGACAAGGGATGAAGCCACATCCACGAAGGGGATCGATGGAGTCCAGTGTTCGAATAACAGAAGACGTAGCAGGCTTGCAGTGGATGAGGTTACAGAGAAAGAACGTGTGAATGACGTGAAAAGATTTGGGCACAAGACTGTGAATGTATATGTTACTGGACCACAAGTAGTGAAGCACAAACTTAACATGGCTGATGGTGTGATGCAAGTTGGAAAATCACAATAGTATTTTGAGTGCGCTCATGTTTATTGGAAGGGAAAGAGTGGAGTTGTTGCTTCTGGGGATAATCAAACATGTAGGAAATTTTCAGCAGCTGATTTGCAGATTTAGGTCATGGACAGAACCAGGAGATTTTAATGTGGGGAAATAAACCATCTTTGTCGCGGCAGTAAGAGGGGTCGAAAATTCAGCTCATGGTCAATAGTACTCTGAGACGTTAGTTTGGGCAGAGGGAAATGTGGGCATCCAGTAACTTACAGCCCATTTTCCCTAATGCGCCTGGCAAATATCCACTCAAATTTTCTATGGAGTCCCTTGTGCTACTGTTTAACTTTAGTAAACTTCGTATTGCCTTGATGGAACACTCTCCATTCCATATTTTCAAAATTGCTACGGAAGGAGTGGTAGACAGAACACTATTTTCCTGTGCTCTGTCACTGCAGAATTCCAGGTTAGGTACGCCGGATCTGAACAAGCTAAAAATGATTAAATTTTTGATTAAGGTACTGGCGTGGAAGTCCCTCTCTGTCGTATCACAATACAGGACGTCTCGTCTTCCCTTCCTGCTGTACGTCCCACCTGATATGCAGAACCCATTGCAGAGAAACAAATTTTATATCAGGATGGGAATAAAATTAGCAGCCAATCTGCTGCTGCGTTACACGTGATACCATGTGAAGCAAATTTCTTGAACATGCATTGCATCGAGGAATAATGGGCATGCACCTGTTCTTTCCAAAAATGTAATATGCAGACGTGCAGACACACCCTGCTATTGCTCATACCTGATATTTTAAGAGATTCCTTGCATTTGGCCAGCTCTGGGAGCACAAGCAGAATAAAGAATACATTTTTGCTTTGAAAGATAATAGGCAGCTGGTATAAAGTCAGTCACAAAATCATGCTATAATCATTAATTCTTCTGAACATTTCAGGCACGAACTGAATTGCATTAACAACATCATTGTCAGCACTTACCAAGTGTTTTTGCTTTAATTGCATCTTCTACCAATGGCAAGAACAGATGAAAAATGCACAAATTATTTTTCACATATTATTCTTTCATGGAATGTGAGCACCGCTGGCAAGCTGAACATTAGTTGTCCATTACAGAATTCTCTTCAGAAGGTAGCCTTCGTTAACCACAGCAATACACGTGATGTAGGTACACCCTCAGTTCTATTAGATAATGAATTCTAAGTTCTTTATTTTCACCCAGCAACATGGAAGGAATGGCAATCTAGCCAGGATGGTGTGTGGCTTGGGGCTGGGTGGTGGGGTCGTGTTCCCATCAATCTGCAGCCCAGGTGCCTCTAGGTGGTAGAGGTGGTGGGTTAAAAAAAAAGATGACGAGGAATTATTTTACAACGAGAGGTTGGTGAATCTGCTGAATTCTCTACAAAGAGGGATGTTATTGGTAACAACAGATACATGCACAAATGACTGATTTTTGTCCTGAAGATCATTTAAATATTAATTCTGGATAGTTGCTTCTGGAACAATATTTTATGTTTGATGCCTCACATTCATAAGTCCCTCACATATATGAAATTATCTATTATTCCAAATGCTTAACACACATGAAAATAAACTCTGTTAGAACCTCATCAAATTTCTTAGCCGGACAACGGTACATTCAATGTTATGTTCAATGAACTGGTTCCAATTATTTCTTGAATAGTCGTGAGAAAGGCGGTAAATTATTTGTTGCATGATGTACCTCCTCCGCAAATATGTCCCAGTGAGCTCAGCGGAACTTGAATATTGAACCAGGAAGCACATCAGATGGCCAGCTGAAGGAGGTTTCTCATTGTTTAACAATGGAGTTTCTACTCTGCTATGTCCTAACCCATCTGCGCATGGACAAATAACGCAATGCATCGAGCACCAAACAAATACAATTGCTTCAATATTGCGTTTGAAATTCTCCAAGGGAATAATAGAACTAAGGGGCATGACAGAATCACGAACTGAGATAAATTGCATCATGAAAAAAGTAGTTCCAGAGAAGTCTTTGTATCTGAAAGTTAATGCATGCTCAGGACCTGATGTTTTATATCCAAGAGTGTTGAAGGAGGTTACTGTATACATAGCGAATGCGTTGGTGGTCATCTTCCAAAATCCTATTGATTCTGTAATAGTTTCTGTAGATTGGAAGGCAGCAAATGAAACTCCGCTGTTTATGAAATATGGAAGACAAAAAAGGGGGAAAAATATACTGTTACCCTAACATTAGTAGTCGTGGAAATACTGGATTATATGTCATGAAAAATGTGATCATTGAACACGCAGAAAATAATGGTAGGATTTAACAGTGTCAACATGGATTTAAGAAAGGGAAATCACGTTTGACATATTTTGAAATATTTGGGGATGTAACTAACAGAATGGATCAGGGGAATGTGGTGTTTTTGATTTTCAGATGGCTTTCCATAAGGTCTCATACAGGAGGATACTGAGAAAAATTAGAGCACATGGAATGGGGAGTAATGTAATGGAATGGACTGAGAATAATTTAATGGACTGAAAACAGAGATTAGGAATCAACGGGTCATTCCCAAGTTGGCAGGCTGACACTAGTGGGGCACCATAAGGATCATTTTTTGAGCCCTAGCTATTCACATACTATATAAATGATTTTGTTGTTGGGGCCACATGTAATATTTCCAATTTTGCTGATGACACAAAGCTAGGTAGGAATGTGATTTGTGAGGGGGATGCAAAAATACGTCAAGTGGATTTAAATGTTAAATGTGTGTGCAACATGTTGGCAGATGTTATATCATGTGGACAATGTGAAGACGTTATCCAATTTGGCAGGAAGCAAAACAGAATTGCAGATTATTTCCTATATGTTGAAAGATTGGCAAGTGATCATGTACAAAGGGCCAAATGAAAAGTAAAAACTTCAACATAATTACAACCTCGACTGATTGCTAACATAGAATGTTGATGGTGTACGGAATGCATAAATTAAAACTTTGGCTATCATCTCATGCTTTTGACTAGTTTGGGCCCAGATTCTAGTTCAGACTAGTTACCCTCCCATCCTGTAACCTCTACAATAGCAACCATAGTTAAACAAGTCATGGGAAAATCTATTGAAGAGGTTCCAAGTCTATTGCCTGGCATCAAGATGATACTGAGAATTCCCAAAAAATTACAACACATCAAGGAAGAAAAACAAAGTCGTTTTTTGAACAGTTAATGAGTACCTCCCAATGTGGAAGCCAATGTAAGATCTAGCTGTTGTATCCTTTATTTTCATCTCTCATTCAGCTCCCTGTTCAGAAGTCTCTGAAAGCGAATAGGCTGTTCCAGCAAGCAATTAGGACGGCAAATGGTATGGCAGCCTTTTTTGCAAAAGGATTTGAGTACAGGATTGATTAAGTCTTGCTGAATTTTATACAGTGCTGCTGAGACATCACCTGGAGTATTGCATTCAGTTTTGGTCTCCTTAACTAAAGAAGAATATGCTTGCCGTGGAAGGAGTGCAACGAATGTTCACCAACTGATTCCAGGGATCACGGGATTGACCGACATATAGAGATTAAGGAGACTATGACTATATACTCTACACTTTATAAGAATGAGAGGTGACCTAATTAAGGCATGCAAAATTGTTGTTTGGTATTGCAGAACTTGAGTATTGTTGAAAATAGAGACATATTGTCCAATATTGTCATCTTGTACCCATCGGCACAGTTGCAAGAATACCAATATAAGCGACAGCAACACATTTATACTGTATGAAAAGACAGTGTTGATTGCTTGTCAAGTGGGCTCTGAATGGTAGAGGCGTTGCCAGAGAAAATGTACCAGTGTCTGGTGATTGACAGTTAACTGCGAAGATGTGTTTGAATTTTAAAACAGGCAACTTGACTCTGATTGATCAAGGCATTGCCCTGAGGAATGAACCAGCGAATGGCCGTCACATATTTTGTTTAGCTGAAACAGGCAATGTGTGCACATGTTCGTTCTGTGGGCGAAGAATAGAGTCCTGTGCATTAATATTTCTATCTTCCAGTGCACGCAAATACGCCACATCTGACCCAGACTGGCAATCTTAAATTGGCTATCAGCATAATTCATAGCACACAGATGATTATTTAGCAAATGCTGTCCAATCGCAGAAACTCCTCTAATGTTGGTCATTGTGTTTTGAGTTTTGTTGGCATGGGCTTGTTGGGTACGGTCTTCTCCTTGTCAATTGCAAACAGTGGATGTCACATGCTGTTTGATAAGATCTGCCAGTCTTTGGGATGTACAGCCTATATACCTAGCTTGATACTGACATTGAAATTCTTATAACACATTACTCATTTGTGTGGTAAGCAGAATGTCTGCTTGGCTTGCATCCTGTTAGTGGCGAACATGACACGTGTTGCTACTGTGTAGTAGCAGCCTGAAACAGCCAGCTTCATATTTGCTCAATTTTTTGGGATACCTTATACTCTGATGTTGACTGGGCACATTCCAGGGCTGCACATGACTGCTTAGGCCCATTCATAAGTTTTCTTGATGCGCAGTGACAAATGATCTGATAAGGGTAGGCATAGTCACACAGGATGCCTCTGATTCCCCACATTTCTGCATCAAGATTGCATGTTTGGCAAATGGTTCAGGGCCTATTTACTAGGTTGCTGATATAGCCAATCTTATAGCATGTGGAACTGAATGAATCCCAAAGTGCATATTGATCAGTGAAGGTAGGCTTGTTGTATTCTGTGGTACCGGAATCTGAGCATATTTCTCCACTAGTACATCAAAAAAGGGAGCTCATTTGACTGCCCTATTTCAAAGGTGAATTTGAGCGCACGATGGAGCCCATTAAGATGTATAAGGAAATTATTACTTACGGCTGCGGATTCAAATATAGTAGTTGCAACAGCTACAGATCAGGAATATGCGAGATGTAGGAGGTCAGGTGTTATTCCTCCGAAGACACGTTTCTCATGGAACCCAAAAAACAAGTTTGCTGGAGCTGTCCGAGAAGAAATCCCATGACAACGCTTCGACCAATCAGAGTCCACTTGTCAACTAATCATCGCTCTCTTCCCATACAATTCAAATGTGTTTCTTTCCCTTACAATGGTATTCTTGTGATTTTTCCTGATGAGTGCAAGACGAAAAGCTTCATCAAAATGCATATTTCTTCATTACTACGCTTACAAAATTGTTACAGGGTTCGACACGGTAGATGCAGGAATGATGATTCCCTTAGCTATGGGACCGAGGACAAATGGACAAAATCTCAGAATAAGAGGTATGCTATTCAGGACTGAGATAAGATGGAAGTTCTTTGCTCAGAGGGTGGTGAAACAATGCAGTCCTCTACTACATAGTTCTGTGGCATCATTGAGTATATTCAATGCCGACATCAATAGTTTTCAAGTTATTTAACGATTGTAAGGGATATCGGGATAGTGCGGAAAACTGATGTTGAGGCAGAATATCAGTGACAATCTATTTGAATGTTGGAACAGGCTTAAGGGGCCGAATTTCAGAATTCTGCTCCTATCTCCTGTGGTCCTATGTTCCTATTGCTCAGAACATGATTGTAATTATATTCAAATTGATGTCGAGAGCAAAAAGGAGATACTTTGACTATTAGTTATGAGAAAATGCTTTAATAAAGGTATAACTTCGCAAGGGTGAATTCTGGGATGAACAGTGGGGCCTGAGGCAACGAGGGATGAATATATACTTTTTAGGGGGTGACCAATGACAGTGGGCACCGTTGGAAACCAGTGTTTGAGTAACAGAACACTTAGCCGTCTTGGAGTGGATGAGGTTACAGAGAATGCAAGTGTGAATAACGTGAGGGAATTGGAGCTAAAGGCCTGCTCAGGTTGGGAAAAAAGAACGTAACGCGAACACAACAGAACCACTGCGGACGCGAGCCCGAGCGGCCCGAGTCCCTCTGATTTTGCCCCGAAACCGGCCGGTGTCGAATCTTGCCCGACCATCCCTTTCCTTACCTTCCTGAAACGGAACGTGCACGAAGCTGCATCCCATGCGTGATGACGTCTATTGAAGCCGTTTGCTCGCTGTGCAGACTCAGTTTCGTCCCGTACTCCCTGCTCAGGTGTTTTTTTTAATATCAGTGCGTACCAGCAGAGCACTTAGTGACATAGAAAAATAGAAAAAATGAGCAGGAGTTGGCCGTTCCACCCTTCGAGCCTGCTCCGCCATTCATGATGTTCATGGCTGATCATCCAACTCAGTAACCTGTTGCCGCTTTTGCCCGATATTCTTTGATCCCTTTAAACCTAAGAGCTATATCTAACTAGTTTTGAAAACATACAATGTTTGGCCTCAACTGCTTTTTATGGCAGAGAATTCCATAGGTTCACCACTCTCTGGGTGAAGAAATTTCTCCTCATCTCAGTCCTGAATGGTTTACCCCGTATCCAAAGACTATGATCCCTGGTTCTGGACTCTCCCACCATCGGTAAAATACCGTGCGTCTCCTGCCCTACCCGAACCAGGCCCAACCCGGACTCGGCCCGACCCGACCCCAGCCCAAATGCCAGACCCGGAAGAGGTGTCAACCGAATTCCAGCCCATTATCCCTAATCCGCCTGGCAAATATCAACCAAACATGCCCTGTGCTATTTTTCTGCGCAGTCAGGCCTTTGCAATCTGCGGAGTGATCTGTTGGAACATTCTCCAGACTAAACACCATATTTCTGCGCTTTGTCACTGCATAATTCGAGGCAAGGTACACCGTGCTTGAACAGCTGGAAAAAATCAAATTTTCGATGAGGTTTCTGCTGTGGAAATCTCGCTGTGTGTTAACACTGCAGGAAGTAATGTCTTGCCTTCCTATTGTACGTCCCACCAGATGTTCAGAATCCATTGCAGTGAAATGCATTTTGTATCAGTACATGAATAAAAAGAAACAGCAGATTTGCGACTGTGTCATATATGAAACCATTGGAAACATACTTGTTGCACATGTATTGCATCAAAGAAGGATGGACATACAGGTTATCTTTGCAAATGAAAATTCTGCAGCCGTTCAGGTCTACCCTGTTAGTACTCGTACCTGATGTTTTAATTGATTCCTGGCATTTAGCCAGATCTGGGAGCACAAAGAAAACATAGAATGCACGATTATCCTTTAACTGGTCATAGACAGCTGATTCAAAAGCAGCCAAAATCATGGTATAATCATAAAACATTCTGAATATTTCAGACAAGAACAGAATTGCCTTGGCAACGTAATTTTCGGCACTTACCATCCGTTTTTGCTTTAAGTGCAACTTCTGCCATTGGCAAGAACAAATGCAAAATGCACAGAATAAGTTATTTTAATGTATAATTCTTTCATAGGATGTCAAAGGCGCTAGTAAGGCCAGCATGTTTTTTCTCATCACTACTTTTTCAATAAGATGCTGCCCTTCGTTAATCACAGCAATCCATGAGCTGTAGGTACACCCTCAGTGCTATCAGTTCGGCGATTCGAAGTTTTCGACCCAACAACAGGGAAGGGAAGACAGTAAAGTTAGGATGGTGCATGGCTTGCAGGTGGTGCAGATGGTGGTGTTTCCATGTATCTGTGACCAATGTGCTTCTAGGTGGTAGATGTGGCGTGATTGCAAAGGTGACAAGGAATTTGTTCAACTAGATGGTGGTGTATCTGCAGAATTCTCTTTCCAAGAGGGCTGTGGAGATTCAGTCACTGAGCATGTTCAAGACAACAATCGATAGATTTCTAGATATTTTACGATATCAGGGGTTAGGATGCCAATGACGAGGAATCTCCAGATTCTTACCTGTATTCAGTTCTGAGTACCCGATGGGAAGGGAGGGTTCCTCTGTACAGTGCAGTGTGAGTAAATATCAGAATACCATGGGTGACTGATCTATGCAGGCAGGGAGGAAAAAAGGACAAGAGAGCAATAGTGGTAGGGGATTCTACGGTTGGAGAAACAGATCGGCGTTTTTGTGATCACAAACGTGATTCAGGATGGTGTGTTGGAGCAAGGGTCATGGATAACACCGAGCTGCTACAGAACATTCTAGAGAACAACGCTGCACAGCTGGAGGTTGCGGTCCACATTGGTACCAATGACATAGCAAGTAAGAGGGATAGAGTCTCGCAGGCTGAGTTTAGGGTGTTAGAAAAGCGATGAACAAGCAGGACCACAAGGGTAGTAACCTCTGGATTACTTCCAGGGCCACATATTCATGAGTACGGTAATTGGAAAATAGACCAAATGAATGCGTGGCTGTAGAAATGGTGCAGGAGGGAGGGCTTCAGATTTCTGGGGCAATGGGACCGATTCTGTGGAAGGTGGAACTTTTACAAGTCGGACGGTCTTCACTTGAGCAGGACTGGGACAAATATCCTTGCACAAAGGTTTTCTAGTGCTGTTGGTTTAAATTATTTTGCCAGGGAGATGGTAACCTGAGCGCAGTCTTAGGAAGTTCAGGGCAGAGAACAGGACGTAGAAATTTAGCAAAATTTGCAAGTGACTCTGAAAGGCAGAAGAAGCAAAGGTTAAAAAGTGTGCAACACAGGAATTTGGCAGTGTTAAAGCGTATTTATTTAAATGCGAGGAGTACGGTAAATAAAGGCAATGAGTTGAGGGCACAGATGGATACCTCGCACCATGATATCGTTACTATAATGGAAACTTGGCTTAAAGAGGGGCATGAATGGGAGCCAAACATCCTTGGATATAGTGTTTTCCCCCGTGATAGGGAGAGCGGTAAAAAGGGGGATATAGCACTATTAGTTAAGATAGCAACAACAACTTTGAGGAGGGAATGATATGCTAAATGAATCATCAAACGAGGCCATATGGGTGGAGCTCAGAAATAAAATAAAAAGATGTAGCTACATTACTGGGTGTATACTATAGACCCCCAATTAGTGAGGGAGATTGAAGAACAAATATGTAGGCAGATTTATGAGTACAAAAGCTGTAGGGCAATAATAGTTGGGATTTCCACTACCTCAATACCAACTGCAATGCAAACTGTGTGAAGGGCACAATGGGAACGAAATTCTTGAATTGCATTGAAAAGAACTGTTTTAGCCAGCACGTAACAAGCCCAACTAGAGGGTGTGCAATTCCAGATGTTGGCTTTAGTAATGAAGCTGGGCAAGTAGATGAAGCAATAGTGGGTGACTATTTTGTAGATAGTGACCATAGTAAAGTTAATCTTAGCAAAATCATGGAATAGGACAACGATAAAACAGAAGAAAAGGTTTTAAATTTGGTCAAGGCAAATTCTATGAAACTGAGAGGTGGCACGACAAAAGTGGACTGGATACAACTATTTGAAGGAAAATCTGTGGCAAACCAGTGAGAGGCATTCAAGAGCATGTCCCCACAAAGATCAAGGGTGGTACTGCCAAATCTAGAGTCCCTCGGTTAACTGAATGCTTACAGGGTAAGTTAAAGCAAAGAAAAACGCGTATGATGATCACAAATATCTTAATACTTTGGAAAGCCTAGAGGAGTATAGAAAGTAAATGGAGTGCAGCAAAAAAGGAAATTAGAAAAACAAAGAGAGCACAAGAAAAAACTATTGGCAGGAAAAATCAAGGAAAATCCGAAGATGTTTTATCAGTACATTAAGTCCAACAGGATAACTAAAGATAGGGTAGGGCCTATCAGTGGGTGACTGACAGGCGAACATATGCGTGGATGCAGAAAATCGGGGCATGTTTTGTAATGAGTTTTTTGTCTCTGTCTTCACAAAGGAGTAGGTTGATGAAGACATTATAGTTAACGAGGAGTGTGAAATATTAGGTTCGATAAGCGTAATGAGAAAGGAACTGCTTGAGGGTCCAACATCCGTGAAAGGGGATAAATCGCCAGGACCGGATGGATTGCAACCCAGGTTGTCAAAGGAAGTCAGGGAGGAAATAATGGATGTGCTGAGGATCATCTTCAAATCCTCACTAGATACAGACAAGGTACCAGATGAATGGAAGTCTGAAAACGTTGTACAATTGTTTAAAAAGGGTGCAAGGGATAAGCCAGGTAGTTATAGGCCAATCAGTCTAATCTCAGAGGTGGGTAAATTGTTTGAATCTATTCTAAGGGACAGGATAAACTGTCACTGAGAAAGGCATGGATTAATCAGGGATAGTCAGCACGAATGTGTTCAGGGAAGGTCATGTCTTACTGACTTGATTGAGTTTTTGAGGAAGTGACAAGGAGCATTGATGAGGGCAGTGCAGTGGATGTGCTTTAGATGGATTTTAGTAAGGTATTGAACAAGGTCCTGCATGGCAGACTGGTCAACAAATTGAAAGCCCATGGATTACAGGGTGGATCCAGAATTGGCTCAGTGACAGGAAGCAACGGATGTTAATGTGAATGGAAAGTTGTTTCCAGTGGTATTACAGAGGGCTCAGTGTTGGGTTCCTTGCTGTTTGTGGTGTATATTAATAATTTGGAACCAAATGTGGGTGGCATTATTGTGAAACTTGCTGATGACACAACAATTGGCCGTGTAGTCAACAGTGAGGAGGAAAGCCGTGGACTCCAGAATTATATCAATGTTTTGGTTGAGTGGGCGGAAAAGTGGCACATGAAAGTCAATCCAGAGAAATGCGAGGTACTGCATTTTGGAAAGGCAAATAAAGCGAGGGAATATACAATACACAGGAGGATATTGAGAGGGTAGAAAAAGTGAGAGACCTTGGAGTGCAGGTCAACAGGTCACTGAAGGTGGCAGGACAGGTGGACAGAGTGGTGAAGAAGGCCGATGGATTGCTTTCCTTTATTGGCTGAGGTATAGTTACAAAAGCAGGGATGTGATACTGGAATTTTACAGAGCGCTGGTTAGGCCACAGATGGTGTAATGCGTTCATTTCTGACCACCGCATTACAGAAAGGGCGTAATTTCTCTGGAGAGAATACAGAAGAGATTTAAAGGAATGTTGCAGCTATGAGGAAAGATTGGCTAGGCTACGGTTGCTGTCACTGAAACTGAGGAGGCTGAAGGGTGACTTGATTGAGGGGTACAAATTTATGAGGAGCTTGATAGAGTGGACAAGAAGCTCCTGTTTCCCCTGGCAGGGAGGTCAGTTACTAGGAGGCACAGATTTAAGATGACTGATAGAAGATTTAGAGGGGACTTGAGGGGAAACCTTTACACCCAGAGGATGCTGGGTGTCTGGAATTCGCTGCCAGGAATGGAGGTGGTGGCAGAGACCCTCAATTCTTTGAAAATGTACCTGTGCATGTACCTGAGGTACTGTAACTTGCAGGGCTATGGACAAGGTGCTGACAGGTGGGATTAGTTTAGGTGGATAGTTTATTCGGCCAGAACAGCCACGATGAACTGCATGGCCTCTGTCTGTGCAATACGTTTTCTGTGATTCTATGGTTCTATTGATATGCAGCGAGTGCAACAAAATTCCATTGAGGTAGGAGATCAGCCATGATCTAGTTGAATGGCGGAGAAGGCTCGAGAGGGAGAATGGCCGACTGTTTCCGATTTTCTTATTACTGAAAGGTCCTGCAGAAGGAGCCTTGGCAAGGTTCTTCATTACGTTTTGTAAATGGTACACACTGCTGCCTTTGTGCAAGGCGCAAAATTTCTAATATAGTGGATGCAGTGCTGACTGAGCAAGCTAATTTGGCCTGGTGGTTATCGTGCGTCATGAGCATTGCACTCACCCAGGCAAGTGGTGAGCATTCTATCACATTTCTGAATTGTGCATTGTAGATTGTGCAGATGCTTTTGCGAGTCAGGGGGCGAATTCCTCGCCGCAGAATTCGTACCCTCTGAGCTGTTTTGTAGGAACAGCGTTAATAGAACGTGTCCTGTGCAGCTTCTGCTCAATGGTTGCACCCACGGTATTGCCAGTGGGAGATGTAATGAGGGTAATAACGCCTTGGAAAGTCAAGGTCCGTTGGTTACATTTTCCCTTGTTGGAGATGGTCATTGCCTGTCCAGGCCCCTGGTGGAAGCAAACTGGGCATCAGGGATCAGGTTATTCCTGAGTCAATTCCTCTTGACAAAACTGTCAGTGGCACCTTCCCACATTTTACTGAAGATTGAGAGTGCACTGACTTGGCGGTAATTGGGTAGAATGAATTTTAGTTTTAGTTCAGTTTAGTTTAGAGATACAGCACTGAAACAGGCCCTTCGGCCCACCGAGTCTGTGCCGACCATCAACCACCCATTTATACTAATCCTACACTAATCCCATATTCCTACCACATCCCCACCTGTCCCTATATTTCCCTACCACCTCCCTATACTCGGGGCAATTTATAATGGCCAATTTACCTATCAACCTGCAAGTCTTTGGCATGTGGGAGGAAACCGGAGCACCCGGAGGAAACCCACGCAGACACAGGGAGAACTTGCAAACTCCACACAGGCAGTACCCAGTATTGAACCCGGGTCGCTGGAGCTGTGAGGCTGCAGTGCTAACCACTGCGCCACTGTGCCGTCTTGTTTCATTTGTGTACAGGACACACGGGCAATGTTCTGCATTGGCCGTTGAATGTCAGTGTTGTATACCTCGAAGCTTAGTTCTGAGAATCTGAAACTGATTCAAGGGAGATCATCTTCCTGAATTAAAAGGGATTTGACATGACTCCAAAAGAACCCAAAGAGAACAATATTCTCCAGTTACATTTCTTCATAAATGATAATGGAAAGCTAAATAGGCAGTTACAATCGTGTATGTGAGCATTGTGCACAAGGCAGTATCGGGTTTAGCCACCCTCGATGCTGAATTAAATCGTCTCAGCACAACGTATAGCTGACAATAGATGTTCTGGTTCTAAATGAAAATGCAGCCACGTTCCCTCCCTGATCAATATTCACTCCATGTGGTCACGGGTCACATGCAACGTGGTTCCAAATCTCTCTGAGACAGCACACTCGCTTTAACGTAACTGTCTTTATGTTCAGTATGGACAGTTCGAGGTCGTGTGGTTGCATTCGTTGGCACAGGCCCAGTCCTTCGTAAATGTATTTAGCGTGGTCTTTTCCAGGTCAGTGCAGTTATGTTCAATGTAGGCAGTTCCATGTTAGTGTGCCCAGGTCCAGTTTACAGTAAATAGGTCCAATGCAGCAGAGTTACATTCAGGCTAAACATGTCCAGTGCTCTGCCGTTGAATTCAGTGTGAGCAGGTCCTGTTCAGTCTCTTTAAGGTCAGTCTAAAATGGTCCAGTTCAGCATTGTTACATTCTATGTTGACAGGTCCAGATCAGCAGATCAGTCCAGTTGCGTTCATGGTGGACAGGTTCATTCCAGCAAGGTTACAAACAATCCGGGACAGATTCACTTCAACTCAAATGCAACGTGGTCCCCTCCTCCATTAAATCCATCTAGTCACGAGTTTACCAGAATAGAAATTCGGCAAAGATGGCACCATCAATCTTGAAGTACCCTTCCCTGCAACTTATATGCCAGTCCTTAAAAGTCATTCGTGGAGAAAAGAATAGAATATCAGCAGAAATGCATTTGACCGTCGATTCAATACAACCTTTTTACGTAGTGCCTCAATATAAATTTATAACCCAAGCATTGCCTCAACGAATGTTGGAAAGCAATTCCTGCATCACAAACGTTAAGTTTATATACGTTTGAAACAGGTATCCCCGATATTAGTACTACCTGATGATTTAAGAGATTCCTGGCATTTTGTCAATTCTGGAACCACAAAAGGAAAAGTGATAACATGATCTTGTTTGAAAACGGTAGCAGAGAGTTCACACATAAAATGTCAATAATCATAATATAATTCTATTACGACTGATCAGAACAAAGCCCCCAATCAAAATATTAATCAAAACCATGAATAATGTTGGCTTATGCGTAAATTGGTTTTCTTAATTCCCTTTGTCCAGATAAAGGAATGTCATGTGCTAACCTTAATAACCTTGGTGATATTTAGGTGATGCTACTATCTGTTCAACAACTGTCCAGTCTTTGTCTGCAGGTCTATGAGGCAGTCTCCGTTTCCTCATCAAAACCCGGTTTGCCATATCAAAGCCTTCTGGAACTCTTTTCACTACAGTTTCTAGCACATCCGTCAGTGCCATTCGGCAGATCTCTGGATCAGCTTGCTGTTCTGCAATGATAGAAGTGCTGTTAATCATCTGATTGTATTGTCTAAATCCCCAACTAAGGTTTCAGATTCTCGGCTACCTGTTTGTGGTGCCCCTTTTACCTCCAACAATGGATCCTGTGTAGCTATTGCTCAGGAGACTACACATGCAGGAAATATTCCTGGTAACTACTCCTGTAATTGCTCCGTTTCCTAACTGTCACTTGGTTCCTCTCTAATTATAGGAGCAACCAATACATTAGAGCCAGCCAAATCATTCCCTAGGAGTAGATCAAGTCCCTGTCCTGGAAAACTGTGGACAACTCCGACAGATACTATCCCATATATTAAGTCACTCACTCGGCATAGCTTACATAAAGGTACGGGTATATATTCCCCGCCAATTCGACTAACTATAACTTTAGCATTCAAGTCGATCTCTGGTGAAAACGCTACCACATTCCCCAGGAAGAATGTTTTGGTTGCTCCTGTATCCCTGAACATAATGATGTGTTTTCCTGCCTCACTTACAGTCTATGGAGTTACTTTTATCTTTGACATAAAAATCGTTATAACGTTCAGGTATTGCATTCTTAACCTCTACATTTCTTTCAGTTTTAGTATCTGGTTTTACAGCTGTCGTTAAACCTATAACCTGGTCTGCTATACTGTCCATCAGAGCATTTTCCTCTGCACCAGCTTTGCATACCCCAACAAGTCCTATGGGGTTTTCTCGCAATTTACAGCATTCTGAACAAAGATGATCCGTTTTGTGACAATGAGAACACTTCGGCTTGCGAATCTCACTTCTACACTCAGCAGCTTCTTTTCTGACCTGAGGAGTTGTCCTGGGACATTCCCAGCTGTTCCTTCTTTTCTCCGCTTCTTGCCTTCCTTTCACTCTCCCACTTTCTCTCCTTCTCGGGGTTATCAGGGCCTCTAAGGGTATCAAATCCCAAAGATTCTCATATGTGGTTTCCATCCATAATGACCGTATCCAATGGTCAAAATTAATTTGCTTCACTCTTTCAAATCTACACATGTCTGCCCAGCCAATCTCCGTAAGTTCCGAAACTTCTGATGATAGGCTTCACGGACTAATTTATGGAAAAGGAGAATAGCCTTTTTTTGCCATCTCATTATCGGCAAAAACCGCTTCAGGAAGCATGGCAAAACTTCATGAGCTCTGCCTACCAACCTGCTTTGCATAAGCGGTGTCCAATTTCCCTTTGGCCATTTCAACGGTGTGGCTAATTTTAAAAAGTATATGAAAAATGCTTCTACGCCCCTTTCCTTGAACTTAGGAAGAGCTTCAATAAATTTAAACAACGTTTCGCTGTGTCATGTGCAAAATTCAGATTCATTCTGACCCTAATTTACCCTGAATTCAAGACTTAGTTCCATCTTTTTTCGCCTAAATTGCCTTTGTTCTCTTTCACCCTCTCTCTTCAAGTTTTCCTATTTCTAATTGAATTGTAGCCAGTTTTATTGCATCCTTCAGTTGCTTATGTACGTGTTGTTCCTTGTGTTCCTTTTCTTCTCTGCTTCATCTTCTTCACTTCTCCATTTTCTTCTTCTTCTTCTTCTTGTTCTTCTTCTAATTCCAGACGTTGGGCAATTATATCCATTATCTCTGCTATTATGGCACTTAATTTCAATTCCAACATCAATGTTGCTGCCTATTGTTTGAATTTGTTCATAGTTAAAGTTATCAAGTTACTGAGGGAAATATTCTGTTTTCCTTAAGTCTCTTCTGCAACCTCTAATGTCATTATTATGGTATAGACTGTACCTTATTATACGAGAGAACTGGTTCTGATTATTTTGGCGTAATTGGCATTGCATTTAGATTCCAACAATTGTGTTTCCAGTTGATATGATACCAAACGCGAGAGCTATCAATAGGATAGTAGGCAGAAGACCACAATTTGGATGTTATCCCACAGACGAACAATAATATGATTCGAAAGGTGAGCTGTCCAAATTAACCTGACTCTGATCCCAGATGTGAGCTATGTAATGGAATATGATTCGATCCTGGAGGAGCCACCAATTAAAATATATGTTACGGCTGCTCAGGACAAAGCCCCCAATCAAAATATAGGATGCTGATCGTGGTAGGAGCAACAAACTATCAATTCAGTCCCGTCACTCCACAGGTCGCAGAATATTTCTTAAAGCTTTCCAAATTGGGAAGAAAACAGCCAAATTGAACACTCCAGTCATACCCCGCCGCACCACCCACAACCACCACCACCCACGCCTCCGACTCCCACCGAATGAAGCGAACCAAACCAGATGTCTTTAGCTATCTACAAAGCAACTATTTATTTGAAAAGATAAAAAACTTAAACAGTACTAAGGTAAAAAGATATCTAAAGACACTATAACTTCTTATTTAAAAATCCATCTCCTGCATTCATATACATATTCTTGGTTTTAAAATAGCTGACTGAGCAAATGGCACAAAGAAAAGTGCTGAGGATTATTTCCTGACGAATTGTCTTCCAATACAATACAGTCAAAGTTCACTTGCAGATTTCTAAGGTCCGATTATAATGCAAAAGGTCCTTCGAAAGATGGTGGTTCAGCAGTTCGGCTGTTGTAGTATTAAACTCTTATTTTTTTCTTTTTGTGAGGAACACAGCAGATATCAATAATTTTTTGTGGAAGAAAATAAAAACGTTGTTTCTTATTTTTGTTAAATAACATAGGACCGTGAGAGTACCAAATGAATCCTAACATTTCCCAGCGAAGATATAAGTGATATTGGAACATGACTGAAGTTCATTGATGATAAGTGCTGGCACTAACCATTTCCTTTTGTTTTTAGTCCGTCTTCTGTTTTCAGCAAGAACAGATAAAAAAATTTACTAAATAATTCTCCTTAGTCCTGCAGATTATTTAAATATTAATTAGAGGCAGTTGCTTATGTCACAATATTTTAAGCTTGATGCCACACATGTTTGCACTTTCATAAATCCGTTATATTCATGAAATGATACCTTTTTCAAGATGTTTACCACACATAAACAGAAAATATACCACAAATTCATCCAACGTCTTAGCTGGACACCTGTACATACAATATACTGGTCATTTAACGGGCTCCAAATTGTTCTTGTTGCTACTGAGAAAGGATGTAAATTATCTGTCTCATGGTATATGTCCTCCACTATTCAATCCCAGTGAACCCAGCAGAACTTGAATATTGAGCCAAAAACCATATCAGATGGTGAGCTGAAGAAAGTGTCTCATCATTCAACGATAACGATTGTACTCCACCATTTCCGAGCCTATCTGCGTATGGACAAATAAAGTAATGCATCGAGCAGCAGACAAATTAATTTACTTCAATACGGCGCTTACAACTCTTCCAGGAATAATAGAGAACCAAGGGACGAGCGACAATGAAGAACTGAAATAAATTATAGTTATTAAAAAAGTAGTTCTGCAGACTGCGAGGTAATACATCCCCCGACAGCTGATGATCTAGTTAGAAAGTTTGCGGACGACACAAAGGTTGGTGGAGTTGTGGATACTTATGCGGATTGTCAGAGGATACAGCAGGATAAAGATCGGTTGGAGACTTGGGCGGAGCAATAGCAGATGGAGTTTAATCCAGACAAATCTGAGGTAATGCATTTTGGAAGGTCTAATGCAGGAGGGAGGTATACATGAAATGGCAGAACCCTTAGGAGTATTGACAGGCAGAGAGATCTGGGCATACAGGTCCATAGGTCACTGAAAGTGGCAACGCAGGTGGATAAGGTAGTCAAGGAGGCATACGGCATGCAAGCCTTCATCGGTAGGGGCATAGAGTATAAAAATTGGCAAGTCACGTTGCAGCTGTACAGAACCTTAGTTAGGCCACACTTAGAATAGTGCGTGCAATTCTGGTCGCCACACTACCAGAAGGACGTGGAGGCTTTGGAGAGGGTACAGAGAAGGTTTAACAGGATGTTGACTGGTCTGGAGGGCATTAGCTATGAGGAGAGGTTGGAAAAACTCGGATTGTTTTCACTGGAACTACGGAGGTGGAGGGGCGACATGATAGAGGTTTAAAACGTTATGAGCGGCATGGACAGAGTGGATAGTCAGAAGCTTTTTCCCAGGGTGGAAGAGTCAGTTACTGGGAGACATAGGTTTAAGGTGCGAGGGGCAAAGTTTAGAGGGGATGTGCGAGGCAAGTTTTTCACACAGATGGTGGTGAGTGCCTGGAACTTGCTGCCAGGGAAAGTGGTGGAAGCAGACACGATAGCGACCTTTAAGAGACATCTTGACAAATACATGAATAGGAAGGGAATAGAGGGATAAGGGCCCCGGAAGTGCAGAAGGTGTTAGTTTAGGCAGGCATCAAGATCGGCGCAGGCTTGGAGGGCCGAATGGCCTGTTCCTGTGCTGTACTGTTCTTTGTTCGTTGTTTGTTTGTTCACACGTGTTGACATTGGTGGCTGTAGTGATAGTGGTTGTGCTGGTGGCCATCTTCCGAAATACTGTAAAGTCTGGAACAGTTCCTGCAGATTGGAAGCTAGCAAATGCTACACTACTTTCTTTTTAGGAAATTTGAAAGAGAGAAAACAGGGAACAAATGATATGTTAGCCTGATATTGCTATTACTGAGACTTGGTTAAGGGAAGGGCATGATTGGCAACTAAATATCCCAGGATATCGATGCTTCAGGCGTTATAGAGAGGGAGGTAAAAGGGGTGGAGGAGTTGCATTACTGGTCAAAGAGGATATCACAGCTGTGCTGAAGGAAGGCACTATGGAGGACTCGAGCTGTGAGGCAATATGGACAGAACTCAGGAATAGGAAGGGTGCGGTAACAATGTTGGGGTTGTACTACAGGCCTCCCAACAGCGAGCGTGAGATAGAGGTACAAATATGTCAACAGATTATGGAAAGATGTAGGAGCAACAGGGTGGTGGTGATTGGAGACTTTAATTTTCCCAACATTGATTGGGATTCACTTAGTGTTTGAGGTCTAGATGGAGCAGAATTTGTAAGGAGCATCCAGGAGGGTTTTCTAGAGCAGTATGTAAATAGTCCAACTCGGGAAGGGGCCATACTGGACCTGGTGTTGGGGAATGAGCCCGGCCAGGTGGTTGAAGTTTCAGTAGTGGACTACTTTGGGAATAGTGATCACAATTCCGTAAGTATTAGAATACTCATGGTCAAAGATGAGAGTGGTCCTAAAGGAAGAGTGCTAAATTGGGGGAAAGCCAACTATACCAGAATTCGGCAGGAGCTGGGGAATGTAGATTGGGAGCAGCTCTTTGAAGATAAATCCACATTTGATATGTGGGAGGCTTTTAGAGAGAGGTTGATTAGCGTGCAGGAGAGACATGTTCCTGTGAAAATGAGGGGTAGAAATGGCAAGATTAGGGAACCATGGATGACAGGTGAAATTCTGAGACTAGCTAGGAGGAAAAAGGAAGCATATATAAGGTCTAGGCTGCTGAAGAAAGACGAAGCTTTGGAAGAATATCGGGATTGTAGGACCAATCTGAAACGAGGAATTAAGAGGGCGAAAAGGGGTCATGAAATATCTTTAGCAAACAGGGTTTAAGAAAATCCCAAAGCCTTTTATTCATATATAAGGAGCAAGAGGGTAACTAGAAGAAGGATTGGCCCACTCAAGGACAAAGAAGGAAAATTATGCGTGGAGTCAGAGAAAATGGGTGAGATTCTAAATGAGTACTTTGCATCGGTATTCACCGGGGAGAGGGACATGACGGATATTGAGGTTAGGGGCAGATGTTTTATTACTCTAGGTCAAGTCGGCATAAGGAGGGAGGAAGTGTTGGGTATTCTAAAAGGCATTAAGGTGGACAAGTCCCCAGGTCCGGATGGGATATATCCCAGGTTACTGAGGGAAGGGAGAGAGGAAATAGCTGGGGCCTTAACAGATATCTTTGCAGCATCCTTAAACACGGGTGAGGTCCCGGAGGACTGGAGAATTGCTAATGTTGTCCCCTTGTTTAAGAAGGGTAGCAGGGATAATCCAGGTAATTATAGACCGGTGAGCCTGACGTCAGTGGTAGGGAAGCTGCTGGAGAAGATAGTGAGGGATCGGATCTATTCCCATTTGGATGAAAATGGGCTTATCAGTGATAGGCAACATGGTTTTGTGCAGGGAAGGTCATGTCTTACCAACTTAATAGAATTCTTTGAGGAAGTGACAAAGTTGATTGATGAGGGAAGGGCTGCAGATGTCATATACATGGACTTCAGTGAGGCGTTTGATAAGGTTCCCCATGGTAGGCTGATGGAGAAAGTGAAGTCGCACGGGATCCAGGGTGTACTAACTAGATGGAAAAAGAAGTGGCTGGGCAACAGGAGACAGAGAAGAGCAGTGGAAGGGAGTTTCTCAAAATGGAGACGTGTGACCAGTGGTGTTCCACAGGGATCCGTGCAGGGACCACTGTTGTTTGTGATATACATAAATGATTTGGAGGAAAGTATAGGTGGTCTGATTAGCAAGTTTGCAGACGACACTAAGATTGGTGGAGTAGCAGATAGTGAAGGGGACTGTCAGAGAATACAGCAGAATATAGATAGATTGGAGAGTTGGGCAGAGAAATGGCAGAATGAGTTCAATCAGGGTAAATGCGAGGTGATGCATTTTGGAAGATCCAATTCAAGAGTGAACTATACTGTAAATGGAAAAGTGCTGGGGAAAATTGATGTACAGAGAGATTTGGGTGTTCAGGTCCATTGTTCCCTGAAGGTGGCAACGCAGGTAAATAGAGTGGTCAAGAAGGCATACGGCATGCTTTCCTTCATTGGACGGGGTATTGAGTACAAGAGTTGGCAGGTCATGTTACATTTGTATAGGTCTTTGGTTCGGCCACATTTGGAATACTGCGTGCAGTTCTGGTCACCACATTACCAAAAGGATGTGGATGCTTTGGAGAAGATGCAGAGGAGGTTCACCAGGATGTTGCCTGGTATGGAGGGCGCTAGCTATGAAGAGAGGTTGAGTAGATTCGGATCATTTTCATTAGAAAGGCGGAGGTTGAGAGGGGATCTGATTGAGGTGTACAAAATCATGAGAGGTATAGACAGGGTGGATAGCAAGAAGCTTTTTCCCAGAGTGGGGGATTCAAATACTGGGGGTCACGAGTTCAAAGTGAGAGGGAAAAGTTTAGGGGGGTTATGCGTGGAAAGTTCTTTACGCAGAAGGTGATGGGTGCCTGAAACGCGTTGCCAGCAGAGGTAGTAGATGCGAGCACGATAGCGTCTTATAAGATGTATCTAGACAGATGCATGAATGGGCAGGAAGCAGAGAGATACAGACCCATAGAAAATAGGCAGCATGTTTAGGTCGAGGATCTGGATCGGCGCAGGCTTGGAGGGCCGAAGGGCCTGTTCCTGTGCTGTAAATTTCTTTGTTCTTTGTTCTTTGATATCAATATTCTGGAAAAAGCTGGAAATATTATGAAGGATATAATAACTGGACACTTAGAAAATAACAATAGGATTATGCAGAGTCAACATGGATTTATGAAATTGAAAACATGTTTGAATAACCAGTTCGTATTTTTTAGCAACTGGCAGAATGTATAAGGGGAAAGCAGTGGATTTGGTGAATTTGTAATTTCAGATGGCTTTGATAAGGTCTTAAATTATTGCACATGGAATCGGGGCTTGGATTGACATTTATTTAAGGGACAAATAACAGAGAGTAGAAATAGAAGGATAATTACCAGGTTAGTAGACTGCGGCTAGTGCTGATGGACAATAAGGATCATTTCTTGAGCCCTAGCTGTTCACAACATATATGATTTTAATTTGGGTGCCACAAGTAATATCTACAAGTTTGCGGATGACATAATATTTGGTTTGATGTGATCAGTGAGAAGGATGCTTACAGGCTGCAAGAAGAGTTAGAAACGGTAACTTGTTGGGAAAGATCATGGAATATTAAATTTAGTGTGGAATATTTGAACTTATTCACTTTGTGAGGAAAAACAGACTTTCATATCACTCTCTCAATGTTTCGAGTTTAGGAAGTGTTGATGTACGAACAAATCTTCGTGCCTTTGTTCATAGCTAACATGCAGGTGCAGCAAGCAATTAGGTAGGCAAATGGTATGGTGACCTGCACAGCGGAAGGATCTGAGTACAGGAGTTAGGACATCTTACTGCAATTTTTAGAGTCTTGGTGAGACTGCATCTGGAGTATTGTGTTCAATTTTGGTCTCCTGACCTAAAGAAGGATATACCATCCGTAAAAGGAGTGCATCAAATGGTCACCAGACTGATTTCTGAATGAGGCTGAATGAGGCTGATTGTCCTATGTATAGAGATTGAGGAGACTAGGTCTATATTTGCTCTCGGTTAGAAGAATGAGAGGTGATCTGACGGTGGTGTATAAACTTCTTAGTGGGCTCGACAGCGTGGATGTTTCCCCTGGCTATGGTATCTAGGACCAGAGAAGAGAGTCTGAGAATAAGAGGTAGAACATTTAGGACTGAGGTGAGGTGGAAGTTCGTCACTCAGTGAGTGGTAAATCTATAGACCTCTTTGGCGCATGTCGAATCACCGAGTGCATCCAAGGAAAAGATCAATATATTTAAAGATAGCAAGTGAAAGGGATTGTTTGTAAATGATGTTGAGGTACAAGATAAGCTGCGATCTATTTGAATGTTGGAACCGGCCGTTGGGGCCGAATTTCCTCATGTGTCTCCTCATTTCGATGGTCCTATGTTCCTATAACTCCGATCAGTATTGTGAAGAGGTTAGAATTGAGGCCAACAGCAAAAAGGAGATATTCTGAATGTTTGCACTGTGAGAAACCTTCATTAAATATATCGGCTTGCCAGGGTGTTTAATGAAATATCTGAAGTTCTGACTCCGAGTAGCCTCTGGGTTAAACAGCGGAGCTTGAGGCGATGAGGGATCAAGACGTACCTACTAAGGCTGACCAATGAAAGTGGAGATCGCTGGAGTCCAGCGGTGAAGTAAGAGAACAGTTAGCGGGTTTGGAGTGGATGAAGTACCGGATATTGCCAGTGTGAATGACGTGAAGTGATCGAAGCAGGAGAGTGAGAATAGCTAAATGTATTTGTTGGTCGACCGCAGGCAGTGATGTTCAAAGGTAATAGGGCTGATGGAATAATGGGATGATGCAAGTTAGCAAACCACAATAGTTGTTTTGATGTGCTCCGGCTTATTGGAAGTGAAAGAGGAGTTGTTGAATATGCTGCAAATCAAAGCCTGTAGAAAACTTTGAGCAGGTGATGGACAGAAACAGCCAAGATGGAGGATTTTAAAGAAGGGGACGTAAACCATTTTTGAGATGGCAAGATTTGGAGTCGAAAAGTAAAATCATGATCAAAAGTACACTGAGGCTGTGTACAGATTGGTTTGGACAGAGGGAAAATTGGGCGTCCATTGCAGTGGAACCAATTTTCCCTCATGCACCGGAGCTCTCTCCATTGCATATTTTCAATATAGCTGGACAAGCAGCGGCAGATAAAAGAGCACATATCTATGCTCCAGCATTGCATAACTCTAGTCAAGGTACACCGTGCCTGAACAAGCTAGAAATGATTACATTTCAGATGAGATTACTGCCGTGTAAATCCCGCTGTGTCGTACTACAATACAGGAGATAATGCATTGACTTGCAGGTGTACGTCCCACCTGGTATTCAACACCCAATGCAGTGAAATTGATTTGCATCGGGATGAGAATAGAAATAGCAGGTGATTCGCGACTGCGTTACACGTGATATCATCTGAATCAAATTCCCTGTAATAAATCGTACCTGATATTTTAAGAGATTGCTGGCATTCAGCCAGGTCTACGAGCACAAAAAGATGAAAAACAACTATTTCCATTTAAAAGATAATATGAGGTGCATGGAAAATTTATGAGGTTCATAGAAAAATTCTCAAAATTCGGTATATCATCACGATTCATTCCCAACATTTTAGACTCGTGCAGAATTGCCTTGACAACATCATTGTCAGAACTTACCATCTGTTTTTGCTTCAAGTGCATCCTCTGCCATTGGCAAGAAGAAATATAAAATGCAGAAAATAAGTTGTTTTTATTATTATTCTTGCTTGGGATGTGAGCACTGCTTTCAAGGCCAGCTTTATTGCCCATTTCTCTTTGGCCTTGAGAAAGTCGACTTCATGAACCGCAACAATTCATTTGCTGCAGGTACACCCTCAGTGCTATCAGGTGGGGGGATCTAGGTTGTTGACCCAGCAACAGGGAAAGAATGGCGATAAATTTAGCATGGTGCACGGCTTGGAAGGGATCGTGCAGGGGCTGGTGTGTCCAAATATTTGCTGCCCATGTGCTTCTAGGTGACGGAGCTGAAGGGTTACAACGATGACGAGGAATTTCTTGAACTAGAGGGTGACGAATCAGTGGAATTCTATACCAAAGAGGGCAGTGGTGCCTCAGTGACTAAGTATGCACAAGACAGGAACGATAGATTTCCAGACAGAAGTAATATCAAGGCATATGGTGGGAGAGCAGGAAAGGGACATTGAAGCAGGTTATTAGTCATGATATAGCTGAATGGCAGTGCAGATTGGATGGGCTGAATGGCCTACTCCTGTTCCTGTTTCCAATGTTCCTATGTTTGGAAGGTGCTGATGAAGGAGCTTGGGCAAGGTTCTTCAGCAAGTCTTGTCGATGGTACATACTGCTACCGTTCGGCAGGGAGTGAATGTTTCAGTGATAAATGGAGTGCCAAACAAGCAGGCTGTTTGTCCGGGATGCTGTCAGGCTTCCTGTGTGTTGTTGCGCTCATCTGGGCAGCAGGAGAAAATCCATCACACTTTTGAATAGTGCTTTGTAAATGGCTGGCAGGTTTTGGCGATTCAGGGGCTGAATTACTTGTCATGGATTTGCTGGCCTCTGAGCTCCTCTGTCGTGGCACAATTGCCATGACTAGTCCAGTTCAGGTTCTGGTCAATGCTTCCCCCCACCATATTGTTGGTCTGAGATTTAGCGATGGTAATACTGGCGGGAAAAGTCAAGGGGCATTATATAGATTTTTCCCAATTGAAGATGGTCATTGCTTGGCCAAGCCCCTGTGGAAAACTGTGCATCGGAGATCAGGTTATTCCTGAATCAATGCTTTTTTAGTGGAGTGGCAATAGCACCTTCCCTCGCTTTGCCAATGAATCAGATTATACTGATGGGATGGTTAATTGGCCAGAATGGATTTGTCCTTTTTTTGTGTGTCGACAATTGCTGGAGAATTTTCGACATTGACTAGTGGATGTCAGTGTTGCATTTCTAGTAGCCATTGTTCCTTGAGAATTTGAAATTGATTAGATGAAAGCCATGCTTCCTGAATAATATTTTACGTAGGACGCTGCGTGGTCCCCTCCTACACTAAATCCATATATTCATGCGTTTTCCCCAGTAGAACATCGTCAAAACGGTACCATGAATTTTGAGGTACCCTACCCTGCCTGTTATAAAACAGACCTTTAAATTCTAGACACCGAAAAAGGACTAGAATATCGGGCAGAATTGCATTTGGAAGCCTATTTGTTCCCACTTTTTATGTACAACATCCTTTTTAAATGTCTGCCCCTAGTATGACATCAACAAATGTTGGAAACAAATTTCATCTTCATAAATGTTAAGCTTGCAGAAGTTTGAAACAGGTAACCATTGATATTACTCTTACCTGATGATCTCAGCAATTCCTGGCATTTGATCAATTCTGGAACCACAAAAGGTAAACATGAAACACGATGTTTCTTGTAAATGGTAATAAACATCTCGCACATAATCAGTCAAAACATAATAAGACAATACAAAATGTATCCTAACATTTCCGAACAAAGAGATAAAGGACATCAGAACGTGGTTGAAGCTCAGTGATGATAATTGTTGGCACTCACCGTCTGCTTTTGCATTCAGTTCGTCTTCTGTTATTGGCGACAATAGATAAAAATGCAAAAAATAATTCTTCCTAGTCCTGGAGATGATTTATATATCAATCAAAGATAGTTGCTTCTGGCACAGTATTTTAAGCTTGATGCCACACATATTTATAAATCCCACATATTCATGACATGATCCCTTATACAAGATGTGTACATCACATGAACACAAACTACATCAAAACCTCATTAAATGTATTAGCTGGGCAACGGTACATTCAATATTCTGATCAATTAACGGGCTCCAAAATTGCCTGGGGGTCGTGGAAATGGATGTACCTTCTACGCTATTTAGTTCCAGTGAATGCAGTTGAACTTGAATGCTCAGCCGAGGAGTTCAGCAGATGGTCAGCTGAAGAAGGTGTGTCAGGGTTTAACTATGACTTGTCTACTGTACCATTTTCTAACCTAAATGTATCTGGACAAATAGCATCAAACAAATATAATTGCCTCAATATTGTGTTTGAAATTCTCTCGGGCATGTTAACGAACAAAGGGACTAGCGAGAATTAACAACTGAGAGACATTAGTATTATTTAAAAAAGACGTTCTAGGGACGTCAGTGGAATTGAAAGTTAATACATCCCCTGGACCTGATGGCCTGCATCCAAGTGTAATGAAAGTGGTCGCTGTAGAGATAGTGGATGTGTTGGTGGTCACCTTCCAAAATTCCATCGATTCTGCAACGTTTCCTGCTGAATGGAAGTTATCAAACCGAGCATCACTTATTTGTAAGAAATGAGGAAGAGAGAAGCCAGGAACAAATGTCCTGTTAGCCTGACAGCAGTGGTGGGAAGTTGCTGGAATATATTTAATTTATGTGAAAACTGGACACTTAGAAAATAATGCTTGGACTGGACATAGTCAACATGGACTTATGAAAGGGAAATCATGTTTGACAAACCTGTGGGAGATTTTTAAGAATAAGGGGAATGCATAAGAGGAAACCAGCGGATGTGGCGCATTTTGATTTTCAGATAACTTTCAATAAGTTCCCGCACAGGAGGATAGTAAGCAACATTAGGTCACGTGGAATTGATGGTAAAATACTGGCATTGATTTGGAATTATTTATGGGACGGAAAACAGAGAGTTGAAATAAACAGCTAATTCCCAGGTTGGCAGGTTGTGACTAGTGTGGTACCATAAGGGTCATTGCTAGCCATTCACAATCTATCTTAATAATTTGAATGTCGGGACCACATGTGATACTTCCAATTTTGCTGATGACACAGAACTATGTGGGAATGTGATTTGTGAGAAGGATGCAAAGAGGCTCAGAGTGAATTTAGGCATGCAAGGTCGGAGGGTAAGATCATGGCAGATGGATTATAATGTGGAAAATGTGACATTACCCACTTTGGTCAGAAAAACAGAATTGCTGTTTATTTCCCAAATGTTGAGAAATTGGGACGTGTTTATGTACAAAGGAGACTTAGCGTCCTTTTTTTTTATAAATCTCTGAAAGCTAACAGGCAGGTTCAGGAAGGAATTAGGAAGGCAAAATGCATGGCAGACTTTATTGCAAAAGGATTTAAGTGCAGGTGTAAGGACGTCTGGCTGCAGTTTCTAGAGTTTTGGTGAAACGGCACCCTGAGTATTTTGTTAAATTTTGCTCTCCTTACCTAAGGAAGGATACATTTACCGTAGAAGGAGTGAACCGAATGTTCACCAAATTGATGCCTTAGATGGCGAGATTTTCCGATGTAGAGAGATTGAAGAGAATGGGACAATATTCTCCTGAGGTTAGAAGAATGAGAGGTGATCAGATTGATGCATACAACATTGTCGTTTGTCACTACAGAACTTGAATATTGTTGTAAACTGAAACTTTTGTCGAACCTTTGCGTCTTGCACTCATCAGGTCAAATTGCAAGATTACCAATGTTAGGGAAAACAGCACATTAATAATGCATGAGACGAGAGTGCTGATTGATTAGCAAGTGGTCTTTCATTGGTGCAGGCATTGCCATGGAGGACGTACCAATTTATGGTGACTAACAGTTAACTGTCAAGCTTCGTTTGAAATTCAAACCAGGCCGTTTGCCTATGATTGGTCAAAGCATTGCCCTGAGTAATATAACAGCAAATGCCTGTCACTTATTTTGGTTAGCTGAAACAGAAACAATGCGTGTGAATTTTGCTTCTGTCTGCAAAGAATAGGACCCTGTGTATGAATATATGTAGTATCCAAGACGCACAAATGCATATCACTGCGAGCCGAACTGGCAATGTTAAATTGGCTGTCAGCATAATTCTTAGCATTGTGAGAACTATATAGCAAATGTAGTCCAATCGTGGAATCACATCTAATGTTGGTAACTGTGAATTGAGCTTTTCAAGCATGGGCTGGTTGCTTATGGACTGTACATTGCCAATTGCGAACAGTGGAAGAGACATGCTTTTAGATATGGTGCGCCAATCTTTGGGACGTATGGCCTATCTACCCAGCATTGCAATTAATGTACCACTTTACTCATTTGTGTGATAGGCAAAGCGTCTTTTTGGCTTGGCAGCAGCATCCTGTTCATGTCGAAAACCAGACGTGTTGCTCCTGCATGGTAACAACGTGAAATACCTAGCTTCACCTGTTGCTCAAATGGATGGCATATCTTACACTTCCAGGGTAATCTGAGGTAGACTGGGCACTTCCCAGAGCTGAAAATGAATTATTTCGGCCCGTTCATAAGTTTGCGCGATCTGCAGAGCTGAATGATCTGATCAGGATAGACACTGGCACGCAGGATGCCTTTGATTACCCCTATTTCAGCATCAAGCTTGAATGCTGAGCAAATGGTTCAGGCCCTATTTACAAAGTTGCCAATAAGACCAATTGTGCAGTGCGAGCAACTGAAAAAATTCCGATGACCAGTGAAGGTAAGCTTCAGGTCGGCCGTAGTGGAGAACCCCTAGCAGATTTCTCAACTAGTACGTCAAGGAAAGGAAGTTAATTTCACTGCTCCATTGCAAAGGTGAATCGGTGCACAGGTTGGAGCCCAGTAAGACATGGCAGTAAGTTATTACATGCAGCTGTGGATTCAAATATACATGATTTATCATCGACATATCAGAAATACGCAAGGGGTAAGATGTTATGTGCCATTCCCTCGAAGATCCGTTTATCATGGAAGCCGACAAAGATGTTTGCGAGAGGTGGACCCATAGGGTTTCCATGGCAACACCATATATTTGGGCATACATGGTGTCTTTAAATCTGATCTCAACCAAGTGACAAATAAATGAAAAATAAGTGAAAAACATTGCAAAATAAGTAACAGCCGTTCGATGGTTCATTCCTCAGGGCAATGCCCTGATCGATCAGTGTTAAGCCAGCTTGTTTAAATTTCAAACAAAGCTTGTTAGCTAACTGTCAGCCAATATAACTGATGCATTCTCCGTGGCAATGTGTCTGCCAATCAGAGTCTACTTGCCAACCAATCAGCACTCCCTTCCCATACAGTATAAATTCGATGCTTTGCCAAACAATTGTTTTCTTGTGATTTGTCGATATGAGTGCAAGACGAAAAGATATAACAAAATGTCTCTGTTTACAGCAATAATTATAAAACATCCTTTTAGCACGTGAGAGAGTAGGTGCAGGAAGGATGTCTCTTTAGCTAATGGATGCAGGACCAGAGGGCACAGTCTGAGAATAAGAGGTAGTCCATTTAGCATTGAGATAAAGTGGAGTTCCTTCGCTCACAGGGTGGTGAATCTTTGGAGTTCTCTACCCCATAGTTGTGTGCAATCATTGAGTACATTCAAGACAGAAATCAATATATTTCCAGATATTTAAAGATAGCAAGTGTTATTGAAATATTGCAGGAAAATGAAGTTGACATAGTAGATCAGCCACAATCGATTTGATTTGTTGAAGCAGGCTCGCGGGGCTGAATTTCCTCATCCTGCCCCTAGTTCCTACGTGCCTATGTTCCTATTGCTCAAAACAGATTTGTAATCAGATTCGAATGGAGGCCGAGAGCAAAAAAAAAAATGCTCTGAATGCTTGTACTGCAACAAAGTTTCGTTACAGATATAGGTTTGCCAAGGCATTGAAGGAAATGTATGAGTTTCTGAATAAGACTGGCTTCTGGGATGTACCGTGGAGCTTGAGACAATGACGGACAAAGACATGTTTACTAAGGGTGACCAATCAGAGTGGAAATCGATGGATTCCAGTATTGGAGTAAGAGAACACTTTGCGGGCATGGATTGTATGAGGTTACAGAGTAAGCAAATACGAAAGAGATTTAATCACGAGAGTGAGAGTGGCTAAATGTATTTTGTTCCTAGACCACAAGTTGTGACGTTCAAAGATAACAGGGCTGATAGAAAAATGGGATGATGCAAGTTAGCAAACCACAACAGCATTTTAGATGAACTCAGGTTACTTGGAATTGAAAGAGTGGAGTTCTCCAATCTGGGTTATTCAATGAATGTCGGAAATTTTCACCAGGTTATGTGCACATGCACGTCGTGGACCGACATGGGAAATTTCAAACGAAGGGAAAAGAACCATCTTTCTGGTGGCACAATGTGGGGTCGAAAATTCAGCTCATGGTCAAAGGTCCCCCGAAACTGTGCACAGATCATTTGGGCAAATGGGAAAGCGGGCGACCATTACATTGGATTCCATTTTCCCGTATGCACCTGGCAAATCTCCATCAAGCATTTATATGGCGTTCGTTGTGCATTTTTTTTATTAATCCATGCCTTTGCAGACTGCGGATGGCTCTGTTGGAACTCGCTCTAATACATGTTTTCAAAATAGCTGGGAAAGAAGTGGTAGACTGAACATCATACTTCTGTGCTGTGAAACAGCATAATTCTCGGCGAAGTACACCATGCCTGAGCAAGGTAGAAATGATGATATTTTAGATTAAATCACTGGCCTGGAATCCCTCTCTGTGGTACCACAATGCAAGAGGTAGCGACTTGCTTCCCTGTTCTACTTCACTCCTGCTATTCAGAACCCATGGCAATGAAACAAATTTAACATCAGGATGGGAATAAACATAGCAGCCAACTTTTTGTCGTGGTTCACATGATGCCATCTGAAGCAAGTTTATTTCCCATGCATTGCATCAAGGCATAATGGGTGTACATTTCTACATCACGAAATGTAATTATGCAGACGTGCTGACGCACCCTGTTATGACTCGTACCTGATGTTTGCAGGGAATTCTGGCATTTGGCCAGCTCTGGTAGCACAACAAAAATAATTTTAAAAAACGTTTTATCTTTAAAAGGTAATAGGCATATGATAAAAAATCAGTTAGAAATCATGATATAATTCTTAATCATTTCGATTATTTCAGACACAAACAGAATTGAGATGACATCATAATTGGCACTTACCACCGTTTTTTGCTTTAAGTGCATCTTCTGCATTGGCAAGAACAGATGATAAATGCACAAATTAAGTTTTTTAAAAATTCAGTATTCTTTCATGGGACGTTATGCGCTTCTGGCAAGGCCAGCATCTGTTGCACATTTCCCTTTATCCTTGAGAGGGTGGTCTTTGTCAACAACAGCAATCCACGTGCTGCAGGTACACCCTTAGTGCTATAAGTACGGGGCACCGATTTCTTTTGACCCAGCGACACGCAGGGAACGGTGATAATTGCAAAATCATGCATGGCATCCAGGGCATCGTGCAGGTTGTGTTTTTCCGATGTATCTTCTGTCCATGAGCTTCTTGATGGTAGAGGTGGAATGTTTACAAAGATGACAACGAATTTCTTGAACTAGAAGGTGGTCAATCTGTGGAATTTTCTAATCAAGAGTGCTGTGGAGACTGGGTCACTGAGTAATTTCGACGCAGGAATCGATATCATACAATGTACTAACAGTATCAAGGCATATGGCAGGAGTGCAGGAAGAAAAGAAGGCGTTGAGATAGGAGATCTCGTTGAATGGTGGAGTCGGTTCGATGGGCCTAATTGCGTACACCTGCTCCTATTTCCTATGTTCCTAGGTTTGGAATGTGCTGTCGAGGGCGCCTTAGTAACATTCTTCAGCAAGTCATCTACATGGTACCCACTGCTGTCTTTGCACAGCAAGTAAATGTTTAAGGTGGTGGATGTAGCGTTGATCAAGCAGACTAATTTCTCGTGGATGGTGTTGGGCTTTCTGTGTGTTGCTGCACTCATCCGTGCAAGTGGAAAGCATTCTATAAAACTTATGAATAGTGCTTTGCAAATGGTGGGCCAGCTTTCGCGAGATGGGGGTTGGGGGGTGGGAGGGGAAATTCCTAGTCTCTGAGCTGCTTTGTAGTACCACCATTTATTTAGTTTTTCATGTTAAGATCTGGTCATGGGAAGCCCCGAAGATATTTATGGTTTGGAGATTTAGCAAGGGAATTAATGCCGTGGAAAGTGAAGAGGTGCTGGTTAGATTTTCTCCTTCTTGGAGATGGTCATTGCCTGGCCAAGCCACTTGTGGATACAAAACTGGGCTTTAGAGATCAGGTTATTCCTGAGTCAATACTTCTTGATAAGAGTGTCAATGTCAATTTCACACACGTTACTAATGATTGAGAGTATACTGATGGAGCGATAAGTGACCAGAAATGATTTGTCCTCTTCGTTGTGAGCAGAACATTTGGGCAATTTTCCACACTGACTGGTGGATATCCGTGTTGTAAACCTCGTGGCGAGAACATGTTTCAAGAAAATATTTTAAGTAGGATGTAGCGTGAATGCCTCCTAAATTCAATCCATATATTCAAAATGCTAATTTATTAAAAAGTCGTCAAAAACCGGACCATATATCTGTAGGTACCCTGCCCTGCCTGTTATATCCCAGCGCTTTAAAATTCATTGGCGGACAAAGTAGAGAATTGCATTTGGTAGCCCATTCGATACCACTTTTTATGTCCTACATTCAAGATAAATTTCGGCACAAAGCATTGCATCAACGAATGTTTGAAATACATTTCTGCCTCGTCAATGTTAAGATTGCAGGTTTCTGAAACAGGCACATCCTGATATTATCCATACCTGATGACTTAAGAGATTTCTGGCATTTCATCAATTCTGGAGCCAGAAAAGGGCAATATGAAACAAGATGGTATTTTAAAACGGTAATACACATCTCACACATAACCAAATCATCATAAGTACCAAATGAATCCTAACACTTGCGAATAAAATGATCAGTGACATTGGAACATGATTGAAACTCAGAGAAGATAATTGTTGCCACTCACCGTCTGCTTTTTCTTTCCGTCCATCTTCTGTTATTAGAAAGAAGAGATAAAATGCACAAAATAACTCTTCTTACTCCTGGATATTGTTTAAATATTAAATATAGATAGTCACTTCTGGCACAATATTTTAAGCTTTCTGCCACATATATTTGTAACTTCAAAAATACCTCATTTTATGAAATGATCTCTTATTCAATATGTGTAGCACAATTTAACAGAAACTGCATCAGAATTTTATCATATGTATTAGCTGGACAGCAGTACATACAATATTCTGGTCAAATAACGGACTCCGACTTATTCTTGGGTGATCGTGAGAAAGGAGGTATATTATTTGTTCCACAATGCACCCCCTCCACTGTTCATTTCCAGTGGAGTCAGCGGAACTTGAATATTGAGCCGAGGAGCACACCAGATAGCCAGCTGAAGAAGGTGCCTCATCGTTGAACAATGAGATAAAAACTCCGCCATTTCCTAGCCTATCTGTATATGGGCAATAAAAGTAATGCATCGAGAAACAAACAGTTAAAATTGCTTCAATATTGAGTTTCAAAATCTCTCAGGTATAGTAGAGAAGCAAATAACTGGCGAGAATGAAGAACTGAAAGAAATTACTGTTGTTAAAAAAGTAGTTCTCGAGAAACCAATGGAACTGAAAGTTAATCCATCCCCTGGACCTGATTCTCTGCGCCCATGAATTTTGAAAGAGGGCGCTGTCGAGACGATGGGTGTGTTGGTGGTCATCTTCCAAAACGCTATCGATTCTGGAACGGTTACTGCAGACTGGAAGGCCAAACAAAAAACCATATAACTCCACATTTTACGAAATGTGGAAGAGAGAAAACAGGGGACAAATGACTTGTATGTCTGACATCAGTGGTCAGGCAAATGCTGAAAAATATTATGAAGGATGTAATGACTGGACACTGAAAGGGTCATTTTTAGTTATTTTTTCTTCCTTTTTTTTCTTCCTTTTTTTTTGCATTCCTTTTTACATTTTGTGCATTTATTTCATTTCATCTTAGTTTGTTCAGTTTGCTTACCCACTGTTTTTTTCAGGTTGTTTTTCTTCAGGTTTGCACTTGCTGATGTTCTATATTCAGTATATTCACACCTAATCTGTACTAATGCTTTGTCTTTCAAAACACCATTAACATATTGTTTGCCTTTGCTCCGTGACCTTTTGGTCAGCTATGTGGCCTGGTCCAATCTGCACCTTCTCCTTTGTTATCTCTTGCCCAACCCCCACCTCACTTGTTTATAATCTGTGAATTTTCTAATATTTGTCAGTTCCGAAGAAGGGTCACTGACCCGAAACGTTAACTCTGCTTCTCTTTCCACAGATGCTGCCAGACCTGCTGAGTGAATCCAGCATTTCTTGTTTTTGTTTCAGATTTCCAGCATCCGCAGTAATTTGCTTTTATATTACTGAAAGGGTGATGATGTATGTGAAACCGGTGAGAGATTTTTGTGGTTGGAACTTGCAGAATGCAGAAGGGGAAACTATTGGTTGTTGTGCATTTGTATTTTCAGATGTCGTTAGATGAAGTCCCACACAGGAGGATAGTAGGGCACCATTAGAGCATATTGAATTGGGGCTAATATACTGCCATGTATTGAGAATTATTTAAGGGACAGAAAACAAAGAATACAAGTAAACAGATCATCCCCAGGTTGGCAGGCTGTATGTATTGCGGCACCATAAGCATTATTGATTGGGCCTTAGCTAAGCACAATATATCTAAATTATTTGGATATGACGGCAGCAGCAATATTTGCAAGACTGTTAAGGAAACCGAACTTGGTGGGAATGTGAGTTGTTGAGAGACAAAAAGAGACATCAAGTGGATTTAGACATGTTAACTGGGTGGGAATATCATGGCAGATGGATCATGCCAGACGGAACATGATGTGGCACATATGATGTTATCAAATGTAGGGGGGTGGGGGGGGGAAATAAACAGAATTGCTGATTATTTACTAAATGTTGAGAGTTCGTGAAGTGTTGATGTACAAAGGGACATTCGTGTCTTTGTTCATAAATTTCCTGAAGCTAACATATAGGTACAGCAAGAATTAGGAAGGCAATGGAATGGAGATCTGTATTGCAAAAGTATTTGAGTACAGAGTTATGGATGTCTTGCTGACTTTTATAGAGTTTTGTTGAGCCCGTACCTGGAGTACTTTATTTTATGTTCTCCTACTTACCGAAGGTAGGAAATATTTGCCATTGAAGCAGTAGAAATAATATTCTTCAGACTGATTCCTGGCATGGCATGATTGTCCTACTTTGAGTGATTGAGGAGACTGGGAATAAATTCTCTACAGTATGGAAGAATGTGGAGCGATATCATTGAGCAGGCAAAGTTCTTCCAGGGCTCGTTATGGTAGATGCAGGATGGATGTCTGCCCTGGCTAAGGGATCTAGAACCAGACGACAGCATTTCAGAATAAGAAGTAGGCCAATTAGGAGTGAGATGTGGTGCGATTTCTACACTCAGAAGGTGGTGCATCTTTGGAGTTCTCTACCCCATAGTGCTGTTAAATATTTGAGTATATTCGCAGCAGTGATCAACAGATTTCTAGATATTTTAAGATATCAAGGGATGCTGCGATAGTGCGGGAAAGTGATGTTGAGTTAGAAGATCAGTGATAATCTATTTGAATGTAGGATCAGGATCGAGGAGCCCAGTTCCCTACTTCTGCATCTATGGTCCTATATCCTATTGCTCTAAACAGTATAGTAATCAGTAATAGATTTGAGGCTGAGAGCAAAGATGAGATGCTCTAAATATTCGTACCGAGAGAAATGTTCGTTAAAAATGGCGGCACATTGGTGAGCAGTCGGGAGGGAGTTGCTTTGGGAGTCCTTAACATTGACTCCGGACTCCATGAAGTGTCAGGGCACCAGGTGAAACATGGGCAAGGAAATCCATTGATTACCACCTGGTGACCGCTCCCGCCCCCTCAGCTGATGAATCAGTACTCCTCCATGTTGAACACTACCTGGAAGAGCAAGAGCATGTGGCAAGAGCGCACAATACATTCTGTGAGGAAGAACTTAATGTCAATCAGCAAAAGTGCCGCTGTAGCTCCAATACTTACCGAGCTGGCCATTTCCAAAAGAAAAGAGTGCTAGACTGGGTCTGCAGCAGGTGGTGAGGGAACCAATAAGAGGGTCAAACATATTTGCCCTCGTCCTCACCAATTTGCCTGCCACAGATGCATCTACGCATGACAATATTGCTAGGAGTGACCACTGCACAGTCCTTGTGGTGATGCCATTCTTCAGTCAATTCGATTCACTCTGTGAGATATCAACAAACGACTGTAGATATTGGTTAATGCAAAGGCAATGAGCCCTCACAACATTCCGACAATTGTACTGAAACCTATGCTCCAGAACTTGCCACGCACCTCGCCAAGCTCTTCCACTACAGCTAAAACACTGACATCTACCCGTCAATGTGGAAAATTGCCCAGGAATGTACTGTACAAAATAAAAGCCAAATCCAACCCAGCTAATTAGCCCCTCGTCAGTCTACTCTCGACTATAAGTAAAGTGATGGAAGGTGTCATTGAGAGTCCCATCAAGCAGCACTTGCTTTGCAATAACCTGCTCAGTGGCACTCAGTTTAGGTTCCACCAGGGCCATTTAGCTCCTGACCTCAATACAGCTTTGGTTTGAACGTGGACAAAAGAGCTGAACTCAAGAAATGATGTGTGAGTAACTGGCCTTGACCTCAATTCAGCATTCGACCGAGTATGGCATCAAGGATATCTGGCAAAACTGGAGTCTATGGGAATCGGGCAAAGATTCTCCACTGGTGTACGTCTTACGTTGCGCAAAGGAATGTGGTTGCGGTTGTTAGAGGTCAATCATCTCTTCAGGACGCCACTGCAGGAGTTCCTCATGGTACAGTCCTTGGCCCAATCATCTTCAACTGCTTCATAAATGACCTTCCTTCCATCATATGGTCAGAAGTGGGAACGATTGCTGACGATTGCACCAAGTTCAGCACCATAAGCGACTCCTCAGATACAGAAGCAGTCCGTATAGAAATACAGCAAGACCTGGACAACATCCAGACTTGGAATGATCAGTGGCAAGTAACATTCGCGCCACACAATTGCCAGTCAATTACGATCTCCAACAAGAGATAATGTAACTGTGTCCCCTTGACATTCAATGGCATTACGATTGCTGAATCCCCCAATACCAACATTCTGGGCTCACCATTTATCAGAAACTGAACTGGAGTAGCCATGTAAATGCCGGGGCTACAAGAGCAAGTACGTTGCTAGGAATCCTGCGACGAGTAACTCACCTCCTGAGTCCCCAAATCCCGTCCACCATCTGTGATGCACAAGTGAGGAGTATGATGGAATACTCACCACTTGCTTGGATAGACCCAGCTCCAACAACACTCAAGAAGCTCAGCACCATCCAGGACAAAGCGGCCCACTGGTTTGTCACCACATCCACAAACATTCACGCCCTCAACCACCGAAGAGCAGTGTGTACCATCTACAAGATGCACTGCAGCAACGCACCAAAGCTCTTCAAACAGCACTTTCCAAACTCACGACCTCTGCCACCTAGTAGGACAAGGCTAGCAGATTCATGGGGTCATCGCCACCTGCAAGTTCCCCTCCAAGGCACAGACCCTCCTGGCTTTGAACTGTAACTTTGTTCCTTAACTGTCGCTGGGTAAAACTCATCTAACTCTCTTATTTACTGCACTGTGGGTTTATCTACCCGAAATGTACTGTAGGGTTTGAAGACGGCAGCTCAACATCACATTGTCAAGGACAATTAGGGATGGGCAATAAATCTTGGCCATCCCGTGAACAAATAATAATGATAAAAAAATGTTTCCTGGAAGTGAAAGAGTGGATCTGTCGAACCGGGGGATAATCAAAGCATGCAGGGAACTTTCAGCAGTTGATGTGCAGATGCAGATCGTGGACAGAAAAGGGAAATTTTAAGGAAGGAATACAGGATGTGGGTTCGCAAATTCAGCGCCTGGTCGATAGTGCTCTGAAACTGTAAACAGATTGGTTTGGGAAAACGGAAAGCGGGCAACAACTGCATTAGAACCCATTTTCATTCATGCGCCTGGCAAATAGCCAGCCAACTTTTTTGTGGCTCCCCTTGTGCTATATTATGCACCTCGACCTTAGTAATCTACGGAGTACTCTCTTGGAAATCTCTCTATTCAATGCCTTGAAAATAGCTGGTGAAGGAGCGGCAGAATGAACACCGTGAATCTGTGCTGCTTCACTGCAAAACTCTGGGCAAGGTACACCGTGCCTGAAGAAGCTGGAAATGATAAACATTCAGATGAAGTTACTAGTGTCAAAATCCCACAATGCAGGAGAATGTGTCTTGCCTTCTTGGACATACCACCTGATATTTATAACCTACTGCTGTGAAACTAATTTTATTTCGGGCTGGGAATAAAATTAGCAGCCGATTACTACCACGTTACACGTAGACCAACTGAAGCAAATATCAAACCCATGCATTGCACAAATAAATAATGGGCATGCATTTCTTCTTTGCCAAACTTAATTTTTCAGACGTGCAGGCTGACCCTGTTATAAATCGTACCTGAAGTTTTAAGAGATTCCTGGCATTTAGCCAGTTCTAGGAGCATAAAAAAGAATTTTATAAAAAAGTATTATTTGCCTTAAAAAAGCTAATGAGCAGGTGATTCAAAATAAGTCAAAAAATCGTTATACAATGATTAATCATTCCGAACATTTCAGATTCGAACAGATTTGCCTTGACAACATAATTGTTGTTACTTACCATCTGTTTTTGCTTTAAGTGCATCTTCTGCCATTGGCAAGAACAAATGAAAAATGCACAAAATAAGTTTTACAGTACATAGTGTTGTAATCTGCAAGGCTGGAACGTGGGACTAGATTAGGCGGTTTCATTTGCACAGCCAGCACAGGCACTATAGGCTGAATGGCCTCCTTCTGTGCCATACTATTTCTATGATTCTATGATTCTATTCTTTCATGGAATGTGAGCGCTGCTGGCAACGCCAACATTTATGCCAATTTCTTTTTGCCCTTGAAGAGGTGTCTTCGTGAACAGCAGCTTTACTTTGCTGCAGGTGCGCCCTCAGTGCTTTTTGGTTTTGCGAATCTCTGTTTTTGAACCAGCAACGCGGAAGAAACGGCGATGAATTCAGGCTGGTGCATGGCATGGAGGGGATCGTACAGGTGGTGCTGTGTTCATGTATCTGCAGCCCATGTGTTGCTAGCTAGTAGAGATGGCGGTTTACAAAGGTGACTCGGAATTTATTCCACTACAGGGTGATTTGTCTGAGGAATTCTCTACCGAAGTGGGCTGTGAAGACTCAGTGACCAAGTATGTTCAAGACAGCCATCGATAGGTGTCTAGATATGAATGATATCAAGATATATGGCGGTAGTGCACGGAAATGGAATTTACATAGGAGATCAGTCCTGATCTAGTTAATTGCCGGAGCAGCCTCGATGGACCTAATGGCTTAGTCCTGCTCCTCTTCCCTGCGAAAATTGTTTGGAAGGTTTTGACGAAGGAACCTTGGCAAAGTTCTTCAGCGTCTTGTAGATGGTGCACACCGCTGCCTTTGAACAGGGAGTCAATGTGTAAGTGGTGAATGAGGTGCCAATCAAGCAGGCTGATTTGTCTTGGATGGTGTGGGGCTTCATGAGTGTTATTGAGCTCATCTGTGCAAGTGAAGAGCATTCTATCACACCTTTGAACTGTGCTTGGTGATTGGTGGGCAGGCTTTTGCAAGTTGGGGCGTGGGGGTGCGAATTGCTTGCTCCAGATTTCCTATCCTCTGAACCGCCCTGTAGACACAGTATTTACATAACTGGTCCAGTTCAGATTATGGGGGTCAATGGTAGCCCCCATGGTATGTTTTGGGAGATTTAGTGAGGATAATAATGCCGTGGAAAGTCAAAGGGACGTGCATAGATTTTCATTTGTTTTTGCTGGTCATTACCTGGTCAAGCCCCTAGCGGAAGCAAAACTGGGCAACAAAGGTCAGGTTATTCCAAACGCAATGTTTCTTTATCGTAGTGTCAAATGCACAATCGCACATTTTACTGATGATTGAGGCTATACCGATGGGCGGTAATTGGCCAGAATTGATTTGTCCAGCTTTTTGTTACAGGACACCTGGGCAATGTTCCAAATTTACTGGTGGATGTCAGTGTTGCAAATCTAGTATCCATGCTTCATTGAAAATGAGAAATTGATTCGAGGGGGAACATGCCTCCTGAATGTTTTTTGATTCGGAGCAACGTGGTCCCTTCCTGCATTCAATCCATATATTCATGAGGTTGCCTGAATCAAAATTCACCAATGAGATTACCATAAATCTGGAGGTAACCTACCCTGCCCTGCCTGTTATATGCCAGCACTTTAAAATTCGATGGCAGACAAAAGAATAGGATATCGTGCAGAATTGCATTTGACAGCCGATTTGATATCACTTATTATGTGCTGCATCCAAGGTAAATTTATCCCCCTAGCATTACATCAACGAATTGTACTTTGGGCCCAATATTTTAAGCTCCATGCCAGATATATTTGCACCATCATAAAGCCCTCATATTCATGAAATGATCCTTTATTCAAGATGTGTGAAACACATGAACAAAAAATATATCATAACCTAATGAAATGTATTGCCTGGACAACGGTACACTCAGTATTACAGTCAAATAACGGGCTCCATTTTTTTCTTGCATATTCGTGAGGAAGGCAGTAAATTATCTATTGTACGATATTCCTCCTCCGTATTCATTTCCAGTGAACTCAGTGGAACCTGAATATTGAGCCGAGAAGCACATCAGATGGCCAGCTGAAGAAGCTTTTTAATTGTTCAGCTATGCCGTTTCTACTCTGCCATTTCCTAACCCATCTGTATTTGGACGATTACAGTAATATATCGAACACCAAGCAGATACAAATGCTTCAATATTTCGTTTGAAATTCTCCCAGGAATAGTCGAGAACCAAGACTACCGAGAAGCAAGAACTGAAAGAAATTGGTGTCGTGTAAAAAAGTAGTTCTGGGGAAGTCAATGGAACTGAAAGTTAATATATCCCCTGGACCTGATGATCTACATCCAGGAGTTTTGAAGGACGTCGCTGTCGAGTTAGTACATGCGTTGATGGTCAACTTCCAAAATTCTGTTCGTACAGATTGGAAAGCTTCATTTTTAAAAGATATTTGGAAGACAGAAAACGGGGAGCAAATGACCTGTTAGCCTTACATCAGTAGTCGAGTAAATGCGGCAATATGTATCAGGAAGAATGTGATAACTGAACACGTAGAAAACAATGGTAGGATTGGACAGAGTAAGCATGGGTTTTTTTTAAGGGAAATCAACTTTAACAGATCTATTCGAGCTTTTTGAGGATGCAACTAACATAATGGATAAGGAGAATGCGGTGCATGTTGTGAGTTTTGATTTTCAGATGACTTTCGATAACGTCCCACACTGGAGGATATTGAGCACAATCAGAGCACATGGAATTGGGAGTAATATCCTGGCACATGTTGACAATTATTTAATGTACAGAAAACAGAGATGAAGAATGAATTGGTCATTCACAGGTTGACAGGCTGTGACTAGTCGGGTGCCATAAGGATCATCACTTGTGCCCTAGCTATTCACAAACTACATAAATGATTTAGATGTTGGGGTTACATGTATTATTTCCAATTTTGGTGATGGCACAGATCTTGGTGGTAATGTGATTTGTGAGGAGGAAGCAAAGAGGCTTCAAGTGGATTTAAGCATACTAAGTTGGTGGGTAAGAGCAAGTCAGATGGAGTATAATGTGGAAAATATGAAGTTCTTCATGTTGGGAGGAAACAAAAGATGATTGCAGATTATTTCCTAAATGTTGAGAGATTGGGATGTGTTTATGTACAAATGGACATTCGTGTCCTTGTTCATAATTCTCGAAAGCTAATATACAATAGGAATGCAAATTGTATGATGGCCTTTGTCGCAAAAAGTATTTGAGTGCAGGAATAAAAAAAAAAGAGTCTTGCTGAAATTTATAGGAGCTTGGTGAGATGGCACCTGGAGTATTGCATTCGGTTTTGGTCTCCTTAACTAAGGAATGGCACACATATCATGGAAAGCGTGCAACGAATGTTCACCATCTGCTTCCTACGATGGAGTGATTCCTTGACTTTGAGTGACTGAGGAGATTGGGGGGGACTATATTCTGTATCTATTAGAAGATTCACAGAATGTTTATGGCGCCGAAAGGGGCCACTTGGTCCACCGTGTCTGTCACGTTGGAAAAACGATCCACCTATTCTAATCAATAGATTCCAGCATTTTATCTGTAGCCTTGCAAGCTACGGCACGTAAGGTGCATATCCAGACTACTTTTGAATGAGTTGAGGGTCTTTGCCTCAACTACCCTTCCAGGCAATGAGTTCTAGACTATCACGACCTTCTGGGTGAAAAGAAAAGGTTTCACCATATTTCCCCACTAATTTTCCTACCAATCATTTTAAATCTATGCACCCAGTCACTGACCTCTCTGCTAAGGTCACCTCCACCCCATCCAGGCCACTCAACATTTTATACATTTCAGTCAGATCTCCGCTCAGCCTTCTCTGTTCTAATCAGAACAGCAACAACCTATCCAATCTTTCCTCATTGCAGCACTTTTCCAGTCCTGGCAACACCCTGCTAAATCTCCTCTGTACCCTCTCTAGTGCAATTATATTCCTTCTGTAATGAGGTGACCAGAACTGCACACAGTACTAAAATTGTGGCCTAACCAATCAGTTTTAGAGTTCCAGCATCACCTCCGTGCTCTTGTCTTCTATACCTTGGCTCATAAAGGAAAGGATTCCATATGAGTACTTAAGCATATTATTGACCTGTCCTGATAGCTTCAGGGATCTGTGGACATTCACTTCAAGGTCCCTTACTTCCTCTACACATCTCAACATTTTCCCATTTATCATGCATCCCTTTGCCTTGTTTGACCTCCCTAAATGCATCACCTCACACTTCTCCAATTTGAATTTCATTTGCCACTTTTTTGTACACCTGACCAAACCATCAATAGCTTCCTGCCGCCTACAGCTATCCTCATCGATATCTAGCACACGGCCAATGCTTGTGTCATCCGCAATCTTCCTGATCATGCCTCCTATATTTACATCCACAATCGTTAGTATACACCACAAAAAGTAGGGACTCTGTACTGAGCCCTGCAGAACGCAACTGGAAGCATCTCTCTCATCGCTAAAACAGCCTTCAACAGTTATTTTTGTTTCCTGCCACTGAGCCAATTTTGTATCCACCTTTCTGCACTTCACTGGATCCCATGGGACTTCTTTTAAAAAAACCTGTCTGCCATGTGGGACCTTATCAAAAGCCTTGTTATAATCCATGTAGACCACAATTAAATGCAGTACTCTCATCCTTGTTTCTTGTTACTTCTTCAACAAATTCGATCTATTTGGTCAAACAAGATCTTCCCTTAACAAATCCATGCTGTCTATACTTGATTAACCTGTGCTTTTCTAAGTGACCGTTTCTCCTCTCTTTCATAATATTTTGCACGAATTTGTCCACGATTGTTGTTAGAATTATTGGCCTATAATTATTCGGTCTATCCTTCACTCCCTTTTTAAACAGAGGTACAACGTTAGCAATTCTCCAATCATCTGGCAGCACACTTGTATCTAGTGAGGACTGGACAATGATGGTGAGACCCTAGGTTATTTCCTCTCTTTTGTTCCTTAACGGCCGAGGATACATTTAATCTGGCCCTGGTGATTTATCAACTTTCAAGGATGTTAACCCCATTATTACGTCCTCTATCCCTATGTTTATCACATCCAATACTTCACACTCTTCCTCCTTAACTACAACACCTGCATCGTCCCCCTCTTTTGTTAAGATAGACAAAAAGTTTTTATTAATCATCACACCAATATCTTCCACTGCTACACATAGGTTATCGTTTTGGACTTTTATGGGACCTACTCTCTCTGTAGTTATTCTCTTACTCTTAATGTATTGCTGAAAACGCTTTGGATTCACCTTGATTTTGCTTGCCAATATTCTTTTAATGCCTTCTCTTTGCTTTACTTATTTCATTTTTGATTTCACCCCTCCACGTTCTATACTGCTCCTGGCTTTCTGTAGGGTTGAGTTCTCGGTGTCGGACTTAGGCTTTCCTTTTCTGTCTTATCTTACCATGTAGGCTCCGTGACATGTATGGAGCTCTAGATTTGGTCGTCTCACCCTTTCAATTTTTGGAAACATGTTTACCCTGAACACCTTGAATCTCCCCTTTGAATGCCTTCCACTGTTTCTACACGGATTTACGTAGAGGTAGCTGTTACTTTCGCTACATCACATCTCCGTTTAGGAAAATTGACCTTGCCTCAGTTCAGAACTTTATCTATTGTTTTATCGTTGTCTTTTTCAATAATTATATTAAAACTGACTGAACTATGATCACTACCAGCAAAATGCTCGTCCACTGCCACTCCTTCCACCTACACATTTTCATTTCCTTAAACTAGACCTAAAACTGTGCCCGCTCTTGTTGGACTAGCTACACTATAGACAAAAGAGTTCTCCTGAATGCACCTCAAGAATTTTGCTTTCTCAATTCCTTTCACACTGAAACTATCCCAGTTAATATTGGGGAAATTTATATCCCCTACCATTACTATAATAAAAGCAAAATACTGCAGATGCTGGAAATCCGAAATAAAAACAAGATCTCCGACTATTATTGTCCTATTGTTCTTACAGTTCTCAGAGACTTGACTGCATATCTGCTGTTCTATCTCCCTCTGACTGTTTGGGGTCTGTAGTAATCTCCCATCAGCGTGATTGCTGCTTTTTTGTTCCTAAGCTCAATCCATATGGACTTATTTGTTGAACCTCACATCATATCATCCCTCCTCACTGCTGTAATAGTTTTGTTGGCCAACATTACCACTCCCCCAATTTCTGATTCGTTCCCTATCGCATCTGAAAACCCTGTAACCAAGAACGTTGAGCTGCCATTCCTGTCCCTTCTTAAGCCACGTTTCCGTAATAGCTATGATATCGTACTGCCATGTGTCTACCTGTGCCCTCAGCTCATCTGCTTTATTTGCTATACCTCTTGCATTGAAATAAACACTCTTGAGCACTGTCATTTTTTTTTAATTTCTAACCCTTAATTTCACTGTCTTCCAGACTCATCCATTAATTTTCTGCCTTCCATTTTAATTCCAGTTTTTTGTCCCATCTGAGAATACCCTCAGGTCCCCATCCCCTGTCAAACTAGCTTAACACCTCCCCAACATCACTTGCAAAATGTCCCACAAGAAACACAATCCTGGCTACGTTCAGGTTCAACCTGTCTGGCCTGTACATGTCCCATGTCCCCCAGAGCCGGTCACCATGTCCCAATAATCAGAAGTCCTCCCTCCTGCACGATCTTTCGAGCCATGCATTCATATGCCGTATGCTTCTATTCCCAAAATCATTTGTGCCTGGCACTGTGGGCAATCCATAGATTAAGAATGAGAGGTGATCTGATTAAGGCATAGCAACATTTTGTTTGGTGGTACAGAACTTGAGTGTTGAGTCATGCTGAAAACAGAGACATATTGCCCAATATTTTCCTCTTGTACTCATCAGGACACTTGTAACAATAGCAATGTAAAGGAAAGAAACACATTTATATTGTATTTATAATTTATATTGCAGTGTTCACTGGCTGGCAAGTGGGCTCTGATTGGTAGAGGTGTTACCATGGAGAATGTACCAGTTTATGGTGAATTACAGTAAACTGACAAGCTTTGTTTGAAATTTAAACCAGGTAGATTGACTCTGATTGGTCAAGGCATTTCCCTGAGTAATGAACCACCGAATGGCTGTCACTTATTTTGTTTATCTGAAACAGACGCAATGTATGCACCTGTTCATTCTGTCTGCAAAGAATAGTGCCGTGTGCATTAATGTATGTAGCATCCAGAGCCTGCAATGCGCCAGACTGTGAGCCTGACAAAAAAAGTTGAATTAGTTTTCAGCATAATTCAAGCTGTCCAATCACAGATTCACATCTAATGTTGTTCCCTGTGTTTTCAGGTTTGCAAGCATGGGCTACTTGTGTACAACCTGTTCCTTACTCATTGCAAACCTTGGACAGCACATGCTGTTTGATATGATCTGCCAGTCTTCTACCTAGCATCACACTGGCAATGACATTTATAGACCACTTTACTCATTTGTGTGATGGACAGAATGTCTGTTTGGCTTCACGGCAGCATCCTGTTCATGGCGAACATCGCACGTGTTGCTACTGCATATCAGCAGTGCGAAACAGCTAACTTCGCATTTTTCTCAATTTTTGAAATACCTTATAATCTGCGGTAGACGAGGCACCTTCAAGGTCTGCAAATGACTGCATCAGCCCCGATCATAGGTTTGTGTGATGTGCAGTTACAAATGATCTGTTCGGTGTAGGCATTGTCATACAGGATGCCTTTGATTACCCGCATTTCAGCATCAGTCTTGCATGTTGAGGAAATGGTTTAGGCCCTATTTACAAGGTTGAACATATGGCCAATCTTATAGGACGTGCAACTGAATGAATCCTAACAAGTGTTTTGACCTGTGAAGGTAATCTTGAGGTAGTCTGTGGTATAGAAAACCGAGCAGATTTCCCCACTAGTACATCAGAAAAGGGAGATAATTTGGCAGCTCAATTTCAAAGGTGAATTTGAGCGCAGGAAGAAACCCATTAAGACGTGTAAGGAAATTATTACTTGCTGATTCGGATTCAAATAGAGCGAATGTATGATCCACATATCAGAAATATTCAAGAGTTAGGAGGTGTTATTTCCCCGAAAAAGATGTTTGCTAGAGAGGGAGGTAGAGAGACAACAGGGAATTATAGACCTGTCAGACCGACGTCAGGAGTGGGGAAAATTCTAGAGTCCATTATAAAAGATTTTATAGCAGGGACATTTATTATGGGGAACAAAAAAAATGGCTGAACAACCAAATGCATACTTTGGTTCTGTCTTCACAAAGGTGGTCACAAATATCATACCAGAAATGTTGGGGAACACAGGGTTTAGTGAGGGGAGGAACTGAAGGAAATCAGTATTGGTAGAGAAATGGTGTTGGGGAAATTGATGGGATTGAAGGCCGCTAAATCCCCAGGGCCTGATAATCCACATCCCAGAGCACTTAAGGAAGTGGTCCTGGAAATAGTGGATGCTTCACTGGTCCTCTTCCAAGATTTCTAGACTCTGGAACAGTTCCTGCAGACTTGAAGGTCGCTAATATAACCCCACTATTTATAAAATGGTGGTAGAGGAAAAACATGGAATTATAGAGCAGTCAGCCTGGCATTGGTCGTGGGAAAAATTCTGGAGTCCATGATAAGAGAATTTAGAGCAGAGAACTTGGAGAACAGTTGTACAACCAGACAGAGTCAGCATGGATTTCCGAAAGGGAAATTATGCTTGAAAAATCGACTAGAATTCTTCGAGCATGTAACTAGTAGAGTTGATGAGGGACAGCCAGTGGATGTGGTTCATTTGGACTTTCAGAAGGCTTTGGATAAAGTCCCACATAAGATATCAGCGTGTAAAATTAAAGCGCATGGCATTGGGGGTAGTGTATTGCAATGAATAGAAAATTGGTTCACAGACAGGAAACAAAGATTAGGAAGAAATGGGTCTTTTTCAGAATGTCAGGCAGTGACTAGTGGGGTACCGCAGGGATCGGTGCCAGTACCCCAGCTACTCACAGCATATATTAATGATTTAGATGATGGAACTATATGTAATATCTCCAACTTTGCAGATGACACAAAACTGGGTAGGAGGGTGAGTTGTGAGGAGGAAGTAGAGAGGCTTCCGGGTGATTTGGACAAATAAGTTAGTGGGCAAATGCATGGCAGATGCATTATAATGAAGATAAATGTGAGGTTATCCCCTTTGGTAGCAAAAACGGGAAGGCAGATTGTTATCTGAACGGCTATAAACTGAGAGAGGGGAATATGCAACGAAACATGGGTGTCCTCGCACACCAATCGCTAAAAGAAAGCATGCAGGTGCAACAGGCGGTAAAAAAAGCAAATGGTATGTTGGCTTTCATAGCGAGAGTATTCGAGTACAGCAGCAGGGATGTCTTGCTGCAATTATGCAGGGCCTTCGTGAGGCCACACCTAGAATTTTTTGTGCAGTTTTGGTATTCTTATCTGAGGAAGGATGTTCTTGCTATCGCGAGAGTGCAGCGAAGGTTTACCAGACTAATTCCTGAGATGGCGGGACGGACGTATGAGGAGAGATTGAGTCGGTTCGGATTATATTCGCTGGAGAGCAGAAGGGTGAGGGGGGAATCTCATAGAGGCATATAAAATTCTAACATTACTTGACAGGGTAGATGCAGGAAGGATGTTCCCGATGGTGGGGAGTCCAGAACCAGGGGTCATAGTCTAAGGATACCGGGTAAACATTTCGGGACTGAGATGAGGAGACATTACTTCACGCAGAGCGTGGTGAGCCTGTGGAATTCGCTACACAGAAAGCAGTTGAGGCCAAAACATTGTATGTTTTCAAGGAGGAGTTAGATATAGCTCTTGTGGCGAAAGGGATCAAAGGATATGGGGAGAAAGCGAGAACAGGTTACCGAGTTGGATGATCAGCCATGATCATAGTGAATGGCGGAGCAGGCCCGAATGGCCGAATGACCTACTCCTGCTCCTATTTGCTATGTTTTTATGTTTCTAGCCCTGGCTGAGAGGAGAACTCACGGCAACGCCTTTGTTCAGTCAGAGTCCACTTGCCAATCAATTAGCACTCTGTTCTCGTACAGCATAACTATTAAGCCCTCCTTTACAGTGGCATTCTTGCGATTTTTCCTGATGAGTGCAAGACAAAATGTTTCATCAAATTGAATGTGTTTTCAGCAGTAGCCACAAAAATTCTTACAGGGCTCGACAGGGTAGTTGCAGGAAGGATGATTCCCATGGCAATGGGATCTGGGACCAGAGGACACAAACGCGGAATAAGAGGTAGGCCATGTAGGACTGAGATGAGATCGAAGTTCTTAGCTCAGAGTATTTTCAAGACAGAGATCAATAGATTACAAGATATTTAACGATAGTAAGGAATACGAAGATAGTGCAGGAGCATGACTTTGAGGCATAAGATCAGCCACGAGCTATTTGACGGTTGTACCATGTTCGAGGGGCTGAATTTCCGAATCAGACTCCTAGCTCCTGTGGTCCTGTGTTCTTATTGCTCAGAACAGGATTGTAATCATATACGAATTGAGGACGAGAGCAAAAATGAGATAGTCTGAATATTAGTACTGAGAGAAGGGTTTGTTAAAGAGATAGGTTTGTCAGGGCGTTTAAGGAAATGTATGAGGTTCTGAGTCTGAGTGGCTTCTGAGATGCACAGCAGAGCAGGAGGCCATGGGGGACGAAGAAGTTCCAACACAAGGTGAGCAGTGAGAGTGCAGATCATGGAGACATCAGTTCCAGTGACAGAACATTTACTGGGCTTGGAGCGGAGGAGGTTACAGAGAAAGCAACTCAGCACGAGAGTGAAAATAGTTCAATGTATTTGTTACTGGGCCAAAACTAGTGAAGCTCAAAGATAACAGGTCTGATGTAAAAATGGGATGATGCAAATGAGAAAGCTACAATGTTAATTTGGATATGTTCAAGTTTATGAACGTCAAGGATGATACTGTAAATCTGGAGGTACCGTTCTATGCCTGTTATCATGCCAGGCCTTTAAAATTATTTCGCAGACAAAACAGTGGAATATTGGTCAGAATTGCATTTGGAAACTTGTTAGATATCACTTTAGATGTGCCACATTCAACATAAATTTCCACTCCAAGAATTAGATCAACACGTGTAGGTAACACATTTCTACCTTGCAAATGTTAAGTTTGCAAACTTTTGAAACAGGCACCCCTTGATATGTCTCGTACCTGATGATTTAAGTGACTCCTGGCATTTGGTCAATTCTGGAACCACAAAAGGAAAACGTGAAACACGATTTTGCTTTAAAACGGTAATAGACATCACCCACATAATCAGTCAAAAATCATAGCATAATAGCATCTGGGCTGTGCAGTAGTGCAGTGGTTAGCACCACAGCCTCACAGCTCCAGCAACCCGAGGTCGTTTCTGGGTATTGACTGTTTGGAGTTTTCAAGCTCTCCATGTGGGTGCTCCAGTTTCCTCCCACAACCAAGAACCTGCAGTTTAATAGGTAAGTTGGATATGGTAAATTGCCCCCAGTATAGGTAGATGGTAGAAGACATAGGGTTAGTATAAATGGGTAGCTGTTGGTCGGCACAGACTCGATGGGCCGAAGGGCCTGTTTCAATGTTGTACCTCTCTATGTATCCTAACATTTATGAACTTTAATATAAGTGATATTGAAACACGATTGAAGCTCAGTGTTGACAATTGTTGGCACTCACCAGTTGTTTTTGCTTTCAGCTTGTCTTCTGTTATTGGCAAGAACAGATAAAAATGCACAAAATAAATCTTCTTAGTTCAGGGGATTATTTTAATATTAATTAGAGATAGTTGCTTCTGACACAGTATTTTATGCTTGATGCCACAGGCTCATAAAGCCATCCTATACATGGAATGATGCTTTATTCAAGATATGCACTACACATGAACAGAAACTAGATCAGAGTCTCGTCAAATGTATTTGTTGAAGAACGGTACATTCAATCTTCTGGTAAATTAACGGGCACAATTTATTCTTGCATGGTGAACTGAGCAGAACTTGAAGATTGAGCCGAGGAACACATCCGACGGTAAGCTGAAGAAGGTGTCTCATCGTTAATTGGACATACCTCCTCTCCCATTTCCTCAGCTATCAGTATATGTACAAAGCATGTAAAGCAGAAAGCATCAAACAAATAGTCTTGCTTCAATATTGTGTTTGAGGTTCTCCCTTTTACACGGAGAACTAAAGGATTAACGGGAATGAAGGACAGACATAAATTGCGAATATTAATAATAGCTATAGAGAAATCAATGCAATTGAAAGTTAATGCATCCCCTGGACCTGATGATCAGCATCCAACAGTGTTAAAAGAGGTCGCTGGAGAGATAGTGGATGCGTTGGTGGTCATCTTTCTAAATTACATAGGTTCTGGAAAACTTCCTTTAAATTGGAAGGTAGCAAATTTAATCCCACATTTTAAGAAAGATGTAGGAGAGAAAACGGCAACAAATTAACTGTTAGCCTGACCTCTATACTCGGAAAAATGCTTGAATGTGTTATGAAGGATGGGATAGCTGAACGCTTAGAAAATATTCGGAGGAGATGTGGAGAGTGAACATGGATTTATGAAAGGGAAATCATGTTTGGCAAACCTGCGAGAGATATCTTTGCGGATTCAACTAAAATGGAGGTTTTGGAAGGCTTAAAAGTGGACAAATCTCTAGGTCCAGGCGATTTGTGTCTCAGGATGCTGTGGGAGGCGAGGGTAGCGCTTTCAGCGGCTCTTACCTTAATTTTTAATTCCTGGCTGGCCACGCGGGAGGTGCAGAGGACTGGAGAACAGCTAATGTGGTCCCACTATTTAAGAAAGGTTGTAGAGATAAGCCAGGGAACTACAGTCGAGTGAGTCTCACGTCAGTGGTAGGGAAACTGTTGGAAAAAATTCTGAAGGAGGGAATCTATCTCCACTTGGACAGGCAAAATTAGATTAGGAATAGTCAGCATGGCTTTGTCAGAGGGAGGTCATGCCTAACAAATTTGATTGAATTTTCGAGCATGTGACCAGGTGTGCAGATGAGGATAGTGCAGTTGATGTAGTTTACATGGATTTCAGCAAAGTATTTGACAAGGTCCCACACGGGAGACTTATCAAGAAAGCAAATGCACATGGGATACAGGGTAAGTTGATAAGGTGGACTCAAAATTGGCTTCGCCGAAGGAGACAGAAAGTGATGACCGACGGCTGTTATAGTGACTGGAAGCCAGTGTCCAGTGACGTACTACAGGGATCTGTGCTGGGTCCCCTATTGTTTGTCATTTATATAAATGGCATAGATGACTATGTGAGGGGTAGAATCAGTAAGTTATCGGATGACACAAAGATTGGCCGTGTGGTTAATAGTGAGGTGGAATGTCTTAGTTACAGGAAGATATAGACTGGATGGTCAAATGGGCAGAAAAGTGGCAACTGGAATTTAACGCCGAAAAGTGTGAGGTGATACACTTTGGAAGGAGTAATGTGACACGGAAGTATTCAATGAATGGTCTGACACTGGGAAGTTCCGAGGAACAAAGGGACCTTGGCGTGTTTGTCCATAGATCTTTGAAGGCAGCAGGGCAGGTTAATAGGCTGGCGAAAAAGGCAAATGGGATACTTGCCTTTATCAATCGAGGCATAGATTACAAAAGCAGGGCGGTCATCTTGGAGTTGTACAGAACTTTGGTAAGGCCACAGCTGGAGTACTGTGTGCAGTTCTGGTCGCCACATTATAGGAAGGATGTGAATACATTGGAGGGGTTGCAGAGACGATTCACCAGGATGTTGCCTGGGATGGAACATTTATGCTATGAAGAGAGGTTGGATCGGGTTGTTTTCGCTGGAGCAGAGAAGACTGAGGGGTGACCTGATCGAGGTGTACAAGATTATGAGTGGCATGGACAGGGTGGATAGGGAGCAGCTGTTCCCCTTAGTTGAAGGGTCAGTTACGAGGGGTCACATGTTTAAGGTGAGGGGCGGGAGGTTTAAGGTGGATTTGAGGAAGAACTTTTTTTGCCCAGAGGGTGGTGACGGCCTGGAATGCCCTGCCTGGGAGGGTGGTAGAGGCGAGTTGCCTCACATCCTTTAAAAAGTACCTGGATGAGCACTTGGCAAATTCAAGGCTATGGGCCAAGTGCTGGCAAATGGGATTAGGTAGACAGGTCAGGTGTCTTGAATGCATCGGTGCAGACTCGATGGGCCGAAGGGCCTGTTCTGCACTGTATAATTCTGTGTTTCTGTGATTCTGAGATTCTGTGAAATAATGGATAAAGGCAAAACAGCGGATGTAGTGCATTTGGATTTTAAGATGGCTTTAGAAAAAGGCCCCACAGAAGAGGCTAGTTAGCAAATGTTGGAGCATATGGAATTGGGGTTTAATATACGAGCATGGATTGATAATTATTTAAAGGACAGAAAACATGGATGAGGACTATATGTGAATTCTCGGACTGGCAGGCTGTGACTAATGGGGTACAATAAGGATTATTGCTTATGCCCCAGCTATTCACAAACCATATCAATGATTTGGATGTGGGCCCACATATCGTTCTTCCAAGTTTTCTTTTGACACAAAACAAGGTGGGAATGTGAGGTATGAGGAGGATGCAAAGTGGCTTCAAGTGGATTTTGGCAATCTAAACCGGTGGGCATAATCATGGCAGGTGGAATATAATGTGGGACATGTGAAGATATCCACTTTTGTTGGAGAAACAGAATTGTGGACTGTTTCCGAGGTGTTGAGAGATTGGGAAATGTTGATGTACAAATGGAACTTCTTGCCCTTGTTCATACGTTTTTGAAGGCTGCCATGCAGGTGCATCAAGGAATTAAGGAGGCAACTGATATGGTCACCTTTATTGCAAAATTATTTGCATACAAGAGAAAGGTAAAAAACAGAGAGCCTTGCTGAGACCACACTTGGAATATTGTGCTCATCTGTGTTCTAGTTACCAAAGGAGGGAGATACTTGCGGTAGAAGACGTGCAGTAAATGACGACCAGGCTGATTCCTGTGACGGCCGAATTGTTCCATGTAGCGAGATTGAGGAGACAGGGCCTATATTCGCTAGAGTTTAGAAGAATGTAAGGTGATCTGATTGAAACAATCAAAATCTTACAGGGCTCGACAGTAGAGATGCAGGAAGGATATTTCGCCTAGCTGAGAGTTCAAGACCAGAGGACGCAGCCTTAGAATAAAAGGTAAGTTTCACTATAAAGTACTTACCTAGCGATTCGGCAGCTTCTTTTTGAACAGCGGTAGCAGTGAGAGTGCGAGATAGGGGGCAGCTGGGACGGTAGGTTTCAGAATAAAGTACTTACCGAGCGTTTCGGCAGCTTCTTTTTGAACAGTGGTAGCAGTGAGAGTGCGAGCCTGGGGGCAGCTGGGAAGGGAAGTTTCACTATAAAGTACTTACCTAGCGATTCGGCAGCTTCTTTTTGAACAGCGGTAGCAGTGAGAGTGCGAGCCAGGGGGCAGCTGGAAAGGTAAGTTTCACTGTAAAGTACTTACCTCGTGATTCGGCGGACGCGGACACGGGGACTGCTGGGTAAGTGAACTTATATATTCGTGCAGTGGCTAAACCCGAAGCACTACACCTGTAGTGCCTCCCACCCATCCTCCACCTCTAACCAAAAAAAGGGACTCTTGTGTGGAGGGTTTGGTAAGCTAAGGTTTCCCTTTATTTTTACTTAATCTCTGTGTCAATTTAGAGCAGAGGGAATGGAAGCTAGGGCAGTTGCATGCTCCTCTTGCAGGATGTGGGAGGTAAGGGTCATCACTTGTGTCCCTGCTGACTTCACCTGTGAGAAGTGCCCCCAACTCCAGCTCCTCACAGACCGCGTTAGGGAACTGGAGCTGGATGAACATCGGATCCTTCAGGCGGCTGAGGGGTGATAGAGAGCAGTTATAGGGAAGTAGTGACACCTAAGTTACAGGATAAAGGTAGCTGGGTGACCGTCAGGGAAGGGAAAGGGAATAGGCGCACATTGCAGGGATCCCCTGTGGCCGTTTCCCTCAATAATAAGTATAACGTTTTGGATATGGTTCGGGGGGACGGCCTACCAGGGGAAAGCCACAGCGGCCTGGTCTCTGGCACTGAGACTGGCTCTGTGACTCAGAAGGGAAGGGAGGAGAATAGAAGAACGATAGTGACAGGAGATTCAATGGTTAGAGGAACAGACAGGAGATTCTGTGGTCGCGAACGAGACTCCCGGAAGGTATGTTGCCTCCCGGGTGCCAGGGTCAAGGATGTCTCGGATCAAGTCTTTGGGATTCTTAAGGGGGAGGTGGAGCAGCCAGAAGTCGTGGTACACATCGGTACCAATGACATAGCTAGGAAAAGGGATGAGGACCTGAAAAGCGATTATAGGGAGTAAGCTTGGAAGCTAAAGGCAGGACGAGCAGGATAGTAATCTCAGGATTGCTACCGGTGCCACGTGCTAGTGAGGCGAGAAACAGAGAGCGAGTGCAGCTGAACACGTGGCTACAGAGCTGGTGTAGGAGGGGGGGCTTCAGATATGTGGATCATTAGGATACCTTCTGGGGAAGGTGGGACCGGTACAAGAAGGACGGGTTGCATCTGAACTGGAAGGGCACCAATATCCTGGGTGGGAGGTTTGCTAGCGCACTTTGGGAGGGTTTAAACTAGTTTGGCAAGGGGATGGGAACCGGAGCTACGGATCAGTGGATGGGGTAGCTGTTGAACAGGCAGATTCCGAGTGCAGAGAGTCTGTGAGGAAGGTTAGACAGTTGACAGGGCAAAGTTGCAGCCAGTATGATGCGTTGAAGTGTGTCTATTTTAACGCAAGAAGTGTCAGGAATAAGGGTGATGAACTTAGAGCATGGATCAGTACTTGGAGCTACGATGTTGTGGCCATTACTGAGACTTGGATATCACAGGGGCAGGAATGGATGTTGGATGTTACGGGGTTTAGATGTTTCAAAAGGAATAGGGAGGGAGGTAAATGAGGTGGGGGAGTGGCATTGCTAATCAGGGATAGTATCACAGCTGCAGAAAGGGAGGTCGTCGAGGAGGGTTTGTCTTCTGAGTCATTATGGGTGGAAGTCAGAAACAGGAAAGGAGCAGTCACTTTGTTGGGAGTTTTCTATAGACCCCCCAATAGCAACAGAGACACGGAGGAACAGATTGGGAGGCAGATTTTGGAAAGGTGCAGAAGTAACAGGGTTGTTGTCATGGGTGACTTCAACTTCCCTAATATTGATTGGAACCTCCTTAGTGCAAATAGTTTAGATGGAGCAGTTTTTGTCAGGTGTGTCCAGGAAGGTTTCCTGACTCAATATGCAGATAGGCCGACTAGAGGGGAGGCTATGTTGGATTTGGTGCTTGGCAACGAACCAGGCCAGGTGGCAGATCTCTCGGTGGGAGAGCATTTCGGTGATAGTGATCACAACTCCCTTACCTTTACTCTAGTCATGGAGAGGGACAGGAGCAGACAGGATGGAAATATTTAATTGGGGGAGGGGAAATTACAATGCTATTAGGCAGGAACTGGGGAGCATAAATTGTGAACAGATGTTCTCAGGGAAATGCACGACAGAAATGTGGAGCTTGTTTAGGGAGCACTTGCTGCGACTGCTGGATAGGTTTGTCCCGATGAGGCAAGAAAGGGATGGTAGGGTGAAGGAACCTTGGATGACAAGAGATGTGGAACAGCTAGTCAAGAGGAAGAAGGAAAATTACTTCAGGTTGAGGAAGCAAGGATCAGACAGGGATCTAGACGGTTACAAGGTAGCCAGGAATGAACTGAAGAATGGACTTAGGAGAGCTAGAAGGGGAGATGCAAAGGTCTTGGCGGGAAGGATTAAGGAAAATTACAAGGCGTCCTACACCTATGTGAGGAACAAGAGGATGGCCAGAGTGAGGGTAGGGCCGATCAGGGATAGTGGAGGGAACTTGTGCCTGGAGTCGGAGGAGGTAGGGGAGGTCCTAAATGAATACTTTGCTTCAGTATTCACTAGTGAGAGGGACCGGGTCGTTTGTGAGGACAGTGTGAAACAGGCTGATATGCCCGAACAGTTTCATGTTCAGAGGGAGGATGTGCTGGAAATTCTGAAAGACATGAGGACAGATAAGTCCCCGGGGCCAGAAGGGATATACCCAAGGATATTACGGGAAGTGAGGGAAGAGATTGCGGCTCCTTTGGCGATGGTCTTTCCGTCCTCACTGTCCACTCAAGTAGTACCAGATGATTTGAGGGTGGCAAATGTTATTCCCTTGTTCAAGAAAGGAAATAGAGATAACCCTGGGAATTATAGACCAGTCAGTCTTACGTCGGTAGTGGGCAAGTTATTGGAGAGGATGCTGAGAGACTGGATTTCTGATTATTTGGAAAAGCATAGTTTGATTGCAGACAGTCAGCATGGCTTTGTGACGGGCAGGTCATGCCTCACAAGGCTTATTGAATTCTTTGAAGATGTGACAAAACACGTTGAGGAAGGAAGAGCAGTGGATGTGGTGTATATGGATTTTAGCAAAGCGTTTGATAAGGTTCCCAATGGTAGGCTCATTCAGAAAATAAGGAGGCATGGGATACAGGGAAAGTTGGCTGTCTGGATACAGAATTGGCAGGCCCATAGAAGACAGAGGGTGGTCGTAGATGGAAAGTATACAGCCTGGAGCTCGGTGACCAGTGGTGTTCCGCAGGGATCTGTTCTGGGACCTCTGCTCTTTGTGATTTTTATAAATGACATGGAAGAGGAAGTGGAAGGCTGGGTTAGGAAGTTTGCCGATGACATGAAGGTTCCTGGAGTTGTGGATAGTATGGAAGGCTGTTCTAGTGTGCAGCGGGACATTGACAGGATGCAGAGCTGGGCTGAGAAGTGGCAAATGGAGTTCAACCTGGAAAAGTGTGAAGTGATTCATTTTGGAAGGTTGGATTTGAATGCAGAATACAGGCTTAAAGACAGGATTCTTGGTAGTGTGGTGGAACAGAGGGATCTTGGGGTCCATGTCCATAGATCGCCCGAAGTTGCCACCCAAATTGATAGGGTTGTTAAGAAAGCGTATGGTGTGTTGGCTTTCATTAACAGGGGGATTGAGTTTAAGAGCCGCGAGGTTATGCTGCAGCTCTATAAAGCCCTGGTTAGACCACACTTGGAATATTGTGTTCAGTTCTGGTCGCCTCATTATAGGAAGGATGTGGAAGCTTTAGAGAGGGTGCAGAGGAGATTTACCAGGATGCTGCCTGGACTGGAGGGCACGTCTTACGAAGAAAGGTTGAGGGAGCTAGGGCTTTTCTCATTGGAGCGACGAAGGATGAGAGGTGACATGATAGAGGGGTACAAGATGATGAGAGGCATAGATAGAGTGGATAGCCACAGACTGTTTCCCAGGGTGGAAAGGGCTATCACCAGGGGGCATAATTTTAAGGTGATTGGAGGAAGATTTCGGGGAGATGTCAGAGGTATGTTCTTTACACAGAAAGTGTTGGGTGCGTGGAATGCACTGCCAGCGGTGGTAGTAGAAGCAGATACATTAGGGACATTTAAGCGACTCTTGGATAGGTACATGGATGATAGTAGTATGAAGGGTATGTAGGGAGTTTGATCCTAGAGCAGGTTAAAGGCTCGGCACAACATCGTGGTCCGAAGGGCCTGTACTGTGCTGTACTTTTCTATGTTCTATGTTCTATGTTCTATGTAAGCCATTTGCGACTGAGATGAGGTGGAATAATTTCTCTCAGAGGGTGGTCAACCTTTCGATTTCTCTGCGCCTTAGTTGTCATAGAGTCATAGAGTCGTACAGCATAGAAACAGACCCTTCGATCCACCGCATCCATGCCGACCATAATGCCTACCTGTACTAATCCCTCCTGCCTGCATTAACTCCATATCCCACTATGCCTTGATTATTCAAGCACCTGTCCAGATGCCTCTTTAAGGTTGCGACTGTTCCTGCCTCCACCACCCCCTCAGGCAGCTCATTCCAGATGACCACTTTTCTTTGTGTGAAACATTTACCCCTTTGCTCCCCTTTAAACCTCCTCCCTCTCGCTTTTAAATCGATACCCTCTAGTTTTAGTCACCCCTACCATGGGAAACAGACTCTGGCTCTCTACCCAATCTGTGCCTTTCATAATTTTATATAACTCTTTCATATCCCCCCTCAGCCACCTTCGCTCCAGGGAAACAGACCCAGCCTATCCAATCTCTCTTGAGAACTCAAGCCCTCCAAAGCAGCGAAGAAAATTGTGAATCTTTTCTGCACCCTCTCCAGCTTAATCACATATTTCCTGGAGTGCAGCGACCAGAACTGCACACAGTACTCCAACTGCGGCCTCACCAAAGTTATGTCCAACTGTAACATAACGGCACAACTCTTGTACTCAATGCCTCAGCCGATGAAGGCAAGCAAGCCATACGCCTTCTTCACCACCCTGTCTACCTGTGTTGCCACTTTCAGGGAGCTATGTATATGCACCCCAATGTCTCGCTGCTCAACACCACTCCCCAGGGCCCTGCCATTCGCTGTATATGTCCTGCCCTGGTTCAACTTCCCAAAATGCATCACTTCGCACTTGCCTGCGTTAAATTACATTTGCCAATCCCTTGCCCACTTTCCCAGTGATCTATATCCTGTTGTAACCTTAGACGACCTTCTTCACTGTGCACTATACCAGCAATTTTGGTGCCATCTACAAACATACTAATCATGCCCCCTACATTCACATCTAAGTCATTAAAATATATGACAAACAACAGAGGTCCTATCCCTGCGGCACACCAATGGTCACCGGCATCCAATCTGAATAACAACCCTCCACTACCACCCTCTGCCTCCTACCACCAAGTCAATTTTGTATGCAATTGGCTATCTCACCCTGGTTCCTATGTTTTCGAACCGTCTGGACCAGCCTACCATGCGGGACCTTGTCACAAGCCTTGCTGAAGTCCATGTAGACAACGTCCATCGCCCTGCTCTCGTCAATCCTCTTGGTCACCTCCTCAAAAAGCTCAATCAAATTTTTGAGACATGATTTCCCAAGTACAAAGCCACGCTGACTACCCCTAATCAGACATTTCCTTCCCAAATGCACATAAATTCTGTCTCTCCGAATCCCTTCCAAAAACTTCCCCACCACTGATTTAAGGCTCACCGGCCAGTAGTTCCCTGGCTTATCCCTGCTGCCTTTCTTAAATAAAGGAACAACATTAGCTAACCTCCAGACTTCCAGTACCTAATGATGATACAACAATCACTGCCAGGGTCCCAGCAATCTCCTCCCCTGCTGCCCATAGCATCCTAGGATACACCTGGTCAGGCCCTGAGGATTTATCGACCTTAATGCGCTTCAAAACCTCCAACACCTCCTTATTTGTAATGTTGACATGCTCCGGGATATCGCTATTCCCTCCCTTGAACTCACTAGCTTCCATTACCTTCTCCATGGTAAATAAAGTCGAGAAGTATTCATTTAAGACCTCGCCCACTTCCAGTGGCTCCACACATAGATTACCACACTGATCCTTAAGCAGAGCTACTTTCTCCCTAGCTACCCTTTTACTATTAATGTAGTTGCACAATCTTTTAGGATTCTCCTTTATCTTATCTGCCAGGGAAATCACATGGTTCCTTTTCACCCTCCTAATTTCCTTCTTACGTTTACTCCAACATCCCCTATACTCTTCACGGGACTCGCTTGATCCCAGCTGCCTATACCTGACATATCCCTCCTTCTTTGTCCTGACCAGACGCTCAATATCCCTCATCAACCAAGGTTCCCTAAACTTGCCAGCCTTGCCTTTTCATCTAACAGGAACCTGTCGGCCGTGAACTCTCCTATCTCACTTTTAAAAGCCTCCCACTTACCAGACGTCACTTTACCCGTGAACAGCCTCTCCCATTTAACTTTTCAGAGTTCATGTCTGATGCCATCGAAATTAGCCTTCCCCCAATTATGACTTCAACTTGAGGACCAGTCCTATCCTTTTCCATAACTATTTTGAAGCTAATAGACTTATGGCCACTGGCCCCAATGTGCTCCCCCACTGACAGATCAACCACCTCATTTCCTCAGAGGAGATTCAGTGTAGCCCCTTGTCTAGTAGGGCCATCCACATACTGCTTCAGAAAACTATCCTGGACACACTTAACAAATTCTTCCCCATCTGATCCCTTAGCACTAAGGCTGTCCCAGTCAACATTAGGGAAGTTAAAATCACCTGCTATTACAACCCTCTAATTCCTGCACCTATCTGTGATTTCCCTACATAAATGTTCCTCAAATTCCCTCTGACTATTGGGGGCCTATAGTAAAATCCCATAAAAGTGATCACCCCTTTCTTCTTTCTGAGTTCTACCCATATGGCCTCGCTGGACGTTCCCCCCGGGATATCCTCTCCAGGTACTGTCGTGATGTCTTCCCTAATCAATAATGCAACTCCCGCTCCTTTATTACCTCTCCCCACTGTCACGCCAGAAGCATCGGTACCCCGGAACATTGAGCTGCCAGTCCTGCCCATCCCTCAACCACGTTTCTGTATAGCTATAATATTGCAATCCCATGTACTGATCCATGCTCTGAGTTCATCTGCCTTACCTGTAAGGCTTCTTGCATTAAAGTAAATGCAGTTTAGCCTACCAGACCTTCCACGCTGCTTGTCCTGCCACTGCCCGGCCTACCTACTGGACTTGCGTGATTTAACCTCTACATTTACCTCAATTATCTCATCGGAGAGACTACTACTTTGGGTCCCACCCCCTGCAAGACTAGTTTAAACTCTCCCGAGTAGTACTAGCAAAACTCCCCGCAATGATATTGGTCCCCTTCCAGTTCAGATGCCACCCGCCATTTTTATACAGGTCACCTCTGCACCAGAAGAGATCCCAATGATCCAAGTAGCTGAAGTCCTCTCGCCTACACCAGTTCTTCAGCCACGCATTCATTTGCCTTATCCTCCTATTCCTACACTCACTAGTACGTGGCACAGGGAGCAATCGTGAGATTACAAATATAGAGCTCCTGCTTTTTAACCTTCTGCCTAACTCCCTATATATACTTTACTGGACCACATCTTTCTTCCTGCCTATGTCGTTAGTACCAATATGGACCACGACCTCTGATTGCTCACCCTCCCCTTTCAGAATTCCTGTGCCACTCTGAGACATCCTTGACCTTAGCAGCAGAGAGGCAACATACCATCCTGGAGTCTCGTTTTCGGCCACAGAAACGCCTATATGCACCCTTTACGATTGAATCCCCCATCACTATATCTCTGCCACCCCATTTCCTACCCTGTTGTGCAGCAGAGCCCTCCGTGGTGCCACGAACTTGGCTGTTGCTGCTTTTCCCTGGGGGTCCATCCCCTCCCAACAGTATCCAAAGTGGTATATCCGTTTTAGAGGTGGGATGGCCCCGGGGGCTCCTGCACTACCTGCCTGTGCCTACTACTCCGTCTGGTGTTCGCCCATCCCTTTTCTGCCTGTGGAGCCATTACCTGCGGTGTGACCACCTGACTGAACGTGCTATCCACGACGCCATCAGCATCGTAGATGCTCCACAGTGAATCCACCTGCAGCTGTAGGTCCGTAATGCGGGTAGCCAGTAGCTGCAGATGGATACACTTCCTGCACCCATGGTCACCAGGGATACTGGAAGCATCCCTGATTTCCCATGTAGCGCAGGAGAGGCATATCACGAGGTCGAGCTCTCCTATCCTGACTTACCTTAGATTAATTAGTTAGTTACTCCCTGAATTTAAAAAAAATACTAATTACACTAGGGGCCTTGTCCTACCCTCTCCAATCTAAAGTCCTTAATAAGCTACACTAAATAAAAAAAAAGCACTTTAGTCGTACTCAAAAAAAAAGGTTCCCCTTTTTTAAGACATTTAAATGCCCTAACAGCAGTGGCTCACTAACCAATCAGCTTGCAGCTCTCCTCTGATTTCACTTTTTTTTTTCCAAAACTCCAGCATGTTGGAAGAGCTCCTCTCCGCTCTGCTCCTGAAGGCAAGAGACTGGGCCTCGAACCTCGGGCTCGATTTATAAGCTCCGCACTCGGCATTCTCCACACAGGTCTGCTCCGTTCCTCTCTGATCCACTCCCGGAAGTTGAAAGACTGGGCCTCGATCCCCATGCTCGATTTATAGGCTCTGCTCTCGGGTGATAATCAAAGCATGCATTATATTTTCAGCAGGTGATATGCAGATGCCAGTCATGAACAGAGAGGGGAGATTTTGAAGAAGGAGAACTATACCATACTTGCTGTGGTAGGATGTGTGGTCGAAAATTCAGCTCATGGTCAATAGTATTCTGAGACTGTGTACAGATTGTTTTGAGCATAAGGGGAAAGCAGGTGTCAACTGCATGCAAGTCCGTTTTCCATAATCGGCATGGAAAATATCCATCCCACTTTTATATGACTTTCTTTGTGTCATTTGCCAGCAGACAGACCTTGGTAATCTATGGATTGCTCTGTTGGAATTCTCCTCATTACCTGTTTCCCAAAGATTTGGGAAACGAGCGATAGACTGAAAACCATATTTGTATAATTGTACGCAAGGCACACCATGCCTGAAGAAGTTAGAAATGATTACATTTTAGATTAGGTTACTGCATGAACGTCTCTATGTGTGGTAACGCAATACAGGAGATAGTGCCTTGATTTCCTTTTGTACATGCCACCTGATGTTCAGAATCCGTTGAAGTGAAACGAATTTTACATCAGTATGGGAATAAAAAGAAGCAGTTGATTTGGGACCACGTTACACATGATACCATCAAAAAAAATGCACCTGAATTGCATCAAAGAAAAATGGGCATATAGCTGTACTTTGCAAATGCTAATTTTGCAGACCTGGAGGCATCGCCTGTTAGTACTCGTACCTGTTGTTTTAAGAGATTCCTGGGATTTGGCCAGCTCTGGGGGCACAAAATCATAATAAGTACGATTTTCCTTTAACAAGTAACAGACAGTTGATACAAAGCCAGTCCGCAATCATGGTATAATAACAAATCATTCTGAAAATTTCAGACAAGGGCAGAATTGCCTTTACAACGGAATTGTCGGCACTTACCATTTGTTTTTGCTTTCAGTGCATCTTCTGCCATTGGCAACAGCAAAGCAAAATGCACAGAATAATTGTTTTAATATATTATTCTTTCATGGGATGTGAGCGCTTCTGGCAAGGCCAGTATTTGTTTTTCATCACATTTTTATTTTATTGAGAAGGTGGCCTTCATTAAATGCAGCAATTCATGAGCAGTAGGTACACCCTCAGTGCTATCAGTTGGGAGATTCTAAGTTTTGGACCCAGCAACAGGGAAGGAAAGATGATGAAGTCAGGATGGTGCATGGCATGAAGTTCGTGAAACAGGTTATGTTCTCATGTATCTGATACACATCTACGTATAAGTGGTAGAGGTGATGTGTTTGCAAAGATGCTGATTCAACTAAATGCTGGTGAATCTGAAAAATTCTCTATCCAAGTGGGCTCTGAAGACTCAGTCAGCAAGTATGTTCAAGACAGCGTTCAATAGATTTCTAGGTATTAACAATATCAAGGCATATGCGGGCAATGCAGGAAAAATGCCATTGAGGTAGCAGATCAGCCATGATCTAGCTGAATAGTGGAGCAGACCCGATGGGACGAATAGTGTCCCTATGTTTGGACGTTTCGGCCGAAGTAGGCTTGGCAAGTTTCCTCAGCACGTCTTCCAAATGGTACGTACTGCTGCTGTTCTGCAGGCAGTGCTTTTTTTTAAGCTGGTAGATGGAGTGCCGACCAGGGAAACGAATTTGTCCTAGACATTTTCGGGTTTCATGAGTGTTGTTGTATTCATCTGGATAAGTGGATAGCATCGAACTGCACTTTTGTATTGTGTTTTGTAAATTGTAGGAAGGCTTTGTTGAGTCAGGGGCCGAATTACTCGCCTCAGAATTCGTAGCATCTAGCCTGTTCTGTAAAAATAGCATTTATGTAGCTTTTCCTGTTGAGCTTATGTTCAATGTTTGCCCCCACAGTGTTGATAGTGGGAGAAATATACGAGGGAAATGACGCTTTGGAAAGCCAAGGGGAGTTCAGAATATCGGCAGAAATGTCTTTGGCAGTCTATTCAGTAACATTTTTTATGTGCTACACCAATATCAATTTTTTTATCCCAACCATCAACGAATTGGTCGGGGTATCAACCTATCAATTTCTTCAGACTGAGTTTATTTTTTTAACGTCCATAGGTAGAAGTAGGTGTGCTTTAAAAGCTAAAATTTTAAAAATTTCTACCCCAACCATTACATCAACGAATGTTGGAAAGCAATTTTTGATTCATAAATGTTAATTTTGCAGACGTTTGAAATAGGTATCCCCTGATATTAGGACTACCTGATGATTTAAGAGATTCCCGGCATTTTGTCAATTCTGGAACCACAAAAGGAAAATTTTAAACACGATTTTGCTTGAAAAAGGTTATTGACATCTCACACATAATTAGGCAAGAGTCATAATATAATACTGTTACGACGGCTCAGGACAAAATTCCCAATCAAAATATATGATTCGAATCGCGGTAGAAACACAGCACTGTCAATTCAGTCAAGGCATTCCACAGGCAGCAGCATATTTCTTTCAATTTTCCAACTCGGAAAAAAAACAGCCAAATTGGGCAATTCCGTAATTCCTGTAGATGCAGCAAACTAATCCACGTATCTTTAGATATTAACAAATAAACTATATTTCAAAAAAATCTGGAATTTTAATCTCCACTAAGATTCATTCTTTTGTTCCGAGAATCTGTCTTTTATAAGTTTTATAGGACCTCTTACTCCATGTCTGTAAAGCAATTCGAAAGGACTGAAGCTGGTAGAGTCATTCAGCGCATCTGTCGTGACAAATAAAATAAAGTCTAATCCTTTATCCCAGTTATGTGGAGATTCGCGACAGTATGTTCTCATCATTGTTTTCAGAGTTTGGTGAAATCTCTCCGAAGCTCCCTGTTACCCTGCGGATAATATGCTGAAGATGTCAACTGTCTAATCCCCAAATTATCCAGGACTGCTTGAAATATCATAGACATGAAATTAGAACCTTGATCTCAATACACTGCAAGTGTAACCCATCGCGCATGAAGAATTGGGATAACTTTTCCACTACTATTCTCGCAGTAATTGTTCACTGAAGGATGGCCTTTGCAAATCGTGTCGTAATATCCCTGATAGTAAGTATACATTGACGTCCCTCTTTTGTTTCTGGGAAGGGTCCGACACTGTCTATCAATAGCCTGCTAAATGGTTCCTCAGTCACTGGTATGTGAACTATTGGTGCCAGTGTTATGGTAGGTTGTCGTTTTCCCACCATTTTACATGTATGGCATGTCCTACAAAATTCTCTCAATATTTCTTTAAACCTGGCCAGTGAGAATGCCGGCTTATGCGTCATTTGGTGTTTGAATTCCACTATGTCCTACAAAAGGCATGTTATGTGCTAACCTTAATAACCGTTGGCGATATTTAGTGTTACCACTATCTGTTCAGCAACTGTCCATTCTTCGTCTATGAGGCGGTCTCCATTTTCTCCTCAAAACCCGTTTGCCATATAATAGCTTTCTGGAATTCCGTTCGGCTTATCATCTGTCAGAGCCATCTGTGCCATTCGGTATATCTCTGGATCAGTTTGTTGTGCTGTATTGATAGACGATTTGTTAAATATCTCATTTGTATTGTCTAAATCCCCAAATAAGGTTCCAGATACTTGGCTAACTGTTTGTGGTACCCTTTTTACTTCAGACAATCGATGCTGTTTAGCCATTGCTTGAGTGGCCATGTGCGCAGGAAATATTCCTGGATCTTGTTCCTGCAATTGTTCCATTTCCTTATTTCCCTTGGTTCTTCTGCAATTAAAGGAGAAACTGACGCTTTCGATCCAACCACATCATTTTCTCATAGTAGCTCAATTCCCTCTTCTGGCAAACTGTGTAAAACGACGACAGTTACCATCCCAGATATAAAGTCACTCTCTAGGCTAACTTTATATAAAGGTAAAGGTATAGTCACCCGCCCTAAAGGTATAGTCAATTTTGTTAGCTAAAACCTTAGCATTCAATTTGCTCTCTGGTGGAAACGTTATATATTTCCCAAGCAAGAGTATCTTTGCTCCTGTATCCCTGAGTAAAATGATATGTGTTCCTGCATCACTTGCCGGCTATGGGGTCACTTCCCCCATTGGCCAAAAAATATATAACGTTTGGGGTGTATATTCTAAACCTGTACACTCTTTTTAGTTTTAGTATCTGGTTTTACCACTGTTGTTAAACCTATAGCCTGGTCTTCTATACTCTCAGTCAGATTTATTTTCCCTCTGCATGAGCTTTGAATACCACAACAGGTCCCGTGGGTTTACCTCGCAATTTCCAGCATTCTGAACAAAAATGATCCGTTTTGTGGCAATGATAACACTTCGGCTTGTCAGCCTCATATCTGCACTCAGCAGCTTCCTTTCTGACCCGAGGCAGTGATCCAAGGTATTCCAAGCTGTTCCTACTTGTCCCCGACTATTAACTTTCATTTCACTCCCGCACTTACTGTCCTTCCGGGCTTATGTGGGTGATGGTCAAAGGGTTTTGGCTTTTTCACAAGTTCAAAATCATCAGTAATGTCCGCTGCTTGCCTTGCTTTCAAAACTTCCAGGTTATCTACATTAGTCCATATCCAACGGTCAAAATTAATTTGCTTCACTCTGTCAATTCTCCGTATGTCTGCCCAGCCAATCTCTGTATGTTCCGAAACATCTGATGGTAAGCTTCACGGACTAACTGATAAACAGCGAGAATAGCATTTTTGCTATCTCACAATCTTCAGAAGCCTCTTTAGGAAGCAGGGCATGAAAAACATGAACTCATCCTACCAACCTATTTTGTATAAGCAGTGTCAAAGTTTCCTTCTGCTGTTTCAGCTGTCTGGATATTTTCTCTAAAGGTATGAAAAAATGCCACTACATCCCTTTCGTCAAACCTAGGAAGCGTCTCAGTAAATTAACCAACTTTTCAATGGTCCTAGCTAACTCAGATTCTTCCTGACCCGAATTTTCCCTGGATTCAAGACTACCCCTTTGTCTTAGTTCCATCTCTTTTAGCCTAAATTCCCTTCTCTTCACTTTCCCATTATCACTGAATTTCAAGTTTTGATATTTCTAATTGAGTTTTAGCCAATTATACTGCATCACTATGTGACATGTGACCATCTTATTCTTCTTCTTCTTCGTCTTCATCTTTGCCTTTGTCTTCATCTTCTCTTCTTCTTCTTCGTCTTCTTCTTCTTCTGAAATAAATGTGATGTCAGATGCAAGGCCCTGATTTGTATGTTATCTCAGAGACGAGAAATTATTATGAATCCAAATACAAGATGTCCAAATTAATCTGATTCTGATCCCAGATGTGAGCTCCCTAATTAAATATCATTCGATCCCGGACACGCCCCCAATTAAAGTATATGTTATGACCACCAGGACAAAGCCGCCATTCAAATTGTATGATTCTGATTATGGTGGGAACAACACACCGTCAACACTGTCCGGTCACTCCACAGGTTGCAACATATTTCTTAAAGCTTTCCAGGTTGGGAAATAAAACAGCCAAATTGAACAATCTAGTAAATCCACCTCGTCCCCCCACCACGCCGCCCCCCCCCCTCCCCTCCCCACCAACCCGCGAACGAAGCAAAGCAGTCCAGGTATCATTAGATTTAAGGATAAGGATGCATGGCCTCAGGGGTAAAGTATTAGCATGGATAGAGGATTGGTTGACTAACAGGAAGCAGAGAGTGGGGATAAATGAGTGCTACTCTGGTTGGCAATCAGTCACTCGTGGTGTGCCTCAGGGATCGGTGTTGAGACCGCAATTATTTACAATTTATATAGATGATTTGGAGTTGGGGACCAGGTGTAGGGTGTCAAAGTTTGCAGATGACACTAAGATGAGTGGCAGAGCAAAGTGTGCAGATGACTGTGAAACTTTGCAGAGGAACATAGATACATTGAGTGAGTGGGCAAAGCTCTGGCAGATGGAATACAATGTTAATAAATGTGAAGTCATACATTTCGGTAGGAGTAACAGTAAAAAGGATTATTACTTGAATGGTAAAAAGTTGCAGCATGCTGCTATGCAGAGGGACCTAGGTGTCTTTGTGCATCAATCGCAGAAGGTTGGTCTGCAGGTACAGCAAGTAATTAGGAAGGCAAATGGAATTTTGTCCTTCATTGCTAAAGGGATTGAGTTTAAAAGCAGAGAGGTTATGTTGCAGCTGTATAAGGTACTGGTGAGGCCGCACCTGGAGTACTGTGTTCAGTTTTGGTATCCTTACTTGAGAAAGGATATACTGGCGCTGGAGAAGGTGCAGAGGAGGTTCACTAGGTTGATTCCGGAGTTGAGGGGGTTGGCTTATGAGGAGAGACTGAGTAGATTGGGATTATATTCATTGGAGTTCAGAAGAATGAGGGGGGATCTTGTAGAAACATATAAAATCATGAAGGGAATAGATAATATACTAGTATAGAGGATGTTTCCACTGGCAGGTGAAGCTAGGACAAGAGGGCATAGCCTCAAGATTAGAGGGAGCAGATTTAGGACTGAATTAAGAAGGAACTTCTTCACCCAGAGGGTTGTTAATCTATGGAATTCCTTGCCCAGTGAAGTAGTTGACGCTTCTTCAGTAAACGTTTTTAAAGCTAAGGCAGATACCTTTTTGAACAATAAAGGAATTAAGGGATAAGGTGGGAGCGCGGGTAAGTGGATCTGAGTCCACGAAAAGATAAGCCATGATCTTATTGAATGGCGGAGCGGGCTCGAGGGGCCGGATGGCCTACTCCTGCTCCTAGTTCTTGTGATCTTATGATTTTAACAAAGTAACTATTTATTAACAGAAGCTAAAATCTTAAACACTACAAATATAAAACAATATCTGAAGACCTTATGCGTTCTGATTTAAAATCTATCTTCCAAATTCGTATCTATACTCAGTTTTAAATTAGCTAAGCAAAAAAGGAAACAAGACGCCTTTGCAGATTACAGTCCTGACGAATGATCTTCAAATGCGACAAGGTCACAGTTCAATTGCAGTGTTCCAAGTTTGGCTGCTATAGGCTGAATTTCTATTTTTTTACCCAGCAATGAACACGACAGATGTCAATAATTTGTTGTGAAAGAAAACAAAAGATTTTTTTTGTGGCATTAATTCTAATGTTTGTAGAATCTTGAGAGTGAAATAAAACAACTCGGTTCCCTTCAGTTTCAATTACCTCAGAGCTGTCTTTGCCAGACAGCTTTCAAAGTCAAAACTGCAACTTTGAATCTCGCGTTCTCTCTATCTCTGTGGCTATTGCTTGACGATCAAAATGGACTCTGGTTGACTGAGCTTCCAGAACTTCCTGCCTTAAAGATATACTGATTTTTAACCGTCTTAAAGGTTCACCACAATGTTTCCGAGGAAAGAAAAAATAAATCATAGGATGGTGACAATACCAAATGATTCTTCACAATGCCAAACAAAAAGATAAGTGACATTGGAACATGACCATTGTTCACTGATGATAAGTGTTGGCACTAACCATTTCCTTTTGCTTTTAGTCCGTCTTCTGTTATGGGCAAGAACAGATAAAAATGCTCAAAATAATTGTCCTTAGTCCTGGAAAACATTTAAATATTGAATAGAGATAGTTTTTTTCTGGCGCAAGGTTATAAGCTTGATGCCACACATAACTCCACTTTCATAAATCCCTCATATTCATGAAATAATCCTTTATTCAATATGTGCAGCACACATGAGCAGAAAACGCATGAAACTCTCATCAAAGGTATTAGATGGACAACTGTACATATAATATACTGGTCAATTAACGGGCTCCAAATTGTTCTTGTTGGTCGTGACAAAGTAAGTAAATTATCTGTCGCATGATGTACCTCCTCTACTGTTCATTTCTAGTGAACTCAGCAGAAATTGAATATTGAGCCAACGACCACATCAGATGGCCAGCTGAAAAAGTGTCTCATCATTTAACTATGACGTTTATACTCATCTACTTCCTAACCTATCTGTATATGGAAAAAAATAAAGTAATGCAACGAACATCAAACAAATTAAATTACTTCAATACGGCGTTTGAAATTCTCCCAAACTAGGTATGCACACTACAGGCAACAATAGATTTCTAGATATTAATAATATCAAGGCGTATGGCGGGAATACAGGAAAGGGACATTGAGGTCTATTATAATCATCATCTAGCTAAATGGCCTAGTCTTGATCCTGTTTCCAATGTTCCTATGCTTGGAAGATGCTGATAAAGGAGCAAGTTTCTTCAGCACGTCTTTTAGATGGTACATACTGATACCTTAGCACAGTGAGTGAATGTTTAAGAGGTGGATGGTGTGCCAATCAAACAGGTTGATTTCTCATGGATAGTGGCGGGCTTCCTGAGTGTTGTTGCGCTCATCCAGGCAACTGTAGAGCATTCTATTACACTTTGATTTTCAAATGGTAGGCAGGCTTGGCGAATCAGGGGCCGAATTGCTTGCCACATATTTCCTGGCCTCTGAACTCCTCTGTAGGTACAGCATTGATATAACTGGTTCAATTCAGGCTCTGGTCAGTGGTTGCCCCACGATATTGATGGTATAAGATTTAGAAAGGGAAATAAGGGCGGGGATGGTCATGGGGCGTTATTTAGCGTTTCCCTTGTTGAAGATGGCCATTGCCTGGTCAAGCCCCTGGGGAAACGAAAACTAGCCATCAGAAATCAGGTTATTGCTGATTACTGGCTTTTGATTGGAGTGTCAAAGGCACATTCCCACGATTTGCTGGTGATTCACATTATACTGATGGGGCGGTTAATTGGCCAGAATGGATTTGACCTGTTCTTTGTGCAAACAACACCTGGACAATTGTTGACATTGACTGGTGGATGTCAATGTTCTACATTTAGTAGCCTAGGGATGTCCCTTGAGATCTGAAATTGATTAGGTAGCGGAAATTCTTTCTGAACGATATTTTACGTAGGATGCAAGGTGGTCCCCTCCTACACTAAATCCATATAATCATGACGTATCCTCAGTAGACTTTCAGCAAAGACTGTTCCATAAATTTTGATGTACCCTGTCCTGCCTGTTACATTACAGGCCTTTAAATTTAATTCTCAGACGAAGGACTGGAATATCTGGCAGACCTGCATTTGGAGGCCTATTGAATCCCACTCTTTTATGTGCAACGTCCAAGATGAATTTCTATCCCAAGCATTGCATCAACGAATATTGGAAACAATTTTCAACTTCATAAATGTCAGGTTTGCAGAACTTTGAAACAGGCACGCTCGAGTATTATTCGTACCTGATGATTTCAGAGATTCCTGGCATTTGGCCAATTCTGGAACCATAATAGGAAAACATGAACCACGATTTTGCTTGTAAACGGTAATAGACATCTCAAACATAATCAGTCAAAAATCATAAGGTAATACCAAATGGATCCTAGCATATCCGAACAAAGCGATAACTGACATTGGAACATGGTTGAAGTTGAGTCATGATAATTCTGACACTCACCGCTTGATTTTGCTTTCAGTCCGTCTTCTGTTATTCACAAAAACAGATAAAACATGGGCAAAATAATTGCTCCTGGTACTGGAGGTTAGCTAATTAGTAATTGGAGATAATTTACTTAGGGCACAATATTTTAAGCTTGATGTCACACATATCAGCACCTTCGTAAAGCCAGCATATTCATGAAATGATCCCTTATACAAGGTGAGTAGATCACATGAACTGAAACTATATCAGAACCTCATTAATGTATTCGCCGAAGAACGGTACATTCAATATTCTGGTCAATTACCGGGCTGCAAATTTTCCTTGGGGGGTCATGGCAATGGATGCACCTTCTCTGCTATTCATTTCCAGTGAAATCAGCGGAAGTTGAATATTGAGACGAGAAGCACATCATATGGCCAGCTGAAGAAGGTGTCTCACGCTTTACCTATGCCATTTCTACACTGCCGTTTCCTAACCTCTCGGTATGTTGACAAAGAGCATCCAACAAATCAAATTGTTTCAGCATTATGTTTGAAATTCGCTCAGGCATGACAGAGAACCAGGGGACTGCGGAGAATCAAGAACTGAGAGACATTGCATTATTAAAAAAAAGTCGTTTTGGAAAAGTCAGTAGAATTGAAAGATAATATATTCCCTGGACCTGATTATCTACATCCAACTGCATTGAAAGTGGTCGATGTAGAGATAGTGGATGCGTTGGTAGTTATCTTACAAATTCCATCGATTCTGTGATTCGTGCAGATTGGAAGGTACCAAGATTAATATCACTTTTTAAGAAATGAGGAAGAGAAAAAAGGGAAACAAATCTCCTGTTAGCCTGCCATCTGTAATGGGAAATTCTTGGAATTTATCATGATTTCTGTGAGAACTGGACACTTAGAAAATAATGTTAGGTCTGGACAGAATCCACATGGATTTATGAAAGGGAAATCATCTTTGAAAAACCTGAGAGATCTCTGAGGATGTAACTGACAGTACGGATAATGGGAACTCAGAGGATTTGTATTTTGATTTTCAGATGACTTTTAATAAGGTTCCACACAGGAGGATAGTAAGCAAAATTAGGTCACATGGAATTGATGGTAATATACTGGCATTGATTTAGAATTATTTACGGCACAGAAAACAGAGAGTCGGAATAAACGGCTAATTCACAAGTTGGCAGGCTGCGATCTAGTTTGTTGCCATAACGATCATTGCATGGACCCTAGCTATTCACAATCTGTATAAATGATTTGGATATTCGGACCACATGTAATATTTCCAGTTTTGCTGATGACACACAACTATGTGGGAATGTGACTTGTAAGAAGGATGAAAAGAGGCTTCAAGTTGATTTAGTCACGCAAAGTGGGTCGGTAAGATCATGGCAGAGGAATCATGAAATACAATGTGAAAAAAACGACGTTTTCCACTTTGGTACAAAAAAAAACCGGAATTGCAGTTTATTTCCTAAATGTTGGGAGATTGTGACGTGTTGATGTGCAACGGAAACGCAGTCTCCTTGTTCAGAAGTGTCTAAAAGCTAACATGCAGGTGCAGCAAGGAATTAGGAAGGCAAAGGGCATGCTGGACTTTATTGCAAAATAATTTAAGTCCAGGCTTAAGGAAGTCTTGCTGCAATTTCTAGAGTCTTGGCTAGACGACCCCCTGCGTTTTGTGTTCAGGTTTTCTCTCCTTACCTAACGAAGGATAAACTTGCCTAGAAGAAATAATGCTTTGGATGGCGGGATCTTCCGATGGAGAGAAATTGAGAGGACTGGGACGATATTCTGCAGAGTTAAAAGATTGAGAGGTGATCAGATTGAGTCACACAAAATTGTCGTTTGGCAATGCAGAACTTGAGTATTACTGTAAACTGAAACATTTTGTCGAATCTTTGCGTCTTGCACTCAACAGGCCAAATTGCAAAAAAAACAATTTAAGGGAAAGCAACACAGCTATACTGTATGAGAAAAGAGTGCTGATTGATTGCCAAGTGCACTCTCATTGGTAGAGGTGTTGCCATGGAGGATGTGCCAGTTTATGGTGACTGACAGTTAACTCAAGCTTTGTTTGCAATTTAAACAAGGCAGTTTGCCTATGATTGGTCAAGGCATTGCCCTGATTAATGAAACAGCGAATGCCTGACACTTATTTTGTTTAGATAAAGCAGATAGAAAGCGTGTGCATGTTAGTTCTGTCTGCAAAGAATAGGACCCTGTGTAGGAACATATGTGGTATCCAGGACGTGCAAATGCACTACACTGTGAGCCCAACTGGCAATCTTAGATTTGTTTTAAGCATAAATCGTAGCATAGTGAGGATCGTTTAGCCAATTTAGTCCAATCGTGGAATCACATCTAATGTTGGTCACTGTGCATTGAGATCTGAAAGCATAGGATGGTTGAGCACGTTCTGTAACTTGCCCGTTGCGAACACTCGAAGGGATATGCTTTTAGATACGATGCACCAGTCTTTGGGATGTACGACCGAAGTAACTAGCATCACGCTGGCATGGAAATTCATATATTACATTAATTATTTCTGTGATAGGCAAAACGTCTTTTTGGCTTTACAGTAACATGCGTGTTGCTGCTGCATAGTCGAAACGTGAAACAGCTAACATCACCTGTTGCTTAAGTTATTGGGATACCTTGCACTTCCAGGGTAATCTGAGATAGATGGGGCATTTTCGAGGACTGGAAACGAATGATTTAGGCCCGTTAATAAGTTTGCACGATATGCAGAGAGGAATGATCTGATCAGGGTAGGCATTGTCACGCAGGATGCCTTTGATTACCCCTATTTCAGCATCAAGGTTGAATGGTGAGCAAACGCCTCAGGCCCTATTTGCGATGTTGCTGATAAGACCAATCTTGTAGCATGAGGAACTGAACGAATCCCAAAACATGTATTGAACAGTGATGCTAGGTTTCTGGTAGACCGTGGTGGAGAAACCCTCGCAGATAAGTCAACTACTACATCAAGGAAATGGAGCTCATTTGACTGATCCATTTCATAGGTGAATTTGAGCACACGACAGAGCCCATTAAGTCATGAAAATAAATTATTACATGCAGCCACGAATTCAAATATAGCAAATATATTACATATATCAGAAATACACAAAGGGTAGAAGGTTAGGTGCCATTCCGCCGAAGGTCCGTTTTTCATGGAAGCCAACAAAGATGGTTGCGAGAGCTGGGGCTCCCATGGCAACACCATATATCTGGCCAGGCGTGGTATTGTTAAACTTGATCTCAAACAAGTAACAAATAAGTGAAAACAATATGGCAAAGTAAGTAACATCCGTTTGTTGGTTCATTCCTCAGGGCAATTCATTGAGCAATCAGTGTCAAATGTCAAACAAAGCTCAGCGGCTAACTGTCAGCCAATGTAAAATGATGCATTCTCCGTGGCAATGCGTCGACCATCAGAGTCCACTTGCCAACCGTTCAGTACTCTCTTCCCATAGAGTATAGATTTGTTGCTTTGCCTTACAATCGTTTTCATGTGAGTTGTTCTGATGAGTGAAAGATGAAAAGATTCGACAAAATGTCTCTGTTTACAGCAATACACATACAAATCCTTATAGCATGCGATAGAAGAGGTGCAGGAAGGATGTTTACCCTGGCTAAGTGATCTAGGACCAGCAGGCACATTCTCAGCATAAGAGGTAGTCTATTTAGCATAGAGATAAGGTGGAATTACATAGCTCACAGGGTGGGGAATCTTTGGATTTCTCTACACCATAGTTTTCTGGAATTATTGAGTGTATTCTTAGTTTAGTTTAGTTTAGAGATACAGAACTTTAACAGGCCCTTCGGCCCACCGAGTCGATGAGGTTACAGAGTAAGCAAATATGAATAACGTGAAGAGATTTGATCACGAGAGTGAGAATAATTAAATGTATTTTGTGACTGGACCAGAAGTAGTGAAGTTCAAAGAAAACTGGGCTGATATAAAATTTGGGATGCAAGTTAGCAAACCACAACAGCATTTTCGATGTACTCAAGTTACTTGGAATTGAAAGAGAGGAGTTATGTAATCTGGGGATATTCAACGCACGTTGGAAATATTCATCAGGTGATGTGCAGATGCAGGTCGTAATGGAGAGGAGAGATTTCAAAGAAAGGGAACTTATGGTGGCAGAATGTGGGGTAGAAATTTCAGCTCATAGTGAAAAGTACCCTGAGAGCACGCACAGATCGGCAGATGGCAAAGTGGGCGTCCATTGCAGTGGAGCCCAATTTTCCCGAATGCACCTGGCAAAGATCCATCTAACTTTTATATGGCGTTTGTTTCGCTTTTGCAAACTGATGATTGCTCTGTTGGATCTCTCTCCAATACATATTTTCAAAATAGCTGGGAAAGGAGCGGTAGACTGAACATCATACTTATGTTCTCTTTAACTGTATAATTGTAGGCGAAGTACACCATGCCCCAACAAGCTGGAAATGATTACATTTTAGATTAAGCTACCGGTCTGGGAATCCCTCTCTGTGGTACAACAATACAAGAGGTAGCGTCTTGCCCTCCTGTTGCACGTTGCTCCTGATATTCAGAACCCATAGCAATGAAACGAATTTCAAATCATTATGGGAATAAAAATAGTAGCCAACTTCCTGCCATGGTGCAAGTGATACCATCTGAAACAAATTTATTTCCCTTGCATTGCATTAAGGAATAATGGACGCACATTTCTTCTTTGCAAATTGTAATTCTGCAGACGTGCATAACACCTTGTTATGACTCGTACCTGATGCTTTCAGGGATTCCCGGCATTTGGCCAGCTCTGGTAGCACAAAAGAAATACAACAAAAATGCGATTTTCCTTTAAAAGGTAAAAGGTAGCTGATAGCAAAAAAAAATCAAAATAATGATATAATTTCTAAACTTTCCAAATATTTCAGACACAAACAGAATTGCGATGAGATCATAATTGGCACTTACCATCTTTTTTTAATTTAAGTGCATCTTCTGCATTTGGCAAAAACAGATGAATCACACACAAATTAAGTTTTTTTAAAATACATCATTCTTTCTTGGTAAGTGTTGCGCTGCTAGAAAGGCTAGCATATGTTGCCCATTTCCCCGTGTCCTTGAGAAGGTGGCCTGCGTGAACAGCAGCAATCCATGTGCAGCAGGTTCACTCTCAGTGTTATCAGGTTGAGGGATCTATATTTTTGACCCAACAACATGGAAGGAACGGCGATAATTTCAGAATGTTGCACGGCATCGAGGGGATCATGCAGGTTGTGTTTTTCCAATGTATTTGTTTTCCATGTGCTTCTCGGTGTTAGAGGTGGGATGTTTAACGAAGATGACGAGGGTTTTCTTCAACTGGAGGGTGGTGAATCTTTGGAATTTTCTAACCAAGAGTGCTGTGGAGACTGGGTCATTGAGTATGTTCGACGCAGTTATCGATATAATACTATATATTAACGATATCAAGGCATATGGCAAGAGTGCAGTAAAAAACGTATTGATGTAGGAGATGTACTTGAATGTTGGAGTCGGCTCGATGGGCCGAATTGCATACACCTGCTCCCATTTCCTTTGTTCCTAGGTTTGGAAGGTGCTGTCGAAGGCGCCTTGGCAAGATTCTTCAGCAAGTCTTGGACATGGTACACACTGCTGTTTTTGAGCATGGAGTAAGTGCTTACGTTGGTGGATGTAGTGTTGATCAAGCACACTGATTTGTCCTGGATGCTGTCGGGTACTGATTGCTGCACACATCCGGGCAAGTGAAGAGCATTCTATCACACTTCGGAATTCTGCTTTGCAAATGGTGGGCCGGCTTTGGCGAGTCAGGCGGCTAATTATCCACCCTGAAATTCCTGGCCTCTGAGCTGCTTTGCAGGGACAACATTTATCTAACGTGTCCTGTTAAGCTTCTGGTCATTGGTAGCCCGCACAATATTGATGGTGGAAGATTTAGAGACATAGGGCCATCGAGTTGTACAGCACAGAAACTGCCCTTTCGACCCATCGTGCCTGTGCCTGCCATCAAGCACCTATTAATTCTAATCCCATTTTCCAGCACTTGGCCCGTAGCCTTGCATGCTGTGGCGTTTCAAGTACAAATCAATATACTCGTCAAATTTGTGAGGATTCCTGCCTCTACCACCCCTTCAGGAAGTGTGTTCCAGATTCAAACAACTCTGTGGGTGATATTATTTCCTCAAATCCCCTGTAAGCTTCCTTCCCCTTACCTTAAATCTATGCCCACCAACACCCCCCACCCCCCACCACCCCCCGGTTATTGATCCCTCTGCTAAAGGGAAACGTTTCTTTCTATCTATCCTATCAATGATGCTCATAACTTTGTGTACCTCAATCAGGTCCCCCTCAGCCTTCTCTGCTCTGAGGAAAACAACCCCACCCTATCCAGTCTCTCTTCACAGCTGAAATGCTCCCGCCTTCAGTGATCTATGGGAAAGTACGTCAAAGTCCCTTTGACCCTTTGTGCTTCCTCGGCTCCTACCATCCATTATATATTCCCTTGCCTTGTTTGTCCTCCCAAAATGCATCACCTCACACTTCTGAGGATTAAATTCCATTTGCCACTAATCCGCTGATTTTACCAGCCCATCTATATCGTCCTGTAATCTACGGCTTTCCACCTCACTATTTACAACACCACTAATTTCCATGTCATCTGCGAAATTTCTAATCATACCTCCTATTTTCACGTATAAAGCACTAATCTACACTACAAAGAGCAAGGGTCCCAGCACCGATCCCTGTGGTACACCAATGGACACAGGCTTCCACTCGCAAGAACAACCCTCGACCATCACCCAATGCCTCCCGTCACTAAGCCAATTTTGGATCCAATTTGCCAAATTGCCCTGGGTCCCATGGGCTCTTACGTTCTGAACCAATCTCCCATGCGGAACATTATTAAAAGCCTTAATGAAGTCGATGTCGACTACATCAACAGCCTTACCCTCATCTATACCTCTAGTCACCTCCTTGAAAAATTCAATTAAGTTTGTTACACAGCAATCAAGTTTGTTTAGTGAGGGAGCGAATGCCATAAAAACGCAAGGCGTGTTGGTTACATTTTCCCTTGTTGGAGATGGCCAGTGCCTGTCTTAGCCACGCATGGAAGCAAAACTGGGCATCAAAGATTAGGTTATTGCTGAGTCAATGCCTCTTGATAGGAGTGTCAGGAAAGCATTCTGGAGGAATGGAGAATTGCTAATGTTGTCCCCTTGTTTAAGAAGGGTAGCAGGGATAATCCAGGTAATTATAGACCGGTGAGCCTGACGTCAGTGGTTGGGAAGCTGCTGGAGAAGATACTGAGGGATAGGATCTATTCCCATTTGGAAGAAAATGGGCTCATCAGTGATAGGCAACATGGTTTTGTGCAGGGAAGGTCATGTCTTACCAACTTAATAGAATTCTTTGAGGAAGTGACAAAGTTGATTGATGAGGGAAGGGCTGTCGATGTCATATACATGGACTTCAGTAAGGCGTTTGATAAGGTTCCCCATGGCAGGCTGATGGAGAAAGTGAAGGCGCTTGGGGTCCAAGGTGTACTAGCTAGATGGATAAAGAACTGGCTGGGCAACAGGAGACAGAGAGTAGCAGTAGAAGGGAGTTTCTCAAAATGGAGACGTGTGACCAGTGGTGTTCCACAGGGATCCGTGCTGGGACCACTGTTGTTTGTGATATACATTAATGATTTGGAGGAAAGTATAGGTGGACTGATTAGCAAATTTGCAGACGACACTAAGATTGGTGGAGTAGCAGATAGTGAAGGGGACTGTCAGAGAATACAGCAGAATATAGATAGATTGGAGAGTTGGGCAGAGAAATGGCAGATGGAGTTCAATCAGGGCAAATGCGAGGTGATGCATTTTGGAAGATCCAATTCAAGAGTGAACTATACAGTAAATGGAAAAGTCCTGGGGAAAATTGATGTCCAGAGAGATTTGGGTGTTCAGGTCCACTGTTCCCTGAAGGTGGCAACGCAGGTAAATAGAGTGGTCAAGAAGGCATACGGCATGCTTTCCTTCATCGGACGGGGCATTGAGTACAAGAGTTGGCAGGTCATGTTACAGTTGTATAGGACTTTGGTTCGGCCACATTTGGAATACTGCGTACAGTTCTGGTCGCCACATTATCAAAAGGATGTGGATGCTTTGGAGAGGGTGCAGAGGAGGTTCACCAGGATGCTGCCTGGTATGGAGGGCGCTAGCTATGAAGAGAGGTTGAGCAGATTAGGATTATTTTCATTAGAAAGACGGAGGTTGAGGGGGGACCTGATTGAGGTGTACAAAATCATGAGAGGTATAGACAGGGTGGATTGCAAGAGGCTTTTTCCCAGAGTGGGTGTTTCAATTACTAGAGGACACGAGTTCAAAGTGAAAGGGGAAAAGTTTAGGGGGGATATGCGTGGAAAGTTCTTTACGCAGAGGGTGGTGGGCACCTGGAACGCATTGCCAGCGGAGGTGGTAGATGCGGGCACGATGGAGTCTTTTAAGATGTATCTAGACAGATACATGAATGGGCAGGAAGAAAAGAGATACAGAACCTTAGAAAATAGGCGACATGTTTAGAGAGAGGATCTGGATCGGCGCAGGCTTGGAGGGCCGAAGGGCCTGTTCCTGTGCTGTAATTATCTTTGTTCTTTGTTCTTTGTTTATTCCCACACATTACGGATGATTGAGAGTAGACTGATGGGACGATAATTGAACAGAATGGAATTTTCCTCTTCCATGTGTGCAGAACAGCTGGCCAATTTTCCACATTGACTGGTGGATACCTGTGTTGTTAATCTCGTAGCGAGAACATGCTTCAAGGAAGATATATTAAGTAGGATGTAAAGTGCTCCCCTCCTAAATTCAATCCATATATTCATGAGGTCAATTTAAAAGGAAGTCGTCAAAGACTGCACCATAAATCTGGGGGGACCCTGCCTGCCTGTTATTTGCCAGCCCTTTCAAATTCATTGGCGGACAAAAGAATAGAATGCCGGGCAGAACTGCATTTTGCAGCATATTCGAAATTGCTTTTTCTGTCCGACATCAACGATCGTTGGAAATAAATTTCTGCCTCATAAATGCTTAGATTTCAGGCTTTTGAAACAGACACCCCCTGATATTACTCATACCTGACGATTTAAGGGATTCCCGACATTTCTTCAATTCTGCAAACACAAAAGGGCAATATGAAACACAATTCTGTTTTAAAACGGTAATCGACATGGCACGCATATATAATCCACTTCTTCTTCTTTGGCCTCCTTGTCCCGGGAGACAATTGGTAAGTGCCTGGAGGTGGTCAGTGGTTTGTGAAGCAGCGCCTGGAGTGGCTATAAAGGCCAATTCCAGAGTGACAGACTCTTCCACAGTTGCTGCATATAGAATTGGTTGTCGGGGCTGTTACACAGTTGGCTCTCCCCTTGCGCTTCTGTCTTTTTTCCTGCCAACTGCTAAGTCTCTTCGACTCGCCACGCTTTAGCCTCGCTTTTATGGTTGCCCACCAGCTCTGGCGATCGCTGGCAACTGACTCCCACGACTTGTGATCAATGTCACAGGACTTCATGTCGCGTTTGCAGACGTCTTTAAAGCAGAGACATGGACGGCCGGTGGGTCTGGTACCAGTGACGAGCTCGCTGTACAATGTGTCCTTGGGGATCCTGCCATCTTCCATGCGGCTCACATCATATAATAAAATACCAAATGAACACTTCTGAACAAAATAACCAGTGACATTGGAACGGGATTGAAACTGATGATAATTCTTGTCACTCACCGCCTGCTTTTCCTTTCAGTCCGTCTTCTGCATGAGCAAGAACAGATAAAAATGCACAAACTAATTCTTCTTACTCCTGGAGATTATTTAAATATTAATTGGAGGCAGTTGCTTCTGGCACAATATGTTAAGCTTGATGCAACACATATTTGCACCTTCATAAAGCCCTAATTACATGAAATGACCTCTTATTCAAAATATGTAGCACAATTTAACTGAAACTGTATCCAAATGCCATAAAATGTATTAGCTGGACAGCGGTACATACAATATTCTAGTCAAATAATGGGCTCCAAATTATTGTTGGGTGATAGTGAGAAAGGAGGTATATTATTAGTTGCACAATGCATGCCTTTGATTATTCATTTCCAGTGGAATCAGCAGATCTTGGATAGTGAGCCGAGGAGCACACCAGATGACCAGCTAATGAAGGTGCCTCATCATTGAACAATGACATATATACTCTGCCATTTCCTACCCGATCTGTGTATGGGCAAATAAATTAATGCATTGAGAAACGGAAAATTAAAATTGCTTCAATATTCCCTTCCAAAATCTCACAGGTGATTTTTTTATTATTATTCATTCATGGCATGTGTGCGTCATTGGCTATGCCAGCATTTATTGCCCATTCTTAATTGCCCTTTAGAAGGTGGTGGTGATCTGCCTTCTTGAACCGCTGCAGTCCATGTGAGGTGGGTGCACCCACTGTACTGTTAGGAAGGGAGTTCCAGGATTTTGACACAGCGACAGTGAAGGAATAGCGATATAGTTTCAAGTCAGGATGGTGTGTGACTTGTACGGGAACTTGCAGGTGGTGATGTTCCCATGCATCTGCTGCTCTTGTCCTTCGAGGTGGTAGAGTTCGTGTGTTTGGAAGGTGTTGGCTAATGGGTTTTGATGCGTTGCTGTAGTGCATCTTGTAGATGGCACACACTGTGCCACTGTGCATCGGTAGTGGAGGGTGTGAATGTTTGTGGATGGTGTGCCAATCAAGCGGGCTGCTTTGTTCTGGATGGCGTCTAACTTCTTGAGTTGAACCCATCCAGGCAAGTGGACTGTATTCCATGACACTCCTGGCTTGTGCCTTGTATATGGTGAACAGGGTTTGGGGAGTAAGGAGGTGAGTTACTCGCCTCAGGATTCCTAGCCTCTGACCTGCTCTTGTAGCCACGGTTTTTGTGTGGCTACTCCAGTTCAGTTTCTGGTCAAGGGTAGCCCCTAGGATGTTGGTAGTGGGGGATTCAGCGATGGTAATGCCATTTAATGTCAAGGGGAGACGGTTAGATTCTCTTCTGTTGGAGATGGCTATTTGATGGCACTTGTGTGGTGCAAATGTTACTTGCCATTTATTAGCCCAAGCCTGGATATTGTCCAGGTTTTTCTGCATTTCTACACCGAATGCGTCAGTATCTGAGGAGTCGCGAGTGGTGCTGAACATTGTGCAATCATCAGCGAAAATCCCCACTTCTGACCTTATTTTGAAGGAAGGTCATTGATGAAGCAGCTGAACATGGTTGGGCCTAGTTCACTACCATGAGAAACTCCTGCAGTGATGTCCTGGAGCTCAGATGATTGACCTCCAACAACCACAGCCATCTTCCTTTGTGCTAGGTATGACGATAACCAGCAGAGAGATTTCCCCCTGATTCCCATTGACTCCAGTTTTGCCAGGGTTCCTTGATGCCACACTCGGTCAAATGGTGTAGTATAGAACCAAAATATTGTCCAGAATGAAGATCTGAAAGAAATTCGTGTTATTAAAAAAGTAGTTCTGGAGAAGCCAATTTAGCTGAAAGATAATCCATTCCCTGGATCTGATGATCTATGTCCAAGAGTTTTGAAAGCAGTCTCTGTGGAGATGCTGAGTGCGTTGGTGTTCATCTTCCAAAATTCTATCGATTCTAGTACTGTTCCTGCAAATTGAAATGTAACAGTGGTCGTGGCGTATTTGGAATTTCAAACGTCTTTTGATAAGGGCCCACACTGGATAATAGTAAGGCAAAATTAGAGTACATTGAATTGTGGATAATATACTGTCATGAATTGAGAATTATTTAAGGGCCAGAAAATACAGAGTAGGAATAAACGGATCTTTTCCACACTGGAAGGCTGTGAGTATTGCAGTATCATAAGCACCATTGCTTGGGGCCGAGCCATTCACATTCTATATAAATGATTTGGATGTGAGGGCCACAGGTAATATTTCCAAGATTGCTGATGACGCAAAATTAAGTAGGAATGTGAATTGTTGTGACGATAAACAGAGACTTCAAGTGGATTTGGACATGTTACCGGGGTGGGAAGATCATGGCAGATGAATCATGATGTGGAAAATATTATGTTATCGAAAGTAGGGGAAAAACTGAATTTCTGATTTTTGTACTAACTGTTGAGAGTTTGTGAAGTGTTGATCTACAAGGGACAGCAGTGTCTTTGCTCTTAAATGTCTGCAAGCAAACATATGGTTACAGCAAGAAATTAGGAAGGCAATGATATGGTGGCCTTTATTGCAAAAGTATTTGCATAATGGTGTATGGATATCCTGTGAGCATTTATTGAGTTTTGTTGAGCCCGCACCTGGAGAACTGTATTCAATGTTCTGCTCCTTACCGAAGGAAGGATAAACTTGCCATATAAGGAGTGGATGGAATATTCTCCAGAATGATTCCTTGCACGGAACGAATGTCCCACTTTAAGTGATTGAGGATACTGAGCCTATATTCCCTCACGTGTAGAAGAATGACGGGTTTTCTCATTGAGGCAGGCAAAATTCCTCCCCTGGCTAAGGAATCTAGGACCAGATAACATAATCTCACAATAAGAAGTAAGCCATATTGGGGTGAGATGTGGTGCGATTTCTACACTCAGAGGGTGGTGAATCTTTAGAGTCTGTACCCCATAATGCTGTTAAATCATTGAGTATGTTCACAGCTGAGATCGATAGATTTCTAGATATTTAAAGATATCAAGGGATATGGGGATAGTGCAGGAAACTGATGTTGAGTTCGAAGATAAGCCGTAATCTATTTGAATACTAGAGTAGGCCCCAGCAGCCGGATTTCCTACTTCTTCGAGTGCCTATGGCCCTATGATCCCATTGCTGCAAACAAGATTGTAATCTGATTCGAATTGAGGCCAAGAGAAAAAGCAAAAAGAAGGCAACCTTAATATTCGTACTGAGAGAAATATTCGTTAAAGATCAAGGTTTACCAGGCTGTTTAAGGAAAGATGTTCTGAGTCCTATTGGCTTCTGGGGTCAGCAGTGGACCTTGAGGCCATGAAGGGTGAACAATGAGAGTGCTGATCGATGGAGGGCTGATGGAATAATGGGATCATGCACGTTGGCAAACCACAATAGAGCTTAGGATGAGCTCGAGTGGTGGAGTGCTATTTTTACTCGACTAGTAAGCTAGATCCCTAGGGTATTGCTGTGGGGATATGGGTTAGAGTCCCACCATGGCAGAAGATGGAATTTGAACGTAATTAATAAATATGGAATTAAGAAAGCTAATCTACTGATGGCTGGAAAACCATTGTCGGTCGTCGCAAAATCCCAACTGGTTCACGAATGTCCGATAGGGAAGGAGATACCTTCTGCTCACCTGGTCAGACTCCAGACCAATGACAATGTAGCTAACACATAAATGATCTCTGAAATTGCCTAACAAGCCACTCAGCTCTATGAAGCCACGACAAAGTCAATAAGGAATGAAACTGGATGGACCATTCGGCATCAACCTAAGCACTGGAAATGATAAGGGCAAACCCAGCCATGTAAATCCTGTAAAGCCCTCGTTACCAACATCTGCGGGATTGTGCCAAAATTGAGCGAGCTGCCCTATCATCCTGACATAGTCATACTCACCGAATCAAAGCTTACAGACAATATCCCAGATACAGCTATCACCATCCCTGGGTATAGTCAGAAGGGCATTGTCCTGGGAGTCCTCAATATTGACTCCGGACCCCATGAAGTCTCAGGGCATCAGCTCAAACATGGGCAAGGAAGTCTCCTACTGATTACCACCGCCCCCCATCCCCCGACAGCTGATGAATCAGGACTCCTGCATGTTGAACACCACCTGCAAGAGGCCGGGAGGATGGCAAGGAATGTATTATGTGTTGGGGAATTTAATGTCCATCACCAAGAGTGCCATGGTAGCACGACTACTGACCGAGCTGGCTTATACTGAAAGAACATAGCTGCAAGACTGGGTCTGCGACAGGTGGTGAAGGGACCAACAAGAGGGTCAAACATACTTGACCTCCTCCTCACCAACCTGCCTGCCGCAGAGGCATCTGCCGATGACAGTATTACTAGGAGTGACCTCTGCACAGTCCTTGTGGAGATGAAGTCGGGTCTTCAAATTGAGGATACCCTCCATCGGGTGGTGTGGCCCTACCAGCGTGCAAAACGGGATAGATTTCGAAAAGATCTAGGAACGCAAAACTGGGCATCCATGTGGCGCTGTAGGCCATCTGGAGGAGCATGATTGTACTTAGCCACAGCCTGTAACCTCATGGCTCAGCATGTAACACAGTAACACACCCTCCCATTACCAGCAAACCGGAGGAGAAAACCCCGTGCAATAATGCATGCAGGCGGACATGCCAGGTGCAGCACCAGGTATACCTCAAAATGAGGTATCACGCTGGTGAATTTACAATCCAGGCCTGCTTGCGTGCCAAACAGTGTAAGTAACATGTGATTGACAGAGCCAAACGATCCTATAACCAACAGATCAGATCAGAGCTCTGAATCCTGGCACATCCTGTCGTGAATGGCGGTCGACATATAATCAAATAACTGCAGGAGCTAGCTCCACAAGTACCCCATCCTCAATGATGGGGTAGCCTAACACATCAGTGCAAAGGTACGGCTGAAACATTTGCAACAACGTTCAGCCAGAAGTGCGGAGTGGATGATCCAGCTCGACCTCCCCCTGATCTTCCCAGCATCACAGATGCCAGTCTTCAGTCAATTCGATTCACTTTGTGTGATATCAGCATCGACTGAAGGCATTGGTTACTGCAAAGGCTATGAGCCCTGGCAACATTCCGAGAGTGGCGCTGTAAACCTGGGCTCCAGAACTTGCCACGCCTCTAGCCAAGCTGTCCCAGTACAGGTACAACACTGGCATCTGCTCGGCAATGTGCGAAATTGCCCAGGAACGTCTTGTCCAATAAAAGGTCAAATCGAACCCGGCCAATTAGCACCCCGTCAGTCTACTATCGACCATCACTAAAGTGATGGAATGTATCATCGATAGTCCTCTCAAGCAGCACGTGCTTCGCAACAACCTGCTCAGTGACGCTCAGTTTGGGTTCCATGAGGGCCATTCAGCTCCTGATCTCATTACAGCCTTGGTTTAAACATATGCAAAAGAGCTGAAATCAAGAGATGATGTGACTGTAACTACCTTTCACCTCAATGCAGCATTCGAACGAGTATGGCATTAAGGAGCCCTACCAAAACTGGAGTCAGTGGGAATCGGGCGATTAAGCCACAGGTGGATGTCTTACATAGCGCAGAGGAAAATGGCTGTTTTTGTTAGTGGTCAACTGTCTCCGCTTCAGGACGTCATTGCAGGAATTGTTCAGGGTAGAGTCCTTGGCACAACCATCTTCAGTTCCTTCATCAATGACCTTCCCTCCATCAGAATGTTAGAAGTGCGAACGTTTGCTGATTATTGAACCATGTTCAGCACCATTCGCGACTCCTCAGATACTGAAACAGTCCATACAGAAATGCAGCAAGACCTGTACAATATCCAGACTTGGGGTGAGAAGCGGCAATTGGCATTCACGCCACATAAGTGCCAGGCAATGACCATCTCCAACAAGAGATAATCCAACCATCTCCGCTTGATATTCAATGGCATTATGATTGCTGAATCCCCCAATATTCTGTTGGCTACCATTGATGAGAACCTAAACTGGAGGAGCCATGTAAATTCAGGGCTATAAGAGCTGGTTAGGGCTCGGAATCCTGCGGCGAGTAACTCACCCCTGACTCTCCAAATCTCGTCCACCATCTACGATGAGGCGCAAGTTGGATGTATGATGGTATACTCTCAGCTTGCCTGGATGTGTCCAGCTCCAACAACACTCAATAAGCTCAGCACCATCCAGGACAAAGCAGCCACTTGTTTGGCAAAACATTCACAAATATTCATTTTTTCTACCACTGACGAACAGTGTTTGCCATCTGCAAGATGCACTGCAGCAACGCACCAAGGCGCTTTAGACAGCACCATACAAACTCACGACCTCTACCACCTGGAAGGACAAGGGTATCAGATGCACGGGGTCATCACCACCCTCATGTTCCCCTCCAAGTCACACATCATCTTGGCTTTGAACTGTATCTTTATTCCTTCACTGTCGCTGGGTCAGCAATAAGTAACTCTCTTCCTTACTGCACTGTCGGCTAACCTAACCAACATGGACTGCAGGAATTCAAGAAGGCAGCTCGCCATCACATTGTCGGGTGCAATTAGTGATGGGCAATAAATGGCCTAGTCAGCGACGGCCAGAACCCATGAAAGTGAAAGCATGATCTGTCGAATCTTGAACATAATCAAAGCATGTAGGGAACTTTCAGCAGGTGATGTGCAGACGCAGATTGTGGACAGAGAAGGGAGATTTTAAAAAAGGGAATTTCACCATCTTTGTGGTGAAAAGATGTGGTTCGAAAATTCAGCTTCTGGTCTATAGTACTCTGAGACTGTGTAAATTGCTTTGGGAAGAGGGGAACGCGGGCGTCAATTGTATTCAAGCCCATTTTCTCTTATGCGCCTGGCAAATAGCCACCCAACTTTAATATGGCTTTCCTTTTGCTATTTTTAGGCGTCCTCGCCTTAGTAAGCTACGGACTGCTGTGTTGGAACTCTTTCCATTCCATGCGTTCAACGAAGCTGGGAAGGTGCAGCAGACTGAACACCATACATCGGTGCTGTTTCATTGCTTAATTCTAGGCAAGGTGCACCGTGCCAGAACAAGCTGGAAATGATTAACTTTTAGATGAAATTACTGGTGTCAAAATTCCTCTCTGTGGTACCACAATACAGAAGAAAGCGACTTGCCTTCCTGTTTTACGTCTCACCCGATAGACAGAACCCATTGCAGTGAAACTAATTTTATATCAGGATGGAAAAAAATAGCAGCCGATTACCACCACATTTCACGTGATACCAACTGAAACAATTATCATACCCATGCATTGTGCCAAGGAATAATGGACATATATTTCTTCTTTGCAAAACTTAATTATGCAGACGTGCAGGCAGACCCTGTTATAAATGGTACCTGAAGTTTTAAGAGATTCCTGGCATTCAGCCAGCTCTAGGAACAGATAAATAATTTTTTAAAAAGATTTTCATTTAACAGCTAATGGGCAGTTGATACAAATTAAGTCAAAATCGTTACGTAATCACTAATAATTTTGAACATTTCAGCCTAGTATAGATTTGCCTTGACAACATAATTATCAGGACTTACCATCTGCCTTTGCTGTTTGTGCATCTTCTGCCATTGGCAAGAACAAATGAAAAATGTACAAAATAAGTTTTACAGTACATAGTGCTGTAACCTGCAAGTCTAAAGAACACGTGTTGGAATGTGAGATTCGATTAGGTGGCTCGATTTTTTTCTGCCAGCACAGACACGAAGGGCTGAAAGGCCTCCTTCTGTGCCATAATTTTTCAAAGGTTCTATAATTCTATTCTTTCATGGAATATGCGCACTGCTGGCAACACCGACATTTGTGCCCATTTCTCATTGCCCTTGAAGAGTTGCCTTTGTGAACCACAGCTATCCATTTGCTGCAGGTGCACCCTCAGTGCCTTTAGGTCGTGCAAATCTGTGTGGTTTGAATCAGCAACAGGGAAGGAACGGCGATAAATGCATCCTGTTGAATGGCGTGGAGGGGATCGTTTAGGTGGTGGTGTGCCCATTTATCTGCTGCCTATGTGTTGCTAGCTGGTAGAGGTGGCGTTTTACAACGGTGATGAGGAATTTCGTCCACCAGAGGATGATGATTCTGCGGAATTCTCTACCCCAGATGGCTGTGACGACTCTGTGACCTGGTATGTTCAAGCCAAGGAACAATAGGTTTCCTAATATGAACAATGTCAAGGTACAGGCGGGAGTGCAGCGAAATGGCATTTCGGAAGGATATCAGTCATGAACTAGTTGATTGCGGGAGCCGTCTCAATGGGCCGACTGGCCTTCTTCTGCTCCTCTTTCCTGTGTCCATTTGCTTGAAGGTGCTGACGAAGGAGCACGGCTCTTCAGCACATCTTATAGATGGTACATATTGCTGCATTTGAACAGGGAGTGAATTTTTAAGTGGTGGAAGAAGTGACAATCAACCAGGCTGTATTGTCCTGGATGGTGCCGGGCTTCCTGAGTTTTGTTGCACTCATCCATGCAAGTGAAGAGCATTCTATCACACTTCTGAATTATCCGTTGTAAATGGCGGGCTGGGTTTTCCAAGTTCGGGGCGGGGGGGGGGGGTGGGGTGTTCGCGAATTACTCGCTACAGATTTCCTTGCCACTGAGCCACACTGCAGACACAGCATTTACATAACTTCTCCAGTTCAGGCTCCGGTCAGTAGGCCCCACATATCGATTGTGGGAGATTTAACCAGGGTAATAACGCTGTGGAAAGTCAAAGCGGCTTGCGTAGAGTTTCTATTGTTGCTGATAGTCATTGCCTGGCCAAGCCCCTGGCAGAAGCAAAACTAGGCATCAGAGATCAGGTTATTCTTAATGCCTCTTTATAGGTGTGCCAATTGCACCATCGCACACTAACTGATAATTGAGAGCATACCGATGGACAGTAATTGGCCAGAATTGATTTGTCCAGCATTTTTTTTACAGGACACCTCAGCAATTTTCCAAATTTACTGGTGGACGTCAGTGTTGAAGACCTAGTCGCCGTAGTACATCGAGGAGGTGAAATTGATTAGAGGGGAGACGTGCTTCCTGAATGATATTTGATTAGGAGTAACGCGGTCCGTTCCTGCATTCAATCCGTATATTCATCAGGTTACCTGAATTGAAGTTCGTCAAAGAACTTACCTGACATCTGGAGGTAACTTATCCTGCCCTGCATGTGACATGCTAGCATTTTAAAATTCATTTGCAGACAAAGGAATGAAAAATGTGGCAGAATTGCATTTGACAGCCTATTCAATACCACTTTTTTATTTGCTGAATCCAAGGTAAATTTCTCCCTGAAGCATGACGGCAACGAATGTTGCTTCTGCACAATATTTTAAGCTTGATGCCATACATGTTTGCACCTTCATAAAGCCTCATATTCATGAAATGATTCGTTATTTAAGATAAGTAACACAGATAAACAGAAAATATATCATAATCTCATGAAATGCATTAGCTGGACAATGGTACACCCAATATTAGGGCCAATTAATGGGTTCCATTATTTTCTTCGATGGTCATGAGAAAGACGTTATATTGTCTATTGATGATATGCCTCCTCCGCTAGTCAGTTCCAGTGAACTCAACGAAACTTGAATATTGAGCCGAGAAGTCCATCAGATGGCCAGTTGAAGGAGGTTCCTCATTTTATAACTCTGACCTTTCTAATCTTCCATTTCCTAACGCATGGACAACGTTTGCAATGGACCGAGCACCAAACAAACGCAGTTGCTTCAATATTGTGTTTGAAATTCTCCCAGGAAAAATCGAGAACCAATGGACGAGCGAGAATCAAGAACTGAGAGCTATTGGTAGCATGCAAAAAGTAGTTCTCGAGAACGCAATGAAACTGAAAGTTAATACATTCCCGTGGAGCTGATGATCTGCATCCAGGAGTGTTAAGTAGTTCACTGTCGAGACAGTGGCTGCTTTGGTGGTTATCTTCCAAAATTCGTTAGCATCCGGAACGTTTCCTGTAGATTGGAAGGCTGAAAATATAACGCAATTTTTTCAAGAAAAGTGGAGGACAGAAAACGGGGAACAAATGACCTGTTGGCCTGGCATCAGTAGGCGGGTACATGCTGCATTATATATCATGAAGGATGTGATAATTTAGCATGTAGACAATGTTGGGAGAACAGGAGAGAGTAAGCATACATTTTTTGTTAAGGGAAATTAAACGTGACAGTTCCATTCGAGCGTTTTGAGGATGTCATTAACAGAATGGATAAGGGGAATCAGTGCAGGTGCTGTATTTTCTTTTTCAGATGGCTTACAATAAGGTCCCACACAGGACAATACTGATCAAAATCAGAGCACATGGAATTGGGAGTAATATAACAGCATGGAGTGAGAATTATTTAATGGATGGAAAACAAAGATGACAAATTAACGGGTCATGCCCAGGTTGACATGCTCTGACTAGTGGGGTACCATCAGGATGATTGCTTGATCCTTAACTATTCCCAAACTAAATAAATGATTTGTATGTCGGGGACACATGTAATATTTCCAGTTTTGCGGATGACGCTGATATGGGTGGGAATGTGAGTTGTGAGGAGGATGCAAAGTGGCTTCAAATGGATTTAAACACGCTAAGTGGGTCGGAAGTATCAAGGCAGATGAAATATAATGTGGGAAATGTGACGTTATCCACGATGGGAAGGAACAAAACAGCATTGCAGATTATTTACTAAATCTTGAGATATTGGGACCTGCTTCTATACAAAGGGGCATTAATGTCCTTGTTCATAAGTGTCGAATGCTAACATGCAGGTCCATCAAGCAATTAGGAAGGCGAATGGTATGATGGCCTTTTTTTGCAATAGAATTTGAGTACCGGATTAAAACAGTTTTGTGTAAATTTATAGAGGCTTGGTGAGACGGCATCTGGAGTATTGTACTCAGTTTTCGTCTCCTTAACTAAGGACAGACACACATGCCATAGAAGGAGTGCAACGAATGGTCACCAACTGATACCTGCGATGGCATGATTGACCGATGTGGAGAGATTGAAGAGAATGGGATTATATTCTCTTTCGAGTTTCGAAGAATCATAGAAAGTGTTAGGCACAGAAAGAGGCCAATTGGTCCATCTGCCTGTGCCGGCTGAAAAACGATCCATTTATTCTCATCCCATCTTCCAGAATTTGGTCAGTAGCCTTGCATATTACGGCACTTGAGGTGCATATCCAGACTACTTTTGAATAATTTGAGTGTGTCTGCCTCAACTACACTTTCATGCAATGAGTTTCAGATCATCACCACTCTCCAGGTGAAAAAACGTTTTTCCTCATGTCCCTGCTAATTTTTCTAGCAATCACTATCAATCTATTCCCCTATCACTGACATCTCTGCTAAGGTGAATACGCCATTCACATCCACTCTACCCAGGCCCCTCAAAAGTTGCTACATTTTAATCAGATCTCTCCTCAGACGTTGCTGTTCCAAGGAGAACAACCCCAGTCTATCCACTCTTTCCTGATAGCTACATTTCTTTCCAGTCCTGGCAACATTCTCATAAATATGCTTGTATGCTCTCCAGTGCAATTATATTCTTTCTGTAATGAGGTGACCAGAGCTCAAGTTGTGGCCTGTACAATGAGTTATACAGTTCCAGCATGTCCTCCCTGCTCGTATATTCTATACCTCGGCTCATAAAGTAAAGGATTCCATGTGCCTTCTTAACCACCTTAACGAACCATCTTGCTACCTTCATGGATCTGTGGACACTCACTCCAAGGTCCCTTACTTCCTCTACAATTCTCATTTTTTTTCATTAATCATGTATGCCTCTGCCTTATTTGACCTCTCCAAATGCATCAAATCACACTTCTCCAAGTTGAATTCAATTTGCCACTTTGCTGCGCATCTGACCAGCAATCAATATCTTCCTGCAGACTACAGCTATTCTCCTCGCTATCTAGCGCATGGCCACTCATTGCGTTGTCCATAATATTCTTGATTATGTCCCCTATATTTACGTCCAAATCGTTAATATACACAAGACTTTCAGGTTGCTAGGTAAATTGGCCATTGTAAATTGCTCCTTGTGTAGGTCGGTGGTAGGAGAATTAAGGGAAGGTGGAGATGTGGTGGGGAATATGGGATTCTTGTAGGATTAGTGTAAATGGGTGGTTGATGCTCGGCACACACTCGGTGAGCCGAAAGGCTCGTTTCAGTGTTGTATCTCTCTATGACTCTATGACTCTCACTCTTAATGTATTGATAAAAAATATTTGGGTGCAATTTGATTTTGCTTGCCAATATTCCTTTGTGCCTTTTTTTTAGCTTTCTTAATTGCCTGTTTGATTTCACCCTCCACTTTCAATACTCCTCTGGGCTTTCTGTAGTATTGAGTTCTTGATGTCGGATATAAGCTTTCCTTTCCTGTCTTATCTTACACAATAGGCTTCTTGATATCCACGGGGCACTAGTTTTGGCCATATCACCCTTTTTGTTTGTGTGAACATGTTTATACAGAACCCTTGAATCTCTGCTTTGAATGCGAACCACTTTTCTGGCACTGATTTACCTACAAGAAGCTGTTTCCAGCCCACTATCGCTAAATCATTCCTCAGTTTCGTAAAATTGGCCTTTCCCCCAATTGAGAACTCTTACTCCAGTATCGTTTTCCATAATTATGTTTAAACTAACAGAATTATGATCACTGCCACCAAAATGTACCCCCACTGCCTATCCTTCCACCATCCCTTTTATTCATTGGCTAAAACTAGGTCTAAAACCGCGCCCTGTCTTGTTAGACCTACCACATACTGGACAAACAGTTCTCCTGAATTCACCTCAAGAATTCTGCTCCCTCAGTTCCTTGCACACTAAAACTATCACAGTTAATATTGCGGTAATTTAATACCCCTACTATTATTATAATAGAAGCAAAATGCTACAGATGCAGGGAATCTGAAATAAAAACAAAATCCACTACTACTATTGCACTTCTTGTACTTCTTGTACTTCTCAGAGATTTGCTTACATATCTATTCCTCTATCTCCCTCTGACTGTTTGATTTCGAGAGTAAACGCCCATCAGTGTTTCTTTGTTCCTTCGCTCAATCCATATGGCCTCGTGTAATGAGCCTTCCAACATATCATCCATCCTCACAACTGTAATAGTTTCCTTGACCAAAAGTGTCATTCCCCATCCTTTCTTATCCCTCTCCCTGTCTCGTCTGATATCCCTGTAAACATGAACGTTGAGCTGCCGTTCCTGTCCCTCCTTAAGCCACATTTCTGCAATAGCGCTGATGTCATACTGCCATGTGTCTACCTGTACCCGCTACTCATCTGCTCTATTTGCTATACTCCTTGCATTGAAGTAGATATCCTTGACCACAGCCAAGCACTTTTAAAAAATGATCTAACCCTCATTTCCTCTGTCTTCCAGACTCATCCATTATTGTTACGCCTTCCATTTTAATTTATGTTTTTTGCCCCAGCTGCGTCTACCCTCAGGTCCCCATCCCCGTACCCAACTAGTTGAAAACCTCCCGACCAGCACTAGCAAAATGTCCCACAAGGCTGTCAGTCTCAGCTCTGTCCAGGTTCAACCCATCCGACTTGTACTGGTCCCATCTCCCCCAGAGCTGGTCCGAATCTCGCAGGAATCTGAAGACATCCCTCCTGCACCATCATTCCAGCCACACATTCATCTGTATTATCCTTCGTGTGCGGGCACTGGGATCAATCCGGAGACTAAGAAGGAGAGGTGATCTGATTAAGTCATACAAAATGTTGTTTGGTAGTACAAAAATTGAGTATTTCTGAAACCCGACATATTCTCCAATATTTTCCTCTTATACACATCAGGCAGTTAGAATACCAATGCAAGGAAAAGAAGCAAGTTTATACTGTAAGAGAAGACAGTGTCTATTGGTTGGCAAGTGGGCTCTAATTGGTAGAGACGTTGCAATAGAGAATGCAAAAGTTATGGTGACTGTTAGTTAACTGCCAAACTTTTTTGAAATTTGAACCAGGTAGCTCGACTCCGATTAGTCACGGCATTTCCGTGAGTAATGAACAAGTAAATGGCTGTCACTTATTTTGTTTAGCTGAAACAGGCGCCATGTGTGCACATGTACTTTCTGTCTGCAAAGAATAGGGCCCTGTGTATATGTAGCTTCTGAAGCAGGCAAATGCGCCAGGCTAATAGCCTGAGTGACAATGTCAAATTTGTTCTCAGCGTAATTATTAGCACACTGTGGATTATTCAGCAAATGATGTCCAATCGCAGAATCACATTTAATGTGTTTTGAGTTTGGCAAGCATGGGCTGGTTGTGTATGGCTTGTTCTTTACCCGTTGCAAACAGTGGATGGCACATGCTGTTTGATATGATCTGCCAGCCTTTGGGACATATGCCATCACACTGGCATTGGAATTCGTATACCACTTTACTCATTTGGTAGATCGTCTGTTTGACTTGACGGCAGCATACCGTTCCTGGAAAACACCACACGTGTTGAAACAGCTAGGTTCACATGTTGCTCAATTTCTTGAGATGCCTTATAATCTGAGGTAGACTGGGAACCTTCCTGGGTTGCAAATGTCTGCCTCAAGCCCGTTCATAAATTTGTCTGATGCGCAGGAACACATAATTTGTTCAATGTAGGCATTGTCACGCAGGATGCCGTTGATTTCCCGAATTTCAGCATGAAGCTTGCATGTTGAGAAAGTGGTTTAGGACTTATTTATAAGATTGCAGATATGGCTAACCTTATAACACGTGGAACTGAATGAATCCCAAGGTGTGTTTTGAGCTGTGAAGGTAGGCTTCAGGTGGTCTGTGGGTTAGAAACCCAAGCAGAGTTCTTCAGTTTTACGTCAAAAAAGGAGGTTCATTTGACCGCTGCACTGCAAAGATGAATTTGAGCGCAGGATGAAGCCAATTAAGACGTTTAAGGAAATTATTACTTTCTGCTGAGGATTCAAATATAGCAAATGTATCATCTACATGTCAGAAATATGCAAGAGGTAGGAAGTTATGTGTTATTTCCCCCGACAAAGTTGTTTTCTAGAGCTGGACCTAGAGGGGATCCCATGGCAACGCCTCCCAATAGCGAGAGTCCAATTGCCAACCAATCAGCACTCTCTTCTCGTGCAGTATACAGCTCACCATCACCATCTCAAGGTCAATTAGGGAAGGACAATAAATCTTGGCCTGGCCAGCGACGCCCATATCCCTTGAATGAATAAAAAGAAAAAAAATGCATTCCCTTAGAATGTTACTCTTGCGATTTTTCCTGATTAGTGCAAGACAAAAGGCATTGTCAAAATGTATCTGGTTTCTGAAATACACATACAGAATTATTACAGGGCTCGACAGGGTAGATGTAGGTAGGTTGATTCCCATGGCTATGGGATCTCGGACGAGAGGACAGCATCTCAGAATAAGAGGTAGGCTGTTCGGACTGAGGTGAGGTGGACGTTCTTCGCTCAGTATATTTTCAAGGCAGAGATCAATAGGTTTCAAGAAATGTAATGATTGTAAGGGATATGCGGATAGTGTGGGAAAATGATGTTGAGGCAGAAGATCAGCCACGGTCTATTTGAATGTTGGAGCAGGCTGGAGGGGCTGAAGTTTCGAATCCTGCACATAGTTCCTATGTTCCTGTGTTCCTGTTGCGCGGAACAGGATTGCAATCATATTTGAATGGAGGCTGAGAGCAAAAAGGAGACACTCTGAATATTAATACTGAGAGAAGGCTTTGTTACTGTTATATGTTTACCAGGGTGGTTAAGGAAATGCACGAGGTTCTGATTCCGAGTGGCTTCTGGGATGCACAGCAGGGCATGAGGCGATGGTGCATCAAGATGTACCCACTACATATGGTCAATGAGAGTGGAGATTGACAAAGTCCACAGTTGGAGTAACAGAACATTTACTGGACTTGCAGTGGCTGAAGTTACAGGAAAAGCAAAACTCAGAAGTTGTAAGTGACCAAATTACACTGGTAAATTTTAAAAGCTCAAGTTTATGGATGTCAAGGATTGTGCTTGGTTGTGTGCTGGTGGTAGCTTGCTCTGCCTGTTTAATGCCAGGCCTTTAAAATTATTTCGCAGACAAAATAATAGAATATCAGATCGAATTGTATTTGTCAGCTGATTCGATACCCCATTGTATGTGCTACATCCAAGATAAATTTCATCTCCAAGAATTACATCAACGAATGTTGGTAAGAAATTTCTAAGATGTAAATGTTACGTTTTCATACATTTGAAATGGGCATCCCTGATGTGACTCGTACCTGATAATTTAAGTGACTCCTGGCATTTGGCCAATTCTGCAACCACAAAAGGAAACCGAGAAACACGGTTTTGCTTTAAAACGGTAATAGACATCATGCACGTAATCAGTGAAAATCTTAACATAATACCCAATGAATCCTAACATTTCTGAACAAGGATAAATTACATTGGAATATGATCTAAGTTCAGTGCTGACAATTGCTGGAACTCACCAGCTGCTTTTGCTTTCAACTTGTCTTCTGTTATTGGCAAGAACAAATAAAAATGCGCAAAACAATTCTTCTTAGTCCAGGAGATTATTTAAAAATTAATTAGAGATAGTTGCTTCTGGCACAATATTTTAAGCTTGATGCCATACATTCTTAAAGCCGTTATCTACATGGAATGATCCTTTTTTCAAGATATGCACCGCACGTGAACATAAGCTATATCAGAATCTCATCAAATGTATTTGCTAAACAACGATACATTCAATATGCTGGTAAATTAACGGGATCCAATTTATTCTTGGGTGGTCGTGAGAAATTGTTGCATGATGTACCTCCCCGGCAATCCAGTTCCAGTGAACTGAACAGAACTTGAATGTTGAGCCGAGAAACACATCAGATGGCTAGCTGAAGAATATGTCTCATCATTTAACTATGACGTTCCTACTCTGCCGTATCCTGACCTGTCAGTATATGGACAAAGAATGCAATGGATCCATCATCAAGCAAATAGCCTTGCTTCAGCGTTGTGTTTGAAAGTCTCCGAATTATCACAGAGAAACAAAGGACTAGTGGGAATGAAGAACTGAAAAATAAATTGTTAATATTAATAATCGTTCCAGAGAAATCAATGGCACTGAAAGTTAATAGATCCCGTGCACCTCATGACCTGCATCCGACAGTTAAAAGAGGTCATTGTAGAAATAGCGGATGCGTTGGCAGTCACCTTCTTATATTTCATAGATTCTGGAAAGGTTCCTTCTTATTGGAAGTTTGCAAATGTAACCCCACATTATCGGAAATCCATAAGTGTGAAAATGGGAACAAATGGCCTGTTAACCTAACATCTCTATTCGTGAAAATGCTCGAATGTGTTATGAAGGCTGTGATATTCGGACACTTCGAAAATAATGGTAGCAGTGAACAGAGTCAACATGGATTTATGGAAGGGAAATTAGGTTTGGGAAGCCTTCTAGAGCTTTTTGCGGTTGTAACTGAAAGAATGGATAACAGGAAACCAGTGGATATTGTGCATTTGGATTTCTGGATGACTTTAGACAAGGTCCCACACAGGAGGCTAGTAAGCAAATGTTGGGGCAGATGAAATTGGGTGCAAAATAGTGGCATGTGTTGATAATTATTTAAGGGACAGAAAACAGACAGTCGCACTAACGGTCATTCTCAGGTTGGCAGGCTGTGACTATTGGGGCACCATTAGGATCATTGGCTGAGGCCCAGCTATTAACAATCTACATTAAATATTTGGATGTGGGACCACATCCAATTCTTCTAAGTTTGCTGATGACACGCAACAAGATGGGAATTTGAGGTTTGAAATGGATGCAAAGTGGCGTCAAGTGTGTTTGGACATGCTAAGTGGGTGGGAAAAATCATGGCACGTGGAATATAATGTGGGAAATGTGACGTTATTCACTTTGGCAGGAACTAAACAAAATTACAGATTTTTACAACATTTTACTAAATGTTGAGAGATTGGCAAGTGTTGATGTACAAATGGAGCTTGCTGCCCTTGTTCATAATTTTATGAAGGCTGACGTGCAGGTGCAGCAAGCAATTAGGAAGGCAAATGATATGGTGGTCTTTATTGGAAATGAATTCGAGTACAAGAGCATGCCGTTTTGCCAAAAATTAGAGAGTCTTGGTGAGAACGCACTGTGAGTATTGTGCTCATTTATGGTCTACTTACCAAGGAAGGATAACCTTGTCGTCGAAGACGTGCAGAAAACGTTCAGCAGACTGATTCCTGTGATGGTGGGATTGTTCTATGTAGAAAGATTGAGGACTCTGGGACTATATTCTCCAGAGTTTAGAAGAATGAGAGGTGATCTGATTGAAATATACAAAATCTTACAGGGCACGACAGGAGAAATGCAGGAAGGATGTTTCACCTGGCGAAGTGTTCAAGACCAGAGGATGCAGCCTTAGAATAAGAGGTAGGCCATTTAGGACTGAGATGAGATGGAATGTTTTCCGTCAGAGGTGGTCACTCATTGGAGTTCCCGACCCTTTACCCCTGTGAATTCATTGATTATATTTATTGAAAATGTCTATGTATTTCTAAATATTTAAAGATATAAAAGGATATGGGGATAAAAAAGAAAAATGTTGCTCGTCAACTTCCAGGACAAATCAGCCTGCTTGTTTGGCACCTCATCCACCAACATTCAATCTCTCAACCACCAAAGCACAGTGGCAGTAGTGTGTGTCATTTACAAGATGCACTGAAGGATCGCACCAAGGCTCCTTAGACAGCACCTTCCAAACCTGCGACCTTTACCAACTAGAAGGACAAGGGCAGAAAATACATGTAAAAACCACCACCTGTAAGTTGCCCTTCAAGTCATACACCATCCTGACTTTGAAGTATATTGCCGTTCCTTCACTGTCGCTGGGTTAAAAACCTGTAAGTCCCTTTCTAAGAGTACTGTTTGTATAACTGTCCCACATGGACTTCAGCAGTCCAAAAAGCAGCTCACCACGACCTGTTCAAGGGCAATTAGGGATGGTCAATACATTCTGGCCTAGCCAGCAGTACACACACTCCATGAATGAGCAAAAAAAAAAAAAAGGAGGTACAAAATTATCCACGCTCTACAGAATGTCGAAGCAGGCTCTGGGAGGTGAATTCCCTACTCCTGCTCCTCGCTGCTTTGATCCTATGTTCCTATTGCTGCGAACAGGTTTATAATCAGATTCGAATTGAGGCCGAGAGCAAAAAGGAGACACTTTGAGTGTTAGGATTGAGTGAAAACTTCAATAGAGACATAGATTTGCAAGTGTGGGTTCTGGGATGAACAGGCGAGCTCGAGGCAACGAGGAATTAAAAGATACGTATTATGTGGCATTGGAGATCAATGGAGGCCAGTGTTGGAGTTACACAACTGTTAGCGAGCTTGGAGTGGATGAGATTTCCGAGAAAGCAAGTCTGAATGATGTGAGGGGTTTGGATCACGAGATTGAGAATAGCTGAATGCACGTATTACTGGACCAGAGAGATTCAAAGAAAGCAGGTCTGATGGAATAATAGGATGATGCACGTTAGGAAACCACAATGGTACGTTGGAGGCTCTCAAATTTATTGGAACAGAAAGAGATGAGTTTTCGAATCGGGGGATAATCAAAGCATGCACGATATTTTCAAGTGATGTGCAGGTATCAGTCATGAACAGGCACATGAGATTTTTAAGAAGGGAAACTAAATCATTTTTGCTTTTGCAGGATGTGCGTCGAAAATTCGGCTCATGGTCAATAGTATTCTGAGACTGTACAGATTGGTTTGAACAGAGGGTTTCAATTGCATTCGACCCCATATTTCCTCAGTGGCCTTGCCAATATACACCACACTTTTATTTGGCGTTCCTTGTGTTATTTATGAAGACAGGCCTTGGTAACCTGTGGACTGCTTTGCTGGAGCACTCTCCATTCCATGTTTTCAAAATAGCTGGGAAAGGGGTGGTAGACTGGAGACTGTATTTCTGCGCTTTGCCACTGCACAATTGTCGGCAAGGTACACTGTGCCTGAACATGCTATAAATGGTTAAAATTTAGATTAGGTTACTGCCATGGAATTCTCTCTGTGTGGTAACACAAGACAGGAGATAGTGTCTTGCCTTCCTCTTGTACGTGCCATCTGATGTTCAGAATCCATTGAGGTGAAACAAATTTTATGTCAGTATGGAAATAAAAAGAAGCAGCTGATTTGTGACCACGTTACACATGATACCATCAAAAACAAAATTCATGCACATGAATAGCATCAACGATGAATGGGCATACAATTCCTCTTTGCAAATGTTAATTATGAGACGTGCAGTTATACCCTGCTAGTAATCGTACCTGATGTTTTCAGAGATTCCTGGCATTCAGCCAGATCTGGGAGCACACCAAGCAAAAGAGTACAATTTTATTTTAACAGTGAACCGAGAGCTGATACAAAACCAGTCAGAAATCATGGTATAATTGCAAGTCATTGCGAATATTTGAGATACGAACAGAATTGCTTTGGCAGCGTAATTGTCGGCACTTACCATCTGATTTTGCTTTAAGTGCATCGTCTGCCATTGGCAAGAACCAAAGAAAAAAGCAAAAAAATTTTTAAAAAATATATTAATCTTCCATGGGATGTGAGCGCTGCTGGCAATGCCAGTATTTGTTGTTCATCAATCATTGTTTTTTTCTTGAGAACATGGCCTTCGTTTACCACAGCAATCCATTAGCTGTAGGTACGCCCTCAGTGCTATCATGTAGGGTTCTCTAAGTTGTTGACCCACCAACTGGGAAGGAAAGGTGAAAAAGTGAGAATAGTGCATGGCTTGGAGATCATGCCGGTGGTGGCAACCCCATGTATCTGATGCATATCTACATCTAGGTGGTAGAGATGGTGTGTTTGCGAAGATGACGATGGATTTCTTCAACTAGATAGTGGTGCAACTGCAGAATTCTCTATCAAAGAGGGCTGCGAAGGCTCAGTCAGTGAGTATTTTAAAGAAATCGATCGATAGATTTCTAGATATTAATGATATCAAGGGATATGAGTGAACTGTAGGAAAATGCCTTTGAGGTAGCAAATCAGCCACGATCCAGTTGAATGGCGGAGCAGGCTTGATGAGCAGAATGGCCTGCTACCTCTCCTATTTCCGATCTTACAATGTATGGAAGCTGATGCCGAGGTAGCCTTGGAAAGGTTCTTCAGCACGGCTGCTATATGATACACACTGCTGCCTTTGAGCAGGGAGTGTATTTTCTAGATGGTGGATAGAGTGCCGACCGAGCAAGCGAATTTGTCCTGGATATTTTCGGGCTTCACGAGTGTTGTTGCACTCATCTGAACAAGTGGAGAGCATTCTATCACACTTCTGAATTGTGCTTTGTAAATTGTGGGGAAGTTTTTTCTAGTCAGGGGCAAATTACTCGTACCCTCTGCACTGCTCTGTTGAAACAACATTTATACAACTTGTCCTTTCAGCATCTGATCAATGGTTGCACCCACCACATTTATAGTGGAGATGTAGCGAGGGTAATAACGCTGCGGAAAGTCAAGGGGAGTTTAGAATGTCAGCAAAAATGTGTTTGGCACCAGTTCAATAGCACTTTCTATGTGCTAAATCAATACAAATGTCGACCCTAACCATTCCACAAACAAATGTTGCAAACCAATTCCTGCTTCATAAATGTTAATTTGCAAAAGTTTGAAACAGGCATCCGCTGATATTAGTGCTACCTGCTGATTTAAGAGATTCCCGGCATTTTGTCAATTCTGGAACCACAAAAGGAAAACTTGAAACATGATTTTGCTTGAAAACGGTAATAGACAGCTCACACATAGCCAGTTTAAACTGTTAACATAATACTGTTATGCCCGGTCAGGACAAAGTCTCCGATCAAAATATATGATTCTGATCGTGGTGGGAACAAATCACTGTCAATTCAGTCTCAACGCTACAGAGGTCGCAAAATATTCCATTGAGCTTTCTAAATCGGTAAAAAAAAATACATAGCCACATTGAACAATCTCCGAACCCCCGTGGATGAAGCGAACTAATCCAGTTGTCTTTAGATTTCAACAAATTAACTATTTATAAAAAAGTCTGAAATCTTAATCACCACTACGATCCATGCCTTTCTTCCAAGAATCGCTCTTCTATAAGCATTAGAGGACCACTTCCTTCATGTTCGTAAAGCAATTTGAATGCACTGAAGCCTGTAGACCAGTTCGGTGGGTCTCTGCATGCAAATAAAATAAAGTCTAATCCCTCATCTCAGTCATGTGGATATTCGCGACAGTATGTTCTAATCATTGTTTTCAGAGTTTGGTGAAATCTCTCTAAGGCTCCCTGTGACTGTGGGTGATATGCTGAAGATTTCAACTCTATAATCCTCGTATTGCTCAGGACTTCTTGAAATATCTTCGACATGTAATTAGAACCATGATCTGATTAAACTTCAAGTGGTAACCCATCTCTCATAAAGAATTGGGATAATTTTTTCCCAGGGTGGAAGAGTCAATTACTAGGGGACATAGGTTTAAGGTGTGAGGGGCAACGTTTAGAGGGGATGTGCGAGGCAAGTTCTTTACACAGAGTGTGTTGAGTGCCTGGAACTTGTTGCCGGGGGAGGTGGTGGAAGCAGGTACCATAGAGACGTTTAAGAGGCATCTTGACAAATACATGACTAGGGTGGAAATAGAGGGATACCGACCCCGGAAGTGCAGAAGGTTTTAGTTTCGGCAGACATCAATATCAGCGCAGGCTTGGAGGGCCGAATGGCCTGTTCCTGTGCTGTACTGTTCTTTGTTCTTTGTTTGTTCGTAGTCCAGCAGTAAATGTCTTCAAAATAATGGCCTCTCTAAATCGAGTTCCCATATCCATGATAGTAAATATGTATTGATTTCCCGATTTTCTTTTTGGGAAGGATCCTACACAGTGTACCAATACCCTGCTAAATGGTTCCTCAATAAGTGGTATGGGAACTAGTGGTGTTGGTTTTATGGTAGGTTGTGCTTTTCCCACCATTTGTCATGTATGGCACGTCCTACAAAATTCTCTCAATCCTTTGTAAGATCTGGCCAGTAATAATCTTGGCTTATGCGTGTTTGGTCTTTTCAATTCCTCTATGCCCTATAAAAAGAATGTCATGTTCTAGCCCTAATTATCCTTGGCAATAATTAGGTGGTACCACTATCTGATCAACAACTATCTGGTCTTCGTCGGCATGTCAATGAGGCAGTCTCTATTTTCTCCTCAAAACCCCATTTGCCATATAATAGCCTTCTGAAATTCTGTTAGCCTCTGCTTCTGTCAGAACTGTCAGTGCCATTCGTTAGATATCTAGATCAGAATGCTGTGCTGCAATGATAGCCGAACAGTTCAACATCTCAGTTGTATTATCTAAATTCCCAAATAAGGTTTCAGATACTTGGCTATTTGTCTGTAGTGACCCCTTTACCTCCGCCAATCGATCCTGTTTAGCCATTGCTTGGGTTACTATATGCACAGGAAATATTCCTGGAACATGTTCCTGCAATTGTTCTATTTCCTTAATAATCACTTGGATCCTCTGCATGTAAGGGAGAAACTGATACTTTTGATCCAGCCAAATCATTTTCCAGGAGTAGATCAATTCCCTCTAAATAGCAAACTGTGGATAACTACGACAGTTACCATCCCAGATAATAACTCACACTCCAGGGATACTTTATATAAAGGTACGGGTCTATACACCCCGCCACTTCCATTAACTAAATCTTTAGCGTTCACGGTCCTCTCTGATGGAAACGTTATATCTTTCCCCAGTAAGTGTTTTGGTTGCTGCTGCATCCTGGAGTATAATGATATGTTTTCTTGCCTCACGTACAGGCGATGGAGTTACTTTCCCCTTTGACAAAAAATCATTATGACGTTTGAGCATTTTATTCTTAACCTCTACAGTCATTTTTAGATTTAGTATCTGGTTTATAGTTATCGTTAAAGCCATAACCTGATCTGCTATACTCTCAGTCAGAGTATTTTCCTCTCCACCAGCTTTGCGTACCGCAACAAGTCCGATGAGTTTACCTCGCAATTTCCAGCATTTTGAATGACAATGACCCATTTTGTGGCAATGATAACACTTCAGCTTGCGAACCTCACTTATATGCTCGGCAGCTCCTTTCTGACCTGAGGAAAGGATCCTGGGGCATGCTCACCTGTTCCTTCTTGTTCCCGGCTACTTTCCTTCATTTCCATCCCGCACTTTCTATCCTTCTCGGGCTTGTGGGGGTGATGGACAAATTTTTTTGGCTTATCCAAAATTTCAAAATCATGTGCAATTAACGCAGCTAGCCTGGTTTTCAAATCTTTCAGGTTATCGACATGAGTTCTCACGACTGATGGAATGTCTCAAGGTAAGCTTCGTGGACTGTCTCATACACAGCGAGAATAGCCTTTTTGTCATCTCTTACTCTGCAGAAGCCTCTTTAGAAAGCATGGAATAAACTTCATGAGCTTTGCCGACCAACCTGCTTTGTATAAGCAGTGTCAAACTTTCCAGCATCCATTTCAGCTGTCTGGCTATTTTTTTTTCAAAATATTTGAAAATGCCTCAACGTCCCTTTCCTCAAACGCAGGAAGAGCATGAGTAAATTTGCATAACGTTTGACTGGAATCTGAGCTAAATTCAGATTTTTCCTGACCAGAATTATCCCTGCATTCAAGACTACCCCTTTGTCTTAATTCCATCTCTTTTAGCCTAAATTACCCCTCTATCTCTCTCTTTCACTTCCGTTCTGAATTTCAAGTTTTCTTACTTCTAACTGAGTTCGAGCCAATTCCACTAATCGCTATGTAACGTATGACCTCCTCCTAATCATCATCTTTCTTCTTCTTCTTCTTCTGCTTCCAAATAATGTGCAGTTATGTCAATTACCTCTGCAATTTTGGCAGCTAATGTCAATTCTAACCCAAATGTTTCTGCCTATTCATTTCAATTATTCTTATTTAAACTTATCATGTCATGGAGGGAAAGATTCTGCTTACCCGAAACACTGCTTCCACCGCTAATGCCATCATTATGGTATAGACTGTCCTCATCACAAGAGACCTGGTTCTTTTTATTTCATCGTAATTGACATTCGATTTATATCCCAAGAGTCGTTCTTCCAATTGATATGATCCCAGACGTGACAGCAATTAATATCATGCCAAACGCAAGCGCCCAATTTGTATGTTATCCCAGAGACGAGCACTGAAAATGATTCCAATCATGAGCTCTCAAATTAGTCTGATGATGATCCCAGAAGTGAGCCATGTAATTAAATATGATTCGATCCCGGACGAGCGCCAATTAAAGTACATGTAATGACCGCTCAGGACAAATCCACCAATCAAAATATATGATTCTAACGGTGTTGGGGATCAATACACTGTCAATTCAATCCCGTCACTCCAAAAAGTCACAGCATATGTCTTAAAGCTTTCCAAATTTAAAAATAAAAAATGCCTGATTAAACAAACTTGTAACCCCCCCACCCGTTACATCACCCACCCCCCTCCACTCCCTCAGCCATTCCCTCCACACCCCTCCACTCGATGTAAGCGAACTCATCCAGGTATATTTAGATTTTAACTAAGTCACTATTTATTTAAAAAGAAGTCACAATCTAAAACAGCAAATCTAAAACAATATCAAAATACCTTAAAACTTCTAATTTAAAATCTATCTCCCACATTTGTTTACATATACTAGGTTTTATGTTAGCTGACTGAAAAAAATGAAAACAAAAAGTCTTTATGGAGTACGTTTCAGACGAATGATCTTCCAATGCAACAAAGTCAAAGTTCATTTGCATTCTTCCAAGGTCCGATGAAAACAGAAGGTCCTTTTAAAGCTGAAGATTCAACAGTTCGGCTGTTGTTGAATTAATGTATTCCCTTTCCCACCCCCCCCCCCCCCACCACCCCCCAGCGACGAGCACAGCAGATGTCAAAATATTGGTGTAAAAGCGGGGGCGGGGGGGGGGGAGGCTTTGTTTATGTTTTCATGGAATTAATTCGGCTGGAAGGTTTGTAGAATTTTGAGAGGGAATTAACACCGCTATTTTTGCCTTCAGTTGAAATTGCCTGGCGCTCTGTCTGGTTGGCAATTTATTTTGCTAGTTAGTATTGAAAGTCAAAATTACAAGATTGAATGTCGCGTCCCCACCCACCCCCCTCTCTCTCTCTTCTCTCTCTCTCTCTCTCTCTCTCTCTTCTCTCTCTCTCTCTCTCTTCTCTCTCTCTCTTCCTATCTCTCTCTCTCTCTCTCTCTCTCTCTCCTCTCTCTCTCTTCTCTCTCTCTCTCCTCTCTCTCTCTCTTCTCTCCTTCTCTCTCTCTCTCTCTCGTCTCTCTCCTCTCTCTCTCTCTCTCTCTCTCTCCTCTCTCTCTCTCTCTCTCTCTCTTCTCTCTCTCTCTCTCTCTCTCTCTCTCTCTCTCTCTCATCTCCTCTCTCTCTCTTCCTCTCTCCTCTCTCTCTGTGGCAGTTGCTTGGCAATCACAATGCACTCTGGCTGATTGAGCCTCCAGAATATCTGCCTTAAAGATGTACTGATCTTTTATTATCTAACAATGGAAAACTACAATGTTTCCAAGGAGAGAAAAACGAGAAATGACTGTGATAATACCAAATGATTTCTAACATATCCAAACAACAAGATATGGGATATTGGAACATGACTGATGTTCAGTGATGATAAGTGTTGGCACCTACCATTTCTTTTTTCTGTTAGTCCGTCTTCTATTATCAGCAAGAACAGATAAAAAATAATGCACAAAATAGTTCTCCTTAGTCCTGCAGATTATTTAAATGTTAATTACAGAGAGTAGCTTCTGGCACAATGTTTAAGATTGATGCCAAACACAACTGCAGTTTAATAAAACCTTCATATTCATGAAATGATCCATTTTTTGTAAAGATGTGTACTACACATAAGCAGATAAAAAACATCAGAATCTCATCAAAGCTGTCAGATGGACAACTGCATATACAATGTTACAGTCAATTAACAGGCTCCAAATTGTCCTTATTCGTTGGGCCGAAGAAATTAAATTATCTGTCGTACGATGTACCTCCTCCATTATACAGTTCCAGTGAACTCAGCAGCATTTGAATTTTGAGCTAAGAGCCACATCAGATGGCCAGCTGAAGAATGTTATTTATATATAGAGTTTATACTATTCTATTTCCTAAGCTATCTGCACATGGTCAATGAAAGTAATGCATCGGGCATCAAACAAAATAAATTACTCCAATACAGCGTTTGAAATTCTCCCAGGAATAATAGAGAATCAAAGGACTAACGATATGAAGAACTTAAATAAGTCATTGTTATTAATAATGAGTTATATAGAGATCATAGGAGCTGCAAGTTAATACATCCCCTAAACCTGATGATCTACATCCACGACTGTTGAACTAGGTCGCTGTAGTGATACTGAATGCGTTGGCCGTCATCTTCCGAAATTCTATATTATCTGGCAGGCAGCAAATGTAACCTCATTTTTAGGAAATGCAGAAGAGAGAAAACGGAGAGTAAACGGCCAGCTACCTTGACAACAGTAGTCTGCAAAATACTGGAATAGATTTGAAGGTTTGATATCTGGACACTTAGAAAATAATAGTAGGATAATGCAGAGCCAGCATGGATCTATGAAATTGAAATCGTGTTTGACAAACCTGTTTGAGCTTTTTGCAACTAGCTGAATGGATATGGGGAAACCAGTGGTGTGGAGCCTTTGGCTTTTCAGATTTTTTTATGAGTTCTTAAAGAGGAGTTAGTAAGCAAAATCATTGCACATGGATTGGCACTTTGATTGAATTTTATTTAAGGGGCAGGAAACGGAGAGTAGGAAGAAATGGGTAATTACCATGTTGGCAAGCTGTGGCTAGTGGTGTTCCATAAGATTCATAGCTTGTGCCCCAGCTATTCACAATCTAAATAAATGATTTGTATGTGGGAACCACATGTAATATCTGCAAGTTTGCTGATGACACAATACTTATGGGGATGTGAGTTGTGAGGAGACTGCCAAAAGGCTTCAAGAAAAGTTGGACATGCTAACCAGAAGATGGAATTTAGTGTGGAAAATTTGAAGTTATCCACTTTGGGGGGAAACACAGAATTACAGCTATTCCCTAAATGTTGCGATATTGGGAAGTGTTGATGTACAAAAGGACTTTAGTGTCCTTGTTCACAGTTGACATGCAGGTACAGCGAACAATTAGGAAAGTAAATTTCATTGCAAAAGCAATTGAGCACAGGAGTAAGGACGTCTTACTGAAAAGTCCAGTCTTTCTGAGACTGCACCTGGAGTATAGTATTTAATTTTGCTTTCCTTACCTAAAGAATGATATACAAGCCATAAAGGGAGTGCAGCAAATGGTCACCAGATTGAATCCTGAGAGGTCATGAATGTCCTACATATATCGATTCAGGAGACTGGGCCTATATTTGCTCATGTTTAGAATAATGAGAAGTGATCTAATTGAGGTATACAAAATTCTTAGTGGGTTCCATTGCGTATACGCAGGAAGGAAGTTTCCCCTGGCTAAGGGATCTAAGACCAGAGACCACAGCCTGAGATAAGATGTAGGGCATTTAGGATTGAGATGATATGAAATTTCCTCGCTCAGTGGGGTGGTGAATATATAGACGTCTCTGCCGCATGGTCTGTTTGCATATTGAAGCTGGAATGAAAGGTAGAATTTCCTCATGCTTCTCCGAGTTTCGATGGTTCTATGCTCCGAACAGAATGGTATTGATTTGAGGCGGAGAGCAAAAAGGAGATACTCTGAATATTCATACTGTGAGAAATCTTCGTTAAAGACGTAGGTTTACCAGGGTGTTTAATGAAATATATGAGGTTCTGGCTCCGAGTGGCATATGGGATAAATAGCAGAACCTGAGGTGATCAGTGATGAAGACAAACCCGCCGTACCCACTAAGGATGACCAATGTGAGTAGAGATCGATGGACTCTGGTGTTGAAGTAAATGAACAGTTAGTGGGCGTGGCATGGATGAGGTAACAGAGAATACTAGTGTGAAGGAAGTGAAGTAATTTGCACATGTAAGTGAGTATATCCAAATGTATATGTCAAAGGACCGCAGGTCGTGAAGTTCAAATGTAACAGGGTTGATGTAATAATGGCATGATGTAAGTTAGTAAAACACAATAGTTTTTTTGATGCGCTCAAGATTATTGGAAGTGAAAGAGAGGAATTGTCGAATATGGTGATTATCAAAGCATGTAGGAAACTTTCATCAGGTGATGTATAGATGCAGGCCATGGACCGAGATGGAGGATTTTAAAGAAAGGGAACAAAACCCTCTTTGAAGAGGCAGGACGTGGGGTCGAACATTCAGCTCCTGATCAACAGTACTCTAAGGCTGTGTACATATTTGTTTGGGCAGGTGGAAAACGGGGTGCCTATGGCATTAGATCCACTTTTCACTCATGCACATGGCAATTAACCAGCCAAAGTTGATATGGCTTTCCTTGTGCTACTTTTATGAATCCATGCCTTCATAAGATGCGGAGTGCTCTGTTGGAGCTCTCCGCATTACATGCTTGCAACATAGCTGTGCAGGAAGCGGCAGATTGAAGAGCACATATCTGTGCACTAGCACCGCATAAAACGAGGCAATGTACACCGTACCTGTACAAGCTAGACATGATTACATTTCAGCTTACGTTACTGGCATGGACATCCCTCTCTATGCTACCACAATACAAGAGACAGTGTCTTGCCTTGCTGTTTTCGCAAAATCCATTACAGTCTAAATAATTTTACATTGGAATGGAAATACAAATGGCAGTCAATTTGCTGTTGTGTTTCACGCGAAACCATCTGAAACAAACGTCTCGCCCATGTATTCCATCAAGGGATTGTGGTCATGCATTTCTTCTGTACATAAGTTGAGTATGCAGACGTGCAGGCATACCATGTTAATAATCGTACCTGATGTTTTAAGAGATTCCTGGCATTTAGCCAGCTCTAAGAGTACAAGAAGAATAAAAAAATACGATTTCCATTCAATTATTGATATGAGGTTGATAGAAAATCAATCAAGAATTTTTCTATCATCACTATCAATTCCCAACATTTCTGACTGGAACAGAGTGGCCTTGGCAACATAACTGTCGGAACTTACCATCTGTTTTTGCTTTAAGTGCACCTTCTGCCATTGGCAAGAACAAATAAAAAATGCACAAAATAAGTTTTTTTTTATATTATTTTTTCGTGGTATGTGAGCAATTCTGGCAAGGCCAGCATTTGTGATCCATTTCTCTTTGTCCTTGAGAAGGTCGCACGCATGAACTGCAACAATTCATTTGCTGCAGGTACACCCTCAGTGCTATCAGGTAGGATAATCTCTGGTTTTGACCCAGAAACAGGGAAAAATGGCGAAAAATGTAGGAAGGTGTATGGCTTGGAGGGGATTGTGCAGGTAATGGTGTGCCCATGCATTTATTACCCGTGTATTCCTAGGTGGTAGAGTTGGTGGGTTGCAAAGACGACGAAGAATTTCTCGAACAAGAGGATGATGAATCTGCAGAATTCTCTACAAAAGAGGGCTGTGAGACATCAGTGACTAAGTATGCACAAGATTGGGATAGATAGATTTCTAGATATTTATAAATTCAAGATATATTTCATGAGTGCAGGGAAAAGGACACTGAGGTAGGTGAACAGCCCTGATATAGCTGAATAGCAGAGCATGCTCCATGCGCCGAGAGGCCTATTCCTGCTCCTGTTTCCAATGTCCCTATGTTTGTAAAGTGCTGATGAAGGTGCCTTGGCAAGGTTCTTCATCACGTCTTGAGGATGATACACACTGCTCCCTTTGCACAGGGAATGAATGTTCTAGGAGTTGATGAAGTGCTGGTCAAGTCGCCCGATTTGTCCTGGATGGTGACGGCCTTCTTGTGTGTCTTGCAGGAAAGTGCAGAGCATTCTATCACACTTTAGAATTTTGCTTTGTAAATGCTAGACAGGCTTTGGAGAATCAGGGGCCGAATTATGTGACGCAGATTTAATCGCCTCAGAACTCCTCTGTAGGCACAGCATTGCTGTAACTGGTCCAGTTCAGGTGCTTGTCGATGGTTACCCTCCTCCCGCCCCCCCCCCCACCCCCCGATATTGATGGTCTGAAACTTAGCAAGTGTGAGAACGGTGGGGAAAGTCAAAGGCCGTAATTTAGATTTTCACTTGTTGATGATGGTCATTGCCTGGACAAGCCCCTGGAGGAAGGAACCCTGGGCATCAGAGAGCTTGTTATTCCTGAGTCAATGTCATTTGATCGCGTGTCAATGGCACAATGCCATGCTTTACTGATGTTTCAGATTATACTGATGGGATGGTTAATTGGTCAGAATGGATTTGTCCTGTGTTTTGTGTAGAAAACACCTGGACAATTTTCGAAGTTGATTGGTGGATGTCAGTGCTGTAGATACAGTCGCCGTTGTTACTTGAGAATATGAAATTAATCAGATGGAGCACATGCTTCCTGGGTGTTAATTTACATAGGATGCAACGTGGTCCTCTCCTACACTAAATCCAAACATTCATGAGGATTCCTCAGCAGACTTTCATCAAAGACTGTGCCATACATTCTGAGGTATCAAGCTCTGCCTGCTACATTACAGTCCTTTAAAATTTATTCACATAAAAAGGACTGGAATGGCGGCCAAACCTGCATTTGGAACCTATTTGATCCCGTTTTTTATATGCAACATTCAAGATGAATTTCTATCCAAAGCATTGCATCAATGAATGTTGGATACAAATTTCAACTTCATAAATGTTAAGATTGCAAACTTTTGAAAAGGCACTCCCTAATACTCGTCGTACCTGATGATTTCAAAGATTCCTGGCATTTGGTCAATTCTGTAACCACAAAAGGAAAACATGAAAAACGTTTTTGCTTGTAAACGATTATAGACATTTCATGCATAATCAGTCAAAAAGTCATAAACTAATACCAAATGAATCCTGATATTTCCGAACAAAGAGAAAAGTAAAATTTGAACATGGTTGAAGTTCAGTATTAATAATTGTTGGCACTCACCGTTTGCTTTTGCTTTCAGTCCGTCTTCTGTTATTGACAAGAACAGATACAAAATGAACAAAATAATTCTTCCTCGTCCTGGAGTTTATTTCAATATTATTTAGAGATATTTTCTTCTGGGACAATATTTTAAGCTTGATGCCACACATATTTTCACCTTCATTAAGCATGTATATTTCCTTAGGCACTCATGGGAATGGATGCATCTCCTCCGCTATTCAGTTCCAGTCAACTCAGCGGAGCTTGAATATTCAGCTGAGGAGCCCATCAGATGGCCTACTGAAGAAGCTGTCTCAGGGTTTGGCTTTGAGTTTTCTACTCTACCATTTCCTAACCTATCTGTATTCGGACAAAGAGCATCAGACATATAAAATATCTTCAATACTGCGTTTGAAATGCTCTCAGGCATGTTAGGGAAACAGGGGACTAGCGATAATGAAGAACTGAGAGAGATTAATATTATTGAAAGATAAGTTCCAGAGATGTCAGTGGAATTGAAAGTTACTACATTCCCTGGACTTGGCAGATGGAGTTCTATCAGGGCAAATGCAAGGTGATGCATTTTGGAAGATCCAATTCAAGAGTGAACTATACAGTAAATGGAAAAGTCCTAGGGAACATTGATGTCCAGAGAGATTTGGGTGTTCAGGTCCATTGTTCCCTGAAGGTGGCAACGCAGGTCAATAGAGTGGTCAAGAAGGCATACGGCATGCTTTCCTTCATCGGACGGGGTATTGAGTACAAGAGTTGGCAGGTCATGTTACAGTTGTATAGGTCTTTGGTTCGGCCACATTTGGAATACTGCGTGCAGTTCTGGTCGCCACATTACCAAAAGGATGTGGATGCTTTGGAGAGGGTGCAGAGGAGGTTCACCAGGATGTTGCCTGGTATGGAGGGCGCTAGCTATGAAGAGAGGTTGAGTAGATTAGGATTATTTTCATTAGAAAGACGGAGGTTGAGGGGGGACCTGATTGAGGTGTACAAAATCATGAGAGGTATAGACAGAGTGGATAGCAAGAAGCTTTTTCCCAGAGTGGGGGATTCAATTACAAGGGGACACGAGTTCAAAGTGAAAGGGGAAAAGTTTAGGGGGGATATGCGTGGAAATTTCTTTACGCAGAGGGTGGTGGGTGCCTGGAACGCTTTGCCAGTGGAGGTGGTAGACGCGGGCATGATAGCGTCTTTTAAGATGTATCTAGACAGATACATGAATGGGCAGGAAGTAAAGAGATACAGACACTTAGAAAATAGGCAATAGGTTTAGATAGAGGCTTTGGATCGGCGTAGGCTTGGAGGGCCGAAGGGCCTGTTCTTGTGCTTTAATTTTCTTTTTTCTTTGTTCTTTGTTCTTTGGGTAAGATCATGGCAGATGGAATATAATGTAGAAAATGTGACTTTTTCCACTTTGGTAGCAATAAATGAATTGCAGTTTATTTCGTAAATTTGAGTGATTGGGAAATGTTGACGTACTAAGGAAACTAAGTGACCTTGTTCATAAGTGCCTGAGATGTAGCATGCATGTGCATGCAGGAATTAGAAAAGCAAAGGCATGGTGGACTTTATTGCAAAACGATTTGTGTACAGGAGTGAGGAAATCTTGAGCAATTTCTAGTGTCTTGGTAAAACGGCAACCTGCGTATTGTGTTTCATTTTGTTCTCCTGACCTAAGAAACGAGAAACGTGCCGTAGGAGTGCAACAAATGTTCACCAAACTGATGCCTTAGATGGCGGGATTGCGCTATTAGAGTGCTTGAGTAGACTGGGACTATATTCTCTGGAGTTTAGAAGCATGGAAGTTGATCAGATTGAGGCACACAAAATCGGTGTCTGGCAGTGCAGAACTTGAGTATTGCTGGAAACAGAAACATTTTCCCAGAACTTTGCGTCTTTCACACATCAGGACAAATTACAAAAGAACACTTATTGCATTTATAACCTATGATAAGAGAGTTCTGATTGATTGTTAAGTGGACTGTGCTTAGCAGACGCGTTGCCATGGAGGATGTTCCAGTTTATGGTGACTGACCGTTAACTGTCAAGCTTTGTTCGAAATTTAAACTAAGCAGTTTGCCTCAAGGCATTTCCCTGAGTCATGAAACGGCGAATGCCTGTCACCTATTTTGTTTAGCTGAAAAAGACGCCTGTTGTTTCTGTCTGCATACGATAAGGCCCTTTTGTGAATATATGTAGCATCCAGGACGCGCAAATGCACTGCATTGCGATCCCAACTGGAGAAACTGAAATTGGTTGCAAACATCATTCGGAGCATACTGATGATTATTTAGCAAATGCAGTCCAATCGTGGAATCACATCGAATGTTGGTCACTGTGTTTTGAACTTTGCAAGAATGGACTAGTTGGGTACTGTCTGTTGCGAGCAGTGGAATGGATATGCTTTTAATACGATCCATCAGACTTTGGCATCTATGGCCTATGCACCTAGCCTCACACTGGCTTTGAAATTCGTGTACCACACCACTCATTTGTGTGATGGAAAAAAATCGCCTTTTTGGCTTGATGGCAAAAACCAGTTCTTGCTGAACACCACATATGTTCTTATTCAATGCAATGTGAGACAGTGAGCTTCACCTGTTGCTCAAATAATGACATAACTTACCCTTCCAGGGGAATCTGAGGTAGACCCGTCACCTTCCAGGGCTGCAAATGAATGCCATCGGCCCCTTTGTAAGTTTGCATGATTTGCAGAGAGGAATGATCTGATCAGGGTTTGCATTGTCACGCAGGATGCCTTTGATTATCCTATTTCAGCATCAAGGTCGAATGGTGAGCAAATAGTATAGACCTTATTAACAAAGTTTCCAACAAAAATCAATCTTGTAGCTAATGAACTGAAAAAAATCCCAATGCATGTGGTAATGAGTGAAGGTAGGTTTCTGGTAGACCGTGGCGGAGAAGCCCGAACAGAATTCTCAACTCGTACGTCAAGGAAAGGGAGCTCATTTGACTGCTCCATTGCAAAGGTGAAATAGAGCACAGTACGAAGCCCATTAAAACTTGAAAGTAAATGATTACATGCTGGTCTGAATTCAAATATAGCAACTTTATCACCTACGTATCAGAAATACGCAAGGGATAGGAGGTTAGGTGCCATTCCCTCGAAGACCCGTTTCTCATGGAAGCCAACAAAGACACTTGCAGGAGCTGGACCCATTGGCACCCCATGTCCACACGATACATTTGGGCATACATGGTACCGTTAGAACCGATCTCAAACAAGTAAAAAATACGTGAAAAATAAGTGCAAATATGGCAAAATAAGTAACAGCCATTTGTTCCTCAGGACAATGCCTTGACCAATTAATGTTAAGCTAACTGGGATAAATTTCAAACAAAGCTTTGCAGCTACCTGTCAGCCAATATAAACTGGTGCATTCTCCGTGGCAAAGCGTTTATCAATCCCAGTCCACTTGCCAACAGTTCACCACTCTCTTCCAATACAGTATACATTTGTTGCTTTGCCTTACATTTATTTTCTGGTGATCGGTCCTGATGAGTGCATGACGAAAAGATTCGACAAAATATCTCTGTTTGCAGCAATACACATAAACAATCCTTATAGCGTGCGATGGGGAATTTGCAGGAAAGGTGTTTCTCCTAGCTAAGGGATCTAGGACCAGATGCACAGTCTGAGAATAAGAGATAGTCCATTTAGCATTGAGGTAAGGTAGAAATCGTTAACTCAAAGGGTGGTGACTCTTCGGTGCTCCCTACCCCATAGTTGTGTTAGATCATTGAGTATGTTCAAGGAAGATATCAGTAGATGTCTAGATATTTAAATGAAACAAGAGATATGGAGATGGCAAGGGAAAATGACATCAAACTTGCAGATCAACCACGATCTATTTGATTTGTTTAAGCAGGGTCGAGGGGCCGAATTCCCTCATCCTGCTCCTGGTTGCTACGCTCGTATGTTCCGATTGCTCCGAACAGGATTGTAATCAGATGTGAATTGAGGCCGAGAGCAAAAAAAAAATCATATGTTCTGAATACCTGCACTGCGAGAAATCGTCGTCAATAATATAGGTTTCCAAGGGTGTTTAAGAAAAGGTATGAGTTTCTGAGTCCGAATGGCTTCTGGGATGCAAAAGGCAACAAGGAATAAAGACATACTTGATTCCGGTGACCAATCAGAGTGGAAACCGATGGAGTGCAGTATAAGAGTAATTGAACACTTAGCAGGCTTGGAGTTTATGAGGTTACAGAGTAAGCAAATGTGATGATGTAAAGAGATTTGATCACGAGCGTGAGAATAGCTGAATGTATTTTGTGATTGGACCACAAGTCGTGAAGTTCAAAGATAACAGGGCTGATATAAAAATGGGATGATGCAAGTTAGCAAACCACAACAGCATTTTGGATGCACTCAGGTTACTTGGAAGTGAAAGAATGGAGTTCTCGAATCTAGGGATATTTAATGCATGTCGGAAATTAACATCAGGTGATGTGTAGATTTATGTCGTGGACAGAGCTGGGAGATTTCAATGAAAGGGATCTAAACCATCTTAGTGGTGGTAGAATGTGCGGTCGAAATTTCAGCTCCGTGTCAAAAGTTCCCTGAGACTGTACACATTGTTTGGACAGATGGCAAAGCGGTCGCCCATTGCATTGGAGCCCATTTTCCCGAATGTACGTGGCAAATATCCATCCAACATTTATATGGCGTTCGTTGTGCGTTTCCTTTTTTAGCCATCCATGCCTTTGTAAACTGCAGACTGCTCTGTTGGAACTCTCTGTAATACATGTTTTCAAAATAGCTGCGAATGGCGTGGTAGAGTGAACATCATCCTTATTTGCTGTGCAACTGTATAATTCTAGGAGAAGTACACCAGGCCTGAAAAAGCTAGACATGGTTGCACGTTAGATTAATTTGCTGGCCTGGGAATCCCTCTCTGCGGCACAGTGGCGCAGTGGTTAGCACCGCAGCCTCGCTGCTCCAGGGACCCGGGTTCGATTCCGGGTACTGCCTGTGTGGAGTTTGCAAGTTCTCCCTGTGTCTGCGTGGGTTTTCTCTGGGTGCTCCGGTTTCCTCCCACAAGCCAAAAGACTTGCAGGTTGATAGGTAAATTGGCCATTATAAATTGTCACTAGTATAGGTAGGTGGTAGGGAAGTATAGGGGCAGGTGGGGATGTTTGGTAGAAATATGGGATTAGTGTAGGATTAGTATAAATGGGTGGTTGATGTTCGGCACAGACTCGGTGGGCCGAAGGGCCTGTTTCAGTGCTGTATCTCTCTAATCAAAAGCCATTGGAACTGAAAGTTATTCCATCCCCTGGACTTGATGATCTATATCCAAGGGTTTTGAAAGAGGTCGCCGTAGAGATACTGTGTGCGTTGATGGTCATCTTCCAAAATTCTATCTATTCTAGAACGGTTCCTGCAGATTGGAATGTAAAAAAAAGTAAGCAATTTTTTACGAAAGTGGGCGAGAAAAAATGGGGAACAAATGACCTGTTAGCTTAGCATCAGTAGTCGGGGAAATGCAGGATGATATCATAAAGGATGTGATAACTGGACACTTAGAACATTTTGCCATCATTGGATTGTGTCAACATGGATTTATGAAAGGGAAATCATGTTTGAAAAATCTGTTAGCACCTTTTGAGGAAGTAACTAGCAGAATGGATAAGGGGAAATCAGTGTCTGCGGCGTATTTGATTTTTAGATGTCTTTTGATAAGGTCCCACACAAGAGGATGGTAAGGCAAAATTAGGGAACATTAAATTTTGGGTAATACACTGTCATGGACTGAGATTTTTTGAGGGAAAAAAACAAAGAGTAGGAGTAAATAGATCATTCCCAGGTTGGCAGGCTGTAAGTATTCAGGCGCCATAAGGATCTTTGATTGGACCCTAGCTATTTACAAAATATATAAATGATATGGAAGTGACGGCCACATGTAAGTTTTCAAAATTGCTGATGGCACAAAACTAGGTGAATGTGAAGGTTGAGAGGATAAACGAGACTTCAAGTCAGATTACGTATGTCAATTGGGTAGGAATATCATGGTTTATGGATCATGAAGTGGAATATATGATGTTATCAAATGCAGTGGGGGGGGGGGGGACGAATTTCTGATTATCTGCAAAATATTGACAGTTTGTGAAGTGTTGATGTACAAAAGGACATTAGTGTCTTTGTTCATAAACCTCGAGAAGTGTACATACAGGTGCAGCAAGCAATTATGAAGGCTATGGCATGGTAGCCTGTATTGCAAAAGTAGTTGAGTACATAGGTATGGAGGACTTGCTGATATTTATAGAGTTTGTTGACCCCACACCTGGAAAACTGTATTGACTGTTCTGTTGCTTACTGAAGGAAGGATAGATTTGCCATAGAAGGAGTGGAAGGAATATTCTCCAAACTGATTCCTGACATGGCACCATTGTCCCACTTTGAGTGATTACAAGATTGGGCCTAAATTCTCTAGGGTATAGAAGAATGAGGGGTGATATCATTGAGGTAAACAACATTGTTACAGGGCTCGACGCCGCGTTAGATGCAGGGAGGATGCCTGCCGTGGTGAAGGGAACTGGGACCGGATGGCATAATCTCAGAATCAGAAATAGGCCATTTAGGAGTGAGATGTGGTGCGAAATCTACACTCAGAGAGTGGTGAATCTTTGGAGTTCTCGACCCCAGAGTGCTGTTAAATCATTGCGTATATTCAAGGCAGAGATTGATAGATTTCTAGATATTTAATGATATCAAGGCGCATGGGGACAATGCGGGAACATGATGTTGAGTTAGAAGATCGACCACGACCTATTGGAATGATGGAGCAGGCTCGAGGGGTAGCATTTCCTACTACTGCTCCTATTGCCTAAGGTCCTATGTTCTTATTTTCGGAACAGGATTGTAATCTGATTCGAATTGAGGTCGGAGCAAAAAGGGGATACTCTGAATATTCGCACCGAGAGAAATCTTTGTGAAAACTCTCGGTTTAACCAGGGTGTTCAAGGAAAATATATGAGGCTCTGAGCTCTATTGGCTTCTGACATGAGCAGTGGAGCTTGAGGCTCCAATGAGAGATGAATACATAACCACGAAGGGTGAACTATGAGATTTTTGGAGTCCAGTGCTGTTGTTGCAGCGCACTTTTTGGTTTTGGAATGGATAATGTTACAGTGAAAGCAAGTGTGAATGACGTGCATGGATTTGAGCACGTGAGTAAGAATAGAAAACTGTATTTTTTTATTGTACCACAAGCAGTGAAGTTCCACGTTAATAGGGCTGATGGAATAAAGGGATAATGCAAGTTTGCAAACCACAACAATACTTTAGATGAGTTCAAGTGGAGGCAGTGGCGGAGTAATATTTTCACTGGACTAATAACTCAGAGACCTAGGGCGTTGCAGTGGGATATGGCTTCGATTCCCAACACGGCAGAAGATGGCATTTCAGCTCAATTAATAAATGTGAAATTAAGAAAAACTATTGCAATGATGGCTGCAAAACTAGTATCCATTGTGGTAAGATCCCGTCTGGTTCACGAATGCCCTTTAGGAAAGGAAGTCTGCTATGCTTTCCTGGTCTGGTCTACATGTGATTCCAGATCCACAGCACTGTGGTTGACTCTTAAAATTTCTCTGAAATGGACTAGCAAGCCACTCGGCTGTATGAGACCACCACTAGGTCAATAAGGAATGCAACCAGAAGGACCACCCGACATTGACCTAGGGACTGGAAATGACAAACGTAAACCCAGCGATGTCGACCCTGCAAAGTCCTCCTTACCCACATCTGCGGGCTTGTTCCAAAATTGACTGAGCTGCCCCATAGACGAGTCAAGCATCAGCCTGACATAGTCAATCTCATGGTATCATAACATACAGGCAATGCCACACGCACCAGAACCACGATCCACGGGTCTGTCCACTCCCAAGCAACAGTTCAGACACAGCAGAGGTGCCTCCACACTGGTCTGCAGTTGTGTTGGAGTTCCTCTGGGAGTCCTCAACATTGACGCCGGTCCCAATGAAGCCTTAGGTCAAACATGGGAAAGGAAATCTCCTACTGATTACCTTCTAGTAACCCCCCCCCCCCACCAGCCGCCTCCCCCCCCCCACCTCAGCTGATGAATCATTAGTCCTCCATGTTGTACACCACATGGAAGAACCACAGAGGGAGGCAGAGGCGCAGAATGTAGCCAGTGTGGGGCACTTTACTGTCCATTACCAAGAGTGCCACGGTAGCACCACTGCTGACCGAGCTGGCCGAGTCGTAAAGGAAAGAGCTGCAAGACTGAGTCTGTGACTGGTGTTGAGGGAACCAACACGAGGGTCAAACATACTTGACCTCTTCCTCACCAATCTGCCGGCCGCAGATGCATCTGCCCACGATAGTACTGCTAGGAGTGACTATTGCACAGTCCTTGTGGAGATGAAGTCCGGTCTTCAATTTGGCATACCCTCCATCGTGCTGTATGGCTGTACCACGGTGCGAAATGGGATAGATTTTGAACAGATGTAGCAAAGCAAAATTGGGCATCCATGTGGCGCTGTGGGCCATCAGCAGGAGCAGAATTGTACTCAACAATAATCTGTAAACTCCTGGCCTGAGATGTATCACACTCTACCATTGCCATCAAGCTGGCGGATGAACGTTGGACTAATAAAGAGCGCAGGATAAACATGCGATATGCAGTACCAGGCATACTTCAAAATGAGGTTGCACGCTGGTGAAGTTATCATCTAGGCACACTTGCGTGCCAAACAGTATAAATAACATGTGATAGACAGAGCTAAGCGATCCTGCAATGAACGGATCAGATATAAGATCTGCTATCCTGGCACATCCAATCGTAAATGGTGGTGGACAATTAAACAGATAACTGGAGGAGGTGGCTCCAGAAGTATCCCCAACCGTAATGATGGTGTAGCCTAATACATCAGTGCAAAAGTTAAGGCTGAGGTATTTGCAACAACGTTAAGCCAGAAGCGCCGAGTGGATGACCCATCTCAGCCTCATCCTGAACACCCAAGCATCGCAGATGCCATTGTTCTGTCAATTTGATTCACTTTGTGTTGTTTCAGCAAACGACTGGAAGCATTGGTTCCTGCAAAGGATATGAGCCCTGACAACATTCCGGTAATGCTGCTGAAAACCTATGCTCCAGAACTTTCCACGCCGCTAGCCAAGCTCAATAAGTACAGATACAACACTGGCATCTACACGACAATGTGGAAAATTGTCCAGCAATGTCCTGTGCACAAAAAAAGGAGGACAAATCCAACTCAGCAAATTACCGCCCAGTCAGTATACTCTCGATCATCAGTAAATTGAAGGAAGGTGTCGTTGATAGCCCTATCAAGCAGCACTTGCTTCTCAATAACCTGCTCAATGACGCTCAGTTTGGGGTCCACCAGGGCCACTTAGCGGCTGAGCTTATTACAGCCCTTGGTTTATGCATGTACAAAAGAGCTGAACACAAGAGATGATGTGAGAGTAAATGCCCTAGACCTCATTGTAGAATTCGAACGAACATGGCATCAAGGAGCTGTAGTAAAACTAGAGTATGTGGGAATCGGGAAATGACGCCCGACTGGTGAATGTCATATGTAGCGCAAAGGAAGATGGTCGTGGTTGTTAGAGGTCAGTCATCTCCGCTTCATGGCGACACTGCAGGAGAACCTCAGGGGAGAGTCCTCGGCCAGCCACCTTCAGCTGCTTCAACAATAAGCTTCCCTCCATCATAAGGTCAGAGGTGGGAACGTTCGCTGATGATTGCACCATGTTCAGCACCATTCGCGCCTCCGCAGATACTGAAGCAGTCCGTACAGAAATGCAGCTATATTTGAACAATATTCAGACCTGGAATGGTAAGTGGCAAGTAACATTTGTGCCGTACAAGTGCCCAGACGATGACCATCTCCAACAAGAGACATTCTAACCATCTCCCCTTGACATTCAATGGCATTACAATTGCTGAATCCCCTAATATCAACATTCTGGCGGATACTAAAATAAAAGCAAAATACTGCAGATGCTGGAAATCTGAAATATGAACAAGAAATGCTGGAAATACTCAGCAGGTTTGGCAGCATCTGTGGAGAGAGAAGCAGAGTTAACGTTTCGGCTCAGTGACCCTTCTTCGGTACTGGCAAATATTAGAAATGTCAAAGGTTATAAGCAAGTAAAGAGGGTGGGGCAAGACATAACAAAGACGACCGTGTAGATTGGACATGGCGCAGTGGTTTGCACCGCAGCCACATAGCTCCAGCGACCCAGGTTCAATTCTGGGTACTGCCTGTGTGGAGTTTGCAAGTTCTCTCTGTGACCACGTGGGTTTTCATCAGGTGCTCCGGTTTCCTCCCACAGCCAAAGACTTGCAGTTTGATAGGTAAATTGGCCATTATAAATTGCCCCTTGTATAGATAGGTGCTAGGCGAATTGAGGAAAGGTGGGGATGGGGTAGGAATATGGGATTAATGTAGGTTTAGTATAAATGGGTGGTTGGCACAGACTCGGTGGGCCGAAGGGCCTGTTTTAATGTTGTTTCTCTAAATAAATAATTTAGCTGACCAGAAGGTCATGGAGCAAAAGCAAGCAATATGTTAATGGTGTGTTGAAAGCCAAAGCATTAGTACAGTTAGGGTGTTAATGGACTGAAGCTTGAACAGCAGCAAGTACAAACATGAAACTGAAAACAGTGGGTAAGCAAAATAAACATACAAAAAAAGAAAAACAAGTAAGTAAAGTGGGGCTCGTCATGCTCTGAAATTATTGAACTGAATATGCAGTCCGGCAGGCTGTAGTGTGCCAAAGCGTTAAAGGAGATGCTGTTGCTCGAGCATGCGTTGATGTTCACTAGAACACTGCAGCCAAGCCCATGATAGAGATGTGAGGATGTGTTGAAATGGCAAGCAACCGGAAGCGCAGGGACCTGCTTTCAGACTGAGCGGAGGTGTTCTGCAAAGCAGTCAGCCAGTCTGCGTTTGGTCTCTCCAATGTAGAGGAGACCACATTGTGAGCAGCGAATACAGTATACATCATTGAAAGAAGTACAAGTACATCGCTGCTTCACCTGAAAGGGGTATTTCGGGCCTGGGGGAGAGAGGAGGTAAATGAGCAGGTATTACACCTCCTGCGATTGCATGGAAAGGTGCCATGGGAAGGGGACGAGGTGGTGGGGGTAATGGAGGTGTGGACCAGGGTGTCGCGGAGGGAATGCTCCCTTAGGAATTCTGACAGGGGAAGATGCGTTTGGCAGTGGAATAACGCTGGAGTTGGCGGAAATGGCGGTGGTTGAACCTCCATCGCCTCCATCCCCCATCAGGACGGTTTGAGGGCTCTCAGCTTCTTCCTTGAACAGAGGCCCAACCAGTCGCCATCCACTACCACCCTCCTCCGCCTGGCTGACCTTGTTCTCACATTGAACTATTTTCCTTCAACTCCATTCACTTCCTTCAAGTAAAAGGTGTTGCTATGCATAATCGTTATGACTGTCTTTTTGTGGGATATGTCGAGTATTCTTTGTTCCAGTCCCACTCAGGCCCCCTCCCCCAACTCTTTTTCTGGTACATTGATGACTGTATCGGTGTCGTTTCCTGCTCCCGCCCCGAACTGGAAAACTTTATCAACTTTTCTTCCAATTTCCACCCTTCTCTCACCTTTACATGATCCATCTCTGAAATTTCCCTTCCCATCCACGACTTCGCTGTCTGCATCTCTGGGGATAGGTTGTCTACTACTAGCCATTATGAGCCCACCAACACCCACAGCTACCTCGACTACACTTATTCACACCCTGCCTCCTGTAAGGACTCCATTCCATTCTCATATTTTCTCCATCTCTGATGCATCTGCGCTGATGATGCTACCTTCCATGATAGCGCTTCTGATATGTCTTCCTTTTTCCTCTACCGAGGATTCTCTCCCACCCCCGCACCCCCGCCCACTGTTGTTGACAGGGCCCTCAACCGTGTCCGGCCCATTTCCCGCACCTCTACCCTCACGCTTTCCCCATCCTCGCAGAACCGTGACAGGGTTTCCATTGTCCTCATTTTCGACCCCATCAGCCTCGATATCCAAATAAACATCCTCCGCTCTATCCGCCACCTCCAGCATGATGCCACTATCAAACGCATCTTCCCCTCACTTCCCCTGTCAGCATTCGAAGGGATCGCTCCCTCCACGACATCCTGGTCCACTCTCAATTACCCTCACCACCTCGCCCCCTTCCAATGGCACCTTCCCCTGTAATCTCAGGAGGTGTAATACATGTCCATTTACCTCCTCTCTCCTCAATATCTCAGGCCCCAAACAATCATTTCAGGTGAAGCAGCGATTTACTTGTACTTCTTTTAATGTAGTATACTGTATTCGCTGCTCACAAAGTGGTCTCCTCTACATTGGGGTGACCAAACGCAGACTAGGTGACCGCTTTGCGGACCGCCTCCACTCAGTCCGCAAGCAGGACCCTGAGCTTCCGGTTGCATGACATTTCAACACTCCCCCCTGCTCTCATGCTCACATCTCTATACTGGGCTTGCTACATTGTCCCAGTGAACATCAACGCAAGCTCCAGGAACAGCATCTCATTTACCCATTAGGTACACTGCAGCCTGCCGGAGTGAACAGCCTGCCGGACTGAACATTGAGTTCAATAATTTCAGAGCATGCCGGGCCCCTCATTTTATCTTTATTTTTATTTTATTTTTAAGTTTTCTGAACCACATACTGCCACCACAAAATGGTGAAGCTCCCCTTATTTAAAATTTCCCTTCTTTTCCCACGATCTGCATCTGCACAATATCTGCTGAAAATTCACTACATGCTTTGATTATCCCCAAGAGCTCCACTCTTTCCGTTCGGCCCAAACCAATCTGTACACAGTCTCACAGTACGGAAACCCATCAACAAACATTCTCTCCTACACCACTGATGAACGATGTGTACCATCTACAACATGTACTGCAGCAACGCACCAAGGCTCCTTCGACCTCACCATACATACCCACGACCTGTACCACGTAGAAGGACAAGGGCAGCTGATGCATGGGGTCATCACCACCTTCACGTTCCCCTCCAAGACACACACCATCCTAGCTTTGAACTGCATCTTTGTTCCTTCACTGTCGCTGGCTCAAAATCATGTAACTCTCCTCCTTACAGCACTGTAGGTTTACCTACACAACGTGGACTGCAGGGGTTCAAGAAGGCAGCCCACCGCCACAATGCGAAGGACACTTAGGAATGGGAAATAAATGCAGGCCTAGCCAGAGATTCACATATCCCATGCATAACTGTAGTCAAGGTGCACCGTGCTTGAACAAGCTGGAAATTAGATTTAGACATTTAGATGAAGTTACTGGTGTCAAATTCCCTCTCTGTGGTACCACAATGCAGGGGAAAGTGTCTTGCCTTCCGGTTTTATGTCCCACCTGATATGCAGAACGCATTGCAGTGAAACTAATTGTACATTGGAATGGAATAAAAATAGCAGCTGATTACTACAGTGTCGCAAGTGACACCATCTGAAATAAGTAACTAACCCATGCATTGCACCAAGGAATAATGGACATACATTACTTTTTTGCAAAAGTTAATTATGCAGACGTGCAGGCAGACCCTGTAATAAATCGTACCTGAAGTTTTAAGAGATTCCTGGCATTCAGCCAGTTCTACGAGCACAAAAAGAATAAATCATACGATTTTCCTTTAAAATCTAATGGGTAGTTGGTACAAAATAGGTCAAAATCGTTATATAATCACTAATCATTCAGAAAAATTCATACAGGAACAGCTTTGCCTGGACAACATAATTGTTAATACTTACCATCAGCTTTAGCTCTAAGTGCATCTTCTGCCAATGGCAAGAACAAAGGAAAAATGCACAAAACAAGTTTTCCAGTATATAGTATTGTAACTTGCAAGGCTACGGATTACATGCTGAAATTTGGTATTCAATTAGGCGGCTCGATTTTCTCAGCCAGCACAGACGCGATGGGCTAAATGGTCTCATTCTGTGCCCTAATTTTCTATAGCTCTATCCTTCCCTGGGAAGTATGTGCTGCTGGCAAGGCCAACATTTGCTGCCCATTTCTCTTTGCTCTTGAGAAGTTGGCCTTCGTGAAGCACAACAATCTATTTATTGCAGGTACAGCCTCAGTACATTTAAGTTGTGCGAATCTATGTTTTTGATCGAGCAACATGGAAGATACGGCGATATGTTCTGGCTGGTGCATGGCATGGAGGGGATCGTTTAGGTGGCGGTGTGTTCATATAACTGCTGCTCATGTGTTGCTAGCTGGTAGAGGTGGTGGTTTACAAAGGTGACAAGGAATTTATTCCTCCATGTGATGATGAATCTGCGGAATTTTCAACCCAAGGGGGATGTGAAAACACAGTGAGGGCTGTGGAAACTCAGTGACAGGGATCAATAGGTGTGTACAAATGAATGATATCAAGGCTGTGGCGGCAGTGCAGGGAAATGGCATGTTGGTAAGAGATCAGTCATGATCAATTTGAATGTCGGAGCAGGCTCGATGGGCCTAATGGCCTACTTCTGCTCCCCTTTCCGATGTTCCTATGTTTGGAAGGTGCTGACAAAGGAGCCTTGACAAGGTTCTGCAGCACGACTTGCAGGTGGCACACACTGCTGCCTTTGAGCAGGGAGTGAATGTTTATTTGGGGTATGATGTGCCGATCAAGCAAACTGATTGGCCCTGGATGGTGCGGGACTTCCTTAGTGTTGATGCTTTCATCTGTGCAAATGAAGAGCATTCTATCACACTTTTGAATTCTGCTTTGTAAATGGTGGGCAGGCTTTTGCAATTTGAGAGGCGATTTACTCGCTGCAGATTTCCTAACCTCTGAACTTCCCTGTAGACACAACATTGACATAATTGGCCCATGGTAAGGTAATGGACCATGGTAGCATGCGCGATATTGATGGTGGGAGATTTAGCGAGGATAATAACGCCATGGAAAGTCAAAGGGACTTGCATAGATTTTCCGTTGTTGCTGATTGTCATTGCCTAGCCAAGTCATTGGCGGAAGCGGAACTGCGCATCAGAGATCAGGTTATTCCTACTGCAATGCCTCTTTATAGAGGTTTAAATTGCACCATCGCACACTTTACTGGTGATTGAGAGTATATGGGTGGGTGGTAATTGGCCATAATTGAGTTGTCCTGCTTTTCTTTACGGGACACCTGGGAAATTTTCCAAATTTACTGGCGGATGTCAATGCTGAAAACCTACCAGTTGTAGTTCATTGAGAAAGTGAAACTATTTAGAGGGGGAACATGCTTCCTGATTGATATTTGATCAGGAGCCACGCTGTCCATTCCTGCATTAAATCATATATTCATCAGGTTACCTGAATATAAATTCGTTAAAGAGTTTACCAGAAATGTGGAGGCACCCTACCCTGCCCTGCCTGTTATATGCCATCACTTTAAAATCCATTTGCAGACAAAAGAATAGACTATCTGACAGAATTGCATTTAACAGTCGATTCAGTTGCACTTTTTATGTGCTGCACCGGAGGTAAATTTCTCCCCGAAGCATTACATCAACGAATGTGGTAAACAAATTTCTACTTCGTAAATGCTCAGTTTGCAGGCGTTTGAAACAGGCACCCCCTTATATTACTCATACCTGACGATTTCAGAGATTCTCGGCATTTGGTCAATTCTGGAACCACAACATGGAAACATGAAATAGGATTTTGCTTCACAATGGTAATGGACAGCTCACGCAAAGTCAATCACACCCCATAATATAATTCCAAATAAATCCTACCATTTCTGAACAAAATGATAAGTTACATTGGAACATGATGGAATTTAAATGATTATAATCGTAGTCACTCACCGTCTGCTTTTGCTTTCAATCGGTTCTCTGTTATTGGCAAGAAGAATTTTTTTAAAAATCACAAAGTAATCCGTCTCAGTCCTGGAGATAATTTAAATATTAATTATAGATGTTTTATTATGGCACAATATTTTAAGCTTAACGCCACGTATATTTGCACTTTCATCAAGCCCTCCTATTCATGAGATGATCCTTTATTCAAGATGTGTAACACACATGAACCGAAATTATATTCGAGTAGCATCAAATATTTCAGCTGGACGACGGTACACTCGAGAATATGGTCAATAATTGTCTTCTTGTGTGGTCGCGAGAAACGCAGTAAATTGTCTGTTGTACGATGTACATCCTGCGCTATTCAGTTCCTGTGAGCTCAGCAGAACCTGAATATTGAGCAGGAAAGCACAGCAGATATCCAGCTGAAGAAGGTGTTTAACGATAACGTTTCTAATCTGACATTTACTAACCCACCAACATAAGGAAAAAGAATGCAGTGCATCGAGCTCCAAACATATACAGTGGCTTCAATACTGCGTTTGAATTTTCCCAGGAATAGCTGAGAACCGAGGGAATAGCTAAAATCAAGAACTGAGAGAAATTGGTATCAAGATAAGAATAGTTATTGAGCAGTCAATGTAACTGAACGTTAATATATCCCCGAGACCTGATAATCAAATCCAGGAGCGCTGAGGATGTAACGAGCAGAATGGATAAGGGGAATCCAAAGCATGTGGTGCATTTTGATTTTCAGATGGCTTTCAATAAGGTCCCACAAAGGAGGATATTAAGCGAAATCAGAACACATGGAATTGTGAGTAATATAATGGCATGGACGAGAATTATTAAATGGACTGAAAACAGAGATTAGGAATTAACTTGTCATTCCCAGGTTGGCAGTCTGTGACTAGTGGGGTACGATAAGGATCATTGCTTCAACCCTAGCGATTCACAAACTATCTAAATGATTTGATGTTGGGATCACATTTAATATTTCCAATTTTGCTGATAATACAGATCTAGTGAGAATGTGAAATGTGAGGAGGATGCAAAGAGGCTTCAAGTGGATTTAAACAAGCTAAATGGGTACACTGGGAGGAAAAAACAGAAGTGCAGATTATTTTCTAAATATTGAGATATTGAGAAGTGTTGTTGTACAAAGGGACAGGACTGCCCTTGTTCATAAGTGTCTAAAGCTAACATGCAGGTCCACCAAGCAATTAGGAAGTCAAGTGGTATGGTGGCCTTTTTCGCAAAAGGATTTGAGTACAAGATTTAAAAAAAAAAGTCTTGCACAAATTTATAGAGGCATGGTCAGACGGCACCTGGAGAATTGTATTCAGTTAACTAAGGAAGGAGACACCTGCCATAGAAGGAACACAGCAAATGTTCACCAAATGTTTCCTGCGATGGTGTGATTGGCTGATGTTGAGATCTTGAGGAGACTGGGACTATATTCTTTAGGATTTAGAAGGAACATAGAAGGTTTAAGGTCCCAGAAAGAAGCCTCTTGGCCCATCGTGTCATAAAACGATCCGTCTATTCTTATCTCACCTTCCATGAATTGAAGGCGTGGATGGGCACTTGGGACTACGATGTTGTGGCCATCACTGAAACGTGGATAGGTGAGGGGGAGGAATGGTTCTTGGAGGTACCTGGTTATAGATGTTTTCATAAGATTAGGAATGGTGGTAAAAGAGGTGGGGGGGTGGCATTGTTAGTTAGAAATAGTGTAACAACTGCTGAAAGAATTTTCGAGGAGGATCTGCCGACTGAGGCACTGTGGGTTGAGGTCAGGAACAGGAAAGGAGCAGTCACCTTGATGGGAGTTTTCTATCGGCCCCCCAATAGCAGCAGGGAGGTGGAAGAGCAGATTGGGAAACAGATTTTGGAAAGGAGCAGAAGTCACAGGGTAGTAATTATGGGGGATTTCAACTTCCCAAATATTGATTGGCAACTCTTTAGATCGAATAGTTTGGATGGGGTAGTGTTTGTGCAGTATGTCCAGGAAGCTTTTCTGACTCAGTATGTAGACTGCCCGACCAGAGGGGAGGCAATATTGGATTTGGTACTAGGTAATGAACCAGGGCAAGTGATAGAGCTGTTGGTGGGCGAGCACTTTGGAGATAGTGATCACAATTCTGTAGCATTCACTGTGGTAATGGAGAGGGATAGGTATGTGCAACAGGGCAAGGTTTACAATTGGGGGAAGGGTAGATATGATGCTGTCAGGCAGGAACTGAGGAGCATAAGTTGGGAGCATATGCTGGCAGGGAAGGGCACGGTCGAAATGTGGAACTTTTTCAAGGAGCAGATAGTAGGGGCCATTGATAAGCATGTCCCTGTCAGACAGGGAAGGGATGGTCATGTGAGGGAACCGTGGTTGACAAGAGAGGTTGAGAGTCTTGTTAGGAAGAAGAAGGATGCGTATATAAGGTTGAGGAAAAAGGGCACAGGCATAGCTCTGGAGGGATACAAGATGGCCAGGAAGGATCTGAAGAAAGGGATTAGGAGAGCTAAGAGAGGGCATGAAAAATGCTTGGCGGGTAGGATAAAAGAAAACCCCAAGGCCTTTTACGCGTATGTCAGAAATATGAGGATGACTAGGGGGACCGTAGGTCCGGTCAAGGACAATAGCGGGAGACTGTGTGTTGAGCCGGAAGAGATAAGTGAGGTTTTGAATGAGTACTTCTCTTCGGTATTTACGAATGAGAAGGGGTGTATTACTGAAGAGGACGGTGTGAAACAGACTGGTAAGCTCGAGGAAGTGCTCGTTAGGAGGGAAGATGTGTTGGGGTTTTTGAATAACTTGAAGATAGACAAGTCTCCCGGGCCTGACGGGGTATATCCAAGGATGTTATGGGAAGCAAGGGATGAAATTGCAGAGCCGCTGGCAATGATCTTTTCATCTTCTCTGTTGACGGGGGTGGTACCAGGTGATTGGAGGGTGGCAAATGTGGTGCCCCTGTTCAAGAAAGGGAATAGGAACAACCCTGGGAATTACAGGCCAGTTAGTCTTACTTCGGTGGTAGGCAAGTTGATGGAAAAGGTGCTGAGGGATAGGATTTCTGAGCATCTGGAGAGACACTGCTTGATTCGGGACAGTCAGCACGGTTTTGTGAGGGGTAGGTCTTGCCTCACAAGCCTGATTGAATTCTTTGAGCAGGTGACCAAGCAAGTGGATGAGGGTAAACCAGTGGATGTGGTGTACATGGATTTTAGTAAGGCATTTGATAAGGTCCCCCATGGTAGACTTATGGAGAAAGTCAGGAGGCATGGGATAGTGGGGAATGTGGCCAGTTGGATTAAGAATTGGCTAACTGATAGAAGGCAGAGAGTGGTCTTAGATGGTAAATACTCAGCCTGGAGCCCAGTTACCAGTGGCGTGCCACAGGGATCAGTTCTGGGTCCTCTCCTGTTTGTGATTTTTATTAACGACTTGGATGAGGAAGTCGAAGGGTGGGTCAGTAAATTTGCAGATGATACAAAGGTTGGTGGAGTTGTGGATACCGAGGAGGGCTATTGTCGTCTGCAAAGGGACTTGGATAGGTTGCAGTGCTGGGCTGAAAAGTGGCAGATGGAGTTTAACCCTGAAAAGTGTGAGGTCGTCCATTTTGGAAGGACAAACACGAATGCAAAATACTGGGTTAACGGTAGGGTTCTTGGGCATGTGGAGGAGCAGAGAGACCTTGGGGTCTATGTGCATAGATCGTTGAAAGTTGCAACTCAAGTGGATAGGGCTGTGAAGAGGGCATATGGGGTGTTAGCGTTCATTAGCAGAGGGATTGAATTTAAGAGCCGTGAGGTGATGATGCAGCTGTACAGGACCTTGGTAAGGCCTCATTTGGAGTACTGTGTGCAGTTCTGGTCGCCTCATTTTAGGAAGGATGTGGAAGCCTTGGAGAGGGTGCAGAGGAGATTTACCAGGATGTTGCCTGGAATGGAGAATAAGTCTTACGAGGAAAGGCTGAACATTCTAGGCCTCTTCTCATTAGAACGGAGAAGGATGAGGGGTGACATGATAGAGGTTTATAAGATGATCAGGGGAATAGATAGGGTAGACAGTCAGAAACTTTTTCCCCGGGTGGAGCAAAGCGTTACAAGGGGTCATAAATTTAAAGTGAAGGGTGGGAGATATAAGGGGGATGTCAGGGGAAGGTTCTTTACCCAGAGAGTGGTCGGGGCATGGAATGCCTTGCCTGGGGAAGTTGTTGAGTCAGAAACTTTAGGGACTTTCAAACGGCTTTTAGATAGGTATATGGATAAAGGAGAATGATGGGGTATAGATTAAATTGTCCTTGACAGAGGACAAAGGATCGGCACAACATCGTGGGCCGAAGGGCCTGTTCTGTGCTGTATTTTTCTATGTTCTATGTTCTATGTTCCAGCCTTTGGTCCGTAGCCCTGCAGCTTCTGGCACTTGAGGTGCATATCCTTACTCCTATTGAATGAGTTGATGGTCTCTGCCTCAGCTACCATTTCAGCAGTGAGTTCCAGACTATCACCACCCTCTGGGTGAAAATGCATTTCCTGATCTCCCCTCGAATGTTTCTGCCAATCACTTTAAATCTATGCTCCCTCGTCACTGACCTATCTGCTAAGCTGAAAAGTCCCTTCACCTGCACTGTATCCAGGCTCCTAAAAATTGTGCACAATTTAATTAGATCTCCCCTCAGCCTTCCCTGTTCCAAGGAGAACAAACCCAACCTATTTAGTCTTTCCTCATAGCTGCACATTTTTTCAGTCCTGGCAACATCCTCGTGAATGTCTTACTATTACTGCCATATTGTTCTTGCACTTCTCAGAGATTTGCCTGAATATCTTGTCTTCTATCTCCCTCTGACTGTTTGGTATTTGGTGTTTGGTGTTCACAGTGGACTCTCATCAGTGTGGTTACCCCTTTTCTGTTCCTCAGCTCAACCCATATGGTCTCATTTGATGAACCTTCCAACATATCATCCCTCCTCAAAGCAGTAACAGTTTCCTTGACCAACATTGCCACTCCCGCTCTTTTCCTCGCCCCCTCCATATCACTTCTGCAAACCTTGTAACCAGGAACGGTGATCTGCCATTACTGCCCCTCCTTTAGCAATGTTTCCATAATAGCTACGATATCATACTGCCAGGTGTCTATCTGTGCCCTCAGCTCATCCCCTCAACCCTCTGTCTTCCAGATTCATCCATTAACTTTCCGCCTTCCATTTTAATTTCAGATTTCGTCCCAGCTATGTCCGTCCTTACGTCCCCACCCTCTGCCAAACTAGTATCAATCCTCCCCATCAGCACTAGCAAAATATCCCGCAAGGAAATCAGTCGTGGCTCTGTTCCGGTGCAGCCGATCTGGCCTGTAAAGGTTCCAACTACCCCAGAGCCGGCCCCAATATCGAAGAAATTTGAAACCCTCCTTACTGCACCATATTTCCAGCCACGCATTCATCTGGCTCATCCTTCTATTCTCTATTCACTTGCACGTGCCACTGGGAGCAATTGGGGGATTAAGAATGAGAGGTTATCAGACTAAAGCATACAAAATTATTTTTTGGTAGTACAGAACTTGAGGATTGCTGAAAACAGAGACATGCTGTCGAATAGATTCATCTTGTACTCATCAGGACAGTTGCAAGTATTTGCGCGTAAGGGACAGCAACACATTTATACTGTATGTACAGAAAGTGCTGAGTGGTTGGCAAGTGGACCCTGATAGTTAGAGGCATTGCAATCGAGAATGCACCAGTTTATGGTGACTGACCGTTAACTGCCAAGCTTTGTGTGAAATTTAAACCAGGTAGCTTGATTCTGATTGGTCAAGGCATTTTCTTGAGGAATGAACTAGCGAATGGCTGCCACTTATTTTGATTATTTGAAACAGGCGCAACGTTGGCACATGTTATTTCTGTCTGCAAAGAATTGGGGCCTGTATATTGCTATATATTTTGTCCGGAGTCCACAACTTTGCCAGATTGTGAGCTCGACTGACAATTAAGAACAAAGAACAAAGAACAGTACAGCACAGGAGCAGGCCATTCGGTCTCCCAAGCCTGCGCCGATCTTGATGCCTGCCTAAACTAACAGCTTCTGCACTTCCGGGGCCCATATTCCTCTATTCACTTCCTATTCATGTATTTGTCAAGATGTCTCTTAAATGTCGCTATTGTATGTGCTTCCACCACCTCCCCTGGCACCAGGTTCCAGGCACTCACCACCCTCTGTGCTAAAAAATGCCTGGCATTACCCCTCTAAACTTTGTCCCTCGCACCTTAAACCTATGTCCCCCAGTAACTGACTCTTCAACCCTGGGAAAAAGCTTCTGACTATCCACTCTGTCCATGCCGCTCATAACTATGTAAACCTCTATCATGTCGCCCCTCCACCTCCGTCGTTCCAGTGAAAACAATCCGAGTTTTTCCAACCTCTCCTCACAGCTCATGCCCTCCAGACCAGGCAACATCCTGGTAAACCTCCTCTGTACCCTCTCCAAAGCCTTCACGTCCTTCTGGTAGTGTGGTGAGCAGAATTGCACGCAATATTCTAATTGTGGCCTAACTAAGGTTCTGTACAGCTGCAACATGACATGCCAATATTTATACTCTATGCCCCGACCGATGAAGACAAGCATGCCGTATGCCTTCTTGACTACCTTATCCACCTGCGTTGCCACTTTCAGTGACCTGTGGACCTGTACGCCCAGATCTCTCTGCCTGCCAATACTCCGAAGGGATCTGCCATTTACTGTATACCTCCCACCTGCATTAGACCTTCCAAAATGCATTACCTCACATTTGTCCAGATTAAACTCCATCTGCCATTTCTTCGCCCAAATCTCCAACCGATCTATATCCTGCTGTATCCTCTGACAACCCTCATCATTATCCGCAACTCCACCAACCTTTGTGTCGTCTGCAAACTTACTAATCAGACCAGCTACGTTTTCCTCCAAATCATTTATATATACTACAAACAGCAAAGGTTCCAGCACTGATCCCTGCGGAACACCACTAGTCACATCCCTCCATTCAGAAAAACACCCATCCACTGATACCCTCTGTCTTCTATGACCGAGCCAGTTCTGTATCCATCTTGCCAGCTCATCTCTGATCCCGTGTGACTTCACCTTTTGTACCAGTCTGCCATGCGGGACCTTGTCAAAGGCTTTACTAAAGTCCATATAGATAACATCCACGTGGAACAAATGACCTGTTAGCCAGGCATCAGTAGGCAGGTAAATACTCCAATATATATCGTGAAGAATGTGATAACAGAACACTTCGAAAATAATGGTCGCAGTGGACAGAGCCAACATGGATTTATGAAAGGAAAACCATGTTTGGGAAACGTTCTAGAGAACTTTGCAGATGTAACTGAAAGAATGGATAAGGGGAAACCAGTGGATGTGGTGAATTTGGATTTACAGATGTCTTTAGAAAAGGTCCCACAGAGGAGGCTAGTACGCAAACGTTGGAGCACATGGAATTGGGGGTTAATATTCCAGCATGTATTGACAATTATTTATGGGACAGAAACAAAGAGTAGGACGGAACGGGTCATTCTCAGGTTGGCAGGCTGTGACAATTGGGGCACCATAAGGATAATAGCTTGTGCCCAAGCTATTCACAATCATTATTAGTTTTTTCGATGTGGGGCCATAAAAAATTCTTTCAGGTTTGCTGCTGACAGAAAAAAAGGTGTGAATGTAAGTTGTGAAAAGGATGCAAAGTGGCTTCAAGTGAATTTCTACCAGTTGGTGGGTGGGAAAGAACATGACAGGTGGAAAGTAATGTAGGAAGTAAGAAGTTATCGACTTTGTCAAGAAAAAGAGAATTGCAGATTGTTCCCTAAATGTCGAGAGATTGGGAAATTTTGTGCACAAATCGATCTTGCTGTCCTTGTTCATATGTTTCTGCAAGTGCTGACATGCAGGTGCAACAAGCAATTAGGTAGGCAAATGGTATGGTGGTCTTGAGATGATTTGAGGACACAAGTAAGGACGTCTTGGTAAAATATAAAGAGTCTTGGTGAGACCGCGCTGTGAGTATTGTGCTCAGTTTCGGTCTCCTTACCGAAGGAAGGATATAATTGCTGCAGAAGAAGTGCGGAACATTTTCACCAGCCTGATTCCAGTGATGGCGGGATTCTCCTACATAGAGACATTGTGGAGACTGGGCCTATATTTTCCAGAATTTTGAAGAATGCGAGATGATCTGATTGAAACATACAACATCTTACAGAGCTCGACAGGAGAGATGCAGGAAGTATGTTTCCCTTGACTAAGGGTTAAAGACCAGAGGACACAGTCCCAGAATAAGAGGTAGGCCATTTAGGACTGAGGTCAGGTGGAATGTCTTCACTCAGAGGGCGGTCAATCTTTGGAGTGTTCGACCCCACAGTGCTGTGCATTCATTAAGTATATTCAAGGCAGATACTGATATATTTTTAGGCATTTAAAGATACCAAGTGATATGATGAATGATATCTCCACAGGAAAATGATGTTGAGTTAGAAAATCAGCCACACTCTATTTCAATTTTGGAGAAGGCTCTAGGGGGCGAAGTTCCTATTCCTGCTCCTCGTTGCTATGATGCTATGTTCCTATTGCTTCAAACAGGATTATACTCAGATTCCAATTGAGGCCGAAAGCAAAAAGGAGACACTTTGAATATTAGTACAGCGAGAAAGCTTCAATAAAAATAAAGGTTTGCAAGGGTGGATTCTGGTATGAACAGCTGAGCTTGAGGCATCGAGGAAAGAAGACATACTTATTATGTGGCATTGGAGATCGATGGAGTCCTGTGTTGGAGTTACAGGACTGCAGGCGGGCTTGGAGTGGCGGTGGCTACAGAGAAAGCTGCAGTGAATGATGTGAAGTGATTACACCACGAGATTGAGAACAGCTGAATGTACTTTTTAGTAGACCACACGTAGTGAGGTTCAAAGAAAGTAGGACTGATGGAATGATGGACGTTAGGAAACCACAATGGTACTTTGAAGGCTCTCAAGTTTAGTGCAAGATAAATAATTGAGTTTTCGAAATGGGGATAATCAAAGCATGTACAACATTTTCAGCAGGTGATGTGCAGACGCCAGTCATGAACAGAGACGGGAGATTTCAAAGAAGGGAAACTAAACCATCTTTGCTGTGGCAAGATGTGCAGTCGAAAATTCAACCCATGGTCAATAGTACTCTGAGACTGTGTACGGATTGATTTGAGAAGAGGGGAAAGCGGGTGTCAAATGCATTCGAGACCATTTTCCCTCATTGGCCTTGTAACTATCCACCCTAATTTTATATGGCGTTCCTTGTGTTATTTGTAGGCAGACAGGCCTTGGTATTCTGCGGGGTGCTCTGTTGGAATTCTCTCCATTGTTTTCAAAACAGCTTGGAAAGGAGTGGCAGACTGAACAACATATTTCTACGCTTTGTCACTGCATAATTGTAGGCAAGGTACATTGTGTCCGAACTAGCTAGAAACGATTACATTTTAGATTAGGTTACAGCAGTGGAAATCTATCTGTGTGGTCATGCAATACAGTAGATAGTGTCTTGCCTTGCTGTTGTACACCCCACCTGATAATCAGAATCCAATGAAGTGAAGCGAATGTTATTTCAGTATGGGAAAAAAAGCAGCTGATTTGTGACCACGTTACACATGATACCATCGGAAACAAATTTCTGGCACATGCATTGCATCGAAGAAGAATGGGCATAAGGTTCTTCTTTGCAAATGCTGATTATGCAGACGTGCAGACATAGCCTTTTCGTACTAGTACCTGATGCATCAAGAGATTCCTGGCATTTAGCCAGCTCTGGGAGCACAAAAAACATAATAAGTACGATTTTCCTTTAACAGGTAACAGACAGATGATAGAAAACAGTCACAAATCATGATACAATTACAAATAATTCTGAAAATTTCAGACAAGTGCAGAATTGCCTGACAATGTAATTGCCGTCTTTTACCATCTGTTTTTGCTTCAAGTGCATCTTCTGCCATTGCCAAGAACAAATGAAAAATGCACAGAATAAGTTTTTTAAAAATGTTAGTCTTTCATGGGGTGTGAGCACTGCTGGAAAGGTCAATATTTGTTGTTCACCACTATTTTGTTCTTGGGAAAGTGGCCTTCGTTATCTACAGCAATACATGAGCTGCACGAAAATCCACAGTGCTATCAAGTTTGGGATTCTAAGTTTTGTTTTTACCCTGTAACACGGAAGGAAAGGTGATGAATTCAGGATTGTGCATGGATTGGAGTTCGTGCAGATGGTGGCATTCCCATGTATCTGAAACCCATCTAATTCTAGGTGGTAGAGGTGATGTGTTTGCAAAGATGAAGATGAATTTCCTGAACCACATGGTGGTGAATCTGCAGAATTCTCTATCCAAGTGGGCTGTGGAGACAGTCAGTGAGTATGTTCAAGACGGTGATCGATAGATATCTAGATATTGACGATATCAAGGGATGAGCAGGCAGTCCAGGAAAATGTCATTGAGGTGGCCGATCAGCCATGACCTTGTTGAATCGCTGATCAGACTAAATGGCCCGAATGGCTTGCTCCCTCTCCTATTGCCAATGTTCCTATATTTGGAAGTTGCTGCCGAAGTAGCAATGGAAAAATTCTTCAGCACGTCTTCTAAATGATACATACTGCTGCCTTTGTGCAGGCAGAAACTTTTAAAAATAGTAGATGGGGTGCCGACTGAGCAAGCTAATTTTTCCTGGATATTTTTGGGCTTCATGAGTGTTGCTGCACTCATTTCAACAATGGAGAGCATTCTATCGCACTTCTGGATTGTGCTTTGTAAATTGTGGCAGGCTCGGACAAGTCAGGGACGAATTACTCGCCTCAGATTTCGTAACTTTAGTTTAGTTTAGAGATACAGCACTGAAACAGGCCCTTCGGCCCACCGAGTCTGTGCCGACCATCAACCACCCATTTATACTAATCCTACACTAATCCCATATTCCTACCACATCCCTACCTGTCCCTATCCCTAACCTCTGAGCTGCTCTGTGGGAACAGTATTTGTGTAACTTGTCCTCTTCAGGCTTTGCTCGATAGTTGCATCCACGATAGTGATAGTGGGAGATTTAGCGGGTGTAATAACGCTGTGGAAAATCAAGGGGAATTTAGAATACAAGCAGAAATGTGTCTGACGGCCGATCCAAATAACACTTTTTATGATCTGCATCGATATTCATTTCTACCCCATGCATTGCATCAACGAATGCTGGAAACCGCTTCCTGCTTCGTAAATATTAAGTTTGCAGACGGTTGAGACAGGCATCCCCTGATATTAGTGCTACCTGATGATTTAAGAGATTCCCGGCATTTTGTCAATCCTGGAAACACAAAAGGAAAACTTGAAACACCATTTTGCTTGAAAACGGTGACAGAAAGCTAACACATAATCTGTCAAAAATCATAATATAATGCTGCTACGACCGCTGAGGACAATTTTCCAATCTAAATACACGATTCTGATCGTGGTGGGAGCAACACACAGTCAATTTAGTTTCGGCTCTCCACAGGTCGCAGCATATTTCTTTCAGCTTTCCAAAGTGCAAGATAAAAAATAGACAAACTGAACAATCTAGTAACCCCCGCAGATGAAGCGAACTAACCCAGGCTTCATTAGATATCAACAAATTAACTATTGATTAAAAAATCTAAAAACTTAATCACCGCTAAGCTTCATTCTTTTGCATGAAGAATCTGTATTTTGTAAGTTTTAGAGGACCTCTTACTTCATGTCTCTAAAGCAATTCGAAAGGACAAAAGCCAGTCGACTCATCTGCAAACCTCTGGTGGCCAACAAAATAAAGCCTAATCCTTTCTCCCAAAAATGTGGATGAGTATTTCCTCTGCACCAGCTTTGCGTACCACAATAGTTCCTATGGATTTACATCGCAATTGCCAATATTCTGAAAGAAAATGACCTATCTTTGGCAATGATATCACTTCGGCTTACAAACCTCAGTTCTACGCTCAGAAGCTTCCTTTCTGACCCGCTGAGGTGATCAAGGGCATTCACAGCTCTTCATTCCTGTCCCCAGAAAATTGTGTTCAGTTCACTGCAGCACATTTGATTCTTACCGGGCATATGGTGGTGATGGACAAAAGGTTCCGGCTTGTTCACACGCTCAAAATCTTCAGCAATTTCATCTGGTTGCCTAGCTTTCAAAACTTTCAGGTTATCTACAAGAGTTGTCACAACTGAAGGAATTGAACTTTTAAACTCTTCTAAGTGAACCCACTCCCAAAGGTTGTCATCTGCAGTTCCCATTTTAACGCAGATATCCAAAGGTCAAAATTACTTTGCTTCATTCTCTCAATTCTACATATGTGTGCACAGCCAATACCTGTAAGTTCTGAAACGTCTGACGGTAAGCTTCAGCGACTAACACATACACAGCGAGAATAACCATTGTTTGCCATCTTACAATCTGCAGAAGCATCTTTGGGAAGTATGTCATAAACTTCATGAGCACTGCCTACCAACCTGCTTTGTATAAGCAGAGTCAAACATTCCTCCAGCCATTTCATCTGTCCGGCTATTTTTTCAAATGATGTGAAAAATGCCTCTATGTCACTTTCCTCGAATGTCGGAAGAGCCTGAGTAAATTTAAACAACTTTTCGCTGGGTCCAGAGCTAAATTCAGATTCTTACTGGCCCATGTTTTTCCTGGATTAAAGCCTACTCCTTAGTCTTAGTTACAACTCTTTTAGCTAAAGTCCCTTTGTTCTCTTTCACTTCCTCTCTGTAGTTCAAGTTTTCTCATTTCGAATTGAATTCTAGACAATTCCATTGCATCACTGTACAACGTATGACCTTCTTCTTCTTTTGCTTCTTCAAAATGTTGCGCAATTATGCAATTATCTCTGCATTTTGGCACCTCATGTCAAATCTAACCCCAAATGTTTCCGCCTATTCCTTTAAATTGTTCTTAGTTAAAGCTATCAGGTCACTGAGCGAAACATTCTGCTCTCCCAAAAAACTCCAATAATGCCATTACTGTGTTATAGACTGTACATCATTATACAAGAGACTTGGTTCCCTTTTATTCTTCACAATTGGCGTTAGATTAAGATCCCAAGCTTCGTGTTTACAATTGATATGATCCCAGACGTGAGAGCAATTAATATGAAGTCAAACGCAAGACCCCGATTTGTATGTTATCGCAGTGACAAGCAATTGATATGATTCCAAATGTGAGTTCTCCAAATTAGTTTGATTCTGATCCCAGACGTGAGCTGCCTAATCAAATATGATTCGATTCCGGACATGTCCCAAGTACAGTATATGTTTTGACCTCTCAGGACAAAGCCGCCAATCAAAATATATGATTCTGGTCGTGATAGGAGCAACACAGTATCAGTTCAGTCCCGCCGTTTGAAGCAGATTTCTTAAAGCTTTCATAGTTGAAAAAAAACAATCAAATCGAGCAATCTAGTAACCACTCCCACCAACACCCCCCCCCCCCCCCCCAACCTCCCCCCACCCACCCACGAATGGAGCAAACAAATCCAGGGATCTTTAGATTTTAACAAATTTGCTATTTACTAAAAGGCTAAAATCTGAAACACCACTACGATAAAGCAATATCGAAAGATTGTATAACTTCTTGTTTAAACATCAATCTCCCAAATTCATACACATATACTCGGTTTTAAATTAGCTGACCAAAAAAGGAAAAAAAAATAAAGTCGTTGCAGATTATGTTCCTGATCAATGGTCTTCCAATACAGTCAAAGTTCACTTGCAGTCTTGCAAGGTTTCCTGAAAACAGGAGGTCCTTTCATAGATTGCAGTTCAACAGGTTGGCTGTTACAGTGTCTTGTTTTTCCCCAGGTGTGAACACAGCAAGTGTCAATAATTTGTTGTGAAAGAAAAAAAACTTTGTTCATGTTTTTTATGGCATTAAATCGGCCTGGGGCTTTGTAGAATTTTGAGAGAGTAATCACAGCTATTTTCCTTCAGTTTAAATTTCCTCAGAGCTCTCTCTGCTTTAAGTCAGATTTTTTTTGCCATCTAGATTTCAAGTCAAAACTGCAAATTTGAATCTCGCATCCCCTCTGTCTCTGTGGCTGTTGCTTGGCAACCACAATGCACTCTGGCTGATTGAGACCCCAGAACGTTCTGCTTTAAAGATATACTGAGATTTTACTGTCTTAAAGGTGCACCACAATATTTCCGAGGAGAGACATAAAAAAAACCAAATCGTGACAATTCCAAATGAATCCTAACATTTCCAAGCAACAATATACGTGACATTGGAACATGACTGAGGTTCAGTGATGACAAGTATTGATACTAACCATTTGCTTTTGCTTTTAGTCCGTCTTCTGTTATCAGCAAGAACAGATACAAATGCATAGAATAATTTTGCTGTGTCCTGATAATTATGTAAATAATAATTAGAGGTAGTTACTTCTGGCACAATGTTTTAAGCTTGGTGCCACACATAACTGCACTTTCATAAACTACTAATACTCATGAAATGATCCTTTGTTCAAAATGTGCACCACACATGAACAGATAATGTATCAGAATGTCATCAAATGTATTAGAAGGACAACGGTACATATAATATAGTGGTCAACTAATGGGCTCCAAATTGTTCTTGTTGGTCGGGAGAAAGGATGTAAATTATCTGTCACACGATGTACATCCTCCACTATTCTGTTTCAGTGAACGCAGCTGAACTTCAATATTGAGCCAAGGACCACATCAGATGGCCAGCTGAAGAAGGTGCCACATCATTTAACTGAGGCGTTGATACTCTTCTTTTTATTAACCTATATGTATGTGGACAACGAAAGTAATGCAACGCGCATCAAACAAATGAAATTACTTCAATATAGCGTTTTAAGTTCTCCAAGGAATAATAGAGAACCAAGACTGTAGCAAGTTTGAAGAACTGAAATAAATAATCGTTTTTTTTTAAAAATTGTTCTATAGAAGTCAATGGAACTGCAAGTTAATGCATCCCCCGAACCTGGTGATCTACATCCATGAGTGTTGAAATAGGATACTGTATTGACAATGGATGCGTTGGTGGTCTTCTTCCGAATTTCTATAGATTATGGGATGGTTCCTGCAGATTGAAAGGTTGCAAATGAAACCTTACTTTTTTGGAAATGAGGAAGATACAAAACGGGGAATAAATGTCCAGCTAGCCTAACAGTGGTCTGGAAAAAGCTGGAATATATTATGAAGGATGAGATAACTGGCCATGTCGAAAATAGTAGTAAGATTATACAGAGTCAACATGGATTTATGAAATTGAAATAATGTTTGACAAAACTGTTCCAGCTTTTTACAACGAGCTGAATGGATACGGGGAAACCAGTTGTGTGGTGTATTTTCATTGTCAGATTTATTTTGATAAGTTCTTACAGAGGAGCCTAGTAAACAAAATTGCTGCACATTGAATTGGGGCTTGGATTGAAAACTATTTAAGGGACAGAAAATGGAGAGGAGGAATAAATTAATGATTGCCTGGTTGGCACACTATGCCTCGTGGTGTACCATACGATTAATTTCTTGTGCCCCAGCTATTCACAATCTATATAAATGATTTGGATGTGGAGGCCACATGCAATATCAACGAGCTTCCTGATAGCACAATAGTTGGTGGGATGTGAGTAGTGAGGAGGCTGCAAGAGGTTTCAAGAAGAGTTAGACACACTAAATGGAAGATGTAATTTAATGTTGAAAATGTGAAGCTATCCACTTTGGGAGGTAAAAGAGAATTGCAGATTATTCCATAAATGTTGAGAGATGAGGAAGTGTCGATGTAGACAGGGACCTTAGTGCCCTTGCTCATAGCTAACATGCAGGTGCTGCAAGTAATTAGGAAGACAAATGGTATGGTGCAGACGTGCAGGCACAGCATGTTGTAAATCGTACCTGATGTTTTAAGAGATGCCTGGCATTCAGCTAGCTCTAAGAGAACAAAAAGAAAAAAAAAACGATTTTCATTTTAAAGTTGATATGAGGTCGATAGACAAACAGTCAAAAATTGTTATAAAGCCACGATTCATTCCAAACATTTCAGACTCGAACAAAATTGTCTTGACAACATAATCGTCAGCACTCACCATCTGTTTTTGCTTTAAGTGCATCTTCTGCCATTGGAAAGAAAGAATAAAAAAAACGCACACATTCATTTCTTAAAAAATATTATTCTTCATGGGATGTGAACACTGCTGGTAAGGCCAGGATATGTTGTCCATTTCTCTTTGCCCTTGGGAAGGTCGCCTTCGTGAACCGCAGCAATTCATTTCCTGCAGGTACACCTTCAGTGCGCTCAGTGTGAGGGATCTATGCTTTTGACCTAGAAACAGGGAAGGAATGGCGATAAATTCAGGATGGGGCATGGCTTGGACGGGATACTGCAGGTGATGGTGTCCAGTGTATTTGCTGCCCATGTGCTTCTAGGAGGTAGAGGTGGCGGGTTACAAAGATGACGAGGAATTTCTTGAACTCGGGTGAGATGAATCTGCGGAATTCTTTTCTCAAGAGGGCAGTGAGGCCTCAGTGACTAGGTATGCACAAGGCAGGAAATATATTAATGATGTCATGGTATATGGCGGGAGTGCAGGAAAAGAACACTCAGGTAGTTTTCCATTCATGATAAAGCTGCATGGTGGAGTAGGCTCACTGGGCCGAATGGCCTGATCCTGCTCATGTTTCCAATGTTCCTGTGTTAGGAAGGTGCTGATGAAGGCGCCATGTCAAGTTTCTGCATCACGACATGCAGATGGTACATACTGCTACATTTGCACAGGGAGTGAATGTTTAATTGGTGGGTGGAGTGCCGACCAACCAGGCCGATTTGTTTTGGATGGCGTCGGCCTTCCTGAGTGTTGTTGCGCTCACACAGGCAAGTGGAGAGCAATCTATAACACTTTTGAATTGTCCTTTGTAAATGGTGGGACAAAATACTTGCCGCAGAGTTTATAGTCTCTGCGCTCATCTGTAGGCACAGCATTGATATAACTATTCCAGGACAGGTGCTTGGCAATGGTTGTCACCACGGAATTGATGGTCTGAGATTTAGAGGGTAATAACAGTGCGGAAAGTTAATGGGTTGTATTTAGATGCTCCATGGTTGAAGATGGTCATTGCCTGGCCAAGCCCCTGGTGGAAGGAAAACTGGACATTACAGATCAGGTTATTACTGAGTCAATTCCTTTTGATTGGAGTGTCAGTAGTACATTCCCACGCTTTAATGATAATTCAGTATTTACTGATGGAGTAACTAATTGGCCAGAATGTATTTACACTGTTTTAGGTGTCGACAGCACCTGGAAAATTTTCGACATTGACTGGTGGATGTAAATGTTGTACATCTCATAACCGCTGTTCCTTGAGAATCTGAAATTGAATAGATGGCGGACATGCTTCCTGAATGATATTTTACGTAGGGTGCAACGTGGTTCCCCCGACATTAATTTCATATATTCATGAGGTTTCCTCAGTAGACTTTCGTAAAAGACTGTGCCATAAATTTTGAGGTACCCGACCCTGCCTCTTATATTGCATTCCTTTAAAATTCATCCCAGAAAAAGGACTAGAATATCAGGCAGATTTGTATTTGGAAGGCTATTCGATCCCGTTTTTATATGCAACGTCCAAGATGAAATTGTAGCCCAAGCATGACATTAATGTATGTTGGAAACAAGTTTTAACTTCATAAATGTTAAGCTTGCAGACGATTGAAACAGGCATCCCCTAATATTATTCGTACCTGATGATTTCAACGATTCCTGGCATTTGGCCAATTCTGGAGCCACAATAGGAAAACATGAAACACGATTTTGCTTGTAAACGGTCATAGACATGTCACACATAATTAGTGAAAAATTATAAGATAATACCTAATGAACTCTAACATTTCCGAACAGAGGGATAAGTGAAATTGGAACACGGCTGAAGTTCAGTAATGATAATTGTTGACACTCGCCATTTGCTTTTGCTTTCAGTCCATCTTCTGTTATTGGCAAGAACAGATAAAAAATGCACAACGTAATTCTTCCTAGTCCCGGAGATTATTTAAATATTAATTAGAGATAATTTGCTTCTGCAGCAACATTTTAAGCTTGATACCACACATATCAGCACTTTAATAAAGCCCGCATATTCATGAAATGATCCCTTATAAAAGATGTGAACATCACAATAACAGAAACTACGACTGACCCTCCTTAAAAGTATTAGCTGGGCAACATTCAATATTCTGGTTAATTTTCGGGCTTCAAATTGTCCTTGGGGGGACGTGGGAAATGAATGCACTTCCCCTGCTATTCAGTTTCAGTGAACTCAGCGGAACCTGAACATTCAGGCGAGGAGCACATCTGTTGACCAGCTGAAGAAGGTGTCTCAATGTTTACTATGACTTTGCTACTCTGCCATTTCCTAACCTATCTGTAGGGGGACAAATAGCATAAACAAACTGCTTCAATATTGCGTTTGAAATTCACTCAGACGTGTTAGAGAAACAAAGGACTAGGGAGAATGCAGAACTGAGAGACAATCGTATTATTTTTATAATACGCGGCACAGTGGCGCAGTGGTTAGCACCGCAGCCTCATAGCTCCAGGGACCCGGGTTCGATTCCGGGTACTGCCTGTGTGGAGTTTGCAAGTTCTCCCTGTGTCTGCGTGGGTTTTCTCCGGGTGCTCCGGTTTCCTCCCACAAGCCAAAAGACTTGCAGGTTGATAGGTAAATTGGCCATTATAAAAAATTGTCACTAGTATAGGTAGGTGGTAGGGAAATATAGGGACAGCTGGGATGTTTGGAGGGAATATGGGATTAGTGTAGGATTAGTATAAATGGGTGGTTGATGTTCGGCACAGACTCGGTGGGCCAAAGGGCCTGTTTCAGTGCTGTATGTCTAATCTAATCTAATCATAAGTAGTTCTAGAGACGTCAGTGGAATTGAAAGCTAATACATTCCCAGGACCTGATTATCGACATCCAAGTGTATTGAAAGTGGTCGCTGTGGAGATAATGGATGCGTTGGTAGTTATCTTACAAATTCCATCAATTCTCAAACGCTTCCTGCAGATTGGAAAGTAATAAAATTAACACTACTCCTTAAGAAATGAGGAAGAGAGAAACGCAGATACAAATTTCCTGTTAGCCTGAAGCCAGCAGTGAGAAATTGCTGGAATATATTATGATTTATGTGAGAACTGGACACTTAGAAAATAATGCTAGGACTGGACAGAGTCAACATAGATTTATGAAAGGGCAATCATGTTTGACAAGCAAGTGAGAGTATTTTGAGGATGTAACTAATAGAACGGATAAGGGGAAACCAGCGGATGAGGTGCATTTTGATTGTCAGATGACTTTCAATAAGGTCCCGGAAAGGAGGATAGTCAGCAAAATTAGGTCACATGGAATTGATGGTATGACACTGGCATCGATTGAGAATTATGTAAGGGACAGAAAACAGAGTGTTGAAATAAATGGCTATTTCCTAAGTTGGCAGACTGTGACTAGTGTGGTACCATAAGGATCGTTGCTTGAGCTAGAGCCATTCACAATCTATATAAATGATTTAGATGTTGGGGCCACATGTAATATTTCCAATTTTGCAAAAAGACTCCAAGTGGATTTAGGCTCGCAAAGCGGACATGCAAATGGAATATAACGTGGAAAATGTGACACTGTCCAACCGAATTGCAGTTTATTTCCTAAATGCTGAGTGACTGGAAAGTGTTGATGTACAAAAAGAAAGTGAGTGTCCTTGTTCATAAGTCTCCAAAAGCGAACGTGCAGGTGCAGGAAGGGATTCGGAAGGCATGGTGGACTTTATTGCAAAATGATCTGAGTTCTTGAGTAAGGAAGTCTTGCTGCAATTTACCGAGCCTGAGTAAGATGGAAGCCTAAGTATTGTATTTAATTTTGCTCACCTTACCGAATCAAGGATAAACCTGCCATTGAAGTAGTGCAACTAATATTCACCAAACAGATGCCCTGGATGGCGAGATTGCCCTATGCACTGAGATAGCGGGGACTGAGACTATATTTTCCCTAGAATCTAGAAGAATGAGAGGTGATCAGTTTGAGGCTAACAAAATTGTCGTTTGGCAGTGCAGAACATGATATTGTTCTAAATAGAAACATTTTGCCGAATTCCACTCAATAGGAGAAATTGCAAGAATACCAAAGTAAGGGAAAACTGCAAATGTATAATGTATGACAAGTGAGTGCTGAATGATCGGGCTCTCATTGGTAGAGGTGTTGCCGTGGAGGTTGCATCAGTTTATGGTGACAGACAGCTAACTTTGTTTGAAATGTGATCCAGGCAATTTGCCTCTAATTGGTCAAGGCATTTCCTTCACGAATGAAACAGCGAATATCTGTCATTTACTTTGTTCAGCTGGGATACAAAAAACGCATTGAGTGTGCATGTTGTTTTTGGCTGCAAAGAATAGCGCCCTGTGTATGAATCGATGTAATGTCCAAGATGCGCAAATGCACAGCACTGCAAGCACATTTGACAATCTTAAATTGGTTGTAAACCTAATTCTTAGCATACTGAGGATAATCGAGCAAATGTAGTCAAATCGTGGAATCACATCTAATGTTGGCCACTGTGATTTGAGCTTTGCAAGGATGGGCTCGTTGGGTACAATATGTACCGTGCCCGTTGCGAACAGCGGAAGGAACATGCTTGTAAATATGGTCCACAGTCTTTTGGAATACGGCCTATTTGGCCAGCTTCACCATGGCATTGAAATTCATAGACCACCTTAGTCCTTTGTGTGATAGACAAAACGGCTTTTTGGCTTGACGGCAGCATCCAGTTAATGTTGAATGCCACACGTGTTGCTACTGCATATTAGCAACGTGAAACAGCTGGCTTCACCTATTGCTCAAATGTCCGAGATACCTTACCCTTCGAGGGTAATCTGAGGTAGACGGGACACTTTTCACAGCTGAAAATGAATGCTTGCGGCGCGTCCATAAGTTTGCACGATATGCATAGAGTATCATCTGATTGGGGTATGCATTGTCACGCAGGATGCCTTTGATTACCCCTATTTCAGCATCAAGCTTGAATGGTGAACGAATGGTTAAGGCCCTATTTTCAAAATCGCCGGTTAGACCAATCTTGCATTGTGAGGAACTGAAAGAATCCCAACCTGTGTATTGACCAGTGAAGGCAGACTTCTGGTAGACCGTGGTGGAGAACCCCTCGCATATATCTCAAATAGTCTGTCAAGGAAAGGGTGTTCATTTGACTGCTCCATTTCAAAGGTGAATTTGAGCACAGAATGGAGCCCTTTAAGCCAATAACGTAAATTATTACATGCAGCCTCAAATTGAAATATCGCAAATTTATCACGTACATATCAGAAATATGCAAGGGGTAGGAAGATAGGTGCCATTCCTTCGAGCACCCGTTTTTTCATGGAAGCCAACAAAGACGTTTGCGAGTGCTGGACCTATAGGAAGTCCCACGGGAACTCAATATATTTGGCGTACATTGTGTCGTTAAAACTGATCTCAAACTAAGTGGCAAATAAGTGAAAAACAAGTGGAACACATGGCAGAATAAGTAACAGCCATTCGTTGGTTCTTTCCTCAGGGAAAGGCCTTGACCAATCAGTGTTTAGGTACCCAGTTGAAATTTTAAACCAAGCTAGCAGCTAACTTTCAGCCAATATAAATTAAAGCATTATCTGTGGTAATGCGTTTGCCAATCAGAGTACACTTGCCAACCATTCAGCACTCTCTTCCCATACAGTATAAATTTGCTGCTTTGCCTCGCAATTGGTTTCTTGTGACTGGTGCTGATGAGTGCAAGACGAAAAGATTCGAGAAAATGTCTCTGTTTACAACAATGGACAAAAAAAAATCATTTTCATGCGCGAGAGAGGAGGTGCAGGAAGGATATTTCTCCTGGCTAAGGACTCTGGGACCAGAGGACACAGTCTGAGAATAAAGGTAGTCCACTTAGCATTGAGATAAGGCGGAATTCCTCAGCTCACAGGGTGTTGAATCTTTGGAGTTGTCTTTCCCATAGTTGTGTGGAATCATTGTATATATTCAAGGCAGATATCGATAGATTTCTAGATATTTAAAGATTACAAGTGTGATGGAGATGGTGCTGCAAAATGATGTTGAGGTAGCAGATCAGCCACGATTTACTTGATGTGTTGAAGGGGGGGCGAAGGCACTCATCCTGCTCCTAGTTCCTGCGCTCAAATATTCCTATTGCTCCGAACAGGATTGTAACCAGATTTGAACTGAGGCCGATAGCAAAAATGAAAGCATATACTCTGAATGATTGAAATGCGAGAAAGCTTCGTTAAAAATATAGATTTTTCAGGGTGTTTCAATAAATGTCTGAGTTTCTCAGTACGAGTGGCCTCTATGATGAACAGGGGAGCTTCAGGTAATGCGGCATAAAGACGTACTTACAAAGGGTGAACAATCAGAGTGGAAATCAATGCATTGCAGTATTGCAGGAACAGAACTCTTAGCGGGCTTGGAGTGGATGAGGTTACAGAGTAATCAAATGCGAATGATGTAAAGAGATTAGATCACGAGATTGAGAATAGCTAAATGTATTTTGTTACTGGACAACAAGTGAGTGAAGATAGCAGCGCTGATATAAAAATGGGATGATGCAAGTTTTGAAATCACAGAAGCAAGTTGGATGGACTCTGTTACTTGGAATTGAAAGAGTGGAGTTCTCGAATCCGGGGATATTCAATGCATATCGTAAATTATCATCAGGTGATGTTCAGATGTATAGAACATAGAACATAGAACAGTACAGCACTGTACAGGCCCTTCGGCCCACGATGTTGTGTCCACACTTTAACCTACTCTAAGATCAAACTACCTACATACCTTTCATTCTACTATCATCCATGTACCTATCCAAGAGTCGCTTAAATGTCCCTAATATATCTGCTTCTACTACCACCACTGGCACTGCTTTCCACGCACCCACCACTCTCTGTGTAAAGAACCTACGTCTGACATCTCCCCGAAACTTTCCTCCAATCACCTTAAAATTATGCCCCCTGGTGAAGCCCTTTCTGTCCTGGGAAAAAGTGTCTGGCTATCCACTCTATCTATGACTCTCATCATCTTGTACACCTCTATCAAGTCACCTCTTATCCTTCCTCGCTCCAATGAGAAAAGCCCTAGCTCCGTCAACCTTTCTTCATAAGACATGCCCTCCAGTCCAGGCAGCATCCTGGTAAATCTCCTCTGCACCCTCTCTAAAGCTTCCACATCCTTCCTATAATGAGGAGACCAGAACTGAACACAATATTCCAAGTGTGGTCTAACCAGGGCTTTATAGAGCTGCAGCATAACCTCGCGGCTCTTAAACTCAATCCCCCTGTTAATGAAAGCCAACACACCATACGCCTTCTTAACAACCCTATCAACTTGGGTGGGAACTTTGAGGGATCTATGGACGTGGACCCCAAGATCCCTCTGTTCCTCCACTCTACCAGGAATCCTGTCTTTAAGCCTGTATTCTGTATTCAAATTAGACCTTCCCAAATGGATAAATTCACACTTTTCCAGGTTGAATTCCATCTGCCACTTCTCAGCCCAGCTCTGCATCCTGTCAATGCCCCGTTGTAACCTACAACAGCCCTCCACACAATCCACAACCCCAGCAACCTTTGTGCCATCGGCAAACTTACTAACCCAGCCTTCCACTTCCTCATCCAAGTCATTTATAAAAATCACAAAGAGCAGAGACCCCACAACAGATTCATGTGGAACACCACTGGTCACCGAGCTCGAGGCTGAATACTTTCCATCTACTACCACCCTCTGTCTTCTATTGGCCAGCCAATTCTGTATCCAGACAGCCAAATTTCCTTGTATCCCATGCCTCCTTACTTTCTGTTTGAGCCTACCATGGGGAACCTTATCAAACGCCTTGCTAAATTCCATATACACCACATCCACTTCTCTTCCTTCATCAATGTGTTTTGTCACATCCTCAAAGAATTCAATAAGGCTTTTGAGGCATGACCTGCCCCTCACAAAGCCATGCTGACTATCTCTAATCAAACTATGCTTTTCCAAATTATCATAAATCCTGTCTATCAGAATCCTCTCCAATAATGTGCCCACCACCGATGTAAGACTGGCTGGTCTGTAATTCCCAGGGTTATCCCTATTCCCTTTCTTGAACAAGGGAATAACATTTGCCACCCTCCAATCATCTGGTACTACTCCAGTGGGCAGTGAGGACACAAAGATCATCGCCAAAGGCGCAGCAATCTCTTCCCCCGCTTCCCGTAAGAACCTTGGGTATATCCCGTCTGACCCCGGGGACTTACCTATCCTCTTGTCTTTCAAAATTTCCAGCACATCCTCCTTCTTAACATCAACCTGTTCGAGCATATCAGCCTGTTTCACGCTGTCCTCACAAACGTCCTGGTCCCTCTCACTGGTGAATACTGAAGCAAAGTATTCAATAAGGACCACCCCTACCTCCTCCGACTCCAGACACAAGTTCCCTCCACTATCCCTGATCGGCCCTACCGTCACTCTGGCCATCCTCTTGTTCCTCACATAAGTGTAGAACGCCTTGGGATTTTCCTTAATCCTACCCGCCAAGACTTTTTCATGACCCCTTCTAGCTCTCCTAAGTCCTTTCTTCAGCTCCTTCCTGGCTACCTTGTAACCCTCTAGAGCCCTGTCTGATCCTTGTTTCCTCAACCTTAAGTAAGCTTCCTTCTTCCTCTTGACTAGCTGCTCCACATCTCTTGTCATCCAAGGTTCCTTCACCCTACCATCCCTTCCTTGCCTCACCGGGACAAACCTATCCAGCAGTCGGAGCAAGTGCTCCCGAAACAACCTCCACATTTCTGTCGTGCATTTCCCTGAGAACATCTGTTCCCAATTTAAGCTGCCCAGTTCCTGCCTAATAGCATTGGAATTCCCCCTCCCCCAATTAAATATTTTCCCATCCCGTCTGCTCCTACCCCTCTCCATGACTATAGTAAAGGTCAGGGAGTTGTGATCACTATCACCGAAATGCTCTCCCACCGAGTGATCTGTCACCTGGCCTTGATCGTTGCCAAGCACCAAATCCAATGTAGCCTCCCCTCTAGTCGGCCTATCTACATATTGAGTCAGGAAACCTTCCTGGGCACACCGGACAAAAACTGCTCCATCCAAACTATGTCATGGACAGAGACGGGAGATTTCAAAGGAAGGGAACTAAACCAGATTTGTGATGGCAGAATGTTGGTTTGAAAATTCAGTTCGTCGTCAAAAGTGCATTGAGAGTATGGGCAGATGGAAAAGCGGGCATTCACTACTTTGGAGCCTATTATCCCGAATGCGCCTGGCAAATATCCATCCAACTTTTCTATGGCGTTCGTTGTGCTTTTGTTATTTTTTAGGCAACCATGACTTTGTAAACTGTGGATTGCTCTGTTGTAACTCTCTGGAATACATGTTTTCAAATTAGCTGGGAAAGTAGTGGTAGACTGAACATCATGCTTATATCCTGTGTAAGTGGATAATTGTAGGCGAAGTACACCATGCCTGAATAAGGGAGTAATGATTGCATTTAGATTTAGTTACTGGCCAGGAAATCCCTCTCTCTGTTACCACAATACAGGAGGTAGAGTCTTGCCTTCCTGTACGTCGCTACTGATATTCAGAACCCATGACACTGAAACGAATTTTATATCAGGATGGAAATAAAAATAGCAACCGACCTTTTACCGTAGTACACGTGATGCCATCTGAAGCAAGTTTCTATCCCATGCATTGCATCAATGAATGGACGCACATTTCTTCTTTGCAAAAGGTAACTATGCAGACTTGCAGGCACACACTTTTATTACTCGTACCTGATGTTTTCAGGGATTCCTGGCATTTGGCCAGCTCTAATAGCACAACAAAAATAAGAAAACACGTAAGAATTTCCTTTGAAAGATAATAGGCAGCGGATAAAATAAACAGTAAAATGTCGTGACATAATTCCTCATCATTCCGAATATTTCTGACGCAAGCAGAATTGCGATGACACCACAAGTGACACTTACCTTCTTTATTTGCTTTAAGTGCATCTTCTACCATTGGAAAGAACAGATGAAACATGCACTAATTACGTTTTGTTTCTTAAGACATCATTCTTTCATGGGAAGTTTTGCGCTGCTGGGAAGGCAAGCACATGTTGCCCATTACTCTTAGTCCTTGAGAAGGTGACCTTCGTGAACAGCAGCAATCCATGTGCTGCAGGTACATCCTCAGTGCTACCATATCGGCGATAATGACCGAACGGTGCATGGTATCGAGTGGATCGTGCACGTTGTGTTTTTCCGATGTATCTGCTGCCCATGTGCTTCCCGGTAGAGGTGGGATGTTTATAAAGATGACGAGGATTTTTTTCAACTAGAGGGTGATGAATCTGTAGAAGTTCTGAACCAAGAGGGCCGTGGATACTGGGTCACTGATTATGTTCAATGTCGGAATCGATATCATACAATATATTAAAGATGCCAAGGTATATGGCAGGAGTGCAGGGAAAGGCGATGAGGTCGGCTATCTAGTTGAATGGTGGAGTAGGCTCGATGGGACGAATGGCCTACTCCTGCTCCTATGTCCTAACCTTCGAGCTTTGGCAGGTGCTCGAAGGCGCTTTGGTAAGAATCTTCAGCATGTATTGTAGATGGTGCACACTGCTCTCTTTGTGCAAGAAATAAAAGTTTAAGGTGGTGGATGTAGTGGTGATAAAGCAGGCTGATTTGTCCTGGTTGGTGTCGGGTTACCGAGTGTTGCTGCACTCATCCAGGTAAGTGGAGAGAGAGCATTATATCACACTTCTGAATTGTGCTTTGCAAACGGTGGGCAGGCCTTGGCCAGTCACGGTGCTGGTTACTGGACGCCGAATCCCTAGCCTCTGAGCTGCTCCTGAGGAACACGATTTATCTAACTTGCCCTGTTGAACATCTGGTCAATGGGAGCCCACAAAAATCTTCATGGTGGAAGATTAAGTGAAGGAAATAATGCCGTGGAAAGCCAAGGGGTGTTGGTTATATTTTACCTTGTTGAAGATGGTCATTGCCTGGCCAAGCCACTTTTGGGCGGCACAGTGGTGCAGTGGTTAGCACCGCAGCCTCACAACTCCAGGGTCCCGGGTTCGATTCTGGGTACTGCCTGTGCGGAGTTTGCAAGTTCTCCCTGTGTCTGCGTGGGTTTCCTCCGGGTGCTCCGGTTTCCTCCCACATGCCAAAGACTTGCAGGTTGATAGGTTAATTGGCCATTATAAATTGCCCCTAGTATAGGTAGGTGGTAGGGAAATATATCGGGACAGGTGGGGATGTGGTAGGAATATGGGATTAGTGTAGGATTAGTATAAATGGGTGGCTGATGGTCGGCACAGACTCGGTGGGCCGAAGGGCCTGTTTCAGTGCTGTATCTCTAAACTAAACTAATACTGGGCATCAGAGATAAGGATATTCCTGATTCAATGCCTCTTGACAGAAAGGTCAATGGCACATTCCCACAGGTGACTGATGAGGCAATAATTGGCTAGAATTAATTAGTCCTCTTATTTGTGTGCAGAACACCAGGGCAATTTTCCACATTGCCTGGTGGATGCCAGTGCTGTAGATCACGTAGCGAGAGCATGTTTCCGGAATGATATTTTAAGTAGGATGTGGCTTGGTCCCCCCTTACATTCAATCCAGATATTCATGAAGTTAACTTAATAGAGAGTCTTAAAATAGCAGACCATAAATCTGCATGCAGCCTGCCTTGCCTTTTACATGCCAGCCCTTTAAAATTATTTGGGGGACAAAAGTATAGAATGTTTGGTAGAATTGCATTTGGCAGTCGATTCAATAACGCTTTTTATTTGCTATTTCCAAGATAAATTTCGACCCCACGTATTACATCGACGAATGTTGGGAATTAATTTCTGCTTCATAAATGTTAAGGTTGCAGGTTTCTGAAACAGGCGCCCCCTGATATTACTCATACCTGATGATTTAAGGGATTCCCAGCACTTTGCCAATTCTGGAACCACAAAAGTGCAATATGAAACAGATGTTGTTTTAAAGTGGTAATTGACATCTCACACATAAACCGTCACAAATCATAATAACATGCCAAATGAATCCTCACACTTCTGAACAAAATGATCAGTGACATTAGAACATAATTGATACTTACTGATGATAATTGTTGCCACTCACCGTCTGCTTTCCCTTTCAGTCCATTTTCTGTTATTAGCAAAGCAGATACAAATGCACAAAATAATTCTTATTGGTTCTGGAGATTATTTAAACACTAATTGTATGTACCCAGGGCTCGAAATATTTTGGTGTGATGAAAGATTGGATACGCAAGAGTTGTTTTCCTTAGAACAGAAGAGGTTATTGTGTGACTTAATTGAGGTGTAAAAAATTATGAGTGGCCTAGATAGAGTAGACAGGAAGGATCCATTTCCCATAGCAGAGAGGTCAATTACCAGGGGCACAGATTTAATGGGATTGGTGGAAGGATTGAAGGGAACCCAAGGAAAAACGTTTTCACCCAGAGGGTGGTGGGTGCCAAGAAGTCAATGCCTGAAAAGGTGCTGGAGGCAGAACTCCTCAGTACTTTGAAATGTAACCTGGACATGCACCTGAAGTGCTGCAAGCTGCAAGGCTTTAGACCAGGTGCTGGAAGGTGGGTTTAGATTCGGCGGCTAGTTTCTATTTGTTTTATCTTCTCGGGCGGCAGAGATATGATGGGCTGAATGGCCTCCTTCTGTGCCATATATATTATCTATGGTTCCATGGTTCTCTTGTAGAGATAGTTGCTTCAGGATCAATATTTTAAGCTTGTTACCACATATATTTTCACCGTCATTAAGCCCTCATTACAAGAAATTATCTCTTATGCAATGTGTGTAGCACAATTTAACTTAAACTGTATCAGAATCTCATCAGATGTATTAGCTGGACAATGGTACATACAATATTCCAGTCAAATAATGAGCTCCAAATTATTCTTGGGCGATCGTGATAAAGGAGGTACATTAGTTGTTGTACAATGCACCCGCTCCACTACTCATTCCAGTGGAGTCAGAAGAACTTGAAGATTGAACCAAGGAGCACATCAGACGGCCAGCTGTAGAAGGTGCCTCCTCGTTGAACAGTGACGTTTATACTCTGCAATTTCCTACCCTATCTCTAGATGGGCAAAGAAAGCAATGCGTCGAGCGTCAAACAATGAACATATCGTCAATATTGCATTTGGAAATCTCCCATGTATAGTGGAGAACCAAGGGACTAGCGAGAATGCAGAACTGAAAGAAGTTAGCGTTATTAAAAAGTAGTTTGCGGGAAGTCAATGCAACTGACAGTTAATCCATCTCCTGGATCTGATGATCTACGTTCAAGAGTTTTGAAATAGGTCGCTGTGGAGATATTGAGTACGTTGGTGCTCATCTTCCAAAATTCAATCGATTCTAGAACCGTTCCTGCAGATTGGAAAGTAAACAGAATGTAACTCCACTTTTTTACGAAATGTGGAAGAGAAAATGGGGAACAAATAAACTGTTAGCCTGACATAAGTAATCAGGAAAATGCTGGAATATGTTCTGAAGGAAGTGATTGTTGGACACTTAGAACATTATGCTATCATTGGATGGAGGCAACATGGATTTATGAAAGGGAGATCATGATTGAGAAACCTGTAAGAGCTTGTTGAGGACGTAACTACCACAATGGATAATATGAAAGCAGTGGTGTGGAGCATTTGGATTTTCAGATGTCTTTTGGTAAGCTCCCACAAAAGAGGATAGTAAGGTAAAATCATTGCACATGTAATTCGGGCTTGGATCGAAAATTGTTTAAGGGACCGAAAACAGAGATAGGAATCAATGGGTGATTACCAGGTTTGCAGGCTGTGGCTGGTGGTGTGCCATAAGGATCATTGCTTTTCCCCCAGTTATTCACAATCGATATAAATGATTTGGATGTTGGGGCCACATATAATATCTACAGGCTTGCTGATGACACAATACTTATGGGGATGTGAGTAGTGAGGCAGCTGCCAAGAAGCTTCAAGAAGAGTTAGACACGCTAACTAGAAGATGGAATTTAATGTGGAAAATGTGAAGTTATCCACATTGGGAGGAAAAACAAAATTGCAGATTATTCCCTAAATGTTGAGAGGTTGGGAAGTGTTGATGTACAAAGATACCTTAGTGTCCTTGTTCATAGCTAACATGCTGGTGCAGCAACAAATTAGGTAGGCAAATATTGTGGTGCCCTTCATTGAAAAAAGGGTTTGAGTAGAGGAGTAAGGAAGTCCTACTGAAATATCCAGAGTCTTGGTGAGACAGTCCCTGGGTTATTGTCTTCAATTTTGCTCTCTTTACCTAATGAAGGATGCACAAGCCGGAAAAGAGAGGTCGAGATTGTCCTGCATAGAGTGATAGAGGAGACCGGGCATATATTTGCTCGTGTTTGGAACAATGAGAGGTGATCTGATTGAGGTAAAGAAAATTCTTAGTGGGCTCAACAGCGTAGATGCAGAAAGGATGTTTCCAGTGGCTTTGGCATCGAGGACCAGAGAACGCAGTCTGAGATAAGCTGAGATAAGAGTTAGGGCATTTGTGACTAAGGGGAAATGAAATTTCCTCACTTGGAGGGGGGAGTGGGGGAGGGTGGGGTGCGGTGGGGTGAGGGGCGACCTATAGAAGTCTCTGCCACAGTGTGCCATACAATCAGTAAGTATATTCAAGGCAAAGATCGATAGATCTCTAGGTATTTCAAGATAGAGAAGGATATGGGGATTATGCGGGAAATGATCTGGAGGTAGAAGATAAGCCACGATCTATTTGAAGGCTGGAGCCGGCTCGAGACGCCGAATTTCCTCATGCTTATCCTAGTTCCGATGGTCCTATGCTCCGAACAGAATTGCAATCATATTGAATCGAGGCAGAGAGAAAAAGGAGATACTCTGACTCTTCATACTGTGAGAACTCGTCGTGAAAGATATAGATTTGCTGCGGTGTTTAATGCAATGAACGGGGTTCTAACTCCGAGTGGCTTCTGGGATAAGCAGCGGATCTCGTGGCGATGAAGGATGAAGAGGTACCCACTAAGGATGACCATTGTGCGTGGGGCCCACTGTTGAAGTAAGAGAACAGTCTGCGAGCTTGGAGTGGATGAGATAACAAAGAATGCTATTTCAAAGACGTGAAGGAATTTAGCACGAGGATGAGAATAGATATTTGCATCTGTTAATGAATCACAGGTAGTGAAGTTCAAAGGTAACACGGCGAATGTAATATTCGGATTAATTTACCAAACCCCAATAGTTTTGGGTGCACTCATGTTTATTGGAAGTGAAAGAGAGGAGTTGTCAGATGTGGTAATAATCATAGCATGTAGGAAACTTTCAGCAGGTGATGTGCAGATGCAGGTCATGTACCGAGATGGAGGATTGTAAAGAAGGGGAACTAAATTATCTTTGAAGTGGCAAGATGTGGGGTCGAAAATTCTGCCTACAGTCAATAGCAATCTGAGGCTGTGTAAAGAATAGTTTAGGCAGAGAGAAAAGTGAGCGTCCATTGCATTAGAACCAATTTCCCCTCTTTTATATGTCTTTTCTTGTGCTATTCTTTCAATGAATCCATGCCTTCATAAGCTGCAGCGTGCTCTGTTGGAGCCATCTCCATTACATACTTTCAAAATTGCAGAGCAAGCAGCGGCAGAATGAAGATCACATATCTGTGCACTAGCACTGGATAACTCTAGGGAATGTGCACCATGCCTGGACAAGCTAGAAATAATTACATGTCAGATTAGGTTACTGCCGTCGAATTTCCTCTCCAATACAGGAGGTCATGTCTTGGCTTGCTGTTGTACGTCCCACCTGACATTCAAAACCCATTACAGAGAAACATTGAGATGGCAACATAAATAACAATCAGGTTGCTACTCCGTTACACAGGATACCATCTGAAACAAATCACTTCCCCATTAATTTGCACCAAGGAATAATGGTTATAGATTTGTTCTTTGCAAAAGTTAATTGTGCAGACGTGCAGGCACAGCGTGTTATAAATCGAACCCGATGTTGTAAGAGATTCCTGGCATGCAGCTAGCTCTAATAGAACAAAAATATATTTTTTAAAGGATTTCCATTTCAAAGGTTATATGAGGATCATCGACAGGTTTGCGGCTGCCTGCAATGAATTTGGCCTCACCATCAGCCTCAAGAAAACGAACATCATGGGACAGGACGTCAGAAATGCCCCATCTATCAATATCGGCGACCACACTCTGGAAGTGGTTCAAGAGTTCACCTACCTAGGCTCAACGATCACCAGTAACTTGTCTCTCGATGCAGAATTAAACAAGCGCATGTGAAAGGCTTCCTCTGCTATGTCCAGACTGGCCAAGAGAGTGTGGGAAAATGGCGCACTGACACAGAACACAAAAGTCCAAGTGTATCAAGCCTGTGTCCTCAGTACCTTGCTCGATGGCAGCGAGGCCTGGACAATGTATGTCAGCCAACAGCGACGTCTCAGTTCATTCCATCTTCACTGCCTCCGGAAAATCCTTGGCATCAGATGTCAGGACCGTATCTCCAACACAGATGTCCTCGAGGCGGCCAACATCCCCAGCATTTACACCCTACTAAACCAGCGGCGCCTGAGATGACTTGGCCATGTGAGCCACATGGAAGATGGCAGCATCCCCAAGGACACATTGTACAGCGAGCTCGTCACTGGTACCAAAACCACCGGCCGTCCATGGCTCCGCTTTAAAGACGTATGCAAACGCGACATGAAGTCCTGTTACATTGATCACAAGTCGTGGGACTCAGTTGCCAGCGATCGCCAGAGCTGGCGGGCAATCATAAAGGCGGGGCTAAAGCGTGGCGAGTCGAAGAGACTTAGCAGTTGGCAGCAAAAAATACAGAAGCGTAAGGAGAGAGCCAATTGTGTAACAGCCCCGACAACCAATTTTATCTGCAGCACTTGTGGAAGAGTCTGTCACTCTAGAATTGGCCTTTAGAGCCACTCCAGGCGCTGCTGCACAAACCACTGACCATGTCCAGGCGCTTACCCATTGTCTCTCGAGACAAGGAGGCCAAAGAAGAAGAGAAGGAGATGAGGATGATAGAAAATCAGTCAAAAATTGCTTATAATCACCAATCATTCTGAACATTTCAGACTCGAACAGAATTGCCTTAGCATCATAATTGTCAGCACTAAACAACTGCTTTTGCTTTCAGTGCATCTTCTGCCATTGGCAAGAACACATAAAAAATGGATAAAATAATTTTTTTTTGAATGTGAGAACTGCTGGGAAGGCCATCATTGGTTAGCCATCCCTCTTTGCCCTTGAGAAGATCGCCTTCGTGAACCACAGCAATTCCTTTCCTGCAGATACACCCTCAGTGCTATCAGCCAGGGGGAGCTATGTTTTTGTCCCATCAACAGGGAAAGAAGGGCGATTCATTCAGGATGGTGCATGACTTGAAAGGGATGGTGCAGGTGGTGGTGTGGCCACGTATTTGCTGCCCATGTGCCTTTAGCTGGTGCAGTCGGTATGTTCCAAATATGATTATGACATGTTTCAACTAGAGGGTGCTGAATTTGCGGAATTCTCTACCAAGGAGGGCTGTGGTGCCTAAGTAACTAAGTATGCACAAGACAGGATCGATATATTTCTAGATATTAATGATATCAAGGCATATGGCAGAAGTCCAGGGACAGGCATTGAGGTAGGTTATCAGACATGACCATGCTGAATGGCGGAGCGGGATCGATGGGCCGAATGGCCTACTCCCGCGCCTGTTTCGAAAGCTCCTATGTTTGGAAGCTGCTGATGAAGGAGCTTTGACAACTTTCTTTAGCACGCTTTGCAGATGGTACACACTGCTGCCTTTGTGCAAGAAGTGGACTTTTAAGTGTGGACGGAGTGTGAATTAAGCAAGCTGGTTTATCCTTGATGATGTCTGCCTTTTTGAGTGCTGTTGCACTCATCTGGGCCAATGGAAAGCATGATTTCACACTTTTGAATTGTGCTTTGTAAATGGTGGGCAGGCTTTGGCGAATCAATGGCCGAATTAATAGTCACAGATTTCCTGGTTTTGATCCTTTCAGTATTTACCTTGTCTTAGGACAACGGGTTTAATGTTAAATACACCCTGTTTTTATTTCCCCCTTGGTGAATCCTTGTTCACTACTTTCCAATTACAAGGCAAAGAAACCAGCGTGCACACACATGTTTTCTTAGGTTTAAAGAAGAAAAGTGTCTTTTTATTAAACTTACACTTATAATCTAATTCGGTTAACACCCATGGATAATGGACGCCCACACCAGCCTGCATAGGACTTGCACAAATGCAGATAGGGTCAGAAAAGAGCAGAAGAAATAAAATGGAAACGTTTGAGGCAATATATGAAGAGATTTTGTTCCGAGTCTTCCAGCTCACTTTACAGTCCTTGCTTGTAGGTAGATCTTGCTTTTCCTTTGGGCCCAGTATTCTTTTTAACCGTTGTTCAGTGTTAGAGACTTTTATCTCTTGGAGCTCATGTGTGTTCAATGGGTTTTTGAGTTCCGTGATAAGAAGACGGGGGCAGACAGCTAGTCAGGAGGTCTTCTTCAGGCTGGGAGCATTCTGCTTTCTGCCTGTTCAAACACTGTCTCTCCAATTTAAAACTCTCAGTTCTAACTCTGCAACAGCCAGTTAGTCATGTGACTAAATGGTCTGACCACGTCTGTTTGAGGATGGAATTGGACCAGGGGAAAGCTCCTTTGTTCCAAGCATCGCCTGCTCATATGCAGGGGAACGACATACGGTTTAAGAAAAGCGCATTTCATTATAACAATTGAGAGAAAATATGAGATTCAGAACGCCATGCATTTCTCTCGTTCATTCCCATTCAATCATGAATTGCAAAACGTGCTAAAACTGTCCTTTCTTGGTGCCAGTGCTGCTGTAATCTTCCCTTTTTGGCATCCCAGTAATAATGTGGTTCTTAGGGGGCATTTTTCTTCAGTTAGCCCATTGCTATGACTGCCTAGGTTTTTTGTTCTTGTTGAAGTCTGAAAAGAGGGGTTTCTGGTTTCTCTTTGGTTCTGACTGTGGTGGGAGGATTCTTTGTTAATATCCCGTTTGTTCTCTGGGACACTCCTGCCTGCAGATATTTGTGCAGACTGTACTACACTTCCCTGTGGTACTTCAACTTGGTGAGGCATCACCCTCCCTGTTTCTCTGCACCTGAAGGACTTCCTTTGCCTCTAAATGTTACTGTATATGCTGTTAGCAACTCTGGTGGGTTGCATCTATACTTCGCATTTACGGAGGATGGTGTGGGCTCTACGTTTTCACATTTTTCAGGGTTGGCTGACAGGACAGTAGGGGTTTTCATGCGGGATTCCTCCTGGACTTCCTTTAACCTGCTCTCTTGGTCGCTTTTACTTATTCCATTTCTAAACTTTTGCCACCCTTGTGCCTGCCTGTCCCCCTTTGTTCTCGGCGGGGTACCCGTACAATTCACCAGCCCCCTGATGGAGAGTCCTCCTAACACAGGACATGGGTGGGGGGGGGGGGTGCCGACTTCACTCAACCTGGCACAGGTGGTAGTTCCTGCAGTACTCCAACACATCTTCGTGGAGTTTTGGCCAATCTATCTGTGGTCTTACGCGGGCTTTGGTCTTTCGTACACCGGAGTTTACAGCCACTGTACTCTCGAGGGCCCTTCTTACTATTTCTGTCTGGTACCTCTGTGGCACCACTATATGGCGAGCTACTGTCGACTTCCTGCTCTCAGGTCTGTAAGGAGAACTCCATTTCCTCCTTCTATAAACAGTAGCAGTCAGGGACTCCCTCTGCTTCACTTTCAGACTGAAAAGCCAGAGCTACAATACTGGGTCGGCTCGCTGAGCCTCAACTAGGGAAAATCAATTTAATTCATTCACTGGGTCTCCTAACTTTCAAAAGAAAGTTGCGGACAGTCAGACCTCATTGTCATTTACTGCACTGCCAATGCAATCAGCTCTGGGGGAGCTGGATTGATCATGGTCTGGTCCACTACACATTTAAGGAAACTGCAGTGGTCCGTCCCCCGCGACTTTCCTGTCTCTCTGAACTGTTGCGGTCTTCCTTTCAGCAAGATTGGGTCGGGGAAGGCTACCGCCTTCACCCCAGCCAGATCGTTACCTAGAAGCAGGCCAGCCGCGTCCACAGGCAACCTAGGGACAATCCCTACAGTCACCAGTCCCGAATATAGGTCGCACTCAGGTGCACCCAATGTACAGGTGCAGGCATCCATTGCCCTCCAGTACCATTCACCACCATTCTGGTGTTCACTACACTCTCTGTGGGAAAGGTCAGGCCTGTTCCCAGTACAATGGCTCTGGTGGCCCCTGGGTCACTATGGATCACTATGGCTTCACTGGCCCCACTCGAGAGGTATGTAGATGCTTTCCCTTCAAACACAAAACCTTGCTAACCCTCAGGAATCCTATAAAATTTTCATGCACTTGCAGATGTAATATTCGTGGGTCTCACTCTCACTGCAGTTAAAGCCACAGGTTGTTCTGCTGTTCTTCAATCAGTGTTTATTCTTCACTGAGCGTGTGTTCCCCGTTCAACCCTGCCAGTTGTCCCTTCAGTTTCCAGCAATTAGCTTTAAAATGCCTTCCTTTACAAAAATGGAAGCACCGAGGTCTACGAGTCGCACTCTTGTTCACAGAACCTTGCATTTTGTTTGGAGGACGGGGCCTTGTGTCTCCTGCTTTCCTTTGTATCCCAGGACTGCTTGGGCCCCCATCACCTTCTCATTCTTTGTCCATTTCGGATTTGTGGGGGTGACAAGGAAAGGTACTCCCCGGGAAACCGATTTATACATTATAGTAAAATCTTCAGCCAGAAGGGCGGCTTGCCGGGCTCTCTGGACCCTCTTCTCCTCTACATGGGTCTTCATGGAGAGTGGGAGAGAGTGTTTGAATTTCTATCACAAAATGACTTCTCTGAGATTCTCATAGCTGTGCTGTACTTTACGAGCCCTCAGCTACTGGTCGAAAGCCAGTTGCTTACTTCTTTCACACTCCAGATAAGTTTGATTAGCTTGCTTCTTGAGGGTTCTAAACTTTAGGTGATAGGCTTCGGGTACTAATTCATATGCCCCGAGGATAGCATTTTTGGTCAGTTCATAATTTGATGAATGCTCTTCTGGCAACAGGAAATAAACCAGTTAGCTTGCTTTGTATTAAAATAGACCAGGTCTCAGCTGGCCATGTTAGTTGCCTTGATAGTTTCCCAAAGGACTCGGAAAAATCCTCCACATCTTCCTCATTGAAGTTTGGAATTAATTGAGCTAGTTCGAACAGTTTATTGACCCAGCGCAGAATTATGCTCCTCCACATTACCTTCCAGCAGCGGAGAGCAGACGGACCTGTGCAGGAATGCCTAGAACCGGGAGCGGATAAAGTCAGGACGAGGCTCAGGGCATTCACTTACCTTCCGCGAGTGGAGAGCAGTTGGACCTGTGTGGCAACATCTCGAACCGGGAGCGGATAAATATAGAGAGCAATCCAGGCGCGCCTGAGTTTTTTTTTAAACAGAAGAAAGAAAGTCAACAGTGACATCATAGGAAATCTGCAAGGTGATTGGTTGCTGAGTAACTGCTGCTAGGGGATAACTCTAAATAGCTGGGTAAGTAACCAAAGTAACTAAAGATGTCTAAATTTGTTTTTGTTTAGGGAATCCAGGTACCTAGTGTAAATAATCCACTTTTTGGGTAATTGAAGGGAGTAAATTAAGGTTATGTCAGGCCAGGATAGGTTGGCAGCGTGGAGTGCTCCTTCTGGACAATGTGAAGAGTCAGGGACACTTCCAGTGTCCAGGGCGAACATGTGCACAGGACGTGTATCCAGGTGCAGCTACGTGAAGATCTGGAGCAGCGCTGGGGGCATTGTGGAGCATCCGCGAGGCTGAGCTCATCGTGGGTAGCATGTACAGGGGGGTGGTCACACCGCAGGTAAAGCCTGCTCAGGCAGAAATGGAACGGGTGGACCGCCAGGGAGAAAGAAGAACTAGGCAGGTAGTGCAGGGGTCTCCAGTGTCCATTTCCCTATCTAACAGATTTTTGGATTCGGATACTGCTGTGGGAGACATCTTCTCAGGGGAATGCAGCAAGAGCCTGGTTTGTGGCATCACAGGAGCTGAACAGGAGGGGAGGAAGAAGAATAGGGGAGCTATAGTGACAGGGGATTCTATCATAAGGCGGTTCTGTGGCCGCACACGTGATTCCACGTTGGTATGTCGCCTCCCTGGTGCTAGTGTCAAGGAGGTAACGGAGTGACGGCAGGACATTCTGAAGGGGGAGGGTGAACAGTCAGAGGTCGTGGTTCACGTAACCAACGACATAGATAGAAAGATGTGTGAGGTCCTGCAACATGAATTTAGGGAGCTAGGTAGCAGATTAAAAAGCACAACCTCAAAGGCTGGAATCTCTGGATTACTCCCGGTCCCACTTGCCAGTGAGTATAGAAATATGAGGATAGAGCAGATGAATGCATGGCTGAAGTGAAGGTGCAGGAGGGAAGGCTTCAGTTTCCTGGATCAGTGCGTCTGTTTCTGGCGAAGGTGGGACATGCACAAGTTGGACGGATTGCACCTGAACCGGAATGGGATCAACATCCTTGCTGGGAGATTTGCTCGTGCTGTTGTGCGGGTTGGGGGGACGTGGCGTTAAACTGATTTGGCAGGGGGATTGCTTACAAAGTGGAGGTACAGTAGGGGGTGAGGAACAGCCCAATAAAGAAGGGAAACCAAGTCAGTCTGAAAGGCAGAGCAAATATAGATCTGTTAAGGCGCAAACGAATGATGCAAGGCTGGATTGCATCTATTTTAACGCAAGGAGTCTTACTGGCAAGGCAGATGAATTGAGTGCGTTGAGTAACACATGGAAATATGATATTATTGCTATCAGGTTGAGGGAACGGCAGGACTGGCAGATCAATATTTCAAGATATAAAATCTTCAGGCTTGACAGGGGAGGGTGTAAAAAAGAAGGTGGCATTGCACAGTTGATCAAGGAGTCAATTACTACAGAAAGAAGGGATGATATTTTAGCAGGTTCCTCAAATGAGGCAATATGGGTAGAACTTAAAATCAAAAAGTGGGAAATCAGTTTGCTGGAAGTGTACAACAGGCCTCCAAACAGTCAGGGAGAGATAGTGGAGCAGATATGGAGGCAAATCTCAGACAGGTGTAAAACTAATAGGGCAATCAGAGTAGGAGATTTCAATTTCCCCAATATAAACTGGGATAGTCTTAGTGTGAAAGGCTTACAGGGGGCAGAATTCTTGAAATGCACAGCGGAGAGCTTTTTGACCCAGCACGTAGAATGTTCTACAACAGAAGGGGCGGTACTGGACCGAATTCCAGGGAAGGAAGCCGGACAAGTGGTAGAAGTGTCAGTGGGGGAGCATTTCGGGGATAGTGACCTACCTCAACTCTGAAAGATAGAAATTTAGGTTGGAAAAGGGCAAGGAGGGACAGGAAATAAAAGTACTGAATGGGGGGAAGGCCGATTTCAATATGATAAAACGTGATCTGGCCAAAGTGGACTGGGAGCAGCTACTTGCAGCAAAGTCTGCATCAGACCAGTGAGAGCCATTCAAAAAAGAAATAGTGAGAGTTCAGGGCCAATATGTTCCGTTAAGGTGAAGGGTAGGACCAACAAGTCCAGGGAGCCCTAGGTGTCAAGGGATATAGAGGATTGGATAAGGAAGAAAGAAACCATGGTTATGGCACCTTCAGAGCACTGCAAACAGCGTAGGCCCTAAAGGAGTGCAGAAAGTGCATGGAGGTGCTTAAAAAAGTAATTAGGACAACGAACAGCGGACATGAAAGACACTGGCGAGCAAGATAAAGGAAAATCCCAAGGCAATTTAGAAGTATGTTAGCGAAAAAGGATAACCAGGGAAAGAGTATGGCCCATTCGGGACCGAAGTGGCAATCTGTGTGTGGAGCCAGGGGACGTAGGTGAGGTTGTAATTGATTATTTTTCCTCTGTGTTCACCATGGAGAAGGATGATGTCGGTGTAGAAATCTGGGAGGAAGTTTGTGATCTTCTTGAACAAATTTGCATTGAAAAGGAGGAAGTATTAACTGTTTTATCGGGCTTTAAAGTGATAAATTCCCAGGCCCAGATGAGATGTATCCCAAGGTGCTTTGTGTAGCAAAGGAGGAGGTAGCAGCTCAGATACAATAGATAGGGGCTCTGACACAATTTTCAAATCCTCGCTGACCAAGGAGAAGAACCAGCGGACTGGAGGACTGTGAATGTGGTACCATTATTCAAGAAGGGTAGCAGGAATAAACCAGATAATTACATGCCAGTGAGTCTAACATTAGTGGCAGGGGAACTATTGGAAAAAAAAATCTGAGGGGCAGGATTAATCTACATTTGCAGAGGCATGGATTAATCAGGGTTACTTAGCATGGCTTTCTCAGGGGGAGCTCGTCTCTAATAAACTTGATTGCATTTTTCGAGGAGATGATTAGATGTGTAGATGAGGGTAAAGCAGTCGTTGCAGTCCACATGAACTTCAGTCAGGGTTTTGATAATGTCCCGCATTGGAGATTGTTTACGAATGTAAGCGCCCATGGGATCCAGGGCAATTCGGAAAATTGGATGCAAAATTGGCCCAGTGGCATGAGGCAGAGGGTGATGCTCGAGGGTTGATTTTGTCAGTGGAAGCCTTTGACCAGTGGTGCAATGCAAGGATCGTTGCAGGGACCCTTATTCTTTGCAGTGTGCATGAATGAGTGAGACGTGAATATAGGAAGTATGATAAGTAAGTTCGCAGATGACACGAAAATTGGTGGTGTCATAAATACCAATGAGGAAAGCCTTAGATTACAGCACGATATAGATGGGCTGGTAAGATGGGCGAAGCAGTGGCAAATGGAATTTAATCCTGAAAAGTGTTTTGGTGATGCATTTTGGGAGGACTAACAAGGCAAGGGAATATGCAATAGATGGTAGGACCCTAGGAAGTACATAGGGTTACAGGAACCTTGGAGTACTTGTCCATAGGTCACTGAAGGCAGCAGCACACGTAGATAAGGTGGTTAGGAAGGAATATGGGATACTTGCCTTTATTAGCCGAGGCATAGAATATAAGAGCAGGGAGGTTATGATGGAGCTGTGTAAAACGCTATTTAGGCCACAGCTGGAGTACCGTGTACAGTTCTAGTCATCACACAACAGGAAGGATGTGATTGCACTGGAGAGGATGCCGAGGAGATTCACAAGGATGCTGCCTGGGCTGGAGCATTTCAGCTATGAAGAGAGACTGGATAGGCCAGGATTGTTCTCCTAGAGCAGAGAAGGCTGAGGGGGACCTGATTAGGGTATGTAAAATTATGACGTGCATTGATAGGATAGATAGGAAGAAACATGTGCTCTTCGCGGTGGAGTCAACAACCAGGGGGCATAGATTTAAGGTAAGGGGCAGGAGGTTTAGAGGGAATTTGAGTTTTTTTTTTCACCCAGAGGGTGGTTGCAATCTGGAACACACTACCTGAAGGGGTGGTGGGAGCAGGAACCCTCACAACAATTAAGAAGTATTTAGATGAGCACTTGAAACGCCATAGCATACAAGGCTACGGGCCAAGTGCTGGAAAATGGGAATAGAATAGATAGCTGCTTGATGACCAGCACAGACAAGATAGGACGAAGGGCCTGTTTCTGTGCTGTATAACTGTATGACTCTATGTTGGCCATGCCTCACTGGGGTAACTCTGTTGCCTCTGAAAGGCACTCTCTTTCTCTCATTCCCTTTCTTAAAATTCAAGTTTCCTCTGTTCCAATTGTATCTTTATGAACAATACCCTGTCAGAACCTGCTTCTAAACTTGTTTCTACTTCTTCAGATTCAAGGGAAAAATAGTTGGCTACAAGGCTTAAGCAGCTCAGACTTCCTAGCCGTGCCAGGTACAGTGTTCCCACACTGCTCAGCCATTTTCCTCAACTCCTCCATCGACATATTTCTGTTATGGCCAGGTCTCTTTCAGCCTTCACTTGTTCTTACTGTGACAGGGTTTCATTTTAAACACATGCCTTTTTAGCTCCCGCTTGGTGAATCTTTCTTCACCACTTTCCAATGAGAAGGCAAAGAAAACAGTGCACGTGCACACACACACACACACACACACACACACATACATTTTCTTAGGTTTAAAGAAGAAAAGGAAAATTTTATTAAACTTAAACTTAAACTCTAATTCGGTTAATGCCTACTTATACGCAACGCCCACGCTAGCATGCATATGTGCAGACAGGGACAGAAAAGAGCAGAAGAAGTGAAGTAGAACAATGGCCATGGCAATATTCGAAGAGTTATGGTTACGGGTCTTCGAACTCACTGTAGAGTTCTTGTTGGTATAGGAAGGAGGTGTTTGCACTGGATAAAGTGCAGAGGAGATTCCCCAAGATGTTGGCTGGGCTGGAGCACTTCAGCTATGAAGAAAAACGGTTGAACAAGATTGTTTTTCTAAGAGCAGAGAATGCTGAGGGGGGACCAGTTTGTGGCATACAACATTCTGAGAGGCATGGATAGAGTAGAGAGCAAGAGATTTTTTCCCCTAACAGAGTAACCAGGAGGCAGAGATTGAAAGTAAAGGTCAGGAGCTTTAGAGGGAATTTGAGGAAAACCTTTCCACCAAGAGGGTGGTTAGAATCACAATGCACTGCCTGAAGGTGCGGTCGAGGCAGGAACCCTCACAACATTCAAGAAGTACTTAGATGAACACTTGGAACGCCATAGCATAGATGGCTACGGGCCAAGTGTTGGAAAATGGGATTTTAATAGACATGTGCTTGATGGCTGGCAAAGACACAATGGGCAGAAGTGCCCGTTTCTGTGCTATATAACTCTATGACTCTATGGTAAGTCGATCGTGCTTTTCCATGGGGTCCAGTATTCTTCTTAAGCCGTGTGCACTGTAGGAGACTTTTCTCACTTGGAGTTCCTGTGCCTTCAGTGGGTTTTTGAGTTCCGTGAGAAAGAGGTGGGAGCGGACAGACAGGCAGGAAGGCTTCTTCAGTCCAGGATCATTCTGCTTTCTGCCAGTTCAAACACTCTCTCACCAATTTAAAACTCTCAGTTCAAACTCTGCAACAGAAAGTTAATCATGTGACTAACTGGTTTGAGCACGTCTGTTTGTGGATTGAATTGCCTGTTAATATGCAAAAATGTCTGTCCAGCCAGGGGGCCTGGCAACATTTTGTCACAGGCCTTTTGTTTTTCCCAGAAACAATTTGAAATTTAATGTCCAAGTGGCGTAATTAATATGCCTCATTCTTGGCAGGCGTGGGCCTGCATGACACCAGCCTTTGAACTTCTCTGTGGGAACAGCACTGATATAATTGGCTCAGCTAAGCTGCTGGTCAATAGTGACCCCCACGATATTGATGGTCTGAGATTTAGCGAGGGTAATAACGGCGTGGAAAGTCAAGGGGCGTTATTTACATTTTCCCTTATTGAAGATTGTCATTGCCTGGCCAAGACACTGGCGGAAGGAAAACTGGGCATCAGAAATCAGGTTAGTCCTGAGTCAATGCCTTCTAATCGGAGTGTAAATGACACCTTCCTACGCATTACTGATGATTCAGATCATACTGATGGGACTGTTAATTGGTTAGATGTGGATTGGTCCTGTTTTTTGCGTAGACAACACCTGGACAATTTTCGGCATTTACTGGTGGATGTCAGTATTGTATATCTAGTCGCCGGTGTTCCTTGTGAAGATGAAATTAATTGGACAGTGGACGTTTCCTGAATGATATGTTACGTAGGATGCAACGTGGTCACCTCCTACATTAAATCCATATAGTCATGAGGTTTCCTTAGGAGACTTTCATCAAAGATTGTACCATAAATGTTGAGGTATCCTGCCCTGCCTCTTATATGCCAGGCCTTCATTTGCTGAAAAAAGAACTGGAATATCGCACAGATTTGCATTTGGTAGCCGATTCGATCCCTTTTTTATGTGCAACATCCAAGATGAATTTCTGGCCCAATCATTACATCAACGAATGTTGGAAGCCAATTGGGACTTCATAAATGTTAAGTTTGCAAACGTTTGAAATAGGCACCGCCTAATATTACTCATACCTAATGATTTCAGAGATTCCTGGCATTTGGTCAATTCTGGAAACAAAAAAGGAAAGTATGAAACACGATTTTGCTTGTAAACGGCAATAGACATCTCACACATAATCAGTAAAAAATCATAAGATCATACCAAATGTATCCTAACATTTCCCAGTAAAAGATAAATGACATTGGAACATGGTTGGAGTTCAGCGATGTTAATTGTTGGCACTCACCATTTGCTTTTACTTTCAGTCCGTCTTCTGTTATTTGCAAAAACAAATTTAAAAAATGCACAAAATAATTCTTCTTAGTCCTGGCGATTATTTAAATATTAATTGGAGATAGTTGCTTCTGGAACAATATTTTAATCTTGATGCCATACATTTTTGCACCTTCATATTCATGAAATTATCCCATATTCAATATGTGTCCGTCACATGAACAGAAACTATATCAGAATCCGATTAAATGTATCAGCTGAACAAAGATACTTTCAATATTCTGATCAATTAACTGGTTTAATTATTTTCTTGGGTGGTCATGGGAATGACCTCGCCGCTATTCGGTTCCAGTGAATTCAGCAGAATTTGAATATTGAGCCGAGGAGCACATAAGATGGTCAGCTGAAGAAGGTGGCCTGAACTTTGACCTTTCCACTCTGCCATTTCTTAACCTATCTGGATACGGACAAAGGGCATCAAACAAATCAAACTAAATTGCTTCAATATTGTCTCTCAGGCATAGTAGGGAACGAAGGAACGAGCGAGAATGAAGAACTGAGAGAAATTATTTTTATTATTGAAAAAGTAGTTCTAGAGAAGTCAATGGAACTGAAAGTTAACACATCCCCTGGACCTGATTATCTACATCCAAGTGTATTGAAAATGGTCCCTGTAGAGATAGTGGATGCGTGGGTGTTCTTTTTCTAAATTCCATCGATTCTGGAACGGGTTCTGCAGATTGTAAGGTACCAAAATTAACACCACTTTTTAAGAAATGAGAAAGAGACAAACCGGGAACAAATGTCCTGTTAGCCTGACATCGGTAAAATAAATATAATGAAGTATGTTAGAAATGGGCATTTATGAAACAATGCTAGAATTGGGCAGAGTCAACATGGATTTATGAAATGGAAATCATGTTTGGCAAACCTGTGAGAGATGTTTGAGGATGGAACTAGTAGGACGGATAAGGGAAAACCAGCAAATGTGGTGTATTTGATATCCAGATGACTTTCTATAAGATTCCATACAGGAGAACAGTAATCAAAATTAGGTAACATGGAATTGATGGCAATATACTGGCATTGATTGAGAATTATATAAGGGATGGCAAGAAAAGTGTTTGAATCACTGGCTAATTCCCAGGTTGGCAGGCTGTGACGAGTATGGTACCATAAGGATCATTGCTTGGGTCCGAGCCATTCATAATCTATATATTAATGGTATGAATGCTGGGACCACATGAAATATTTTCAATTTTGCTGATGACACAAAACTAGATGGAAATGTGAATTGTGAGGAGGATGCAAAAAGGCTTCATGTGAATTTATGCACGTAAAGTGGGCGGGTAAGATCATGGCAGATTGAATATAAAATGGAAAATCAGACGTTATCCACATTGGTAGGAAAAACAGAATTTCAGATTATTTCCTAAATGTTGAGAGATTGGGAAATATTGATGTACAATGGAAACTTATTGTCCTTGTTCATAGGTCTCTGAAAGCTGACATGCAGATACAACAGGAATTAGAAAGTCAAAAGGCATTGTGGTATTAATTGCAAAAGGGATTGAGTACAGGCGTAAAGAAGTCTTGCTGCATTTTCCAGAGTCTGGGTGAGACAGCACCCAGAGTATTGTGCTTAATTATGCTCTCCTAACCTAAGGAAGGGTCAACTTGCTGCAGAAGGAGTACAACGAATGTTCACCAAACTGATGCCTTGGATGGAAGGATTGTAATAGGGAGAGTGGTAAGGAGACTCTATTCTCCAAGCTTTAGAAGAATGAGAGGCGATCAAATTGAGGCATACACAATTGTCATTTAGCAGTGTAGAACTTGAGTATTGCTGTAAATAGAAACATGTTTTCGAAGTTTTTCATCTTGCACTCATCAGGACAAAATGCAAGTATACTAATGTAAGGGAAAGCAGCACATTTATAACGTATGAGAAGAGAAGGCTAGTTGGTTGGCAAGTGGAGTCTCATTGGTACAGGCATTGCCATGGAGGATGTACCAGTTTATGGTGACTGACAGTTAACTGTGAAGCTTTGTTTGAAACTTAAACCAGGCAGTTTGCCTTTGATTGATCAAGCATTGCCCCAAGGAATGAAACAGCGAATGCCTGTCACTTATTTTGTTGAGCAGAAACAGACGGAATGTGAGTGCATGTTGTTTCTGTCTGCAAAGAATAGGGCCCTGCTTATGAATATATGTAGTACTGTAAATGCACCATATTGCAAGCCCAACTGGCAATCTTAAATTGGTTGCAGGTACTCAATGTTGCAGAATTCGTAGCCTTATTTACTTGAGAATATGAAACTGATTGGAGAGAGAACATGCTTCCGGAATGATATTTTAAGTAGGACGTAATGTAGTCGCCCTACATTTAATCCGTATATTCATAAGGTTAACTTATTAGAAATTAATCAAAGATTGTATCCCAAATCTGCAGATACCCTGCCATGCCTGTTATGTGCCAGGCCTTTTAATTTCATTCTCACAAAAAATAATTAAATATCAGGCAGAAATGCATTTGGCAACCGATTCAATACCACTTTTTAGGTGCAACATCCAAGCTAAATTTGAGCCCCACGCATTATTTAAACGAATTTAGAAATACGTTTCTGCTTCTTAAATGATAAGATTGCAGTCTTCTGCAACAGGCAACCCCTGATATTACTCATACCTGTAGATTTAAGAGATTCCCGGCATTTTGTCAATTCTGGAACCACAAAATGGCAAAATGAAAGAAGATTTTTCTTTAAAATGTTAATAGACATCTCACACATAATATGTCACAAACGACAACAAATTAGCAAAGGAATCCTAAATTTCCCGAACAAAATGATAAGTGACATTGGAACATGACTGAAATTCATTGATGATAATTGTTGGCACTTACCATCTGCTTTTCCTTTCTGTCCATCTTCTGTTATTGGCAAGAACAGATAAACACAAACAAAATAATTCTTTTTCGTCCTGGAGACTATTTAAATATTGTTTAGAGATAGTTGATTCAGGGACAATATTCCAAGCTTGATGCCACACAGATCGGTGCCTTCGTAAAGCCCTCATAATACATGAAATGATCCTTTACTGCGGGCACTCACCATTTGCTTTTGCTTTCAGTCCGTCTCCTGTTATTGTCAAGAACAGATACAAAATGCACGCAATAATTCTTCTTAGTTTTAAACCCAAGGTCGGAATAATGCACTGTCAATTCAGGTCCATTACGGCACAGATCATCGAATATTATTAAAGTTTTCCCAGCTACCGAAGAAAACAGACCAAGCCAAGTATTTTTAAAAACAACAAATTATCCATGTATTAATAAACTAAATGTTAAACATTATTGTATTAAACATATGTCTAGAAGACCACAATACAAGAGGTAGCGTCCTGTCTTCTGGTTGTATTTCCTACCTGATATTCAGAACTCATTGCAGTTAAACGAATTTTATATCAGGATGGGAATACAAATGTCAGTCGATCTGTTACTATATTACACGTAATAACATCTGAAACAAACTTCTTGCCTAGTCATTGCATCAAGGAAGAATGGGCATACAGTTCTTCTTTGCACACGTTAATTTTGCAGAGGTGCAGGCAGAACCTCTTATTATTCGTACGTGATGATTGAGGAGATTCCTGACATTTAGCCAGCTCTGGGAATTCAATCAAAATAAAAAAAAACGTACGATTTTCCTTTAAAACGCAGCTGATTCAAAATGAGTCAAAAATCATGATATAATCACTAAACATTCCGACATTTTCAGACACGAAGAGAATTGCCATAACAAAATAATTGTCAGCACTTACCCTCTGTTTTTGCTTTAAGTGCATCTTCTGCCATTGGCAAACACAAATGGAAAATGCACAAAGTAAGGTTTTTTTTAATGTACTATTCCTTCATGGGATGCGAGCGCTGGTGGCAAATTTAACCCTTGAGAAGCGCGCCTTCGTGGACCACAGCAATCAATACTGTTCCATGTTGAACACCACTTGGAAGAAGCACGGACGGTGGCAAGGGCACATAATACACCCTGTGTGGGGGACTTTAATGTCCACCACCAGGTGTGCCACCGTAGCACTACAAACCGATCTGGCCAAGTCCTAAACAACATAGCTTGTAGACTAGGGCTGCGACAGATCCTGAGGGAACCAACAAGAGGGTCATACATAATTGACCTCGTCCTCACCAATCTGTCTGCCGCAGATGAATCTGTCCATAACAGTATTGCTAGGAGTGGCCACCGCACAGTCCTTGTGGAGATGAAGTCCCATCTTCATATTGAGGATACCCTCCATCGTATGGTGTGGCACTAACACCATGCTAAATGGGATGGATTTCAAACAGGTCCAGTAACGTAAAACTGGGCATCCATGTGGCGCTGTGGGCCATCAGGACTAGCAGAATTGTTCTCAACCACGATCTGTTAACTCGTGGCACTTTAGAGACCACAATCTACCATTGCCTTCAAGCTGGGGGATCAACGTTGGTCCAATGAAGTGTGCAGGAGGACATGCCAGTTGCAGTACCAAGCATATCTCAAAATGAGGTGTCAAACTGGTGAAGCTACAACACAGACCTATGTGCGTTCCAAACAGCGTAATCAGTATGTGATCGACTGAGCTAAACGATCGTATTTGATGTATTTGATCTAAGCTGTTCAGTCCTGGCACATCCAGTCGTGAGTGGCGGTGGACAGATAAACAAGTAAATGGAGGAGCTAGCTTGACAAGTGTTCCCATCCTCAGTGCTGGTTTCGCCCAACAGATCAGTGCAAATATCAGGCTGAAGCATTTGCAACAACCTTCAGCCACAAGTGCCTTGTCGATGATCCATCTTGGCCTCCTCCTGAACTCCAAAAGATCACAGATGCCAGTTTTCAGTCAATTCGAGTCACTTTGTGTGATATCAACAAACGACTGAAGGCATTGGTTACTGCAAAGACGATGAGCCCTGTCAACATTCCGAAAATGGTACTGAAGACCTGTGCTCCTGAACTTGACACGCCCCTTTCCAAACTCTTCCAGTACAGTGTTAACAGTGGTATCTAAACGGCAATGTGGAAAATTATCCAGCAATGTCCTTTCCAAAAAGGGAGGCAGATCAAATCCTATGTATTACTGTCACTTCAGTCTGCTCTTGAGCATCAGTAAAGTGATGGAAAGTGTCGTCGATAGTGCTATCAAGCGGCACTTGCTTGGCAATAACCTGCTCAATGAAGCTCAGTTTGTTTTCCACCAGGGGCATTCAGCTCCTGACTTCATAACGGCCTTGCTTCAAACATGGACAAAATACCTCAATTCAAGAGGTAAACTGAGAGTAACTGCCCTTGACCTCACTGCAGTATTCGACCGAGTATGTCATCAAGGAGCCCTAGTAAAACTGTAGTCAATGGGAATCGCGTGAAGACTATTAACTAGTGGATGTCTTACGTAGCACAAAGGAAGATGGCTGTGTTTGTGCGAGATCAATCATCTCAGCATCGGGACGTCACTGAAGGAGTTACTGAGGGTAGAGTCCTCGGCACAACCATCTTCAGCTGCTTCATCAATGTCCTTACTTCCATAATAAGGTCAGATGTGAGGATGTTCGCTGATGATTGCACCAGGTTCAGCACCATTCGCGACTCCTCAGATACTGAAGCAGTCCCTCTCGAAATGTTGCAAGACTTGTACAATATCCAGAATTGGGATGATAAGTGGCAAGTAACATTTGCACCACACAATTGCCAGTCAATGACTGTCTCCACCATTACAGAATCGAACCATCTCCCCTCGACATTCAATGGCATTCCGATTGCTGAATAACCAACTATCAACATTCTGGGGGTTACCATTGATCAGAAGCTGAACCACAGTAGCCATATAAATGCCGTGGCGACAACAGACTGTAAGAGGCCTGGAATCCTGCGGCAAGTTACTCACCACCTGATTCCCCAAAGCCGATTCATCATCGACGAGGCACAAGTCAGGAGTATGATGGAATACCTCTCCATTTGCCTGGATAGGTGCAGTTCCAACAACACTCAAGAAGCTCGACACCATCCAGGACAAAGCATGTTTGGCACACCATCTACAAATATTCACTCTCTCTACAACTGATGAACAGTGTGTATTACCTCCCAGATGTACTACATCAACGCTCGAAGGCTCCTGAGACAGCACCTTCCAAACCCACTATCTCTACCATCTCGAAGCGCAAGGGCAGCAGATGCTTAGGCTCTTCAGCACCTGCAAGTTTCCTCTGAGCCACAGAATATCCTGTCTTGCAACTGCATCTTTGCTCTGTTACTGTCGCTGAGTCAAAATTATACAATTCTGTTCCTTATAGCACTGTGGGTGTACAGACCCAACAAGGACTGAAAGGGTGAAATAATGTAACTCACCATCACATTATCAAGGACAGTTAGGGATGGACAATAAAGCTGGACTAGTCATGCGATGCCCACATCCCATGAACGAATGATAAAAATGTTTATTGGAAGTGAAAGATTGAGCTATCGCATCTGTGCATAATCAATGCATGTGGGAAACTTTCAGCAAGTGATGTGAAGATGCAGATCGTGGAAATAAATGGGAGACTTTAAAGAAGGGCAACTTCACCATGTTTGTGTTGGCAGGATGTGGGTTCCAAACGTCAGCTCCTGGACTAAGGTACTCTGACACTATAGACAGATTGGTTTGTGCAGAGGGGAGAGCTGGAATCAGTTGCAAGACAACACATTTTCTCTCATGCGCCTGGCAAATATACACCCAATTTTTATATGGCTTTCCCTGTGCTACTTTTAGGCATCCCCGCCTTAGTAAGCCGTGGAGTGCTTTGTTGAAACTCTCTCCATTCCATGCTTTCAAAATATCAGGGGAAGGAGAGGCACTCTGAACACTATATACCTGTGTTATTTCACTGAATAATTCCAGACAAGGTACATCGTGCCTGATGAAGCTATAACTGATTGTATTTTAGATAAAGTTACAGGTGTGAAAATCCCTCCCTGTGGTACCACAATACAAGAGATAACGTCTTGCCTTCCTGTTGTACGCCCCACCTGCTTTTCATAACACATGGCTGTGAAGCTAATTTTACATTACCGCAGCCTCACAGCTCCAACGACCCGGGTTCAATTCTGGGTACTGCCTGTGTGGAGTTTGCAAGTTCTCCCTGTGTCTGCGTGGGTTTTCTCCGGGTGCTCCGGTTTCCTCCCACAAGCCAAAATACTTGCAGGTTGGTAGGTAAATTGGCCAATAAATTGCCACTAGTATAGGTAGGTGGTCGGGAAATATAGGGACAGGTGGGGATGTGGTAGGAATATGGGATTAATGTAGGATTAGTATAAATGGGTGGTTGATGGTCGGCACAGACTCGGTGGGCCGAAGAGCCTGTTTCAGTGCTGTATCTCTAAACTAAACTAAACTAAACCACACATCGGGATGGCAATAAAGGTAGCAGCAGATTACTAATGTGTTACACATGATACCATATGAAACAATTTTCTTACCCATGCATTGCACCAAGGAATACTGGACATACACTTCTTATTGGCAAATGTTAATTCTACAGACGTGCAGGCAGACCCTGTTATAAATCGTACCTGAAACTTTTAGAGATTCCTGGCATTTAGCGAGTTCTAAGAGCACAAGAAGAATACAAAAATATGTTTTCCCTTTAAACGATGATGAGCAGTTTTTACAAAAATAAGTCAAAAATCGTTATACTGATTAATCGTTCTGAAAATTTCAGACTCGAACAGATTTCCCTTGACGATGTAATTGTTGCACTTACCATCTGTTTTTGCTTTAAGTGCATCTTCTGCCATTGGCACGAACAAATGAAAATCCACAAAATAAGTTGTGTAAAATAATATATTATAATATATATGATATATAGTGCTGTATCCGGCAAGGATACTGAACAGGTGCTTAAACGTGGGATTACATTGGGCGGCTAGAATTTTCAGCCGGCACAAGCACGATGGGCTGAATGATTTGCTTCTGTGCCATAGTTATTCTAAGTTTCAATGATTCTATTCTTTCATGCGATCTGAGTGTTTGTGGAAAGGCCAACATTTTTTGACCCTTTCTGTTTGCCCTTGAAAAGGTGGCATGATACACAGCAATCCATTTGCTGCAGATACACTCTCAGTGCTATTAGGTAGTTCGAATCTATGCTTTTGAACATGTAGCGGGGAAAAAATAGAGATAGGTTCAGGATGGTACATGGCGTGAAGTGGATCGTCCAGGTGGTGGTCTGCCCATCTATCTTTTGCCCATATGTTGCCAGGTGGTACAGGTTGTGTTTTACAAAGATGACGAGGAATTTCTTCCACCAGAGGATGATCAAACTGCGTAATTCTCCACGCAACAGCGTTGTGAAGACTCAATGACCAGCTATGTTCTAGACAGGGATCGATAGGTGTCTAGATATGAATGATATCAAGGCATATGGCTGGACTGCAGGGAAAGGGCATGTAGGTAAGAGATTAGTCATGATTTATTTGAATGTCGGAGCAGGCTTGTTGGGCGAATGGCCGACTGCTGCTCCTATTTCCTATGTTCCTATGTTTGGAAGGTGCTGACGAAGGAGCCTTGACAAAGTTCTTCAGCACGTCTTGTCGATGGTACACACTGCTGCCTTTGAACAGGAAGTGAATGGTTAAGTGCCAATCAAGCAGACTGATTGGGCCCGGATGTTGTCGGGCTTCCTGAGTGTGGCTGTGCTCATCTGTGCAAGTGAAGAGCCATCAATCACACTTTTGAATGATGATTTGTAAATGGTGGGTAGGCTGTTCGGGGGCCAATCACTTGCTGCAGATTTCCTACCTGTGAGCCAACATGTAGACACAACATTTGCATAAGTGTTCCAGTTCAGGATCTGTTCAATGGTAGCCCCCACGATATCGATGGTGGCAGATATAGTGAGGGTATTAACGCCATGGAAAGTCAAAGTGACTTGTGTAGATTTTCCCTTGTAGCTTGATGGACAGTGCATGGTCAAGTCCGTGGCGGAAGCAAAACTGTGCGGCAGAGATCAGGTTATTCCTAACGCAATTCCTCTTTACAGAAGTGTCAGTTGCAACATCCGATACTTTACTGATGATTGAGAGTATATCGATTAGCAGTAATTGGCCAGAATTGATTCGTCTGCCTTTTTTGTACAGATACCTGGGCAATTTTCCAAATTGACTGGTGGGTGTCTGTGTTGAAGATCGAGTGGCCACAATTCTTTGAGAATTTGGAATTGCTTACAGGGAGAGCCTGCTTCCTGAATGATATTTTGAGTAGGAGCAACATGGTCCCTTCCTGCATTGAAGCTATATATTGATGAGGTTACCTGAATAGATATTCCTCAAAGAAGGTACTGTCAATCTCGAGGTACCCTGCCCTGCTTGCACCTGCCAATCATTTAAAATTCATTTGCAGACAAAGGAATAGAATATATGGCAGAATTGCATTTGACAGCTGATTCGATACCACTTTTTCTGTGCTGCATCCAAGGTAAATTCCTCCACCAAGTTTTACATCAAGGAATGTTCGATACAAATTTCAGCTTCGCAAATGTTACATTTGCAGACATTTGATGCAGGTACCCCCAGATATTACTCATACCTGATGATCTCAGAGATTCTCGGCATTTGCTCAATTCTGGAACATGTAAACATGAAACACGATTTTGCTTTATAAAGCTAATAGGCAGCGGACGCATCATCAGTAGAAACTGCATACAATAATACAAAATGAATCCTAACATTTCCGAGCCAAAAGATAAGTGATATTGGAACATTGTGGAATTTCAGTTATTAGAACGTTGTCACTCACCGTCTGCCTTTGCTTTCATGGCGTTCTCTGTTATTGGCAAGAAGAGATTTAAAATGTACAAAATAATCCTTCTCAGTCCTGGATATTACTTAAATATTAATTAGAGATAGTTACTTCTGGCGCAATATTTTAAGCTAGATGCCACAAATATTTACACCTTCATAAGCCCCTTATATTAATGAGATGATCCTTTATTCAAGATGCTTAACACACATGAACAGAAACTATGTCAGAATCTCATCGAATGTATTAGCTGGACAACGGTACACTCAGTATTATGGTCAATTAATGGGCTCCAATTTTTGTCTTGGGTACTCGTGTGAAAGGCATTAAATGATTTGTTGTACCTGCTCCGCTATTTAGTTCCAGGGAACTCAGCAAAACTTAAATATTGAGCAGAGAAGCACTTCAGATGGCCAGCTGACGGAGGTTTCTTACTGTTGAACTATGATGTTTCTACTCCACCATTTCCCAACTCATCTCATATGAACCAGGAAAGTAATGCATCAAGCACAAAAGAAATACAATTCCTTCAATATTGCGCTTGAAATTCTTCCAGGAATAGTCAAGAATCAATGGACTAGCGAGCATCAATTAATGAGAGAATTTGGTTTCATGAAAAAAGTAGTTCTGGATAAGTCAATGGAACTGAAAGTTAATAAAGTTCCTGGACCTGATGAATCTACGTCCAAGTGTGTTGAAGGGGTATGCTGCAGAGATGGTGGATGCGTTGGTGGTCATCTTCCAAAACGCTTGCGATTCTGGAATGGTTCCTTCAGATTGGAAGACAGCAAAGGCAACCCCACTTTTAAGAAATGTGGAAGACAGAAAACGGGAAACAAATGACCTGTTAGGCTGACATCAAAAGGCGAGTAAATGCTGGAATATATATCATGACGTGTGTGAATGCTGAACACTTGGTAGGATTTGACAGAGTAAGCATGGATTTTTGAAAGGGAAATCAAATTTGTCAGATCTATTCGAGCTTTTTGAGGACTTAGCAAGTAGAATAGATAAGGGGAATCACGTGCATGTGGTGTATTTTAATTTTCAGATGGCTTTCGGAAAGGACCCACACAGGAGGAAACTGAGCAAAATCAGAGCACATGGAATTTCGAATAATATATTGACAGGGACTGCAATTTTCTTAAAGGACCGAAAACAGAGAATAGGAAATAACGGCCATTCCTACGTTGGCAGGCTGTGACTAATCGGGCACCAAAAGGATCATTGCTTGAGCCCTAGATATTCACAAACTAGGTACATGATTTGCATTTTGGGAACACGAGTAATATTTTCGATTTTGCTGATGACACAAATCCACAAGGGAATGTGAGTTGTGAGGAGGATGCACAGCGGCTTCAGGTGGAAGTATACACATAGCAAATAGAATAGAAAATTACAGCGCAGTACAGTCCCTTCGGCCCTCGATGTTGCGCCGACCTGTGAAACCATCTGACCTAAACTATTCCATTTTCATCCATATGTCTATCCAATGACCACTTAAATGCCCTTAAAGTGGGCGAGTCTACTACTGTTGCAGGCAGGGCGTTCCACGCCCCTACTACTCTCTGAGTAAAGAAACTACCTCCGACATCTGCCCTATATCTATCACCCCTCAACTTAAAGCTATGTCCCCTCGTGTTTGCCATCACCATCCGAGGAAAAAGACTCTCACTATCCACCCTATCTAACCCTCTGATTATCTTATATGTCTCTATTAAGTCACCTCTCCTCCTCCTTCACTCTAAAGAAAAAAACCTCAAGTCCCTCAGCCTTTCCTCGGAAAACCTTCCCTCCATACCAGGCAACATCCTAGTAAATCTCCTCTGCACCCTTTCCAAAGCTTCCACATCCTTCCTATAATGCGTTGACTAAAACTGCACACAATACTCCAGGTGCGGCCGCACCAGAGTTTTGTACAGCTGCAGCATGACCTCGTGGCTCCGAAACACGATCCCCCTACTAATAAAAGCTAACACACCATATGCTTTCTTAACAGCCCTATTAACCTGGGTGGCAACTTTCAGGGATTTATGTACCTGGACACCAAGATCTCTCTGCTCATCTACACTACCAAGAATCGTCCCAGAGCCCAGTACTCTGCATGCCTGTTACTCCTTCCAAAGTGAATCACCTCACACGTTTCCGCATTAAACTCCATTTGCCATCTCTCAGCCCAGCTCTGCAGCCTATCTATGTTCCTCTGTAACCTACAACATGCTTCGGCACTATCCACAACTCCACCGACCATCGTGTCATCCGCAAATTTACTAACCCACCCTTCTGCACCCTCTTCCAGGACATCTATAAAAATGACAAACAGCAGTGGCCCCAAAACAGATCCTTGCGGTACACCACGAGTAACTAAACTCCAGGATGAACATTTGCCATCAACCACCACCCTCTGTCTTCTTTCAGCTAGCCAATTTCTGATCCAAAGAACTAAATTACCTTCAATCCTATACTTCCGTATTTTCTGCAATAGCCTACCGTGGGGAACCTTATCAAACGCCTTACTGAAATCCATACACAACACATCCACGGCTTTACCCTCATCCACCTGTTTGGTCACCTTCTCAAAAAACTCAATAAGGTTTGTGAGGCACGACCTACCCTTCACAAAACCGTGCTGACTATTGCTAATGACCTTATTCTTTTCAAGATGATTATAAATCCTATCTCTTGTAACCTTTTCCAACATTTTACCCACAACCGAAGTAAGGCTCACAGGTCTATAATTACCAGGGCTGTCTCTACTCCCCTTCTTGAACAAGGGGACAACATTTGCTTTCCTCCTGTCTTCCGGCACTATTCCTGTCGACAATGACGACATAAAAAACAAGGACAAAGGTTCTGCAATCTCCTCCCTGGCTTCCCACAGAATCCTAGGATAAATTCCATCTGGCCCAGGGGAATTATCTATTTTCACACTTTCCAAAATTGCTAACACCTCCTCCTTGTGAACCTCAATCCCGTCTAGCCTAGTAGTCTGTATCTCAGTATTCTCCTCGACAACATTTTCTTTCTCTACTGTAAATACTGACGAAAAATATTCATTTAACGCTTCCCCTATCTCCTCTGATTCCACACACAACTTCCCACTACTATCCTTGATTGGCCCTAATCTAACTCTAGTCATTCTTTTATTCCTGGTATACCTATAGAAAGCCTTAGTGTTTTCCTTGATCCTATCCGCCAATGACATCTCGCTCTTCTTAGCTCTCCCTTCAGATCCTTCCTGGCTTGCTTGTAACTCTCAAGCGCCCTAACTGAGCCTTCACGTCTCATCCTAACATAAGCCTTCTTCTTCCTCTTTACAAGCCCTTCAACTTCTTTAGTAAACCACGGCTCCCTCGCTCGACAACTTCCCCCCTGCCTGACAGGTACATACTTATCAAGGACACGCAGTAGCTGCTCCTTGAATAAGCTCCACATTTCGATTGTGCCCATCCCCTGCAGTTTCCTTCCCCATCCTACGCATCCTAAATCTTGCCTAATCGCATCATAATTTCCTTTCCCCCAGCTATAATTCTTGCCCTGCGGGATATACCTGTCCCTGCCCATCGCTAAGGTCAACCTAACCGAATTGTGATCACCATCACCAAAGTGCTCACCTACATCGAAACCTAACACCTGGCCAGGTTCATTACCCATTACCAAATCCAATGTGGCATCGCCCCTGGTTGGCCTGTCTACATATTGTGTCAGAAAACCCTCCTGCACACACTGGCAAAAACTGACCCATCTAAAGTACTCGAACTATAGTATTTCCAGTCAATATTTGGAAAATTAAAGTCCCCCATAACAACTACCCTGTTACTCTCGCTCCTGTCGAGAATCATCTTCGCTATCCTTTCCTCTACATCACTGGAACTATTCGGAGGTCCATAGAAAACTCCCAACAGGGTGACCTCTCCTCTCCTGTTTCTAACCTCGGCCCATACTACCTCAGTAGACGAGTCCTCAAACGTCCTTTCTGACGCTGTAATACGCTCCTTGATTATCAATGCCACACCACACCCCCTCTTTTACCATCTTCTCTGTTCTTACTGAAACATCTAAATCCCGCAACCTGCAACATCCATTCCTGTCCCTGCTCTACCCATGCCTCAGAAACGGCCACAACATCGAGATCCCAGGTACCAACCCATGCTGCAAGCTCACCCACCTTATTCCGGATGCTCCTGGCGTTGAAGTAGACACACTTTAAACCAAGCTCTTGCTTGCCAGTGCCCTCTTGCGTCCTTGTAACCTTATCCCTGACCTCACTACTCTCAACATCCTGTCCACTGGAACTACAATTTAGGTTCCCATCCCCCTGCTGAATTAGTTTAAACCCCCCCCCCCCCCCCATGATATTGATACCCCTCTGGCTCAGGTGAAGACCATCCTGTTTGTAGAGGTCCCACCTACCCCAGAAAGAGCCCCAATTATCCAGGAAACCAAAACCCTCCCTCCTACACCATCCCTGCCGCCACGTGTTCAACTCCTCTCTCTCCCTATTCCGCGCTTCGCTAGCACGTGGCACGGGCAACAACGCAGAGTTAACAACTCAGTTTGTTCTCGCTCTAAGCTTCCACCCTAGCTCCCTGAATTTCTGCCTTGAATCCCCATCTCGCTTCCTACCTATGTCGTTGGTGCCTATATGGACCACGACTTAGGGCTGCTCCCCCTCCTCCTTCAGGATCCCAAAAACACGATCCGAGACATCACGAACCCTGGCACCTAGGAGGCAACACACCAACCGTGAGTCTCTCTCGTTCCCACAGAACCTCCTATCTGTTCCCCTAAGTATGGAGTCCCCAATGACTAATGCTCTGCTCCTCTTCCCCCTTCCCTTCTGAGCAACAGGGACAGGCTCTGCGCCAGAGACCTGTACCCCATTGCTTACCCCTGGTAAGTCGTCCCCCCCAACAGTAACCAAAACGGTATACCTGTTGTTGAGGGAAACGGTCACAGGGGATCCCTGCACTGCCTGCTGGTTCCCTCTCCTTCCCCTGACGGTAACCCATCTACCTCCTTCTTTTAACTGAGGTGTGACTACCTCCCTATAACTCCTCTCAATAACCCCCTCCACCTCCCGAATGATCCGACGTTCATCCAGCTCCAGCTTCAGTTCTCTAACGCGGTTCTCGAGGAGCAACCGCCCAAATATGTAACCTCACTGACCCAGCAGTCCCGCGTGCGCTCAGCCTTTTCACGAGAAATGCTGTGCTCCTGCTGTTCTCTCTCTCTCTCTCTGTGGCTTCTGATTTCTTGGCGCGCTTTTCAAAGCTCTGCTCCCGCTGTTCACTCTCTCTCTCTCTGTGGCTTCCGATTTCTTGGCGCGCTTTTCAAAGCTCTGCTCCCGCTGTTCTCTCTCTCTCTCTGTGGCTTCCGATTTCTTGGCGCGCTTTTCAAAGCTCTGCTCCCGCTGTTCTTTCTCTCCCTCTGTCATAACACGCTCAGTGTTATGGGCGATACCATGGCAGATGCAATATGATGTGTATAATGCAAAGTTATTCACGTTGGGAGGAAGCGAAACTGAACTGCAGAATAGTTCCTGAATGTTGAGAGATTGGGAACTGTTTTTGTACAAAGGGACGTTAATGTCCTGGTTTCTGAGTCTCTGAAGCTAACATATAGGTCATGCAAGCAATTTGGAAGGTGTGGTGGCGTTTTCGCAAAAGGATTTGATTGCAGGAATTAAGAAGTTTTGCTGGAAGTTATAGAGCCTTGGGGATACGGCACCTGAGTATTCTATTCAGTTTTGCTCCCTTAGCTAAGTAAGTATACACATGCCGTAGAAGGACTGCAACGACCGTTCACCAACTGCTTCCTGTGATGGCGTGATTGGCTGATGTCGAGAGATTGAGGAGACTGGGACTATATTCTCTGCAGTTTAGAAGAATGAGAGGTGATCTGATTAAGACATACAAAATTGCAATTTGGTAGTGCAGAACATGAGTATTGCTGAAATCAGAGACAATTGCCGAATAATTTCCTATAATACTCATCAGGAAATTTTCAGGAATACCAATGAAAGGGAAAGCAACCAATTTGTCCTGTATGAGAAGCGACTGTGGATTGGTTGGCAACTGGGCTCGATTGGTAGAGGCGTTGCCTGAGAGAATGCACCAGTTTATGGTGACTGACAGTAAACGTCCAAGCTTTGTTTGAAATTTAAACCAGGCAACTTGACTCTGATTGATCAAGGCATTGCCGTGAGGAATGAAGCAACGAATGGCTGTTGCTTATTTTGTTCTGCTGAATCAGGTGGAATGTGTGTGTGTGATTATTTTTTTCCATCTGCAAAGCACAGGGCCCTGTGTACTAATAAAGGCAGCTTACAATGATGGACTCAAACATAGTTTAAGTCAATGAAAGAGACCACTTGGCCCATCGTGTCTGTGCCGAATGCAAAAAGAGCAACCTATTCTAATCCCATTTTACAGCATTTGGTTCGTAGCCCTGCAGTTTACAGCACTTGAGGTGCATATCCAATCACTTATGAATGAGCTGAGGGTTTTGTCTCACCTAACCTTTCAGGCAATGAGTTCCAAACCATCACCTGCCCTGGTTGAGATTTTATTTCCTCATCTCCCCTGTAATCTTTCTCCCAAACACTTTCAATGTATGGTCCCTCGTCACTGATCTCTCTGCTAAGGTAAATAGACCACTTCACCTCCACTCTATCCAGGCCGCTCAAAATGTTGTACATTTCTATCAAATCTACCAGCAGCCCTCTCTGTTCCAAGGAGAATAACCCCAGCCAATCCAATTTTACCTCATAGCTGCATTGTTCCAGTCCTGGCAGCATCCTCGTAAATCTCCTCTGTACCTTCTCTGGTGCAATTACATCCTTTCTGTACTGAGCTGACCAGAATTGCAAACATTACTCAAGTTGTAGTCTAACCAACGAGTGAAACATTTCCAGCATAACTACTCTGCTCTTGTATTCTATACCTCGGCTAATCAAGGGAAGGATTCCATATGTCTTCTTAACCATATTATCCACCTGCCCTGCTACCTTCCGGTATCTGTGCACATTCACTCCAAGATCCCTCACTTCCTCGACATTTCTCAGTGTTTCCCATTAATCGGGTGTTCACTTGCCTTGCTTGACCTCCCCAATGCATCCACTCACATGTCTCCAAATTAAATTCCATTTGGCACTTTTCTGTCCATCTCACGAGAACATCAATATCTTCCTGCTGCCTACAGCTATCTTCTTTGCTATCAACTACACAGCCAATCTTGTGTTGTCTGTAAAGATCTTGATCATGCTCCTAAATCTACGTCCAAATCGTTAAGATACACCACTTAAAGCAAGGGACCCAGTAAAGAGCTCTGCGGAACGCCACAGGAAACAACCCTTCAGTCCCGAAAAGAGCTGTCAACAATTACCCTTTCTTTCCTGCCACCGAGCTAATTTTGCATCCACCTTGTTGCATTTCCCTGAATCCCCTCGGATTTTATTCATTTTTTTAACCAATCTGCCATGTGGGTCCTTGCTACAATCCATGTAGACTACATCAACTGCAATATCCTCATTTATGTTGCTAAGTACTTCTTCAAAACTTCAATCAAGTTGGCCAAACAAGATCTTCCCTTAATAGATTCATGCTGACTATCCTTGATTGACCTGTGCCTTCCTATGTGACAGTTTACCCTGCGATCAGAATAGATTCCAATAACTTGCCCACTACTGAGGCTCGACTGACCGGCCTGTAATTATTTGGTCTAACATTCACTCCCATTTTAAACAGAGGTACAACGTTAGCTATTATTCAATTCTCCGGCACATCATTTGCATCCAGTGAGGACTGGAAAATGATGGTCAGTGCCTCTGCTATATCCTCTCTTGCTTCTTTTAACAGATGAGGATACATTTCATCAGGCCCTGGTGATTTATCAACTTTCAAGGATGCTAATTCATTTAATAATTCCTCTCTCCCTATGCTTATCACACCCAATACATGCCACTGTTCCTCCTTAACTACAGTATCTGCATCGTCCCCCTCTTTTCTGAAGACAGACGCGAAGTATTCATTAAGAACCATTTCAATATCTTCCGCTGCTACACGTCAGTTACTTTTCTGCTCATTTATGGGTCCTACTCTTTTCTTAGTTATCTTCTTACTCTTAATGTATTGATAAAACATCTTTGCATTCACCTTGATTTTGCTTGCCAATACTTTTCATGCCCTCTCTTTGCTTTCCTAATTTCCAATTTGATATCACCCTACAATTTCAATACTCCTCTCGGCTTTCTGTAGTATCGAGTTGTGGGTGTCGGACTTTGCATTTCTGCCTTATCTCACCCTCTAGGCTCCTTGATATACATGGGCCTCTAGATCTGGCCGCCTCACCGTTTTCCTCTTTGTGAACATGTGTACCCTGTACCCTTTGAATCTCCCCTTTGAATGCCTCCAATTATTCTGAAACTGATTTACCTTCATGTAGCTGTTTCCAGTCCAGTTTTGCTAAATCATTCCTCAGATTTGTAAAGTTGGCCTTGCCCCAGTTGAGAACTGCAACTCTTCTATTTCTGTCCTCTTCCAACATTATGTTAATGCTGACTGAATTATGTTCAACACCACTACAATTCTGTCCCACTGCCACTCCGTCCACCTGCCCATCTTCAACTAAGTCTAAGACTGCGCCCTCTCTTGTTGAACTTGCTTATTCTTCTTCTTTGGCCTCCTTGACTCGAGCGACAATGGGTAAGCGTCTGGATGTGGTCACTGGTTTGTGAAGCAGCGCCTGCAGTGGCTATAAAGGCCAATTCTGGAGTGATAGACTCTTCCACAGGTGTTACAGATAAAATTGGTTGTCGGGGATGTTACACAGTTGGCTCTCCCCTTGCGCTTCTGTCTTTTTTTCCTGCCAACTGCTAGGTCTCTTCGACTCTCCAAACTTTAACACCACCTTTATGGCTGCCCGATAGCTCTGGTGATCGCGACTCCCACGACTTGTGATCAATGTTACAGGAATTCATGTCGCGTTTACAGACGTCCTTAAAGCGGAGACTGGACGCCAGTGGGTCTGACACCAGTGACAAGCTCGCTGTACAATGTGTCCTTGGGGATTCTGCCATCTTCCATGTGGCTCACATGGCCAAGCCATCTCAAGGGCAGCTGGCTCAGTCGATTGTATTTGCTGGGGATGTTGGCCGCCTCGAGGCCTTCTTTGTTGGAGATATGGCCCTACCACCTGGTGCCAAGGATTCTCTGGAGACAGCGAAGATGGAATGAATTGAAACGTCACTCTTGGCTGACATACGTTGTCCAGGCCTCGCTGCCGGATAACAAAGTACTGAGGACACAGGCTTGATACACTCGGACTTTTGTGTTCCATGTCAGTGCGTCGTTTTCCCACACACTCTTGGCCAGTCTGGACATAGCAGTGGAAGCTTTACCCATAGGCTTGTTTATTTCGGCATCGAGAGACAGGTTACTGGTGATAGTTGAGCCTAGGTAGTTGGACTCTTGAACCACCTCCAAAGCGTGTCCGCCGATATTGATGGATGGAACATTTCTGACGTCCTGTCTTATGATGTTAGTTTTCTTGAGCCTGATGGTTAGGCCAAATTCGTTACAGGAATCCGCAATCCTGTCGGTGAGTCTCTGCAGGCACTCTTCAGTGTGAGATGTTAAAGCAGCATGGTCAGCAAAGAGGAGTTCCCTGATGAGGACTTTCTGTATTTTGGACTTCGCTCTTAGACGGGCAAGGTTGAACAACCTGCCACCTGATCTCGTGTGGAGGAAAATTCCTTCTTCTGAAGACTTGAACGCATGTGAGAGCAGCAGGGAGAAGAAGATCCCCAACAGTGTAGGTGCGAGAACACAGCCCTGTTTCACGCCACTCAGGATAGGAAAGGGGTCTGATGAGGTGCCGCTATGCTGAATTGTTCATTTCATATTGTCATGGAATGAGGTGATGATACTTCGTAGATTTGGTAGACATCCAATTTTTTCTAGTTGTCTGAAGAGACCACGTCTGCTGACGAGGTCAAAGGCTTTGGTGAGATCAATGAAAGCAACGTTGAGGGGTATGTGTCGGTCACAGCATTTCTCCCACGGCTAGCGAATAGAGAACAGCATGTCAATGGGGAATCTCTCTGCTCGAAAGCCATACTGTGCGTCAGGGTAGACGCGCTCAGCCAGCTTCTGGAGCCTGTTTAAAGCGAATCGAGCGAAGAATTTCCCCATTGTGCTGAACAGGGAGATTCCACGGTCGTTGTTGTAGTCACCGCAGTCACCATTGTTCTTATGATGATACTGGCATCGCGTATGTCCTGTGGTACTGCTCCCTCGTCCCAACACATGCAAAGTGGTTAGGACAGTGCTGAAGGTATAGCAGGCTTGGCACTCTTGATTATTTCAGGGGTAATGCCGTCCTTTCCAGTTGCTTTTCCACTGGCTAGAGAATCAATGGCATCACGCAGTTTCGATTTTGTTGACTGTACGTCCAGCTCATCCATGAGTGGCAGAGACTGAGCTGCATTGAGGGTGGTCTCAGTGACAACATTTTCCCTGGAATACAATTCTGGGTAGTGCATCAACCAGCCGTCCATTTGCTTGCGTTAGTCAGTGATTGTGTCCCCTGATTTAGATTTGAGGGGGGCGATCTTCTTGATGGTTGGCCCAAGAGTCATGCCATCACACATTCCCCTGATGCTTCCGGTGTTAGAATCCAGCTGAATATGACTGCATAGGTGTTGCCAGTAGTCATTTGCGCAACGCCTGGCTGTTCTTTGTGCAGCACTTCTGGCTGCTTTCAATCAGCGGATGTTAACTCGCTGGCGGCTTTCTTGTCGCTCAAGAGTGCAATGAGCTTAGCGGCTATGACAGGTTCCAGCTCTCCAAAGTGAGATTGAAACCAGTCTGCCTTCTGCTTCACAAGTTTGCCATAGGTGGTCATTGCTGAACCATAGATGGCGTCTCTGATGTGGTCCCACATGGTGTCTTCATCCCGTGTTGGAGCGCTTTTAAGGGCTTTTTCTAGTGAAGTTAGAAACTTAAGTAACAGCTGGGGATGAGACATTCTGCTGGTGTTGATGCGCTGGCGGCCGTTCTGCTTCGATTGATGCAGCTTCTTTGGTTTGTGTCTAACCTTGCTGCACACCAAGGAGTGGTCAGTGTCGCAGTCTGCACTGTGGAAGTTGCATGTGATTGAACGCTGTTTGAAGAGGCTTTCCTTGTGACGATGAGGTCCAGCTGGTGCCAACAACGTGATTTTGGGTGCCTCCAAGAAACCTGGTGACAGGGTTTAATGTGAAAGAACGAGTTGGTGATGCAGAGGTTATGATAGTTACACAACTCAAGCAGTCTCTGTCCAGTCTCATTCATCCTTCCAATGCCATAGCGTCCAAGGCAGGAGTGCCATGAGTTATGGTCGGCCCCAACCCTGGCATTAAAGTCCCCCAGCAGGAACATCTGTCCGGTATGGGGGATGCTGCTAATTAGATTATGCAGTTACTCATGGAACTTGTCCTTGGCTTCAGGTGGGGAGCAGAGTGTTGGAGCATAGATGCTGAGTAGGTGGACTGGACCAGAGGCAGTGAACATTTGAGGGTGGCTCTATCATGCTGAGCAAAGCGTTTCTGTTTGCGAAGCCGACTCCATGCTGTCTTGGTTTTTCAGGATCCCTACCCTGCCGGAAAAAGGTGTAGTCTTGCTCTCTTAGAGATCCGCTCGCAGGGACGCGTGTCTCCTGAAGTGCTGCAATGCCCATATTGAGTCTACAGAGCTCGTTGTTAATGATGGCGGTCTTCCGAGAATCGTTGATTTGTGTAAGGTCTTCCGACAGGCAAGGACACATAGTTCTGACGTTCCAGCTTGCATAACGAAGGGCTGGTACCGTCTTTCCTTTTTTGGTCGTGCTGTTTGGTGCGGTGTTGCAGCCCACTTGTTGGGCAATGACCGTAAGCTCCAAGCACCCATTGAAGCATGTGCACTGTGGTGGGACAGAACCTTACTGACCGGGGGCTGCCCGGTTTGAGGCGGGCGGTAGCTGTCCAGTGAGATGCGATGACCTCTCCCACTGACAAAGGCAATCTGTAGCGCCCTATCTCTACGCCAATTGAGCTGGACTTATAACCCGTAACTGCTGCCTTCCGGGTTGTTTTGGTCGCTGTGAGGCGACTATGGAGTGACCTCTCCATGGCACATGCCTGGGCGGATGTATGGCGTTTGTAAGTTGCCCAAGCTTCAAAAGCCCTTCTTGGCCTTCCTGCTGGGGTCCAAAGGAATGCAGAGCACGACGTTAGGCACCAGTATGTCTGCAGGAACTGCCGGAAACATGCCAATGGTGACACATGACCGCCTTCAGGGTTCCGCTGCAGATTTTCTGTTAGTGTTTACTCCTTTAGCCTTGGTCTCTCCCGAGACGCCCACAAGGCAGTAGGGTTGTTAGGGTCCCTGCACAGGGATAGGGGAATGCCGGTGGTAGGAGGTGGGGGGAAGGGGGTGCGGGGGAGGAGGGAAGGGGGTGCTAAGGGGAGCTGGGAATGGTGTGAGAGGTGGTCGGGGAAGGGTGTGCGAGGGGGTGAGCTGGGAGGGGGAGCGGTGGGGAGGGTGTGGGGGAAGGGGCTGCAGATAATAAAACATTTCATTGTCTCCCACCATTGTCCACTAGTGATCCTCACTCACTCAGAGCGGCCTCCTCCCTGGAGCCCGGCATGGCCGAGCCGCCCTTCACGCTCGACAATCTGGACAGACAACTGAGTTTCCTGCTGGCTCGGGAACAGCGACCTGGCACCTTCATCTTTCAGGCGTTCACCAATAAAACTGGCATCGGTATCGTCGAAAGACAGAAAGACCACATGCCTGTAGTCGGGGAGCCTGTCATTTAATCTCTCCGAGGGAGCACTATTAAAGCGATGGTGCAGCGTCTCTGCCATTCCAGCCGCCGCTTCCCGGCTTCTTCTCCCGTCAAGCTCTCAATAGATCGTCCATCACCCTGGTTGGAATCTCCACTTTCTTCGCCTCCATAGCGCATACATGCCACTGCCGCCACGACTCACAATTTTGGTTCCATGACCTTAATACTACACAGATTAGTGCAAGCTACAGACTGGCGAAGTAGGTTCTCCTGAAGGCATCTCAGGAATTCTGCTCCCTCAATTCCTTTCGCACTAAAACTATTCCTGCCTCCCAGGTGCCAGGGTTCGTGATGTCTCGGATCGTGTTTTTGGGATCCTTAAGGGGGAGGGGGAGCAGCCCCAAGTCGTGGTCTGCATAGGCACCAACGACATAGGTAGGAAGAGAGATGGGGATTTAAGGCAGAAATTCAGGGAGCTAGGGTGGAAGCTTAGAGCAAGAACAAACAGAGTTGTTATCTCTGGGTTGTTGCCCGTGCCACGTGAAAGCGAAGCAAGCAATAGGGAGAGAGAGGATTGAACACGTGCCTGCAGGGATGGTGTAGGAGGGAGGGTTTTGGTTTCCTGGATAATTGGGGCTCTTTCTGGGGTAGGTGGGACCTCTATCACAGCTGTGCTGAAGGAGGGCACTATGGAGGACTCGAGCAGTAAGGCAATATGGACAGAACTCAGAAATAGGAAGGGTGCGGTAACAATGTTGGGGCTGTACTACAGGCCTCCCAACAGCGAGCGTGAGATAGAGGTACAAATATGTAAACAGATTATGGAAAGATGTAGGAGCAACAGGGTGGTGGTGATAGGAGATTTTAATTTTCCCAACATTGACTGGGATTCGCTGAGTGTTAGAGGTCCAGGTGGAGCAGAATTTGTAAGGAGCATCCAGGAAGGTTTTCTCGAGCAGTATGTAAATAGTCCAACTCGCGAAGGGGCCATACTGGACCTGGTGTTGGGGAATGAGCCCGGCCAGGTTGTTGAAGTTTCAGGCGGGGACTACTTTGGGAATAGTGATCACAATTCCGTAAGCTTTAAAATACTCATGGACAAAGACGAGAGTGGTCCGAAAGGAAGAGTGCTAAATTGGGGGAAGGCCAACTATACCAAAATTCGGCAGGAGCTGGGAAATGTAGATTGGGAGCAGCTGTTTGAAGGTAAATCCACATGTGATATGTGGGAGGCTTTTAAAGAGAGGTTGATTAGCGTTCAGGAGAGACATGTTCCTGTGAAAATGAGGGATAGAAATGGCAAGATTAGGGAACCATGGATGACAGGTGAAATTGTTAGACTAGCTAAGAGGAAAAAGGAAGCATACATAAGGTGTAGGCGGCTGATGAAAGACGAAGCTTTGAAAGAATATCGGGAATGTAGGACCAATCTGAAACGAGGAATTAAGAGGGCTAAAAGGGGTCATGAAATATCTTTAGCAAACAGGGTTAAGGAAAATCCCAAAGTCTTTTATTCATATATCAGGAGAAAGAGGGTAACTAGAGAAAGGATTGGCCCACTAAAGGACAAAGGAGGAATGTTATGCTTGGACTCAGAGAAAATGGGTGAGATTCTGAACGAGTACTTTGCATCGGTATTCACCGAGGAGAGGGACATGACGGATGTTGAGGTTAGGAACAGATGTTTGATTACTCGAGGTCAAGTCGGCATAAGGAGGGAGGAAGTGTTGGGTATTCTAAAGGGCATTAAGGTGGACAAGTCCCCAGGTCCGGATGGGATCTATCCCAGGTTACTGAGGGAAGCGAGAGAGGAAATAGCTGGGGCCTTAACAGATATCTTTGCAGCATCCTTAAACACGGGTGAGGTCCCGGAGGACTGGAGAATTGCTAATGTTGTCCCCTTGTTTAAGAAGGGTAGCAGGGATAATCCAGGTAATTATAGACCGGTGAGCCTGACGTCAGTGGTAGGGAAGCTGCTGGAGAAGATACTGAGGGATAGGATCTATTCCCATTTGGAAGAAAATGGGCTCATCAATGATAGGCAACATGGTTTTGTGCAGGGAAGGTCATGTCTTACCAACTTAATAGAATTCTTTGAGGAAGTGACAAAGTTGATTGATGAGGGAAGGTTTGTCGATGTCATATACATGGACTTCAGTAAGGCGTTTGATAAGGTTCCCCATGGCAGGCTGATGGAGAAAGTGAAGGCGCTTGGGGTCCAAGGTGTACTAGCTAGATGGATAAAGAACTGGCTGGGCAACAGGAGACAGAGAATAGCAGTAGAGGGGAGTTTCTCAAAATGGAGACGTGTGACCAGTGGTGTTCCACAGGGATCCGTGCTGGGACCACTGTTGTTTGTGATATACATTAATGATTTGGAGGAAAGTATAGGTGGACTGATTAGCAAGTTTGCAGACGACACTAAGATTGGTGGAGTAGCAGATAGTGAAGGGGACTTTCAGAGAATACAGCAGAATATCGATAGATTAGAGAGTTGGGCATAGAAATGGCAGATGGAGTTCAATCAGGGCAAATGCGAGGTGATGCATTTTGGAAGATCCAATTCAAGAGTGAACGACACAGTAAATGGAAAAGTCCTGGGGAAAATTGATGTCCAGAGAGATTTGGGTGTTCAGGTCCACTGTTCCCTGAAGGTGGCAACGCAGGTAAATAGAGTGGTCAAGAAGGCATACGGCATGCTTTCCTTCATCGGACGGGGCATTGAGTACAAGAGTTGGCAGGTCATGTTACAGTTGTATAGGACTTTGGTTCGGCCACATTTGGAATACTGCATACAGTTCTGGTCGCCACATTATCAAAAGGATGTGGATGCTTTGGAGAGGGTGCAGAGGAGGTTCACCAGGATGTTGCCTGGTATGGAGGGCGCTAGCTATGAAGAGAGGTTGAGTAGATTAGAATTATTTTCATTAGAAAGACGGAGGTTGAGGGGGGACCTGATTGAGGTGTACAAAATCATGAGAGTAAAAGACAGGGTGGACAGCAAGAGGCTTTTTCCCAGAGTGGGGGTTTCAATTACTAGAGGACACGAGTTCAAAGTGAAAGGGGAAATGTTTAGGGGGGATATGCGTGGAAAGTTCTTTACGCAGAGGGTGGTGGGCACCTGGAACGCGTTGCCAGCGGAGGTGGTAGACGCGGGCACGATGGAGTCTTTTAAGATGTATCTAGACAGATACATGAATGGGCAGGAAGAAAAGAGATACAGAACCTTAGAAAATAGGCGACATGTTTAGAGAGAGGATCTGGATCGGCGCAGGCTTGGAGGGCCGAAGGGCCTGTTCCTGTGCTGTAATTATCTTTGTTTCTTTGTTCTACAAACAGGATGGTCTTCACCTGAACCAGAGGGGTACCAATATCCTGGGGGGGGAGATTTGCTAGTGCTCTTCGGGGGTGGTGGGGGGGGGGTTTAAACTAATTCAGCAGGGGAATGGGAACCTAAATTGTAGTTCCAGTGTACAGGATGTTGAGTGTAGTGAGGTCAGGGATAAGGTTACAAGGACGCAAGAGGGCACTGGCAAGCAAGAACTTGGTTTAAAGTGTGTCTACCTTCAACGCCAAGAGCATCCGGAATAAGGTGGGAGAGCTTGCAGAATGGGTTGGTACCTGGGATCTCGATGTTTTGGCCAATTCTGAGACATGGGGAGAGCAGGGGCAGGAATGGATGTTGCAGGTTCTGGGATTTAGATGTTTCAGTAAGAACAGAGAAGATGGTAAAAGAGGGGGTGGGGTGTGGCATTGTTAATCAAGGAGAGTATTACGGCAGCAGAAAGGACGTTTGAGGACTCGTCTACTGAGGTAGTATGGGCCGAGGTTAGAAACAGGAGAGGAGAGGTCACCCTGTTGGGAGATTTCTATAGACCTCCGAATAGTTCCAGAGATGTAGAGGAAAGGATAGCGAAGATGATTCTCGACAGGAGCGAGAGTAACAGGGTAGTTGTTATGGGGGACTTTAACTTTCCAAATATTGACTGGAAATACTATAGTTCGAGTACTTTAGATGGGTCAGTTTTTGCCAGTGTGTGCAGGAGGGTTTTCTGACACAGTATGTAGACAGGCCAACCAGGGGCGATGCCACATTGGATTTGGTACCGGGTAATGACCCCGGCCAGGTGCTAGATTTATATGTAGGTGAGCACTTTGGTGATAGTTATCACAATTCGGTTAGGTTTACCTTAGCGATGGGCAGGGACAGGTATATACCGCAGGGCAAGAATTATAGCTGGGGGAACGGAAATTATGATGCGATTAGGCAAGATTTAGGATGCGTAGGATGGGGAAGGAAACTGCAGGGGATGGGCACAATCGAAATGTGGAGCTTATTCAAGGAGCAGCAACTGCGTGTCCTTGATAAGTATGTACCTGTGAGGCAGGGAGGAAGTTGTCGAGCGAAGGAGCCGTGGTTTACTCAAGAAGTTGAAGCGCTTGTCAAGAGGAAGAAGAAGGCTTATGTTGGGATGAGTCGTGAAGGCTCAGTTAGGGCGCTTGAGAGTTACAAGCTAGCCAGGAAGGATCTGAAGGGAGAGCTAAGATGAGCGAGGAGAGGACACGAGAAGTCATTGGCGGATAGGATCAAGGAAAACCTATAGGTATATCAGGAATAAAAGAATGACTAGAGTTCGATTCGGGCCAATCAAGGATAGCAGTGGGAAGTTGTGTGTGGAATCAGAGGAGATCAGATGCAAATGAATATTTTTCATCAGTATTTACAGCAGAGAAAGAAAATGTTGTCGAGGAGAATACTGAGATACAGACTACTAGGCCACATGGGATTGAGGTTCACAAGGAGGAGGTGTTAGCAATTTTGGAAAGTGTGAAAATAGATAAGTCCCCTGGGCCAGATGGAATTTATCCTAGGATTCTCTGGAAAGCCAGGGAGGTGATTGCAGAACCTTTGTCCTTGATCTTTATGTCGTCATTGTCGACAGGAATAGTGCCGGAAGACTGGAGGATAGCAAATGTTGTCCCCTTGTTCAAGAAGGGGAGTAGAGACAGCCCTGGTAATTATAGACCTGTGAGCCTTACTTCGGTTGTGGGTAAATTGTTGGAAAAGGTTATAAGAGATAGGATTTACAATAATCTTGAAAAGAATAAGTTCATTAGCGATAGTCAGCTCGGTTTTGTGAAGGGTAGGTCGTGCCTCACAAACCTTATTGAGTTTTTCGAGAAGGTGACCAAACAGGTGGATGAGGGTAAAGCCGTGGATGTGGTGTATATGGATTTCAGTAAGGCATTTGATAAGGTTCCCCAAGGTAGGCTATTGCAGAAAATACGTAAGTATGGGATTGAAGGTAATTTAGTTCTTTGGATCAGAAATTGGCTAGCTGAAAGAAGACAGAGGGTGGTGGTTGATTGCAAATGTTCATCCTGGAGTTTAGTTACTAGTGGTGTACCGCAAGGATCTGTTTTGGGGACATTGCTGTTTGTCATTTTTATAAATGACCTGGAAGAGGGTGTGGAAGGGTGGGTTAGTAAATTTGCGGATGACACGAAGGTCGGTGGAGTTGTGGATACTGCCGAAGCATGTTGTAGGTTACAGAGGGACATAGATAATCTGCAGAGCTGGGCTCAGAGATGGCAAATGGAGTTTAATGCGGAAAAGTGTGCGGTGATTCACTTTGGAAGGAGTAACAGGAATGCAGAGTACTGGGCTAATGGGAAGATTCTTGGTAGTGTAGATGAGCAGAGAGATCTTGGTGTCCAGGTACATTAATCCCTGAAAGTTGCCACCCAGGTTAATAGGGCTGTTAAGAAGGCATATGGTGTGTTAGCTTTTATTAGTAAGGGGATCGAGTTTCGGAGCCACGAGGTCATGCTGCAGCTGTGCAAAGCTCTGGTGCGGCCGCACCTGGAGTATTGCGTACAGTTCTGGTCACCGCATTGTCGGAAGGATGTGGAAGCTTTGGAAAGGGTGCAGAGGAGATTTACTAGGATGTTGCCTGGTATGGAGGGAAGGTCTTACGATGAAAGACTAAGGGACTTGAGGTTGTTTTCGTTTGAGAGAAGGAGGAGTTGAGGTGACTTAATAGAGACATATAAGATAATCAGAGGGTTCGATAGGGTGGATAGTGAGAGTCTTTTTGCTCGGATGGTGATGGCAAACACGAGGGGACATAGCTTTAAGTTGAGGGGTGATAGATATAGGACAGAGGTTAGAGGTAGTTTCTTCACTCAGAGAGAAGCCGGGAAGTGGAACGCCCTGCCTGCAACAGTAGTAGACTCGCCAACTTTAAGGGCATTTAAGTGGTCATTGGATAGACATATGGATGAAAATGGAACAGTGTAGGTCAGATGGTTTCACAGGTCGGCGCAACATCGAGGGCCGATGGGCCTGTACTGCGCTGTAATGTTCTATGTTCTAATGGCGGGATAATTAAAATCCCCTACTATTACTGCCTATTATTTTTGCACTTCTCAGAGATTTGCCTCTTCTATCTCCATTGTACCCTTTGAGGGTCTATAGTACACTAGCAGCAGTGTGATCGCCCCTCTTCTGTTCCTTAGCTCAATCCATATGGCCTCATTTGATAAGCCTTCCAACAGGCTCCTCACAGCTGTAATAGTTTCCTTGACCAAAATTGCCACTCTCCCGCCTTACTTCTCCCCTCTCCCTATCACGTCTAAAAACCCTGTTACAAGGAACGTTCAGCTGCCATTCCTGTCCCTCCTTGAGCCAAGTTTGCGCAATGGCAATGATATCATTCTGCCAACTGTCTATCTGTGCCCTCAGCGCATCTGCTTCATTTGCTATGCACTTTGCATTGAAATAGATAGCGTTTTTAGTTTTAGTTTTAGAGATACAGCACTGAAACAGGCCCTTCGGCCCACCAAGTCTGTTCCGATCATCAACCACCCATATATAATTATCCTACACTAATCCCATATTTCTACCACATCCCCACCTGTCCCTATATTTCCCTACCACCTCCCTATACTAGGGGCAATTTATAATGGCCAATTTACCTATCAATCTGCAAATCATTTGGCTTGTGGGAGGAAACCAGAGCACCCGGAGAAAGTCCACGCAGACACAGGGAGAACTTGCAAACTCCACACAGGCAGTACCCAGCATTGAACCCTGGTCGCTGGAGCTGTGAGGCTGCGGTGCTAACCACTGCTAAATTTGTTTTTCCGATCCTCGTTTCCTCTGTTTTCCAGACTCATCCATTAATTTTCCGCCTTCCATTTTAATTTCTTATTTTATCCCAGCTGAGTCAACTCTCAGGTCTCCACCCCTCTGCCAAATTAGTTTTAACCCTCCCCAACAGAGCTAGCAAAACGTCCCGCTAAGAACTCAGTCTCTGATCTGTTCAGGTGCAAACTGTCCGGCCTATACAGATCCCATCTGCCTCAGAGCCAATCCAAATGTCCCAGGAACCTGAAGCCCTCCCAGGAATCTGAAGCACTTCCTCTTACACCATCTCTCCAGCTGCGCATTTAACGGTCTTATCCTTCTATTTCTATACTCACTTGCACGTGGCACTGGGAATAAGCCGGAGATTACGACTTTTGAAATCCTGCTTGCTAATTTATTTCCTACCTCCCTAAATTTTGAATGCAAGTCCTCATGCCTCTTTCTACTTATGTTGTTGGTTCCGATATGGAAAACAACTGATGGCTGTTCATGCTTCCCCTTCAGGATGCTCTGCAGCCACTCGGTGTCTTTCTTTAACATCGGACCCTCCTGGATACATGTCTGTTGTCGCAGAAACGCCTGCCTGTCCCTTGGACTATTGAATCACCTATCACAATGGCTCTTCCAGTCTTCCCTTACTCCACCTTGTGCAGCTGAGGCCGCCGTGGTGCCATGGACTGGGCTCTGGCTGCACTCGCCTGGGGAAGCTTCACTTTCCTCAGTATTCAGAACTGAATAACTGTTGGCGAATGAGCTGCACTCAGGGGTTCCCTCACTACCAGCCTGATACTTTCTAGACTCTCTGGTCGTCACCCATTCACTCGTTCCCTGCATACTCTTAAGCTATAAAGGGACCACATCTGTAAACGTGCTATCCACGTCGCTCTAATCCTCCTGAATGCACTGCAGTGTCGCCAGCTGCCGCTCAAGTTCCAAAACCCGGAGCTCAAGCTGCTTCAATTGACAAAATCTCCTGCACAAATGGTTCTCCAGGATACGGGAAGGATCTTGGAGCCCCCACATAGCGCGGGAGGTGAACTCTCGAGGCTAAATCAACCCTGCCATTCATTTATTTATTAGTTGAATCATTGCTACTGCTAAAAAAGTTACAAATATTACAACAGCTTAGAAACATTAATGAAACCTTAGTAATACTGATAAATACTACTAAAAATCGATATATCTCACCAGGTAAAATAACCCAAACTTGCAAAAATACAAGCAACTCACTTGTTCCTTATTATTAAGCTATTTAAAAGCACACTGTATCAGTCCTGCACTCACCCAACTAGTTAGTGGTATTCCTGAACAGCAGTTACTCACCAACCAATCACCTGAAGATTTTCTGTGATGTCACTCCTCACTTTGTTTTCAATCTCTGGGGCAGCTAGACCCCTCTCCGCTGCTGTCCAGAAGGTAAGTGCTCTAGACTGTGATCCTTGGACTCTATTCATCTGCTCTTCGCTCCGCGTTTTTACCGCAGATCCACTGCTCTCCCGGAAGGAAAGTCAAAGCATGCAAAGTAGCCACTCTGTGCGCCCGACTGTCAATCTTAAATTGGTTATCAGGGTCATTCTCAGCACACGGAGGATTATTTAGCAAATGTTGTCTAATCGCAGAATCACACCTAATGTTGGTCACTGTGCTTTGAGTTTTGTAAGCATGGGCTGATTGGGTACGATCTGTTCCTTGTGCATTGCATAGTTGCAGCGAGAAACAGCTAGCTTCACCTTTTGCTCAATTTTGTGAGATATCGTATAACCTGAGGTAGACTGGGCACCTTCTAGGGTTGCAAATGACTGCCTTAGTCCCGTTCATAAGTTTGTGTGATGTGCAGCGAGAATCGACCTGACCAGGGTAGGCATTTGCACCACAGAGGCCTTTGATTCCCCGCATTTCAGCATCGAGATTGCATGTTCCGTAAATGGTTCAGCACCTATTGACAAGGCTGTCAATATGACCAATCTTATACGGCGTGGAACTGAATGAATCCCAACGTGTACTGACTGGTGAAAGTAGACTTGCGCTAATCCATGTTATCGAAACGCTAGCAGATATTTACACGATTAGGTCAAAACAAGGAGCTCATTTGACTGCTCCATTTCAAAGGTGGGGAGCAGGATGAAGCCCAATAAGACGTGTAAGGAAATTATTACTTGCTGTAGCGGATTCAATTATAGCAAATGTATCATCTGCATATCAGAAATATGTAAGAAGTAGGAGGTTAGGTGCCATTCCCCCGAAGACACGTTTCACATGGAACCCAACAAAGACGTTTGCTAGAGCCGAGCCCAGAAGAGATCCCACGGCAACGCCTCGAACAAACAGAGTCCACTTGCTAACCAATCATCTCTCTCTTCTCGTACAGTATAAATTTGATGTTTTCACTTACAATGGTATGCTTGGGACGTTTTATGATGAGTGCACGATGAAAAGCTTTGTCAAAAGTACAGCACCGCACCTGCAAAATTTTTACAGGACCCGATACGGTAGATGCAGGAAGGATGATTCCCATGCCTATGGGATCAAGGACCAGAGGACACAATCTCAGAACAAGAGCTAGGCCGTTTATGAATGAGACGTGATGGCCGTTCTTCACTCAGAACGTGGTGAAACATTGCAGCCCTCTACTGCATAGTTCAGTGGAATCATTGAGTATATTCAAGGCCGAGATTAATAGATTTCAAGATATTAAACAATAGTAAGGGATATGTGCATAGTGCGGTAAAATGACGTTGAGGCAAAAAAAGATCAGTCATGATCTATTCAAGTATTGGAGCAGGCTCGAGGGGCCGAATTTCCGAATCCTGCTCCTAGTTCCTATGGTCCTCTGTTCCTATTGCTCGGAAGAGGATTGCAATCATATCCTAATGGAGGATGAGAGCAAAATGGAGAGCAAAACGCTGAACATTCGTACTGACAGAGGCTTCATTACAGATATAAGTTTGCCGGGTGTTGAAGGAAATGTATGAAGAACTGAGCCCAAGGGGCTTCCGGGCTGCCCAGCAGCGCATGAGACGATGGGAGATGACGACGTACCCACCACAGGTGACCAATGAGAGTGGAGATCGATGGAGTGCACAGTTGGAGTAACAGAACACTTAGTGGGCTTGGAGTGGATGAGTTGACAGAGAAAGCAAATATGAATATCGTGAAGGGATTTGAGTACGAGAGTGAGAATAGCTCCATGTATTTGTTCGTAGTGAAGTTCAAAGATAACGGCCGATGTAAAATTGAAATGATGCAAGTTAGCAAGCTACAATGGCAATTTGGATATGCTCAAGCTTATGGAACTCAGGGATGGTGCTTTAAATCTGGAGGTACCTTGCCCTGCTTGTTGTATGCCAGGCCTTTAGAATTATTTCACAGACAAAAAAAAGAATATCAGGCAGAATTGGATTGGGCAGATGATTCAATACCACTTTTTATGTGCTACATCCAAGATAAATGTCTACCCTAGCCATTATATCAACAAATGTTGGTAACAAATCTCTGCTTTGTAAATGTTAGGTTTGCAAACTTTTGAAACAGGCACCCAGAAGCACCCCCTCCCACCGCCCCCCCCCCCCCCCCCGACACCTCGATATGACTCGTACCAGGTGATTTAAGTGATTCCTGGCATTTGGTCAATTCTGGAACCACGAAAGGAAAACATGAAACAAGGTTTTGCTTTATTGCAGTAGTGGACATCATCCACACAATCAGTCAAAAATCATAATATCATCCCAAATTAATCCTAACATTTCAGAATGAAAATATACGTGACATTGGAACATGATTGAACTTCAGTGATGATAATTGCAGACACTCACCAGCTGTTTTTGCTTTCAGTTTGTCATCTGTTATTGGCAAGAGCAGATATAAATGCACACATTATTTTGTCTTTGCCCAGGAGATTATTTAAATATTAATTAGAGATTGCTGTTTCTGGCATAGTATTTTAAGCTAATGCCACACATTCATAAAGCCCTCATATACGTGGAATGACTTTTATTCAAGATATGTACCACACATAAACAGAAATGATCTCAGAATCTCATCAAATGCATTTGCTGGGCTATGGTACATTCAATATTCTGGTAAATTAACGGTCTCCAAAGTATTCTTGCGTTGTCCTGAGAAAGGAGGTGACTTATTTGTTACACAATGTACCTCCTCCGCTATACAGTTCCAGTGAACTGAGCGGAACTTGAATGTTGAGCCAAGGAATACATCAGATGGCCTGGTGAGGATGGTGCCTCATCGCTTAGCTATGACGACCCTGCTCTGCTATTTCCTGACCTATATGTATATTGACAAGGAAAGGAATGCATGGAGCATCAAACAAATAGTTTTGCTCCAATATTGTGTTTGAAATTCTCCAAGGTATAGTGGAGTAGCAAAGGGCTAGTAAGGATGAAGAACTGAAATACATTGCAATTATTAATCATAGTTCGAGAGCAATCACTGGAACTGAAAGTTAATACATCCCCTGAACCTGATGATCCATATCCAACGGTGTTAAAAGTGGTCGCTGCAGAGATAATGGGTACATTGTTGTTCATCTTCCAAAATGTCATTGCTTTTGGAACGGTTCCTGCAGATTGGATGGTTACAAATGCAACCCCACTTTTTAAAGAAATGTGTAGGAGAGAAAACTGGAACAAATGACCTGCTAGCCTGAAATCAGTTCTGGGGAAAATGCTGGAATATGTTATAAAAGATGTGATTACTGGACACCAAAAAGAAATAACGGTAGGATTGGACAGAGTCAAGATGGACTTATGAAAGGGAAATCCTGTTTGGCAAACCTTCTCAAAACTTTTGAAAATGTAACGAAAAGAATGGATAAGGGGAAGCCAGTGGATATGGTGCATTTGAATTTTGAGATCGCTTTAGAAAACGTCCCACATAGGAGGCTTTTAAGCAAAAGTTGGAGCACATGTAATTGGGGGCAATATACTGGCATGGATTGATAATCATTTAGGGGACAGAAAACAAAAATAGGACGAAATGGGTCACTCTCAGGTTGGCAGGCTGTGTCTGGTGGGGTACCTGAATGCCCATTGCTTGGGCCCCAGCTGTTCACAATCTATATCAATGATATGGATGTGCGGCCACATGTCATTCTTTCAAGTTTACTGATGACACAAAATGAGATATAAATGTGAGTTATGGCTTCAATCGGACTTCGACACGCTGCATGGATGGGAAAGATCGCGGAAGGTGGAATATAATGTGGGAAATGTGAAGTTATCAACTTCGGTAGGAAAAACAGAATTGCAGATTGTTTCCTAAATGTTGAGAGATTGGGAAGTGTTGACGCACACATGGACCTTGCTGCCCTTGTTCATAAGTTTTCAAGGCTTACCTGCAGGTGCAGCAAGCAATTTGAAAGGCAAATGACATGGTGACCTTTATTTTAAAAGGATTTGACTACACCAATACGACATTTTGCTAAAGTTTATAGGGTCTTGGTGAGACCGCACTTGGAATACTGTGCTCAGCTTTGGTCTCCTTACCAAAGGAAGTATATTCTTGCCATAGAAGATGTGCAGCAAATGTTCACCAGACTGATTCCTGGGACGGCGGGGTTGCCCTACATTGAGCGATTGAGGAGACTGGGCCGATATTCGTTGAGTTTAGAAGAATGAGAGGTGATCTGTTTGAAACATTTCACAACGTAAAGGGATCCAGAGGACGCAGCCTCAGAATAAGAGGTAGGCCTTTTAGGACTGGGATGAGGTGGAATGTCTTCACGAGGATGGTAGTGATTAATTGGAGTTCTCGACCCATAGTGCTGTGTGTATATTGAGTATATTCAAGGCAGAGATAGATGTAATTCTAGATAGTTAATGATAGCAAGGGATATGGGGATAGTATGGGAAAATGATGTCGAGTTAGAAGATCAACCACGATCTATCTGAATGTTGGAGCAGGCTCGAGGAGTCGAATTTCTTACTCCCGTTCCTTGTTTCTATGGTCCCATGTTCCAGTTGCACTGAACAGGATTATAATCAGATTCGAATTGAGGCCGAGTGCAAAAAGGAGATACTTTGAATATGAGTAATGAGAGAAAGCTTGGATAAAGATACAGGTTTGCAAGAGTGGATTCTGGGATGAACAGCCGAGCTTGATGCAACGATGGATGAAGACCTGCTCATTACGGCTGATCAATGAGAGTGGAGATCGATGGAGTCCAAGTTTTGGAGCAACAGAACTGTTAGCGGGCTTGGAAGAGGTGACAGTGCACGTAAGAGATTGGAGCACGAGATTGAGGATAGCTGAATGTACTTTTCACTAGACCACAAGTAGTGAACTTCAAAGAAAACAGGGCTGATGGAATAATGGGATGCTGCAAGTAGGGAAACCACAATGGTATTTTGGAGGCTATTAAATTTAGTGGAGGAGAAAGAGTTGAGTTTTCGAATTGGGGGAGAATCCAAGCATGTCAGACATTTTCAGCAGGTGCTGGACAGATGTCAGTCATGGACAGAGATAGAAGATTTTAAGGAAAGGGAATTAAACCATCTTTGTCGTGGTAGGATATGCTGTCGAAAAGTCAGCTCATGGTCGGGAGCACTGTGAAAATATGTACAGATCGGTTTGAGCAAAGGGGAAAGCGGGTGCCCATTCCATTCGAGCCCATTTTCTCTAATCCGCATGGCAAATATCCACCAAACCTGCATATGGCGTTCCTTGTGCTACGTTTACACAGTCAGAGCTTTGTAATTTGCGGAGTGCTCTGCGGAACACTCTCCGATCTGAACACCATATTTCTGCACTTTGCCAATGCATAATTCTAGGCAAGGAACATCGTGCCTGAACAAGTTAGAAACGATTCATTTTAGATTAGGCTTCTGCCATTGAAATGTATCTCTGTGGTAACACAATATAGGAGACAGTGTTATGCCTTCCTGTTGTACTGGCCACTTGATGTTCAGAATCCATTGTAGTGAAACCAATTTTATATCAGGATGTCAATAAAATTGAACAGCTGATTTCCGACCGTGTTACACATCATAACATTGGAAACAATCTACTTACACGTGTATTGCATCAAAGAAGAATGGGCATACAGTTCATCTTTGCAAATGATAATTATGCAGATGTGCAGGCACAGACTGTTAGTATTCATAAATGATGTGTTAAGAGATTCCTGGCATTTAGCCAACACGGAGAGCACAAAATAATGTCCGATTGTCCTTGAACAGGTAACAGACAGCTGAAGAAAAAACAGTCAAATATCATGATATAATCAGAAATCTTTCTGAAAATTTCAGACAAGGGCAAAATTGCCTTAACAACGTCATTATTGACATTTACCATCTGTTTTTTGCTTTATGTGTATCTTCTGCCATTGGCAAGATCAAATGATAAATGCACAGAATAAGTGTTTAATACATTATTCTTTCATGGGTTGTGAGCGCTGATGGTAAGGTCAGCATTTGTTGTTCATCATTGTGTTTTTCACTGGGACGGTAGACTTCGTTAACGACAGCAATACATGAGCTGCGTGTACACCCTCAGTGCTATCAGGTAGCGGATTCCAAGTTTTTGACCCAGCAACAGGGAAGGAAAGGCAATAGAGTCAGGATGGTGCATGGCTTGGAGGGGATTGTGCAGGTGGTGGTGTTCCCATGTATCTGGTGCCCATCTACATCGAGGTGGTAGAGGTGGCGTGTTTGCAAAGTTGATGAGGAATTCTGTCAACTAGATGGCAGCGAATATGCAGAATTCTCTATGCAAGAGGGCTGTGGCGACTCAGTCGCTGGGTATGTTCAAGACAGTGATCGATAGATTTCTAGATATTACAATATCAAAGGTGAGGGTAGCAATGACCTAGAGGCCCCGGAGAGGCATCCCATTTTCTGACCAGTATTCTGTTCTGAGTACAGGTGGGAAGGAGGGTTCCTTTATAGAGAGCAGTGAAATTCATGATCGAAACACCATGGGTGACTCAGCTGCGCGCGGAGGAAGGAAAATTTATAAAAGTTAATAGTGATAGGGGACTATATGGTTAAAGGAACACATGAGCGTTTTTGTGGTCGCAGACATGATTCTAGGATGATAAGATGCCTCCCTTGAGCACGGGTCATGGATATCACCGAGATGCGACAGAATATTCCAGAGGGCGAGTGTGCATAGCCAGAGGTCGTGGCCCATATTGGTAACAACGATAGAGCAAGTAAGGGGGATAGGGTCCTGCAAGCTGAGTTTAGGGAGTTAGGAAAGAGAGTAGCAAGTAGGATCATAAAGGTAGATTACTCCCAAGGCCACGTGCTAGTGAGTATAGTAATAGTAAAATATACCAGATGGATGTTTGGCTGGAGAAATGGCGCATGAGGGATGGCTTCAGATTACTGGGGCAGTGGTACCTGTTATGGGGAAAGTGGGACATGTACAAGCCGGATGGTCTGCACCTGAACAGGGCTGGGACAAATATCCTTGCAGGAAGGTAAGCTAGTGCTGTTGGGGATGGGTTAAACTAGATTGGCAGGGGGATGGAACCTGAATGCAGTCTTAGGTAAAATAATTTCAGAGCAGGGAAACGGACACAGAAAACTAGCAAAATTAGCGAGTGACTCTCAAAGGCAGAAGAAGAAAAATTTAAAGAAGTGTGAAAAACAAGAACTTGACAGTGTTAAAGGGTATTTATTTAAATGTTAGGAGCATAGTAAATGAATCCGATGAGTTGAGGGCACAGATAGACACAGGGCAGCATGATATCGTTGTTAAAACGGAAACTTACCTTAAAGAGGGGCAAGAAATGCAACTGAAGATCCCTGGATATAGAGTTGTCAGGCGTGAAAGAGAGGGACATAGAAAGGATGAGGTGTAGTATTATTAGTTAAGGTACCAATAACAGCTTTGAGGAGGGGTGATATTCGAAATGAATCATAAAAGGAGGCCACATGCTTGGAGTTCAGAAAGAAAAAGGGGACAGCTGCATTACTGGCAGTGCACTATAGACCCCCAAATATTGAGAGGGAGATTGAAGAACAAATATGGAGGCAGTTTTATGAGTGCAGAAACTTTAGGGAAATGCTAGTTGTGGATTTCAACTAACACAATATCAGCTGGAATACAAATAGTATGAAGGGCACAGAGGGGACAAAATTCTTGCACTGCGTTCGGAAGATTTTCTTTTCAGCCAGCACGAAACGAGCCCAACAAGGGGGGGCGGAATTCCAGATTTAGTCTTCGGTAATGAGGCTGGGCAAGTAGATGAAGTAACAGTGGATGACCATTTTGGAGTTAGTGACCATAATGCAGTTAGTTTTAACATAAGCATGGAAAAGGACAGAGATAAAACTGAACCAAAGGTTCTAAATCGGGAAAGGCAAATTCTTCGAAACTGAGAGGTGGCCTGGCGAAAGTGGACTGTACACAGCTACTTGAAGCAAAATCAGTGGCAAACCAATGGGAGGCATTCAAGTTCGACATACTACGGCCACAGTGTATGCATGTCACCACAAAGATCAATGGTGGCACTGCCAAATCTACACCTCCCTGGTGTACCAAAAGCTTAGAGGCTAAGTTAAAGAAAAAAAAATCTTATTAGATTCAAAAAAGATCGTAATACTTTAGAAAGCTTAGAGGAGGATATAAAGTGCCTGCGTGCAATAAAAAAGAAATTATAAAAGCAAACAGAGGGAATGAAAAATTAATGGCAGTTAAAATCAAGGAAAACCGGATTTTGTATCAGTACATTAAGAGCAAGAGGATAACCAAGGATTGGGTAGTGTCTATCACAGATGTACAGGGGAAATCGGGCATGGATGCAGAAGGTGTGGGAGGGGTTCTTAATGAGTTTTTGTCTCTCTCTTCACAAAGGAGAGGGTTGATGCAGATAGTGTAGTTAAAATAGGAGGAATGTGAAATATTCGATATGATAAGCATAATGAGAGAGGAAGTGCTTGACGGTCTGACATCCCTGAAAGTGGATACATCGCCAGGACTGGATGGGTTGCATCCCAGGTTGTTGAGGGAAGACAGGGAGGAAATAATAGATGCGCTCAGGATCATCTTCAAATCCTCACTCGATACAGACGAGGTACCAGATGATTGGAGTTCTACGAAAGTTGTGTCGTTGTTTAAAAAGTCTGTGAGGGATAAGCGAGGTAATTATAGGCCAGTCATTCTAACCTCAGTGGTGGGTAAATTGTTACAATCTATTCTGAGGGCAGGATTAACTGTCACTTTGAGAGGCGTGGATTAATCAGGGATAGTCAGCAAGGATTTGTTAGAGGAAGGTCATGTCTTACTGACTTGATTGTGTTTAGTGAGGAAGTATAAAGGAGGATTGATGAGGCTACAGCAGCAGATGTGGTTTACATGGATTTTAGAAAGGCATTTGAAAAAGTACCGCATGGCAGATTGATAAGTAAAATGCATAGCCATGGGATATAGGGGAAGGTGGCAGGTTGGATCCAGAATTGGCTCAGTGATAGGAAGCAAGGGGTAGTAGTCGACAGATGTTTTATGTAAAGAGAAAGCAGTTTCCAGTGGTGTTCCACAGGGCTCAGTGTTGGGCACCTTGCTGTTTGTGGTATACAGTAAGGACTTGTACCTAAATGTGTGTGGCATGACTGGAAAACTTGCTGATGGCAAAAAAATGTGCCATGCAGTTAATAGTGAGGAGGATAGCAGTGGACTCCAGAATTATATCAATGCGTTGGCTGATTGGGCAGAAAGGTGGCAAATGAAATTCAATACAGAAAAGTGTGAGGTACTGCATTTGGGGAGAGCAAATAAAGCTAGGGAATATACAATAAATGGGACAATGTTGAGAGGGGTAAAGTTAATGAGAGACCTTGGAGTGTCTGTCTCCAGGTCCCTGAAAATGGCAGGACAGGTGGACAGAGTTGTGAAGAAAGCATATGGATTGCTTTCCTTTATTGGCCAAGATATAGAGTACAAAATCAGGGATGTGATTAAGGAACTGCACAGAGTGTTGGTTAGGCCACAGCTGAAGCGTTGCATGCAGTTCTCGTCGCAGCATTACAGAAAGGACATAAATGCTCTGTAGAGAGTATAGAGGAGATTTACAAGAAGATTGCCAGGGCTTGACGGTTGCAGCGATGAGGAAAGTTTCGATGGGCGAGGGTTGTTTTACATAAAACTGAGGAGGCTGAGGGGTGACTTAATTGAGGTGTACAATATTATGAGGTTCCTAGATAGAGTGGACAGGAAGGACCTGCTTCCCCTGGCACAGAGGTCAGTTACCAGATTCAAGGTGATTGGTAGCAGGATTGGAGGGGACATGAGGGGAAACGTTTTCACCCAGAGGTTGTTGGGTGTCTGGAATTCGCTGCCAGGAATGGTGTTGGAGGTAGAGACCCCAATAAAATACCTGGACATGTACCTGATTTGCTGTAACCTGCACGATTATGAACCAGATGCTGTCAGGTTGGATTAGTTTGGGAAGATAATTTATTCAGCCAGCGCAGACATGATGGACTGAATAGCCTCCTTCTGTGCTGTACCGTTCCTATGGTTCTGAATTTCTATGGATATGCGGGGGGGGTTTCAGAAAATGCCATTGAGGGAGGAGATCAGCCATGGTCCAATGGAATGATGGAGCAGACTCGATGGGGCGAATGGCCTAGTCCTGCTCCTATTTTCAATGTTCTTATGATTGGAAGGTGCTGCCAAACAAGCCTTGTCATGGTTCTTCGACTTGTCGTCTAAATTGTGCAGACAGTTGCCTGTGTGCAGGGAGTGAATTTGGAAGATTGTAAATGGAGTGCCAAACCAGCAAACTAATTTTCCCTTTATATTGTCGGGCTTCATGAGTGTTGCAGTCATTCAGGCAAGTGGTGAGGATTCTATCAGACTTTTGAATTGTGCTTTCTAAATTGTGGAGAGGCCTTGGCGAGTTCGGGAACGAATTGCCCGCCTCAGAATTCATACCCTCTGAGCTTCTCTGTCGGAACAGCATATGTATACTTTGTCCTGTTTGGCTTCTGATCACTGGTTGCACCCCTGGTTTGATAGTGGGAGATTAACAGAGGGTATTAACGCACTGGAAAGTCAAGTGGAGTTGGTTTTATTTTCCCTTGTTGGAGAGGGTCATTTCCTGTCCAGTCCCCTGGTGGAAGCAAAACTGGGCATCGGAGATCAGGTTATTCCTGAGTCAATTGCTCTCGCCAGGAGTGTCAATGGCACCTTTCCACACTTCACTGATGATTGAGACTATTTTGACTTCGCTGTCATTGTGCAGAATTAATTTGTCCTGCTTTATTTGTGTACAGGAAATGCAGGCTATTTTCTGCATTGATTGGTGGATGTCAGCGTTGTGTATCCCGCAGCCTTCGTTCCACAAAAATCGAATATTGATTCGTGGGAGATCATGCTTCCTGAATCAAAACGGATTTGACATGACTCTAAAAAAAACTGGGAGTGGAATATTTTTCCAGTTAAATTTCTTCACAAAAGATAATGGAAAGCTGAATAGGCAGTTGCAATGGTGAAAGTGAGCGCTGCACACAAGGCATTATCGCATTTAACCCTTTCAATGCTGAATTAAGTGGTCCCAGCACAAAGTATAGCTGACGAGAGATATTCTTGTCCTCAATGAAAACACAGCTAAGTTCTTGCCCAGATCATTATTCAATCTGTGTGATCATGGGTTCACAAGCAAAGTGGTTCCAAATTTCTCTGAGACCAAATACTCACTTTAACATAACTGTCTGTGTATTCAGTTTGGACAGGTCGTCGTCGTGCAGTTACATTCGTTGGGCACAGGTTCTTTCCAGCAATGTTGCAAACAATCCGGAACAGATTCACTTCAATTCAAATGCAACGTGGTCCCCTCTTCCATTAAATCCATATATTCACGAGTTTACCAGAATAGAAATTCGTCAAAGATGCTACCTTAAATCTTGAGGTACCCTTCCCTGCGTCTTATATGTCAGTTGATTAAAATTCATTCGCGGATAAATGAATAGTATATCACAGAAATGCATTTTGCAGCCGATTCAATGACACATTTTATGTGCTACATCAATATACATTTATATTCGAAGCCTTACATCAACGAATGTTGGAAACCAATTCCTACTTCATAAATGTTACGTCTGCAGACTTATGAAACAGGCATCCACTTATATTAGTGCGTCCCGATAATTTAAGAGATTACCGGTATTTTGTCAATTCCGGAACCTCAATTGGAAAACTCGAAACACGATTTTGCTTGAAAATGGTAATAAACAGCTCACGCATAATCAGTCCAAAAACCATAATATTATACAGTTATGACTGCTCAGGACAAAGCCCCCAATGAAAAAATATGATTCTGATCGCGGTGGACCAATGCACAGTCAATTCAGTCCTGTTGATCCGCATGCTGCAACATATTTCTTTCAAATTTCCAATTTGGATAGAAAAAAGTAGCCAAATTGCAGTATCTAGTAACTCCTGCGAATGAAGCGAAGCAAACCATGTATCTTTCGATATCAAAAAATTAAGTATGTATAAAAAAGGAATGTCAAGCATAACTAAGATAAACCAATATGTAAAGACATTATTACTTCTTAGATAAAATATATATCTCCTGCATTCGCATACATATACTCGGTTTTAAATTAGCAGACCGAAAAAATAGAAAAAAAAAAGTTTTTGCAGATTATGTTCCTGAGGAATAGTCTTCCAATGGAACACAGTCAAAGTTCTCTTGCAAACTTCCAAGGTCCGATGCAAAGCGAAGGTCCTTTTAAAGATAGGGGTTAAACATTTTGGCTGTTCTGGCATGAAACTCTTCATTTGTCCCAACGATGAACAAGGCAGATATTAATAATTTCTTGTGACGAAAAAAAAAAACACCTTTTCTTATTTGTTTTTGGAATTAATTTGGCTTTATGCTTTGTGGAATTTTGAGACAGAAATAACACAGATCTTTTTCCTTCTGTTTAAATTGTCATGCAGAAGACTCGGAGGGCGGAGTTCCAGAACTGTAAGAAAAACAAACTTACCTTGGGGATTCGCGGCCTACATTCACGGAGAAGACTAAACTAGAGAGAGCAGATTACTGTATTTAGTTAGCATATAATATTTATAGTAGGAATCTAGCAACTAGGGACCATATAGTTAAATATAACAATTTAGTAAGGATTTAATAAGTATTTATTTTTATTTATTAATTAGTGCTAGAAATGTCTGTTAGAGGGGTCAAGTACTTCACCTGTGAGATGTGGTAGGTCCGTGACGCTTCAAGCGTTCCGGACGCCTACATCTGCAGGAAGTGTACCCAGTTGCAGATCTTCACAGACCGCATGGATCGGTTGAGCGGCAACTGGATGCACTCAGGAGCACGCAGGTGGCAGAGAGTGTCATAGACAGGAGTTTGAGAGAAGTGGTTACACCCAAGGTGCAGGCAGATAGATGGGTGACCGCAAGAAGGGACAGGCAGTCAGTGCAGGAATCCCCTGTGGCTATCCCCGTCTCTAACAAGTACACCGTTTTGGATACTGTTGGGGGGGATGGCCTATCAGGGGAAAACAGCAAGCAGCCAGAGCAGTGGCACCACGGCTGGCACTGTTGTCCAGCAGGGAGGGACAAAGCACAGAAGAGCAATAGTTATAGGGGACTCTATAGTCAGGGGCACAGATAGATGCTTCTGTGGACGTGAAATTGACTCCAGGATGGTATGTTGCCTCCCTGATGCCAGGGTCAAGGATGTCTCTGAACGGACAGGGGGCATTCTGAAGGGGGAGGGTGAACAGCCAGAGATTGTGGTACACATCGGTACCAACGACATAGGCAGGAAGAGTGATGAGGTCCTGCAGGGGCAGTTTAGGGAGTTAGGTAGAATGTTAAAAGTCAGGACCTCTAGGGTTGTAATCTCGGGATTACTCCCTGTGCCACGTGCCAGTGAGGCAAGAAATAGGACGATAGTGCAGCTAAACACGTGGCTGAACAGCTGGTGTAGAAGGGAGGGTTTCAGATATCTGGACCATTGGAATCTCTTCAGGGACAGATGGGACCTGTACAAGAAGGACGGGTTGCATCTAAACTGGAGGGGCACAAATATCCTGGCTGCGAGGTTGGCTAGCGTCACTCGGGAGGGTTTAAACTAGTGTGGAAGGGGGGTGGGAACCAGAGCAGTAGGACAGCAAGTGAAATAAATGAGGGGGAACTAGTAAATAAGGCCAGTAGGACTAAGAGGAAGAGCAGGCAGGGAGATGTTGCGGAGCACAGCGGGACTGGTGGTCTGAAGTGCATTTGTTTCAATGCGAGAAGTATAACAGGTAAGGCAGATGAACTTAGATCTTGTATCAGTACTTGGAACTATGATGTTGTTGCTATTACAGAGACTTGGTTGAGGGAATGTCAGGATTGGCAGCTCACTGTTCCAGGACTTAGAAGCTCCAGACGGGATAGAAGGGGTTGTAAAAGGGGTGGGGGATGTGCATTACAATTAAGGAGAATATCACAGCTGTACCGCGGGAGGACACCTAGGAGGGGTCATGCAGCGAGGCAATATGGGTGGAGCGCAGGAATAGGAAGGGTGCAGTCACGATGTTGGGGGTTTACTTCAGGACTCCCAGCAGCCAGCGGGAGGTAGAGGAGCAGATATGTCGACAGACTTTGGAAAGATGTAAAGGTAACAAGGTTGTAGTGGTGGGTGATTTTACCTTTCCCGATATTGACTGGGCTAGGGGCTTGGATGGGGAAGAATTTGTAAGGAGCATCCAGGAGGGCCTCTTGAAACAATGCGTAGATACTCCAATTAGGTATGGGGCTGTACTGGATTTGGTATTGGGGAATGAGCCTGGCCAGGTGGTCGAAGTTTCAGTAGGGGAGCATTTCGGCAACAGTGACCATAATTCCATAAGTTTTAAGGTACTTGTAGATAAGGATAAGAGTAGTCCTCGGGTGAAGGTGCTAAATTGGGGGAAGGCTAATTATAACAATATTCGGCAGGAACTGAAGAATTAAGATTGGGGGCGGCTATTTGAGGGTAAATCAACATCTGACATGTGGGAGTCTTTCAAACGTCAGTTGATTAGGATCCAGGACCAGTATGTTCCTGTGAGGAGGAAGGATAAGTCTGGCAAGTTTCGGGAACCTTGGATAACGTGGGATATTGTGAGCCTCATAAAAAAGAAAAAGGAAGCAATCGTAAGGGCTGGAAGGCTCGGAACAGACGAATCCCTTGGGGAATATAAAGACAGTAGGAAGGTAACTTAAGCAAGGAATCAGGATGGCTAAAAGGGGTTATGAGAATTAATTGGCAAACAGGATTAAGGAAAATCCCAAGGCTTTTTATACATATATAAAGAGCAAGAGGGTAACCAGGGAAAGGGTTGGCCCACTCAAGGACAGAGAAGGGAATCTATGTGTGGAGCCAGAGGAAATGGGCGAGGTACTAAATGAGTACTTTGCATCAGTATTCACCAAGAAGTAGGACTTGGTGGAAGATGAGCCTGGGGAAGGGAGTGCAGATAGTCTCAGTCATCTCATTATCAAAAAGGAGGAGGTGTTGTTTGTCTTGCAAAGCATTAACGTAGATAAGTCCCCAGTGCCTGATGGGATCGATCCCAGAATACTGAGGGAGGCAAGGGAAGAAATTGCTGGGGTCTTGACAGAAATCTTTGCATCCTCATTGGCTACAGGTGAGGTCCCAGAGGACTGGAGAATAGCCAATGTTGTTCCTTTGTTTAAGAAGGGTAGCAAGGATAATCCAGGAAAGTATAGGCCGGTGAGCCTTACGTCAGTGGTAGGGAAATTATGAGAGAGAATTCTTCGGGACAGGATTTACTCCCATTTGGAAACAAATGGACTTATTAGCGAGGGGCAGTATGGTTTTGTGCAGGGGAGGTCGTGTCTCACTAATTTGATTGAGTTTTCTGAGGAAGTGATGAAGATGATTGATGAAGGAAGGGCAGTGGATGTTATCTATATGGACATCAGTAAAGCCTTTGACAAGGTCCGGCATGGCAGACTGATACAAAAGGTGAAGTCACATGGGATCAGAGGGGAGCTGGCAAGATGGATACAGAACTGGCTCGGTCATAGAAGACAGAGGGTAGCAGTGGAAGGGTGCTTTTCTGAATGGAGGGATGTGACTAGTGGTGTTCCACAGGGATCAGTGCTGGGACTTATGCTGTTTGTAGTATATATAAATAATTCGGAGGAAAATGTAGCTGGTCTGATTGATAAGTTTGCGGACGACACAAAGGTTGGTGGAGTTGCGGACAGTGATGAGGATTGTCAGAGGATACAGCAGGATATACATCGGTTGGAGACTTGGGTGGAGAAATGGCAGATGGAGATTAATCCAGACAAATGTGAGGTAATGCATTTTGGAAGGTCAAATGCAGGTGGGAAGTATGCAGTTAATGGCAGAACCCTTAGGAGTATTGACAGGCAGAGAGATCTGGGTGTACAGGTCCACAGGTCACTGAAAGTGGCAACGCAGGCGGATAAGGTCATCAAGAAGGCATACGGCATACTTGCCCTCATCGGTCGGGACATCGAGTATAAAAATTGGCAAGTCATGCTGCAGCTGTACAGAACTTTATTCAGGCCACACTTAGAATATTGCATGCAATTCTGGTCGCCACACTACCAGAAGGACATGGAGGATTTGGATAAACTCGGATTGTTTTCACTGCAACTATGGAGGTGGAGGGGCGACATGGTAGATGTTTACAAAGTTATAAGCGGCATGGACAGAGTGGATAGTCAGAAGCTTTTTCCCAAAGTGGAAGAGTCAGTTACGAGGGGACATAGGTTAAAGGTGAGAGGGGCAAAGTTTAGAGGGGATGTGCGTGGCAAGTTCTTTACACAGAGGGTGTTGAGTGCCTGGAACTTGCTGCCGGGGGAGGTGTTGGAAGCAGGTCCCATGGAGACGTTTAAGAGGCATCTTGACAAACACATGAATTGGATGCGAATAGATGGATATGGACTCCAGAAGTGCAGAAGGTTTTAGTTTAGGCAGGCATCAAGATCAGAGCAGGCTTGGAGGGCCGAATGACCTGTTCCTGTGCTGTATGTTCATTGTTCTTTGTTCTTTGTTCTTTGCCTCAGAGCTCTGTTTGCTAATAACCACTTTTTTCTTGATAGCCAATTTTCAAAATCAACACAGCTACATTGTATCTCGTGTTCTCTCTCTCTCTTTCTCTCTCTCTCTCTCTCTCTGTCTCTGGCTGTTGCTTGACAACCAGAATGCACTCTGGCTCAGAGAACTGTCTGAATAATGATGTACTGATCTTTTTTACATTCTTAAAGTTGCACCAAAATATTTCCGAATGGAGAAAATGAATAGCGCAGGAGCGTGACACCTCTGCCCTGGTGAAATGAAACACCATACAAAAAATGCGTTACATTATAATGCAAAAATAGAATTTATAAAATTGGTAACTTTTTCCCCCCGCAATTACTCACCATTCACTCTGCTACTAATTTACAACATTTTCTTTATACCATCGCTATCTATCGAAGTTAACATGGTTAAATCCATGAAAAAGCATTGGCGTAACATTATTTTGTCCATAAATATAAATATATAAAATTGTCTGAAATGATCGGACTACAGCAATAAGGTTAATCGGAACATTGTGGGCATTAAATTTTACAAATGTTGTCCCAATGAGCCCATTTCCACCTCACAAAGATAGTCTGCCAGTTGTTTCGTGTTTTCAGTCCACGAGTCCCTATGGTCTTTTACCTCAGCCAGATGAACTGCACAGCTAGGAACATTGGCCACGACAGGGTTCCCAGGCTCTGTGAAGTTTCTCGAGTACCCCTTAACCTGTGTGTCATCACTTGCTAATGGAAAACTCTGTCCAATGTAACGGAATCTTATTTTTCCTTATCTTGGGCTGTCAAAGGACTTTGACAGTATCCCTTCAACACGTGTATCTGTTTAAGACACATGGTGATGCCTACTCTGCCCATTGTCGTCTAAATGATCATGCCTAAATGACTCTACCTTATTTATTATTTTTTATTTTAGAGTTACAGCACTGAAATTGGCCCTTCTGCCCACCGAGTCAGTGCCGACCAACAACCGCCCATTTATACTAATCCTCCATTAACCCCATATTCCCTACCACATCCCCACCATTCTCCTACCACCTGCCTACACTAGGAGCAATTTACAATGGCCAATTTACCTATCAACCTGCAAGTCTTTGGCTGTGGGAGGAAACCGGAGCACCCGGCGGAAATCCACGCAGTTACAAGAAGAATTTGCAAACTCCGCGCAAACAGTATCCAGAACTGAACCCGGGTCGCTGGAGCTGTGAGGCTGCGGTGCTAACCACTGCGCCACTGTGCTGCCCTACAGTGATAATTCTACTGTCTATGCAAGTTTATGCCAACCCACGAGGTTGAGTCATCAAGACCACGTTCAATTTCTAACTGTCTTGAATAGGTTCAACTAAGCTGCCCTTCAGCATACATTGAACCTTTGCTGCCATTTGGGCCTGTCTGTCTGGACCTAAGTAGCAAGGATGTTGTTCTAACAGAATGGTTCCCCACATATCCACATCATATGTGGCTCAGCTTGTACATCCGGGCTTATCCCGACACGCTCTTTTAAAAGTTGTGAAAAGCCTAGTTCCGTCTTCACCTTGTTTTGCGTCTATGTGCAAAAGCATATTGTCTGATTTTCCTAACCATTTCTGTATTCGCTAATTTGATAGTTAGAGGTTTAATATGAAAATTTCCTAGGCCTGTTTCTGCCTCATCCTCACTATCCTTTTTCTTCTGAACAGTCCCATTTACCTGACAGTCCCGTACTGCCTTATCCTCCTCCCTGCGATAATATTACTTCAGCATATTGATGTGACACAACCTTTTATTCTTCCAGCTATCAAGTAATTTAACTTACTCACTCTTGTCATCACTCTAATTGGGCCACTGAACCATGTTTTTAATTGTTCTCCCTGTAATGGTAACAACACTATTACTTCATCACCGATAGGAAATCCCGGAATTTTGCATTCTTGCCTGTCCATTTCTTCACATTGGCTTGGGATGCTTTAAAGTGTTCCCGAGCTAAACTGCACGCTTACACGAGCCTTTCCTGGAACACATATATCCAAGATCGAAGATTATTTTTTTTTGTTCCAGGAATCTGTCTTTTGTAAGTTTTATAGTACCTCTTATTCATTTCCGGAAGCCAACTTGAAATGACTGAAGCCTGTAGACTCATTTGGTGAGTCTCTGGTGGCAAGTAAACTAAAGTTTAGTTCTCTATCCCCGTCATGTGGACATTTCTGATAGTATGTCCTAATCATTGTTTTCAGAGTTTGGTGAAATCTCTTTATACCTCCCTGTGACTGTGGGCCATATGCTGAAGATTTCAACTGTCTAATCTCCAAATTGTCCACGGCTTCTTGAAATATTTTATGCATTATAATAGAACTTTGATCAGATTGAACTTGGAGTGGTAACCCATATCTCGTAAAGAATTGGGTTAACATGTCGACTACTATTCTCGCAGTAGTTGTCTTCAAAGGAATGGCCTCCTATTTGATTTGAAAATTAAATAGCCATATCCATGATAGTAAGTATGTATTAATGTCCCACTCTTGCTTTCTTGAGGGTCCTACACAGTCTACCAAAACCCTGCTAAATGGCTGCTCAATCATTTATATAGAAACATAGAAAATAGGAGCAGGAGTAGGCCATCTGACCCTTCGAGCCTCCTCCGCCATTAGAAAAGCTCATGGCTGCCCGTCTAATTCAGTACCCTGTTCCCGCTTTCTCCCCATAACCCACGATCCCTTTGGCATGAAGAAATATATCTATCTCCTTCTTGAATATCGTGAATGGCTTGGCCACCACGGCCTTCTGCGGTAAAGAATTCAAAGGTTCATCACCTTGTGAGTGATGAAACTTCTCATCTCGTTTCGAAATGGCATACCCCGTACCTGAGACTGTTATCCCTGGTTCTGGACTCCCCTGCCATCGGGAGCATCCTCCCTGCATCTAGCCTGTTTAGTCGTGTTAGAATTTTCCAGGTTTCTATCAGATCCCCTCATTCTTCTAAACTCTAGTGAATATAGTCCTCTACGACCCAATCTCTCCTCATATGTCAATCGTGCCATCCCAGAAATCAGCCTAGTAAATCTTCTTTGCACTCCCTCCAAGGTCGAACATCCTTCCTCAGGTAAGGAGACCAGAGCTGCACACAATACTCCTGATGTGGTCTCACCAAGGCCCTTTGTAACTGCAGTAAGACGTCATTACTGCTGTACTTAAATCCTCTTACAATGAAGGCCAACATACTATTCGCCTTCCTAATTGTTTGCTGCACCTGAATGCTTGCTATCAGCGCTGGTGTTCAAGGACAGCCAGGTCTCGTTGCAGCACCCCCTTTCCCAATCTATCACTATTCAGATAATAATCTGCCTGTTTGTTTTTACAACCAACATAGATATCGTCATCGTCATATTTATCCACGTTATATAGCATTTGCCAAAGCATTTTCTCACTTACCCAACCTGTCCAACTCACATTGAAGCCTATTTGCGTCCTTTTCACAGCTAACATTCCCCACCCTAACACCTCCCCCTCCCTCTCCCCCCCTTTGGGGTGTCGTCTGAAAACTTGGAAATGTTACATTTAGTTCCCTTATTCAAGTCAGTAATATATATTGTGAATAACTGGGGCCCAAGCACTGATCCCTGCGGTACACAACTAGTCACTGCCTGCCACCTCGAAAAAAAGATCCGTTTATTCCTACTCTCTGTTTCTTGTCTGTCAACCATTTCTCAATCTCCGCCACTGTATTACCCCCAATCCCATGTGCTTTAATTTTGCACACTAACCTCATATCCTTATCAAAAGCTTTCTGAAAATCCAAATGCACCGCATCTACTGTTTTCCCTTATTTATTCTACTATTTGCATTATCAAAAAAAAACTCCAGTAGATTTGTTAAGTATGACTTCCCTTTCGGAGACCCATGCTGACTTTGCCCATCCCGTTTATGCTTTCTCGGTGTTCTACTATCACAACCTTTATAATAGACTCTAACATTTTTCCAATACTGATGTAAGGCTAACTGGTCTGTAGTTCCCTGTATTTCCTCTCCCTACTTTTTTTTAACAGTGGGGTTGCATTTGCCACCCTCCAATCTGTAGTAACTGCGCTAAGACTATAGAATTTTGGAAGATGACCAACAATGCATCCACCATTTCCAGTATACACTTCATTTAATACTCTGGGATGTAGATTATCAGGCCCTAGGGATTTGTCAGCCTTTAACCCCACTAATTTCCGACCACTATTTTTTATGAAAGCTGATTTCATTCATATCCTCCCTCTCATTAGACCTTTGGATCCCTAACATTTATGGGGGATTATTTGTGTCCTACCTTATGAAGACAGAACCATAATATGTATTTAATTGCTCCACCATTTAATTGTTCCCTTTTGTAATTTTCCCCGTTTCTTACTGTACGGGACATACATTTGCCTTCACTAATCATTTTCTTTTCACATATTTATAGAAGCTTTGACAGACAGTTTTATGTTCTCCACAGGTTTACTCTCATACTCTATTTTCCCCCACTTAGTCAACCTGTCTGGCCTCCTTTGCTGAATTATGAACTACTCCCAATCCTCAGACATGCTGCTTTTTTTCTGCCAATGTTATAAGCCTCCTCTTTGGATTTAATACCGTCCCTAATTTCTTTTGTCATCCATGGTTGCGCCCCATTTCCAGGTTTATTTTTGCGCCAAATAGGAATGAATAATTATGGAATTCATGCAGATGTTCTTTAAGTATTATCCATTGCCTATCCACCGTCAACCCTTTTAGTAAAGTTCCCCAAACTGCCATAGACAACTCGCGTCTCATAGCTTCGTGGTTTCCTGTATTTAGATTCAGGACCTTAGTTTCGTATTCAACAACTTTTCCCTCCATCTTAATGAAGAATTATATCATGTTATGGTCGCTCCTCCCCAAGGGATCCGCATAACAAGATTGTTAATTAATCCTTTCTCATTGCACAATACACAGTCTAGGGTAGCCCGTTCTCTAATTGGTTCCTCAACACATTGGGTTTAAAAACAAAGTCACATACACACTCCAGGAAATCCTCTTCCACAGTATTATTGCTAATTTGGTTTGACCAATCTATGTGTAGAATAAAGTAACCCATGATTACAGTTGTAGCATTATTGCATGCGTCTCCAATTTCCTGTTTAATGCCATCCTAACAACCCCACGGCTGTTTGGATGCCTATAGACAACCCCCCACCCCCCGCCCACCAAAGTTTTCTTTCCCATGGTGTTTCTTAGCTCCACCCATACAGACCACTTCATGTTTTTTTACGAGCCAATGTGCTTCCTCATTATTGCATTGTTTTCATCCTTTACTAACAATGCTACCTTTCCTCCTTTCCCTTTTTGCCTGTCATTAAATATTGAATACCCCTGGATGTTCAGTTCCCATCCTTGCTCACCTTGAAGCCATGTCTCCGTAATCGCAACAATATCATAACCGTTTATTGCTATTTACACTGTTAATTCATCTACATTATTGCGAATGCTCCACTCATTAAAACACAATACCTTTTGACTTGTCTTTTTCACACTGTTAGTCACCGTAGCTTTATTTACATTGCCGCCCCTTTTGTTTTTCGCACATGTTTTCTCTGTCTTCCACTTTTGCTTCTTACCTTTTTGACGTTCATTTCTATCCTTGTTTACTTCTGCTCTGTCTCCCTGCTCAGATTCCCATCCCCCTGCCCAACAGCACTCGCAAACACCACCCCCCCCAACACTCCCCCACATTGAAATTGATCCTGGTCCTGCCCAGGTGCAACTCGTCCAGCTTGCACTTGCCCCACCTTCTCCAGAAACGGTCCCAATGTCTCAGGAATCTGAATCCTCAGGAATCTGTCTCCCGCCCCCGTACGCCATCTCTCCAGCCACATGTTCAACTGATATATCCTGCTATTTCAGCTCTCATTAGCACGTGGCACTGGTCGTAATCCTGAGATTCCTACCTTTGAGGTCCTACTTTTCAATTTTGGTCCTAACTGCCTATACTCAGCTTTTGGGACTTCATCTCTTTTTTACCAATGTTGTTAGTAGCGATTTGTACCATGACAACTGGTTGCTCGCCCTCCCCCCTCAGAATGCCATGCAGCCGCTCAGTAACATCCTTGACCCGAGCAGCAGGGAGGCAACATACCATCCTGGGGTCTCTTTTGCGGCAGCAGAAACGCCTCTCTGTTCCCCTTACGATAGAATGCACTATGACATTAGCCCTGCCACTCTTCTTCCGCCACCACCCACCCCCACCCCCTCCCCCACAGTGCCGCAGAGACAACCATGGTGCCATGAACTATGTTCTTGTTGCTTTCCACTGAGCCATCCACTCACACAATATCCAAAGTGATATATATGTTAGAGAAGGGGATGGCCACAGGGGACTCCTGCACTACCTGGCTTCCTCGACTTTGCCTGGTGATCACCCATTCTTTTCTGACTTTTCTGTATTTGCCTGCAGTGTGAACACCTCGCTAAATGTGTTGCCATGATAATATCCGCAAAGCAGATGCTCCACAATGAATCCACCCACAGCTGCAGCTCTGTAATGCGGGTAGCCAGTAGTTGCAGATGGATACACCTCCTACACACATGGTCGTCAGGGACACTAGAAGTGTCCTTAATTTTTCACAAAGCACAGGAGGAACATTTCAGGGGTGCAAGTGCTCCTGCCATGATTCACCTTCAGATTACTTACATATTCCCTTTAATTTAAAAAAAAACAATTATGCTACAGGTCTTGTTCTACTCTAAACACCACTCACTACAATCTAAAGTCCTTAATAATGTATACTAACTAGAAAAAGACACACACTTTAGTAGCACTAACCTTATCACTTATACGGTAGTTTTAAAAAAAAATAACTTTCCGCTTATTTTTTAAAGCTTTGTGCAGGCAATAACGGCTGTTACTTACCCAATCAATCACCTTGCAGATTTCACGTGATTGCACTGTAAGTCGTTTTGTCCACTTTTGAATCTCAGCCCACATGGAGAGAGAGAGAGAGAGAGAGCAAGAGAGAGACAGAGCCTGACGCCGCTTTGGTCTCCAGGTAAGTCAGGGCCTTGAGCCCTGCTCTCTCCTTTTCCAGATCCGCTCAGGATGCAATTCCTCCCAGTTCCACCTACCGCTTCTCCAGCATCGTGGTAAGCAAGGGCTTTGAGCCGCATTCTCTCTTTTTTCAGCTCCTACTCAGGGTGCGATTCCTCCGAGATCTGCCTGCCACCATTCCGGTCTCCAGGTAAGTGAGGATCGCGATCCCCGCTCTCTCCTTTTCAACTTCCGCTCAGGATGCGATTCCTCCCAGGTCCGCCTGCCACCGCTCCAATCTGCAGGTAAGTAGGAGCTAGTAGTGCCGGTAAAATGGTAGGTTCTGGTTTTCCCACCATTTGACACTTTTGTCATGTTCTAAAAAATAGTTTCACATCGTTTGTAAGAGCTGGCCAGTAATGATGTTGGCATATGCGTGATTTTGTCTTCCAAATTCCCCTATGTCCTGCAAACCGAATGTCATGTGCTAAGCTTAATAACCGTTAGTGATAATTTGCTGGGACGGCTATCTGTTCGACAACTACCCAGTCTTCGTCTGCAGGTCCGTGATGCTGTCTCCATTTTCTCCTCAAAACCCTGATTGTCATATAATAGCCTTCTGGATCTCCTTTCGCCTCAGCTATTGTCAGATACGTCTGTGCCATTCGCTATATATCTGGATCAGTTTGCTGCGCTGCAATGATAGACAATCTGTTAAACTTCTCATTTATATTATCTAAATCCTCAAATAAGTTTTCAGATATTGGTTATCTGTTTGTGGTGCCCCTTTTACCTCCGACAATGGAGCCAGCTTAGCCATTACATGGATGACTGCAAATGCAGAAAATATACCCAGAACTTGTCGCTGTAAAAAACAAAAGCCATTATAACGTATGTTATTCTTCATCTCTACACTCCTTCTATTTTCATTATCTGGTTTAACAGCTGTCGTTAAAGCTATAGCCTGGTCTGCGATACACTCAGTTGGAAAATATTCTGCACCAGCTTTGCATGCTGCAACTTGTGCTATTGGTTTACCTCGCAATTTCCTGCATTCTGATCGAAGATGACCCGTTTGGTGGCAATGATAACACTTCGGCTTGTGAACGTCACTTCTACGCTCAGCAGCTTACTTTCTGGCCTTGCGGGGTGATTCTGGGGCATTCACAACTTTTCTTCTTGTCCCCAGTTACTTGACTTACTTTCACTCCTGCACTTTCTATCCTTCTCGTGGTTATGGTGGCGATGGACAAACGGTTTTGGCTTATTCACAAGCTCAAAATCATCAGCAATTTACGCTGCTTGCCTAGATTTCAAAACTTTCAAGTTATCTACATGATTTCTCACCACTGAGGGAATGCAATTGTGAAACTCTTCAAAGGGAATCAACTCTCGAATGTTCTTATATGCGGTTTCCATCCTGAATGCCGGTAGCTAATGGTCAAAATTAATCTACTTCACTCTTCCTCAGTTCTACATACGTCTGCCCAACCAATCTCTGTAGGTTCCGAAATGCCTGATGGTAAGCTTCATGGACTAACTGGCATTCAGCGAGAATAGTTTTTTTAGTATTGCCAGCTCATAATCTGCACAAGCCTCTTCAGGAAGCATGGCATAAATTTCATGAGTTGTGCCTGGCTATTTTTTCAAAAGATATGAAAAATGTATCGAATCCTTTTCCTAGAAATTAGGAAGAGCTTGGGCACATGTAACTAACTGTTTGCTGGATCCTGAGCTAAATTCAGATTCTTCCTTACTCGCATTTTCCATGGATTGCAGACTACCCCTTTGTGTTAGTTCTATCTCTTTTAGCGTTGCTTATTTCTAATTGATTTCTAGTCAATTATGCTCCAACATTCTGTGACGTATGATCTTCTGCTTCTTCTTCTTCTTCTTCTGTTCCTCCTTCTAAATGTTGAGAAATTATGTGAATTATCTCTGCTTTTTGGCACCTAATGTCACTTCTAACCCCAACGTTGCCCCCTATTCTTTGAATTATTCGCAGTTAAAGTTTTCAAGTCACTGAGGGAAGCATTCTGTTTTCCAAAAGACTCTGTTGCAACCGCTGATGTCATTACTATTGTAAAGACTGAACCCTATTATACAAGATACTGGTTATTTTATTTCTTCATAATTGGCGTTAGATTTAGATCCCAACAATAGTGTTCCAAATTGATATGATCCCAGCCATGAGAGCAATAAATATGATGCCAGACACCAATATGTATGTCATCCCAGAGACGAGCAATGAATATGATTCCAAATGCGAGCTCTCCAAAATAGTCCGATACTGATCCCAGAAGTGAGCTGCCCAGTTAAATATGATTCGAGCCCGGACGTGACCACAATTAAAATTTATGTTGTGATGGCTTATGCCAAATCCACCAATCAAAGTATATGATTCTGGTCATGAAGGGAGCAACGCACTGTCAATCTAGTCCCATCATTCCACAGGTCGTAGCATATTTCTTATAGCTTTCCAAATCTGGAAACAAAAACAGCCAAATTGAACAATCTTGTAACCACCCCCACTCCACCCCAGGACAAAGCAAAACAAACCAGGTATCTTTAGATTTCAGCAAAATAACTATTTAAAATAAAAGCTAAAATCATAAACACTATTAAGATAAACAGATGTCTAAAGACTTTAATAAAAGCAAAATACTGCGGATGCTGGAAATCTGAAATAAAAACAAGAAATGATGGAGATACTCAGCAGGTCTGGCAGCATCTGTGGAAAGAGAAGCAGAGTTAATGTTTCGGGTCAGTGACCCTTCTTCGGAACAGTTCCGACTCGCCAGTTTACTGGCCCGAAACGTTAACTCTGTTTCTCTTTCTACAGATGCTGCCAGACCTGCTGAGTCTCTCCAGCATTTTTTGTTTTTATTTCGAAAGACTTTAGTACTTGTTATTTAAAAATCTACCTCCTGTATATACATGCATTCGGTTTTCAAATGTTTTAAGGTTGATGCCACATATAAGTGCACTTTCGCAAATCTCTCATATTCATGAAATTATCCTTTTTCAAGATGTGTACCAGATATGAACAGAAAATATGTCAGCAGCTCATCAAATGATTTAGCTGGACAACTGTACATGTACTATACTGGTCAAATAACGGGCTCCCAACTATTATTGTTGTTCGTGATGAAGGATGCAAATTATCTATCGCACGATGCACATCCTTCACTATTCAGTTCCATTGAACTCAGCAGAATTTGAATATTGACCTCATCAGATGGCCAGCTGAAGAAGGCGTCTCATCGTGTAACTATGACGTCTAAACTCTGCAATTTCCTAATCTCTCTGTATATGGACAAAGAAGGTAACGCATTGCGCATCAAACCAATGAAATTACGTCAATACGCCATTTGAATTTTTCCCAGGAATAATAGAGAACCAAGGGACTAGCGAGAATGAAGAACTGAAAGAAATTATTGTTCTTAAAAAATAGCTCTATGGAACTCAATTCAACTGCAAGTTAATACATCCCCTAAATCTGATGATCTACATCGACGAGTGTTGAAATATTTCGCTGTAGTGATACTGGATGCGTTGGTGGACATGTTTGACAGTTCAGTACATTGATTTCCAGTCCATCATTTTCCTTTTCCTTAACTGCCTTAAATCGTACAGACATATGGTCACTATCGCCGAAATACACCTCCGCTGACACTTCCAACACTTGTCTGGCTTAATACCTTATGATTACATCCAGTACCGCCCCTTCTCATGTAGGAATTTCTGCATCCTGGCTCAAACATCTCTCCTGGATGCAATTTACGAATTCTGCCCTCGTTATGCCTTTTGCACTAAGGCTATCCCAGTAAATGTTGAGGCAGTTGAAATCCCCGACTATTATTACTTCATTTTTTGCACCTCTCTGAGATTTGCCTACATATCTGTTCTTCTTTCTCTCCCTGATTGTTTGGAGGCCTGTAGTACACTCCCAGCAAATTGATTGTCCCCTTTTTGTTTTTAAGTTCAACCTATATGGCCTCATTTGAGGAACCTTCTGAGATATCATCCCTCCTTGCTGCAGTAATTGACTCCTTGCTCAATAGTACAATGCCCACGCCCCTTTTAAACACCCCTCTGTCACGCCTGAAGATTCTATACCCATGTCACTCTGATAGCAATAATATCATATTTTCATGTGTTAATCAAACCCCAATTAATCTGACTTACTTTTAAGACTCCTTGTGATACAATAAATGCAATTAAGACTTGAACTATTCGCTTGTGCCTTGACAGATCTATATTTGCTATGCCGTCCAGATTGACTTAATTTCTCTTCAATATTGGGCTGTGCCTCGCTCCCTACTGTACCCACATTATGTATCCCATCCCCCTGCCAAATCTGTTTAAATCCCCCCAACAGCTCTCTCAAATCTCCCTGCAAGGATGTTGGTCCCGTTTTGGTTCAGATGCAACCGTTCCAACTTGAACAGGTCCCACCTTCGCCTGAAAAAGACTCAGTGATCCAGGAAACTGAAGCCCTCCCTTCTGCAACCCACATTCATCTGCTCTATCCTCCTATTCCTATACTCAGTAGCATTTGGCACCAGGAGTAATCCAGGGATTACAATTTTGAGGTCTTGCTTTTTAATCTGCTACCTAGCTCCCTAAATTCTTGTTGCAGAACGTCATCCGTCTTTTTACTTTTCTCTTTGGTACCAATGTGAACCACGACCGGTGACTGTTCACCCTCCCCGTTCAGAATGTATTGAAGATGCTCCGTGAGATCATTGATGCGAGCACCTGGGAGACAACAGACCATCCTGGAGTCATGTTTGTGGCCACAGAAACGCCTATCTGCACACCTGACTCTAGAATACCATATCACTATAGCTCCCTCACTCTTATCCCTCCCTTTCCTCACCTCCTGTTCAGCTGAGCCACCAGTGGCTCTTGCTACATTCCCCTGAGAAACTATCTCCCCCTACAACTTACAAAGCAGAAAATCTGTTAGAGAGGGAAACGGACCCAGGGGGCTCCTGCACTACCTGCATTGCTCTTCTACTCTGCCTGTCGGTCACCCATTTACTTTCTGCCAAAGCAGTCTTCACCTGTGGTGTGACCACCTCCCTGTACGTTCTATCCACGATGATCTCAGCCTCGCGGATGTTCCACAGTGTCCCCAATCGACGCTCCAGATCCGAAACATGGGTACTGAGTAGCTGCAGCTGGAGACACGTCCTGGACACGTGTTCACCCTGGACACTGGAACAGTCCCTGACTTCCCACATTGCACAGGAGGATCACTCCACGCTGCAGAGCTGCCCTGCCTTACTCTTAATTTACTCCCTTAAATTACTCAACAAGTAGAGATTATTTACAGTTTGGACCTTGATTCCCTAAAAAAAACACTATTTGCTATATATAAAAAACTGGAGACCTTCACATTATCTTTACTTTAGTTATGAACCCTGCTATTTACAGATACTCCATAACAGCAGTCACTCACCAACCAATCACCTTGCAGCTTTCCTGGGATGTCACTGTTCGAATTTTGCTTTCCAAAACTCAAAATCAGTCATCCACAGTCAACTCCTGAAGAGTTGCAGCTGCTCCCCGCTCCTGGAGGTAAGCGAAGTCTCGGATCCTCCTGCTAAATTTATCGACTCCCACTTCAAGGGGCTCCCACACAGGTACAACTGCTCTCCGCTCCTGAAGGTAAGTGAAGGCCCCGAGCCTCGTACTGAATTTGTTTGCTCCTTGTTCTATGTGCCGCCACACCGTCCGACTGCTCTCCACTCCTGAAAATAAGTGATTGAGGGATTGAGGAGACTGGGCCTGGCCTATAACTGCACGTGTGTAGAAGAATTACAGGTGTTCTGATTGAGGTACACAAAATCCTTAGTGGCCTCGACAGCATAGGTGCAGGAAGGATGTTTACCCTGGCTATGGGACCCAGGACCAGAAAACACAGTTTGAGATGAGGGAACGTTTAGGCCTGAGAGGTGATGGACTTTCCTTACTCAGGGCGTGGTGAATCGATGACAGTCTCTGCCACATTGTGCTGTCGAATCACTGAGTATACTAAAGGCAAAGATCAATAGATTTCTAGATATATAAAGGCAGCAAAGGATATGGGGATAGTGCGGGAAAAATATGTTGAGGTAGACGATACGCAGCGATCTATTTGAATGTTGGTGCAGCGAGAGGGGCCGAATTTCCTCAGGCTTCTCCTCGTTTCGATGGTCCTATTTTCCGATTCGTCCAAACAGAAGTGTAATAACATCGAATTAAGGCTGAGAGCATAAAGGGGAGATCTCAAAATGAGTACTGAGAGATATCTTCATTAGAGATATACAGTTGCCAGGGTGTTTGATGAAATGTATGAGGTTCTGACTCCGAATGGCTTCTGGGATAGACAGTGGATCTTGAAGTGATGAGGGATGAAGAGGTGCCAACTAAAGGGAGCCAATGGGAGTTGACATCGGTGGAGTCCAATGTTGAAATAAGAGAACAGTTCGAGGGCATGCAGTGGATGAGGTAACAAAGAATGCTCGTCTGAATGATGTGAAGAGGTTTGAGCATGAAAGTGAGAATAGCTTCATGCATTTGCTAATTGTCCACAGGTAGTGACGATAGTAACGATAACACAGCTGATGTAATAATGGGAAGATGCAAGTTAGCAAACCACAATAGTTCTTTTTGATGCGCTCAATTTTATTGTAAGTGCAAGAGTGGAGCTGTCGACTATGGTGATAATCAAAGTATGTAGGAAACGTTCAGCAGGTGATGTGCAGATGCAGGTCGTGGACAGAGATGGAGGATTTTAAAGAACGGGAACTAAACCATCTTTGAGATGGCAAGTTGTGGGATCGAAAATTCAGCTCACAATCAATAGTACTCTGATGCTGTGTGCAGACTGGTTTGGGCAGAGGGAAAAGTGGGTGTCTATTGCATTCGAGCCAATTTTCCCTCATGAACCTGGAAAATAATCACCCAACTTTGATATGGCTTTTCTTGTGCTATTTTTATGCATCCATGTGCAAAGCCGCTACCGCTACCACCTAGAAGTACACGGACAGCAAATGGTTGGTAACACCATCGACTACAATTTCCCCTCGAAGCCACACACCATCCTGACTTGGAAGTATATCGCCGTTCCTGCATTGTCGCTGGGTCCAACTCCTGGAACTCCCTTCCGAACAGCACTGTGGGTATTCCTACCCCACATGAACTGCAGCGGTTCAAGAAGGTAGCTCACGACCACCTTCTCAAGGGCACTGGCATAATCCGCGACGTCTACATCCCATGAAAAAAAGTAAGCTACGGGGCTATCTGTTGGAGCTGTTTCCATTACATGTTTGCAAAATAGTAGGGGAAGCAGTGACAGACTGAACAGCACATATCTGTGCTCTAGGACTGCATAAATCTAGACAAGGTACAGCGTGCCTCAACAAGCTAGAAATGGGTAGATTTCAGGCTAGCTTACTGCCGTGGAAATCCTTTTCTGTGAGGCCATGATACAGGAGATAGTGCCTTGCGTTCCTGTTATACCTCCCAGTTGACATTCAAAATCCATTATAGTGAAACGAATGTTACATCTGGATGGGAATACAAGTAGCTGTCGATTGGCTATTGCGTTACACATCATACCATCTGAAACAAATTCCTTCCCGATGCAATCCATTAAGGAGTAATGGACATACAATTCTTCTTTGCAAAAGTTAATTATGCAGACGTGCAGGCACACCCTGTTATAAATCGTACCTGATGTTTTAGGAGATTCCTGGCATTTAACAAGCTCTAAGAGGACAAAAAGAATTAAAACAAATACCATTTCCATTTAAAAGGTGACATGAAGTTGTTACAAAATCAGTCAAAAATCGTTATGTAATCACTAATCATACCGCACATTTCAAAAAACTCGAACATAACTGCCCTGACAATGTAAAAAAAAATTTCCGCACTTACCATCTGTTTTTGCTTTAAGTGCATCTTCTGCCATTGGCAAGAACAAATTAAAAATGCAGAAAATAAGCGTTCTTTCAATATATTATTCTTCCGTGGGATGTGAGCGCTGTTGGCAAGGCCAGCATTTGTTGCCCATTTCACTCCGCCCTGGAGAAGGTCGCCTTCGTGAATTCATTGTGCAGGTACACCCACAGGTAGGGAGATCTTTGTTTTTGACCCGGCAACAGGGCAGCAATGGCGATAAATTCAAGATGGCGCATGGCTTGGAGGGGATTGATGGTCTGGCCATGTATTCGCTTCCCATGTGCTTCTAAGTGGTAGAGATGGCAGGCTACAAAGATGAGGGATTTATTTAACTGGAAGGTGATGAACCTGCGGAATTCTCTACCCAAGAGGGCTTTGGGCACCCATTGACTAAAGAGGCACAAGGCAGGGATCGAGAGATTTATAGATATTACTGATATCAAGACATATGGCTGGAGTTCAGGAAAAGGGCCTTGAGGTAGGTTACCAGCTATGATCTGGCTGAATGGCGCAGAATGCTCGATGAGCCGAATGCTCCTGTTTCCAATATTCTTATGTTTGGAAGGTGCTGATGAAGGAACCTTGCAAGGTTCTTCAGCACACCTTGTAGATCGTACACACTGCTGCTTTTGCACGAGGTGTGAATGTGTAAGTAGTGCATGAAGTGCCGAGCAAGCAGTCTGATTTGTTTTGTATGGTGGCGGACCTCCTGGGTGTTATTGGTCTTGGAGATTTTTTAAATAATAGTAAAAGCTAGTTGCATCTGGCAGAATACTTTAGGTCTGATGCCACAAATTCATAAGGCCCTCATATACCTGAAAATACCCGATATTCAAGATGTGTACCACACATTAACAAATGCCATATCAGAATCGCATCACATGCACTTGCTGAACAGCGGTACATATAACATTATGGTCAATCCAAGGGTTCAAAATTTTTCCTAGGTAGTCGTGGGAAAGCTTATCTTGCACGATGTACCTCCTCCTCTACTCAGTTCCATTGAACACAGCAGAATTTGAATTTGAGACAATTGTTTAGTTGTGACGTTTCTATTCTGCCATTTCCTAACATATCTGTACATGGAGAAAGAAAGTCATGCATTGAGCACCAAACAAATGCAGTTACTTAATATTGCATTTGAAATTCTCTCAGGAATAGTAAAGAATGAAGGGACCAACAAGTCTGACGAACAGAAAAAAAATAGCATTATAAAACGCAGTCCTAGAGAAGATACTGTTACTGAAATTTATTACATCCCCGAGACATGATGATTGGCATCCAAGAGTGTAAAAAGTGGTGGCAGCACAGATAGTTATGCATTGGTGGTGCTCTTCCAAACTTCTAGCCCCTAGAGAGTCATACAGCACTGAAACAGGCCCTTCGGGCCACCGAGTCTGTGCCGACCATCAACCACACATTTATACGAATCCTACATTAAACCAATGACATAGCGAGGAAAAGGGATGAGGACCTGAATAGCGAATATCGGGAATTAGGTTGGAAGCTGAAAGGCAGGACGAGCAGAGTAGTAATCTTAGGATTGTTACCGGTGCCACGTGCTAGTGAGGCTAGAAACAGGGAGCGAGTGCAGCTGAACACGTTGCTACAGAACTGGTGGAGGAGGGAGGGATTCAGATATGTGGATCATTGAGATACCTTCTGGGGAAGGTGGGACCTGTACAAGAAGGACGGGTTACATCTGAACTGGAGGGGCACCAATATCCTGGGCGGGAGGTTTGCGAGAGCTCTTCGGGAGGGTTTAAACTAGTTTGGCAGGGGGATGGGAACCGGAGCCACGGATCAGTGGATGGGGTAGCTGTTGAACAGGCAGATACCGAGTGCAGAGAACTGTGAGGAAGGTTAGACAGTTGACAGGGCAAAGTTGCAGCCAGTAAGATAGGTTGAAGTGTGTATATTTTAACGCAAGAAGTGTCAGGAATAAGGGTGATGAACTTAGAGCATGGATCAGTACTTGGAGCTACGATGTTGTGGCCATTACGGAGACGTGGATATCACAGGGGCAGGAACCGATGTTGGATGTTCCGGGGTTTAGATGTTTCAAAAGGAATAGGGATGGAGTTGAAAGAGGTGGTGGATTGGCATTGTTAATCAGGGATAGTATCACAGCTGCAGAAAGGGAGGTCGTCGAGGAGAGTTTGTCTACTGAGTCATTATGGATGTAAGTCAGAAACAGGAAAGGAGCAGTCACTTTGATGGGAGTTTTCTATAGACACCCCAATAGCAACAGAGACATGGAGGAACAGATTGGGAGGCAGATTTTGGAAAGGTGCAGAAGCAACAGGGTTGTTGTCATGGGTAACATCAACTTCCCTAATATTGATTGGAACCTCCTTAGTGCAAATAGTTTGGATGGAGCAGTTTTGGACATGTGTGTCCAGGAAGGTTTCCTGACTCAATATGTAGATCGGCCGACTAGAGGGGAGACTATGTTGGACTTGGTGCTTGGCAACGAACCAGGCCAGGTGGCAGATCTCTCAGTGGGAGAGCATTTCGGTGATAGTGATCACAACTTCCTGACCTTTACTACAGTCATGGAGAGGGACAGGAGCAGACGGGATGGGAAAATATTTAATTGGGGGAGGGGGAATTACAATGCTATTAGGCAGGAACTGGGGAGCATAAATTGGAAACAGATGTTCTCAGGGAAATGCATGACTGAAATGTGGAGGTTGTTTCGGGAGCACTTGCTGCGACTACTGGATAGGTTTGTCCTGATGAGGCAAGGAAAGGATGGAATGGTGAAGGAACCTTGGATGACAAGAGATGTGGAACAGCTAGTCAAGAGGAAGACGGAAGCTTACTTAAAGTTGAGGAAGCAAGGATCAGACTGGGCTCTAGAGGGTTACAAGGTAGCCAGGAAGGAATTGAAGAATGGACCTGGGAGAGCTAGAAGGCGCCATGAAAAGTCTTGCCGGGTAGGATTAAGGAAAATCCCAAGGAGTTCTACACTTATGTGAGGAACAAGAGGATGGCCAGAGTGAGGGTAGCGCCACTCAGGGATAGTGGAGGGAACATGTGCTTGGAGGTGGAGGAGGTAGGGGAGGTCCTTAATGAATACTTTGCTTCAGTATTCACCAGTGAGAGGGACCTGGTCGTTAGTGAGGACAGCGTGGAACAGGCTGATATGCTCGAACAGGTTGAGGTTAAGAGGGATGATGTGCTGGAAATTTTGAATGATATGAGGACAGATAAGTCCCCGGGGCCAGATGGGATAGACCCAAGGATATTACAGGAAGCGAGGGAAGAGATTGCTGCGCCTTTGGCGATGATATTTGCGTCTTCACTGTCCACTGGAGTAGTACTGGATGATTGGAGGGTGGCAAATGTTGTTCACTTGTTCGAGAAAGGGAATAGGGATAACCCTGGGAATTATAGACCAGTCAGTCTGACGTCGGTAGTGGGCAAATTATTGGAGAGGATTCTGAGAGACAGGATTTATGATTATTTGGAAAAGCATGGTTTGATTAGAGACAGTCAGCATGGCTTTGTGAGGGGCAGGTCATGACTCACAAGCCTTATTCTTGAATTCATGGAAGAGTTGACAAAATACATTGATGAAGGAGGAGCAGTGGATGTGGTGTATATGGATTTCAGCAAGTTGTTTGATAAGGTTCCCCATGGTAGGCTCATTCAGAAAGTAAGGAGGCATGGGATTCAGGGAAAGTTGGCTGTCTGGATACAAAATTGGCTGGCCCATAGAAGTCAGAGGGTGGTAGTGGATGGAAAGTATTCAGCATGGAGCTCGGTAACCAGTGTGTTCAACAAGGATCTGTTCTGGGACATCTGCTCTTTGTGAATTTTATAAATGAATTGGATGAGGAAGTGGAAGGCTGGGTTAGCAAGTTTGCCGATGACATGATGGTTGCTTGAGTTGTGGATAGTGTTGTAGGTTGCAACGGGACGTTGACAGGATGCAGAGCTGGGCTGAGAAGTGGCAGATGGAGTTCAACCTGGAAAAGTGTGAAGCGATTCATTTTGGAAGGTCGAATCTGAATGCGGAATACAGGCTTAAAGACAGATTCTTGGTACTGTGGAGGAACAGTGGGATCTTGGGGTCCATGTCCATAGATCGCTCGAAGTTGCCACCCAAGTTGATAGGGTTGTTAAGAAGGCATATGGTGTGTTGGCTTTCATTAACAGGGGGATTGAGTTTAAGAACCGCGAGGTTCTGCTGCAGCTCTATAAGGCCCTGGCTCGACCTCACTTGGGATATTTTGTTCAGTTCTGGTCGCCTCATTATTGGAAGGATGTGGAAGCTTTAGAGAGGGTGCAGAGGAGATTTACCAGGATGCTGCCTGGACTGTAGGGCATGTCCTACGAAGAAAGATTGAGGGAGCTAGGGCGTTTCTCATTGGAGCGAAGAAGGATGAGAGGTGACTTGATAGAGGGGTACAAGATGTTGAGAGGCATAGATAGAGTGGATAGTCAGGGACTTTTTCCCAGGGTGGAAAGGGCTATCACCATGGGGCATAAGTTTAAGTTGATTGGAGGAAGGTTTCGGGGAGATGTCAGAGGTAGGCTCTTTACACAGAGAGTGGTGGGTGCGTGGAATGCGCTGCCAGCGGTGGTAATAGAAGCAGATACATTAGGGGCATTTAAGCGACTCTTGGATAGGTACATGGATGATAGTAGAATGAAGGGTAGGTAGTTAGTTTGATCTTAGAGTAGGTTAAAGTTTCGGCACAACATCGAGGACCGAAGGGCCTGAACTGTGCTGTACTGTTCTATGTTCCATGTTCTAATCCCATATTCCCTACTACATCCCCTCGTACATTAATCCCATATTCCCTACCATTCTCCTGCCTACACTGTGGGCAATTTACAATGGCCAATTTACCTATCAACCTGCAAGTCTTTGGTGGTGGGAGGAAACCGGTGCACCCAGCGGAAATCCACGTGGACACAGGGAGAACTTGCAAACTGCACACAGGCAGTACCCAGAACTGAACCTGGATCGCTGGAGCTGTGATTCAATAGATCCTAAAACGGTTCCTGCAGATTGGAAGGTAGGAAATGTCACCGCACGTTTTAGGAAGTGTTCTTCTTCTTCTTTGGGCCTCCTTATCTCGAGAGACAATGGATACTCGCCTGGAGGTGGTCAGTGGTTTGTGAAGCAGCGCCTGGAGTGGCTATAAAGGCCAATTCTGGAGTGACAGGCTCTTCCACAGGTGCTGCAGAGAAATTTGTTTGTTGGGGCTGTTGCACAGTTGGCTCTCCCCTTGCGCCTCTGTCTTTTTTCCTGCCAACTACTAAGTCTCTTCGACTCGCCACAATTTAGCCCTGTCTTTATGTCTTTAGGAAGTGTGGACTGGTGAAAACGGTTGAGCAAATGACTTGTTAGCCTTTCATCAATGGTCGAAAAATGTTGGAATATTTCATGAAGGATGTAATGACTGACGACTTAGAAAATAATGGCAGCATTGGACAGAGTCAACATGGATTTATGAAAGGGAAATCATGCTTGACAAACTGCTGGATCTTTTTGAGGATGCAACTGACAGAATACATAAGGAGAAACCAGTAGATGTGGTGTATTTGGATTTTCAGATGGCTTTTGATAAAGTTCGAACAGGACTATGCAGAGCAAAATTAGAGCACAGTGAATTGTGGGGAATATACTAGCATTTCTTGAGCATTATTTAAGGGATGGAAACCAGAGAGTAGGAGTAAAAAGATAATTTCCAGGTTGGCAGTCTGTGGTTTGTGGGGTACCATAAGTATCATTGCATGGGCGCTAACTATTCACAATCTATATAAATGATTTGAATGTTAGTGCCACATGCAGAATTTACACGTTGGCTGATGACAGAAGATAACACAGAAAATGTGAAATTATCCACTCTGGTCGGACAAAAAAGCAATTGTGGATTATATCATAAATGTTGAGAGATGGACCAGTGTTAATGTAAAAAGGACTATTAGTGTCTTTGCTCCTAAGTCTTTGAAAGCTTACATGTAGGTGCAGCAAGCGATTAAGAAGGCAAATGGTACGAATGGTATGGTGGCCTTCATTGAAAAACTTTTTGAGTATTACTGTAACGAAGTCTTGCTGATCATTAAAGAGTCCTGATGAGACCCCACCTGCAATATTGCACTTTCCTTTCGTCTCCTTCCTGAAAGAAGGATGTATATGCCGTCGAAGGATTGCAACAAATGTTCACCAAACTGATTCTCGGGATGGCGGAGTTGCCCGACGTAGCGAGACTGAAGGGACTGGGCCTATATTCTCCAGAGTTTAACAGAATGAGAGGTGATCGTATTGAGGCAGTCAACATCGTCGCTTGTTCGTACAGAACTTGAGTATTTCTGAAAACAGAGAAATTTTGTCGAAGCTTTTTTCCTTGCAGTTATCAAGACAAATCAAAAGATTACCAGTGCAAGGGAGAGCAACGCAGTTACACCGTATGAGAAGAGAATGCTGAAAATATGGCAAGTAGACTCTGACTGGTAGAGGCATTTCCGTAGAGAATGTACCAGTTTATCACGGTTGACAGTGAAGTGCCAAGCTTTGTCTGAAATTTAAACTAGGTTGATTGACTCTGATTGATCAAGGCATTGCCCTGAGGAATGAAACAGCGAATTGCTCTAATTTATTTTGTTTATCTGAAACAGGCACAATGTGTGTACTTGTTCTTTCTGTCTGTAAAGAATAGCGCCCTGTGTATTAATGCAGTCCAGGCAAATGGACCACACTGCGAGCCAGACTGACAATCCTAAATTAGTTGTCAGCGTAATTCTTGGCATACTCTGGATTATTGAGCAAACGCTGGCCAATTGCGGAATCACATCTGATGGTGGTAAATATTTTGAGTTTTGTGAGCATGGGCTGGTTGGGTAAGGTCTGTATCTTGCCTATTGTAAACAGCGAAAGGGACATGCTGTGTGATACGATCCGCCTGTTTTTGGGATGTATGGCCGAATTAACTAGCATCAGACTAGCATTGAAATACCACATTTCTCATTTGTGTCATAACAGAATATCATTTTGTCTTGACAGCAGCATCCTGTTACTGGCAAACACCAAACATGTTACAGTGTATAATAGCAGCATGATACAGCTAGCTTCAACTGTCACTCATTTGTTTGAGATTCCTACCCTTCCAGGGTAATCTGAAGTAGACTTTACAGTTTACAGGGCCAGAAATGATCTGAGCAAGGTAAGCATTGCCGTGCAGGATACCTTTGATTCCACCAATTTGAGCATCAAGATTGCATGTTGAACAAATGGCTTAGGCTCTACTTGCAGGTTTGCTGCTGAGGCCAATGTTAAAGCAGATTGGAAGTGAAAGAATCCCAACGCGTGAGACCAGTGAAGGTAAGCTTGTGGTAGATTCTGGTAGAGAATCCGTAGCAGATTTTTCAACTATTACGTCAAGGAAAGGGAGGTCATTTGACTGTTTCATTCTAAAGATGAATTCGAGTGCTCTATTAAGACGTTTCAGGAAATTATTAGAGCCTGTTGTGGATTCAAACACAAAAAAATTATAATCTAAATATGGGAAATATGCATGAGCTAGGAAGTTATGTGTCATTCCCTCAAAGGCACGTTTCTCATAGAATGCAACAAAGATGCTTGCGAAAACTCGGCCTGGTGTGGAATCCATGGCAACATGCTATATTTTGGCATACATGATGCCATTAAAGCTGATCGCAACTAAGTAAAATGTACGTGAAAAATAAAGCGACATCAGTGACAGACATACTCTGGTTCATTCTTCAGGGCACAGAACTGACCAATCAGAGTCAAGCTGCCTGGTTTAAATTCCAACTGGTGTTTCTCCACAGCAACGCCTCTGCAATTCAGAGTCCCCGTGCAACCAATCATCAGTCTTCTCATACAGTATAAATTGGTTGTGTTTCCTTGCAATGGCATTCCTTCAATTTGCCGTGATGAGTGCAAGACGAAAAACTTCGACAGAATTTCTCTGGTTTCAGCAATACACATATAAAATTCTTACAAGGCTCGATAGGGTAGATGCAGGAAGGATGTTTCCCCTGGCTAAGGGATCTCGGGCCAGAGTACACAGTCTCAGAATAAAAGTTAGATCATTTAGGACTGACATGATGCAGAATTTCTCCAAACAGTCGGTGGTGAATATTTGGAGTTCACTACACCAGAGATCTGTGGAACCATTAAGCATATACACGGCAGAAATGGATAGATCTCAGGATATTTAAACATTGCAAGGGTATGGGGATATTTCGGGAAAATGACATTGAGGTAAAGTGTCAGCCACGAACTATGTGAAAGTTGGAGCAGGCTCTGTGACCGAAATTCCTACTCATGCTTCTAGTTCCTCTGGTCCTATTTTCCTACTGCTCCAGATAGGATTGTAATGATATTCGAATTGAGGCCGAGAGCAGAAAGGAGATACGCCGAATATTCGTACTGAGAGAAATCTTCATTACAGTTCTTGGTTTACCAGGGTGTTTATGGAAGAAGCATAAAGTTCTGAGTCCTATTGGCTTCCGGAATAAGTAGCAGAGGATGCAGCGATGGGGGATGAAGACTTACCCATGAAAGGTGACCAATGACAGTCGAGATCGATGGAGTCCTGTGTTGTTGTCACAACCCACCTACCAGTCTTGGAATGGGTGGTGTTACAGTGAAAGCAAGTGTGAATGACGTAAAAGGATTTGAGCACGAGAGTGAGAAAAGCTAAATGTATGTCTTACTGTCCCACAAATAATGAAGTTCAAAGTTAAAAGGGCTGATAGAATAATGGGATGATGCAAGTAAGCAAACTACAATAATATTTTTAATAAAAACAAGAAATGCTGGAACCACTCTGCAGGTCTGGCAGCATCTGTGGAAAGCGAAGCAGAGTTAACGTTTCGGGTCAGTGACCCTTCTTCGGAACTGGCAAATATTAGAAATGTCAAATGTTATAAGCAAGTGAGCCGGGGGGTGGGGCAAGAGATAACAAAGGAGAAGGTGTAGATTGGGTAAGGCCACATAGCTGACCAAGAGGTCATGGAGCAAAGGCAAACAATATGTTAATGGAGTGTTGAAAGACAAAGCATTAGTACAGATAGGGTGTTAACGAACTGATGATTGAACAGCAGCAAGTACAAACATGAAAAAACAATGGGTAAGCAAACTGAACAAACTAAGATGAAATGAAATAAACAAACGAAAAAAAATTGTAAAAAATGTAAAAAAGAAAAAAGAAAAAATAACTAAAAATAGAAGTAAAATGCGGGGGGGGGGTGGGGGGGGGGGGGGTGGGTGGCGAGGGCCGTCATGCTCTGAAATTATTGAACTCAATGTTCAGTCCAGCAGGCTGTAGTGTGCCTAATAGGAAAATGAGATGCTGTTCCTCGAACTTGCGTTGATGTTCAGTGGAAGACTGCAGAAAGCCCAGGATAGAGATGTGAGCATGACAGCAGGGGGGAGTGTTGAAATGGCAAGCAACCGGAAGCTCAGGGTCCTGCTTGCGGACTGAGCGGAGGTGTTCCGCAAGGCGATCACCCTGTCGGCGTTTGGTTTCCCCAATGTAGAGGACACCACATTGTGAGCAGCGAATACAGTATACTACATTGAAAGAAGTACAAGTAAATCGCTGCTTCACCTGAATGGAGTGTTTGGGGCCTGGGATAGTGAGGAAAGTGGAGGTAAATGGGCATGTATTACACCTCCTGCGATTGCAGGGGAAGGTGCTATGGGGCGGGGAGGAGGTGGTGGGGGTAATGGAGGAGTGGACCAGAGTGTCACGGAGGGAACGATCCCTTCGGAATGCTGACAGGGGAAGGGAGGGGAAGATGCGTTTGGTAGTGGCATCACGCTGGAGGTGGTGGAAATGGCAGAGAATGATCCTTTGGATTTCGAGGCTGATGGGGTGGGAAGTGAGGACAAGGGGAACCTGTCACAGTTTTGGGAGGGAGGGGAAGGGGTGAGGGTAGAGGTGCGGGAAATGGGCCGGACACGGTTGAGGGCCCTGTCAACAACAGTTGGGAGGGGGGGGGGATCCTCGGTTGAGGAAAAAGGAGCTCATATCATGAAAGGTAGCATCATCAGAGCAGATGCGTCGGAGACAGAGAAACTGGGAGAATGGAATGGAGTCCTTACGGGAGGTTGGGTGTGAAGAAGTGTAGTCCAGGTAGCTGTGGGAGTCGGTGGGCTTACAATGGATATTAGTTGACAACCGATCCCCAGAGATGGAGACAGAGCAGCCGAGGAAGGGAAGGGAAGTGTCAGAGATGGACCATGTAAAGGTGAGAGAAGGGTGGAAATTGGAAGCAAAGTTGGTAATGTTTTCCAGTTCAGGGCAGGAGCAGGAAACGGCACCGATACAGTCATCAATGTACCAGAAAAAGAGTTGGGGGAGGGGGCCTGAGTAGGACTGGAACAAAGAATGCTCGACATATCCCACAAAAGAACGGGCATAACTAGGACCTATGCGGGTACCCATAGCAACAATAATATTTTGGTTGAGCTCAAGTGGCAGCGGTGGCGTAGTGGAATTTCCACTGGACTAAAAACCCAGAAACCTAGGGTATTGCTCTGGGATGGGGCTTCGAAATCCAGCACGACAGAAGATGGAATTTCAGTTTACTCAATAAATCTGGAATTAAAAATCTAGTCGCAAAATCCTACCTGGTTCAAGAATTTCCTTAAGGGATGGCAGACTGCAGTGCTTACCTTGTCTGGTCTACATGTGACTCCAAACCACAGCAATGTATTTGACTCTTAAATGCTCTCCGAAATGGCCTTTCAAACCACTCAATTATCTGAAACAGCTACGAATTCAAGAGAGAATGAAAGCGGATGGGCCAGCTGCCATTGACTTAGGCACCGGAAATGACAGCAGCAAACCTAGCCAGGTCGACTCTGTAAAGTCCTCCTCACCAACATCTGCGGGCTTGAGCCAAAATTGAGACAGCTGCCGCACAGACAGGGTAAGCATAAGCCTGACATACTCATCATCACGGAATGATAACATACAGGCAATCTCCCAAGCACCACAATCACAATCCCCGGGTATGTCATGTCCTTCGGGCAGGACAGACATGGCAGATGTGCCAGAAAACTGGTATGCAGGCGGGAGGGAGTGCTCAACATTGACTCCTTACGCCGTAAAGTCTCAGGACACCAGGTCAAACATGGGCAATGTAGTCTCCGAATGATTTCCACCCCGCTCCTTCAGCAGATGAATGGGCACGCCACCATGTTGAACACCAGTTGGAAGGAGCACGGATGAGGCGAGGGTGCAGAATGTAATCTGTGTGGGGGACTTTAATGTCCATCACCAAGATTGCCATGGTTGCACCACTACTGACCGAGCTGGCGGAGTGCTAAAGCACATCTACCGTTGCCTTTAAGCTTGGGGACCAACCCTTGTTCAATGAAGAGTGCAGCACCAGGCATACCTCAAAATGAGGGATCAAGCTGGTGAAGCTATAACCCTGGCCTACTTGCATGGCCAGCAGCGTAAGCAGCATGTGATAGACAGGGCCAAGCGATCCTATGAACAACGGATCAGATAAAAGCTCTGCAGTCCTGGCACAGCCAGTCGTGAATGGTGGTGCACAATGTAAACTAGTGGACGACGTGGTTCCATAGATATCCCCTTCATCAATGATGGGGTAGCCCAACACATTAGTGCAAATGATAAGGCTGGCGCATTTGCCACAACGTTCAGCCAGAAGTGCCGAGTGGATCATCCATATAGTCCTCCTCCTAATCAATACAACATCACAGATTCCAGTTTAAGTCAATTTGATTCATTCCGTGTGATATCAGCAAACAACTGAAGGCATTGGTTACTGCAAAAGCTATGAACCCTGACAACAAGCCAATGACTTGCAAGGTTGATAGGTAAATTGGCCATTATAAATTGCCCCTAGTATAGGTAGGTGGTAGGGGAATATAGGGAAGGTAGGGATGTGGTAGGAATATGGGATTAGTGTAGGATTAGTATAAATGGGTGGTTGATGGTCAGCACAGACTTGGTGGGCAGAAGGGCCTGTTTCAGTGCTGTATCTCTAAATAAAATAAAATAAAAGAAAATAAACATTCTGACAATGCTACTGAAAACCTATGCTCCAGAACTTACCGCGCACCTATCAAGCTCTTCCAGTACAGCGTCAAAACTGGAATGTTCCCGGCAATGTGGAACGTTTCCCAGGAATGTCCTGTTCACACAAAGGAGGACAAGTTCAACCGCCCCATCAGTATGCTCTCGATCAGCAGTAAAGTGATGGATGATGTCGTCGATAGTGCTGCCAAGCAGCACTTGCTTAGCAATTGCCTGCTCAGTTACGCTCAGTTTGGTTTCAATCAAAGCCATTAAGTTCCTGACCTCATTGCAGCCTTGGTTTAAACATGGACAAAGAGCTGAACCCAAGAAGTGAAGTGAGAGTAACTGCCCTTGACTTCACTGCAGTATTCGACCGAGTATGTCATCAAGGAGCCGTATCAAAACTGTAGTCAATGGAAATCGGGCGAAGACTCCCTGCTGGTTTATGTCTTATGAAACGCAAATGTAGACGGTTCTGGTTGTCCGAGGTCAATCATCTCAGCTTCTGGACGTCACTGCAGGAGCTCCTCAGGGTAGAATCCTCGGCGCAACCATCTTCAGCTGCTTCATCAATGACCTTAGCTCCATCATAAGATCAGAAGTGAATGTTCGTTCATAATTGCACCATGTTCCACACTATTCGCATTCCTCACATACTGAAGCAGTCCGTATAGAGATGCTGCAAGGCCTGGACATATCCAGACATGAGAGGATAAGGGGTAAGTAACATTCGCGCCATACAAAAGCCAGGAAATGACCATTTCATACAAGAGATAATCTAACCAGCGCCCCTTGACATTCAATGGCATTACGATTGCTAAATACCACAATATCAACATTCTGGGGGTTACCATTGATCAGAAACTGAACTGGAGTAGCCATTTAAATGCTGAGGCTACAAAAGCATGTAGGAGGCCAGAATCCTGTGGCGACTAACTCACCACCTCATTCCCCAAATCCCATCCACCACCTACGAGGCACAAGTCAGGAGTATGATAGAAAGCTCTCCACTTCCCTGAATTGGTACAGCTCCAAGAACACTCATGATGCTCTGCACCATCCAGGACAAAGCAGCCCACTTGTTTGGCATCCCATCTACAAGCATTCACTCCTTCTACTACCGAGGAATAGTGTGTACCACCTGCAAGTTGCACTGCAGCAATGCACCAAGGCTTCTTAGACAGCACCCTCCAAACCCACGACCTCTACCACCAAGAAGGACAAGCGCAGCAGATACATTCGGTCATCACCACCTAAAGGTTCCCCTCCAAGCCACACACCATCCTCGATTTGAACTGTATATTTGTTACTTCACTGTCGCTGAGTGAAAATTACGCAACTCTTCCTTACAGCACTGTGGGTGTACCTGGCCAACATGGCCAGCAGCGATTCTAGAAGGCAGATCACCATCGCATTGTCAAGGACATTTAGGGATGGACAATAAATTTTGGCATAACCCGCGACGCACAAATCCCATGATCAACAAAAACAAATGCTTAATGGAAGTGAAAGAGTGGAGCTGTGGAATCTGGGAATAATCATGCCTAGAACTTTCAGCAGGTGAAGTGCAGCTGCAGATTGTGGGCTGAGAATGTAAATTTTAAAGAAGGAAAACTTCACCATCTTTGAGGTGGCAGGATGTGGGTTGGAAAATTCAGGTCGTGGTTAAAAAGTACACTGATACTGTGTCCTGATTTGTTTGGACAGAGGAGAAAGCGGGCGTCAATTGAATTGGAGCCAATTTTCTCTCTTGCACCTGGCAAATATCCACCCAACTTTTATCTGATTTTCTTGTGCTATTTTTAGGCATCCACGCTTTAGTAAGCTACGGAGTGCTCTGTTGGAACGCTCTCTCTCCCACTCTTTCAAAATAGCTGGGGATGGAGCGGCAGACTGAACACCACATGTCTGTGTTGTTTCACTGCAGAGCTCCAGGCAAGGGAAATAGTACCTGAAGGAGCAGGAAATGATTAACTTTTAGATGAAGTTACAGGTGTGAAAATCCCGAAGAAGCTAGACATTATTAAATTGTAGATCAGGGTTCTGCCGTGTGAATTTCTCTCCATCGCAACACAAAGCAAGAAATAATGTCTTGCCGTCCTGTTAAACGTCCCATCTGATGTTCACAGTCTATTGCAGTGAAACAACTTTTATATCAGTATGTGAATGAAAAGAGGCAGCTAATTTGCAACCGCGTTACACGTAATACCATCGGAAAGAATGCCCATGAATTGCATCAAAGAAGATTGGGCATAGAGTTCTTCTTTGGAATTGCTAATTATGGAGACGTGCAGGCATATCCTGTTAGCACTCGTACCTGACGTTTTAAGAGATTCCTGACATTTAGCCAGCTCTGCGAGCACAAAAAACATAATAAGTATGATTTTCATTTCACAAGTAATAGACAACGCTGATAGAAAAACAGCAAAAAATCATGATATAATCACAAAGCATTCTGAACATTTCAGACAAGACATTTTGACAATGTACTTGCCGGCACGTACCATCTGTTTTTGCTTTCAGTGCATCTTCTGCCATTGGCAATAACAAATGAAAAATGCACAGAATGAGTTTTTTTGTAAATATATTATTCTTTCTTGGGATGTTAGCGCTACTGGCAAGGGCAGTATTTATTGTTCATCACTATTTTTTTCTTGAGAATGTGGCCTTTGTTAATCACAGAAATCCATGAGCTTTACGTGCACTGTCGGTGTTATCAGGTATGGGATTCTACGTTTTTGACCCAGCAACAGGGAAGGGAAGGCAGCAAAGTCAGGATGGTGCATGGCTTGGAGGGAATCATGCATCTGATGCCCATATATATCTAGTTGATAGAGGTGCCGTGGTTGCTAAGATGATGAGGACATTCTTCAATTAGATGGTGGTGAATTTGCAGAATTAGATATCCAAGAGGGCCGTGGAGTCTCAGTCATTGAGTATGTTCAAGACAGGGAACGATAGATTTGTAGATATTAGCGTTGTGAAAGGGCATGAGAGGAGTGCAGAAAAATGCCATTGAGACATGATCTAGTAGTATAGCGGGGCAGGTGCGCTGGGCCGAATGTCCTACTCCTGCTCCCATTTCCAATGTTCCTATGTTTAGAAGATGCTGCTGAACGGGCATGTCTTGTAAATGGGACACACTGCTGCATTTGTGCAGGGGGTAAATTTTTAAGATCGTGGATGGAGTGCCGAACGAGCAAGGAACTTTGTGTTGGATATTGTCGAGCTTCTTGAGTGTTGTTGCACTCATCTGGGCAAATGGAGATCTTTCTATCACACATCTGAATTGTGCTTTGTAAATTGTGGCGAGGCTTTGCCGAATTTGGCGATGAATTACTCGCCACAGAATTGGTAGCCTCTCATCTATTCTGTAGGAAGAGCATTTATATAACTTGTCCTGTTCAGCCGCTGCTCAATGTTTGCACCCATGATATTGGTAGTGGGAGATTTAGCGAGTGTAATAACGCCATGGAAAAGGGAGTTAGTTACATTTTCCCTTGTTGGAGATGGACATTGCCTGTCCAAGCCCCTGGTGGAAACACAACTGGGTATCAGAGCTCAGGTTATTCCTGAGGCAATTCCTCTTGACTGGAGTGCCAATGGCAGCTTCCCACACTTCACTGCTATTTGAGAGTATACTGACTTGGCAGTAATTTGCCACAATGGATTTGTCCTGCTGTTTTTGTGTGCAGGACTCATGGGCTATTTTCCACATTGACCAGCAGACGTCAGCGTTGTGTATCTAGCAGCCTGAGTTGCCTGACAATCTGTAGTTGATTCAAGGGAGATCATACTTACTGAACTAAAAGGGATTTGACATGACTCTAAAATGAAATACCCAGAGAGCACAGTATTTTTCCACTTACATTTCTTCATCAAATATAATTAGAAGCTAAATAGGCAGTTGCAATCGTGAAAGTGAGCGTTGTGCACAAGGCATTATCGGGTTTATCCTCCTCAATCCCCTTAAATGGTCCTCAATGAAAACACAACCAAGTTCTTGCCCCGATCATTATTCAGTCCCTGTGATCACGGAACACATGCAACGTGGTTCCAAATATCTGTGAGACTGTGCACTCATTTTAACGTAACTGTCGGTGCATTCAGTTTTCGACAGGTCGAGATAGTGCAAAAGTTGGGCAAAAGTCCACTGCGACGCAATTGTTTTTTCCAGTCACTTCTGTTATTTTCAATGTGGGCAGGTCCCGTTCTGTGTGTACCGGTCCAGTTCATACTAAATAGTTTCTGTGCAACACAGTTACATTTAGGCTGAACATGTCCAGTGCTTCGTTGTTACATTCAGTGTGGACAGGTCCCGTTCGGCATCTTTATATTCAGTATAAAATGGTCCAGTTAAGCATTGTTGCATTCTATGTGGACAGCTTCAGATTCACGCAGTTGCAACCAAAATTGGAAGGTCAATTCCAGCAAGGTTGCAAACAATGTGAGACTGATTCACTTCAATGCAAATGCAACGTGGTCCCCTCCTCGAGTAAACCCAAATATTCTGGAGTTTACCAGAATATAAATTCTTCAAAGATGGCACCATAAATCTGGATGTACCCGTCCCTGCATGTTGTATGCCAGTCCTTTGAAATTAATTCGCTGAGAAAAGAATAGAATATCGGCAGAAATGTATTTGCTAGCCCATTCAGTAACACTTTTTAGGTGCGAAGACAATATAAATTTCTACCCCCAGCATTACATAAACAAATGTTGGAAACCAATTCTTGCTTCGTAAATATTATGTTTGCAGACGTTTGGAGAAAGCATCCCCTGATAATAGTGCTACCTGATGATTTAAGAGATTCCCGGCATTTTGCCAATTCTGGAACCACAAAAGGATACACAATTTTGTTTGAAAACGGTAATAGGCAGCTCACATATAATCAGCATAAATTCATAATATTATACTGTTAGATCGCTCAGGGAAAAGCCCCCAAACAAAATATGTGATTCTGATTACGGAGGGAGCAATGCACTGTCAATTCAGTCTCGTTGCTCCACAGGTCGCAGCATATTTCTTTCGGTTTTCCAAGTTGAACAATCTAGTAACCCGCATGAATGAAGTGAACCAATTCAGGCATCTTCAGGAACCAACAAATGAACTATTTGTTGAAAACAAATATTAAAATAGTAAACACTATGAAGATATCCGAAATCTAAAGACCTTATGACTTATTATTTATAAATCCATCTACCGCATTCACATACATATACTCGGTTTAACATGAGTTGACAAAGAAACAAATAGAAATAATAGAAAGTTTGCAGTTTATGTTGCTGATGAACTGTTTTCGAATACAGCACAGTCAAAGTTTACTTGCAGTCTTCCAAGGTCTGATGAAAACAGATTGTCAAAGAACAAAGATAATTACAGCACAGGAACAGGCCCTTCGGCCCTCCAAGCCTGCGCCGATCCAGATCCTCTCTCTAAACATGTCGCCTATTTTCTAAGGTTCTGTATCTCTTTTCTTCCTGCCCATTCATGTATCTGTCTAGATACATCTTAAAAGACTCCATCGTCCCCGCATCTACCACCTCCGCTGGCAATGCGTTCCAGGTGCCCACCACCCTCTGCGCAAAGAACTTTCCACGCATATCCCCCCTAAACTTTTCCCCTTTCACTTTGAACTCGTGTCTTCTAGTAATTGAAACCCCCACTCTGGGAAAAAGCCTCTTGCTATCCACACTGTCTATACCTCTCATGATTTTGTACACAAAGATCGGGGTTCATCAGTTCGGCTGTTCTAATATTGAACTCTTTCTTTATCCCGCAATGAAGACAGCAGCTATCAATAATTTGAAAGAAAAATGCTTTTTTCTTATCTTTTTTTAAAGGAATTAATTCGGCATGAAGCTTTGCAGAATTTTGAGACAGAAATAACACCTCTCTTTTTCCTTCAGTTTAAATTGTCTCAGAGCTCCGTCTACTTAAAACCAGTTTTTTTTTGCCAGATAGTTTTCAAAGTCAAAGCTGCAGCTTTGCATGTTTTCGCTCTCTCAGGCACAGTTGCTTGGTAAGCAGAATGCACTCTGGCTCACTGACATAAATATGTACTGATCGTTTGCAGTCTTAAAGGCACACACAATATTTCCGAGTGAAAAAAAAATGCCGGACTGCGACACCAACGCGCCTGGTGAAATGAAATGCCATTCCCGAAATGCATTGCACTACAATGCAAAAGAATGAAACTGAAAAAAAAACACTCAACTTTTTCCCGCATTTACGCATCATTCACTCTGCGAATTGTGTACAACATTTTCTTTATACCAACGCAATCAATATACGTTAACAGGGTTATATCCATGACAAAGTATCAGCGGTAAAACTATTTTCCCTGTTTTATATATGCAATTATCTAAAAGGATAAGACGAGAACAATAAGTTACATTTTGGTTTCAAATGTTACCCATTTCAACCTGCGAAATATAGTCTCCCTGTTGTTTCGTGTTTTCAATCCAAGTGTCCCTATTGTCCATTACCTCAGGTAGGTGAACTGCACAGCTAGGAACACTGGCAACGACCGGGTTCATTATTCCCTGTGAAGTTTCTGGAGTACCCCTTAACCTGCTTCATCAGTTGAAAGAGGAAATCACCATCCAATTTTTTTCCCTATCTTGGCGCTTTACTTATCTTGGAGTTTCAAAGGAATCTGACAGCATCACGCCAAAATGTTTGTCCCTTTAAGACACGTGGTGTTGTCCAATCTGTCCATAGTCTTCTAAATGAGAATTTGGGTGGGAGATATCGTACCTTTACCGTAGCGACTTTTCTGTAGTCCATGTATGTTTCAGCCAACCCACCAGGTTTAGACATCTATACCAACTACAAACTCCTGCTATCCTGATTAGGTTCAACTAAGCGGCCCTTCTGCATGCATTGGACCTCTGATTCCACTTGGGCCTGTCTGTTTGAACCTAAGTAGCAAGGATGCTGTTTTAAAGCAACGGTTTCCCCTATATCCACATTATGAATGGCTAAGTTTGCACATCCTGGCTTATCCCCACACGCTCCTTCAAACGTTGTGAAATGCCTGGTTAGGTCTTCACGTTGTTTTGCCTCGAAGTGCAAAAACATACTGTCTAATTCTACTCGTCATTCTTTATTCGTTAATCAGATAGTTGAAGGTTCAATCTGAGAATTTCCGAGGCCTGCTTCCCCTCATCTACACTATCATTTTACATCTGAACAGTCCTGATTTCCCGACATACCTGCACTAGCTTAACACCCTTCCTGTGATAATATTGCTTCAACATATTAATGCAACTCTGCTTCTCTTTCCACAGATGCTGCCAGACCTGCTGAGTGAATCCAGCATTTCTTGATTTTGTTTCAGATTTCCAGCATCCGCAGTATTTTGCTTTTATATTAATGCAACTGATTCATCTTCCAGCGATCAGGAGAGTCAATCAAGTAATTTATCTTACCCACTCTTTTGAAGACTCAGTTTGGGCCACTGATCCATGCTTTTAATTGTTCTCCTGGTAATGGGAACACAACTAATACTTCATCCTCTGGTTGAAAATCGCAGGCTTTTGCATTCTTGCATGCCCATTTCTTCATATTGGGCTATGATGCTTTAAGGTGTTCCTGAGACACTTTGCCAGCTTACACGAGCCTTTCCTGGGACACAGATGATAGTCCAGTATTGAAGATTTATTCTTTTGTTCCAAGAATCTGTCTTTTACATGTTTTAGACGACCTCTTACTTCATGTCTGTAAACCAATTCGGAAGGCCTGAAGAAGTAGTCACATTTGGTGCTTCTCAGGCGGCAAATAAAATAAAGTCTCGTCTTTTATCCCAGAAATGTGGATATTCGGATGTTCTCATCATTGCTTTGAGAGTTTGGTGAAATCTCTCTAAAGCTCCCTCTAACTGTGGGTGATATTCTGACGATTTCAACTGCTCAGTCCTCAAATTGCACATGGCATCTTGAAATATCTTAGACATGGAATTAGAACACTGATCTGATTCAACTTCAAGTGGTAACCCATATCCCAGAAAGAATTGGATTAACTTTTGTACTAATATTCCAGCAGTAAATCTCCTCAAAGGAATGACCTCTGGAAATCGAGTAGCCATATCCATGATAGTAAATAAATATTCATGTCCCACTTTTGTTTTTCGGAAGGATCCTACACGGTCTACCAATACCCTGCTAAATGGTTCCTCAGTAACTTGTATGGGAGCTAATGGTACCGGTTTGATGGTAGATTGTGCTTTTCCCACCGTTTGACATGTATTGCATGTCCCACAAAAGTGACACATCCCATCTAAGACATGGCCAGTAATAATGTTGCCTTATGCGTGATTTGGTCTTCAGAATTCGCCTAAGACCTGCAAAAGGAATGTCCTCTGTTAACGTTAATAACGATATTTTAATGGTACGATTATCTGTGAACAACAGTCCTGCCTTCGTCTGCAGGTCTATGAGGCGGTCTCCATTTCCTCTTCAAAACCCCGTTTGGCATATCAGAGTCTTCTGGAGCTCCTGTCACGTCAGCTTCTTTCAGAGCCACCTGCACCATTCAGTATATCTCTGGATCAGTTTACATACTGTAATGTTAGACGATCTGTTAAACTTATAATTTGTGTTATCTAAATTCCCAAATAAGGTTTCAGATACTTGGCTGTCTGCGTGTGGTGCCCCCTGTACCTCCAACAATGAAGGCTGCTTAGCCATTGCGCGGGTTACTACACACATAGGGAATAGCACGATAAAGAGATACAGTACTGAAACAGGCCCTTCGGCCAACGGGTCTGTGCCGACCAATTACCACCCATTTGTACAAATTCTACATTAATCCCATATTCTCCACCACATCCCCGCCACCCTCTTCCCACCTACCTACACTGGGAGCAATTTTCAATGCCCAATTTACCTAACAACCTGCATGTCGTAGGCTGTGGGAGGAAACTGGAGCACCCAGCGGAAACCCACAGGGTCACAGGAAGAACTTGAAAACCCCACACAGGCAGTACCCAGAACCGAACCCGGGTCGCTACGGCTGTGAGGCTAGCCACTGCGCCTCCCAAATGTTCCCAGAGCTTGTTCCTGTAATTGCTCTGACTCCTTAATTTTACTTCAGTTCCTCCATAATTAAGAGTGAAACTGATACTTTTGATGCAGCCAATTAATTTCCTAGGAACAGATCAATTCCCTCTAATGGCAAATTGTGTAAAACTGTTGCAGTTACCATCCCAGATAATAAACCACTCTCAAGGTGTGTTTTATAGAAAGGAACGGGTATATACTCCCCTCCAATTCCATTAACTACAACGTTATTGTTCAAGGTACTCTCTGCTGGAAACGTTATATCTTTCCCCAGCAAGAGTGTTTTGGTTGCTCCTGTATCTCCGAGTACAATGATATGTTTTCCTGCCTCACTTAAAGGCTATGGAGTTACTTTTCCCTTTGAAAAATAATCGTGATAACGTTCGGGTAATTTATTCTTGAACTCTACACTTCTTTTAGTTTTAGTATCTGCCTTTACAGCTGTTAAAGCAAGAGCCTGGTCTGCTATACTCTCAGTTTGAGGATTTTCCTCTGCACCAGCTTTGCATACCCCAACAAGTCAACAAGGGTTTACCTCACAATTTCCAGAATTCTGAACACAGAAGATCAATTGTTTGGCAATGATAACACTTCGGCTTGCAAACCTCACTTCTACACTCAACAGCTTCCTTTATGACCTGAAGAGGTGATCCGTGGACATTCCCAGCTGTTCCTTCTTGTCCCCAGCTACTTGCCTTCCTCTCACTCTACCACTTTCTAACCTTCTCGTGGTTATGGTAGAGATGCCCAAAATATTCTGGATTATTCACAAGCTCAAACCCATTAACAATTTCAGCTACTTGTCCGGCTTTCAAAACTTTCAGGTAATCTACATGAGTTCCCACAGCTGAAGGAATGGGACTTTTATACTCTTCTTAGGGAATCAACTCCAAAAAGAACTCATCTGCGTTTTCCATCTTTAATGAACGTATCCAACGATCAAAGTGAATTTCAATCACTCTCTGAATTCTACCTATGTCTTTCCAGCCAATCTCTATAAGTTCTAAAACTTCATATGGTAAGGTTCATGAACTAACTCTTACACAGCAAGAATCGCCTTTTTTTGCCAACTTATAATTTGCAGAAGCCTCTTCAGGAAGCATGGCATAAACCTCATGAGCTCTGCCTACCAACTTGCTTTGTATAAGCAGTGTCCAACTTTCCTTCAGCCGTTTCATTCGACTTGATATTTGTTTCAAAATATATGCAAAATGTCTTGAAGATCCTTTCCTCGAACAGCAGAAGAGCTTAAATAAATTTAAACAACATTTTGCTGTGCCCTGAGCTAATTTCATATTCTTCCTGACCTGCATTTTCCCCAGATTCATGACCACCACTTTTTCTTAGTTCCGTCTATGTTAGGATAATTTTCCTAGCTTCTTTCACTTCCTCTCCGAAGTTCATGTTTTCTTATTTCGAATTGAATTCTATTCACTTCTACTGCATCACTCTGTGACTTCTGACCATTTCTTCCGTCATCAACATTTTCTTCTTCTTCTTCTCCTTCTTTTTCTTCTTCTTCTAATTTCAAATATATCAATTATATCAATTATCTCTGTTTTTTGGCACTACAGTTCAGTTTCAACCCCTATGTTGCAGACTATTCCTTTAACTTATTCTTAAGTAACGAAATCAAGTCTCTCAGCGAAACATTCTGCTTTCCCAGAAACGCTGCTACATCCGCTAATGGCATTACTATGATACAGACTGTGCCTTATAATACAAGAGACCTAGTTCATTTTATTTCTTCATAATCGGAATTATAATTAGATCCCAACAATCCTGTTTCCAATTGATATGATCTCAGACATGAGAATAATTAATATGATGTCTAATTAAATACAATTCAATCCCGGACACGCCCGCAATTAAAATATAGGTTACGACCGCTCAGGACAAAGCCCCCAATCAAAATGTATGATTTGGGTTGTGGTGGGAGCAACGCATTATCAAGTCAGTACCGTTGCTCCATAGCTCGCAGAATATTTCGTAAAGCTCTCCAAATTGGGAAAGAAACCTGCCAAATTGAACAATCTAGTTACACCACACCCCTCCGCCCTCGCCAGCCAACCCCACCCACCCCCCCCCCCGCCCCGCCGAATGAAGCGAACTAAACGAGGTATCTTTACATATTAACAAGGTAAATATTTAATAAAAAAGCTATCATCATAAACAATACTAAGATTAACCAATATGTCAAGACCTTATAATTATTTGTTTCTAAATATATCTGCCACAATCATATACACATACTCAGTTTTAAATTAGCAGTCCAAAAAATGGCAAAAAAATAAAGATTTTGCAGCTAACATTCCTGCCGAATGGTTTTTCAAAATAGTACAGGCAATGTCCATTTGCATTATTCCAAGGTCTGGTGAAAATAGAAGGTCCTTCGGCTGTTGTAGTACTGTACTCCTTTTTGTTGTTGTTGTTGTTAACAGCGATGAACACAGCAGAAATCAATAATTTGTTGTTATTTTTTTTTTCTTAATTTTTCCGAGAATCAATTTGCCTGGCAGTTTTGTACAGTTCTAAGAAAGAACTAATACTGTTTTATTCCTCCCTTCAGTTTAAATTATTTTTCCTTTGCCAGGTACTTTTCAAAGTCAGAACGGCAACATTGAATCTCGTGTTCTCATTCTCTCTCTCTGGGCTGTTGCTTGGCCATCAGACTGCATTCAGTCTCATTGAGCCTCCAGAACCTTCTGCCATAAGGATCTATTGCTATTTTGCAGTCTTAAAGGCACACCACAATATTTCAGAGGAGAGAAGAAAAAAACAACACAGGACTGTGACAATACTAGATGCATCCTAACATTTTCAAACAAAAAGATAAGTGACTTTGGAACATGGCTAAAGTTCAGTGGTGATAGTGTTGGCACTAACCATTTTCCTTTGCTTTAAATCCGTCTTCTGTTATCGGTAAGAACAGATAAAACATGCACAATGTAAGTCTCCTTAGCCATGGAGATTTTTTAAATATTAATTAGAGTTAGTTGATTCTTGCCCACTATTTAAGCTTGATCTCACACATATCTACACTTTCATAAATTTCTCATATTCATGAAATGATCCTTTCTTCAAGAATGTGCACCATACATGTCATAAAATATATCAGAGTCTCAGCAAATGCATTAGCTGAGCAACTGTACATACAATGTACTGGTCAGATAACGAGCTCCAAATTGTTCTTGTCGGTTGTGAAGAAGGATGTAAATTATCTGTCAAACGATGTACCTTCTCCACAATTCAGTTCCTGTGAACTCAGCAGAACTTGTATCTTGAACCAAGGACCAGATCAGGTGGCCAGCTGAAGAAGGTGTCTCATCATTTAACTATGACGTTTATACTCATCTATTTCCACACCTATCTGTATCTGGACAAAGAAAGTAATGCATCGAGCATCAAACAAATTGAATTATTTCAGTACAGCGTTTGACATTCTCCCAGGAATAATCGAGAACCAAGGGACCAGTGAGAATGAAGAGCTGAAATAAATTATCGGTATTAAAGAAAGTAGTTCGATAGACGTCAGTGGAACTGCAAGTTAACACACCACCTAAACCTGACGCTCTACATCCAGGAGTGTTGAAATGGGTCGCTTAGTGATAGTAGATGCGTTGGTAGTCATCTTCAGAAATTCTATATATTCTGGAATGGCTCCTGCAGATTAGAAGGTAGCAAATGTAACCCTACTTTTAAAGAACAGTGGAAGACAGAAAACAGGGAATCAATGGCCTGTTAACCTGAAATCAGTAGTATAGAAAAAACTGGAATATATTATGAAGGATGCGATAAGTAGACACTTAGGCAATAATGGCAGGATTATACAGAGTTAACATAGATTTATGAAATTGAAATCATGTTTGACAAACCTTCGACCTTTGTGCAACCAATAAAATGGATAAGGGGAAACCAGTTGAAGTGATTCATTTGGATATTCAGATGGCTTTTTGATAAGGTATCTCACAGGAGCTTATTAAGCAAAATTATTGCACATGAAATTGGGGCTTGGGTCGACGATTATTTAAGGGTCAGAAAACAGTCAGTAGGAATAAATGGGTGCTTAGTAGGTTGTAAGGCAGTAGCTAGTGATGCACCAAAAGGATCATTGCTTGTCCCCTAGATGTTAAAAATCTATATACATGATTTGGATGTTGGTGCCCATGAAATATTTTCAAGTTTGCTAATCACACAATACTTGATGAGGTGTGAGTAGTAAGGAGGCTGCCAAGAGGCTTCACGAAGAGTTAGTAGACACGCTAACTGGAAGATGGAATTTAATGTGAAAACTTTGAAGTTATCTACACTGGGAGGAAAAACAGATTTGCAGATTATTCCCCAAATGCTGAGAGATTGGCATTTGTTGATGTACAAAGGGACCTTAGTGTTCTTGTTCACAACTAACATGCAGGTGCAGCAACCAATTAGGAAGGAAAATGCTATGGTGGTCTTCATTGCAAAAGGATTTGAGTACTGTAGTGAAGGTGTCTTACTGTAATTTCTAGAGTGTTGGTGAGACTGCACCTGGAATATTGCGTTTAATTTTGTTCTACTCACCTAAAGAAGGAAGTACCTGTTATAGAAGGTGTGCAACAAATGGTCAGCAGAATGATTCCTGAGAGGGCGGGATTGTCCTACGTAGAGAGACTGAGGAGACTGGCCTATATTTGCTCGTGTTTTGAAGAATGCGAGATGAACGGATTGAGGTATACAAAATTCCTATGGGGCTCGGCAGTGTAGATGCAGGAAGCTTCTTTCCCCGGCTATATGATTTCGTACCAGAGAATACAGTCTGAAAATAAATGCACTAAAATTTAATGGAAGTGAAAGAATGAAGTTGTCGAATATGGTGACAACAAAAGCATGTAGGAAAAGTTCATCAGGTGATGTGCAGATGCAGGTCCTGAACCGGGACGGAGGATTTTAAAGGAGAACTAAACCATCTTTGTGGCTGCAGGATGTGTGGTCGAAAACTCATGTGATGATCAATAGAACTCTGAAGCTGTGCAGATTGGTTTAGGCAGGGGGAGAAGTCAATTGCATTGGAGCCCATTTTCCTCATGCACCTGGAAAAAAATCATCAACTTTTATATGGGTTTCCTTGTGTTATTTGTTATGCATCCATGGCTTAGTAAACTGCAGATTGCTCTGTTCGAACTCGACATTCCATGTTTTCAATGTAGCTGGGGAAGCAGCGACAAACTGAATAGAACATGTTTGTTTTCTGGCAATGCGTAACTGTAGGTAAGGTACACCATTCCTGAACAAGCTCTACATTATTAGATATCAAATTAGGTTACTTCCACAGAAATCCCTATCTGTGGCACCACAAAACAGGACATAATGTCTTGTCTTTCTGTTGCACGTCCCACCTGACACTCACACCCCATTACAGTGGAACGAATTTTACATCGGGATGGGAATGGTAATAACAGTCCATTTGCTCCTGTGTAACACGTGATACCATCGGAAACAAATTTCTTGCTCATGCCTTGCATCAAGGGATAATGACCATACATTTCTTCTTTGCAAAGGTTAATTATGCTGACGTCAGACATACCCTGTTATAAACAGTACCTGAAGTTTTAAGAGATGCCTGGCATTTAGACAGCTCTAAGGGAACAAATACAATAAAATATATTATTTCTATTTAAAAGGTAACAGGAATTTGACGCAAAATCAGTCAAAAATCGTTATATAACCACTAATCATTCCGAACATTTCAGAATCGGACAGAATTGCATTAACAGCATAATTGTCGGCACTTACCATCTATTTTTGCTTTCAGTGCATCTTCTGCCATTGGCAAGAACAAATGAAAAACGCACATTTATTAAAAATATAGTACTCTTTCATGGGAGCTGAGCGCGACTGGCAAGGCCAGCATGTGTTGGATGTTTCACTTTATCCTTGGGATTGTCACCTTCGTGAACCACATCAATTAATTTGCGGCAGTTACACTCATAGAGTCAGGGTACACAGATTTTGGCACAGCAATAGAGAAGGAATGGCAAAAAATTCAGCATGATTTGAAGTGGGTCGTTCAGGTCGTGGTGTGCTGATGTAATTGCTGCCCATGTGCTTCTAGGTGGTAGAGGTGCAGGGTTGAAAAGATGGCGATTAATTTCCTCAACTAGAGGGTGATGAATCATCAGAATTCTCCACCCAAGAGGGCTATGGGGATTCAGTGTCTTAATATGCACAAGACAGGGATCGATAGATTTCTCGATATTTATGATATCAAGGCATATACCGGGAGTGCAAGAAAAGGTGGGTTGCCAGCCATGATCTAACTGAATGGCAGAGCACATTCCGTGGGACGACAGGCCTACTCCTGCTCCTGTTTCCAATGTTTCTATGTTTAGCAGGTGCAAATGAAGGATTCTTGAAAAGGTTCTTCAGCACGTATTGTAGATGGTATGCACTGCTACCTTTGCAAAGGGTGTGGATGTTTAAGTGATGAATGGATTGCCAATCAAGCAGGCTGATTGACCATGGATGGTGTCGGGCTTCCTGAGCATTGTTGCGCTCATCCGGGCAGCTGGGGAGCATTCTCTCACACTTTGCATTGTGCTATGTAAATCACAGGCAGGCTTTGGCCAGACAATTACTTGCCACAGATTACCCAACCTCTGAAGAGCTCTGCAGGCAATCAAGCTTCTGGCGAATTCTTTCACAGGAAAAAAACAACAACGAATATCTGGCAGATTTGCATTTGCAGCCTATTCGATTCCGTTTTTTATCTGTAAAATCCAAGATGAATTTCAACCACAAGCATTACATCAGCGGATGTTGAAAACAAATTTCAACTTTATAAATAGTAAGTTTGCAGAAGTTTGAAACAAGCACCCGGATATTACTCGTACCTGCTGATTTCAGAGATTCTTGGCATTTGGACAATTCTGGAAGCACAAAAGGAAAACATGAAACACCGTTTTGCTTGTAAACGGTAATAGAATTATCACACATAATCACTAAAAAATAAGAAGATCAGACCAAATGTATCCTAACAATTCCGAGCAAAGAGATAAGTGACATTGGAACATGGTTGAGGTTCAGTGAAAATTGTTGACACTTACCTTTTGGTTTTGCTTTCAGTCCGTCTTCTGTTATTGGCAGAAAGAGATAAAACAAAACAATCACAAAATAATTCTTCTTAGTCCTGGAGATTATTTAAACATTAATTAGAGATAGTTGTTGCTGGCACAATATTTTAAGCTTTATGGCACAATATTTGCACCATCATAAAGCCCGCCTATGCAGGAAATGATCCGTTATTCAAGATGTGTAGGTCACATAAACTATATCTGTATCTCATTAAATGTATTAGCTGGACAATGGTACATTCAATATTCTGGTCAATTAACGGGCTCACATGTTTTACTTGAGTGGTCTTGGGAATAAATTCACCTCCTCCGCTATTCAGTTCCAGTGAACTTAGCAGAATTTGAATACTGAGCCGAGGAACACAGCAGATAGCCAGCAGAAGAAGGTTTAACTATGACTTTTCTGCTCTGCCATTTCCACATCTATCTTCATTGGACAAAGATCTTCAAACAAATAAAATTACTTCAATATAGTGTTTGAAATACTCTCAGTACAGGTGAGAACCAAGGGATTATCGAGAATGAAAAACTGTGGGAAATTGGTATTATTAAAAATGTAGTTCCAGAGAAGTCAATGGAACTGAAAGTTAATACGTCCCCGAACCTGATTTCCTATACCAACTGTATTGAAAGTGGTCGCTGTCGCGATAGTGGATGCGTCGGTGGTCATTTTCCAAAACTCTTGCAATTCTGGAACTGTTCCTGCAGATTTCAAGGTACTAAAAGTAACCCGACTTTTTAAGAAATGAGGGAGATAGAAACTGGGAGCAAATGACCTGTTAGCCTAACATCAGCAGTGGTAAAATGCCGGAACATATGATGAAGTATGTGAGAACTAGACGCTTAGAAAATAATGCTCGGACTGGACAGAATCAACCTGGATTTATAAAAGTGAGATCTTGTTTGACAAATCTTTGAATGATTTTTGAGGATGTAACTAAGCTGAACGGAAAAGGGGAAGCCAGCGGACGTGGTGTATTTTTATTTTCAGATGAATTTTGATAAGGTCCCACACAGGAGGACAGTAAGGCAAAATTAGGTCAGATGAAATTGATGATAATATACTGGCATTGATTGAGAAGTATTTAAGGGACAGAAAACAGAGAGGCGGAATAAACGGCTCATTCCCAGGTTGGCTGGCTGTGACTAGTGTGGTTGCATCATGGCTATTCACAATCTATATAAATGATTTGGATCTTGGGGCCACGTGCAATATTTCAAATTTGTCTGACGACACAAAACTAGGTGGGAATGTGACTTGTGAGAAGGATGCAAAGCGGCTTCAAGGGGGTGTGTAACTTCATGGCAAATTAAATATATTGTGGAAAATTTGGCATTATACAATTTGGTCAGAAAAGCAGAATTGCAGACCATGTCCTAAATGTTCTGACATTGGAAAGGGTTAATGTACAAAGGAAACTTAGTGTCCTTGTGCATAAGTCTGCAAAAGTTAACATGCAGGTGCGGCAAGGAATTAGGAAGGCAAAAGGCATGCTGACCTTTATTGCAAAAGAATTTGAGTACAAGAGTAAGGAAGTCTCGCCACAATTTCTAGTCTTCGTAAGATGGTACCCTGCGAATTGTGTTTAATTTAGCTCCCCTTACCTAAGGAAGAATAGACTTGCTGTAACAGTACAATGAATGTTCAGCAAACTGATGCCTTGGTTGGCGGGATTTATCCTACGTAGAGCGATTGTGGAAACTGAGACTATATTCATACAGTTTCGAAGAATGTGAGGTGATAGGATCAAGGCATACAAAATTGTTGCTTGGTAGAACAGAACTTGAGTATTGCTGAAAACGAGATATACTGTTGTATATTTTCTTCTTGTACTCGTCAGGACAGTTGCAAGAATGCCAAAGTAAGGGCAAACAACAAATTTATACTGTATCAAATGACAGTGTTGATTAGTTGGCAAGTGGGCTCTGTTTGGGAGAGGCGTGACACCAGTTTAGGTGACTGACAGTTAACTGCCAAGCTATGTTTGAAATTTAAAGCAGGTAGCTTGACTCTGATTTGTCAAGGCATTTCCCTGAGGAATGAACTAGCGAATGGCTGTCACTTATTTTGCGTAGCTGAAACAGTCGCAATGTGTGCACATCTTCTTTCTGTCTGCAAAGAATAGGGACCTCTGTATTAATATGTGCAGCTTCCAGAGCACGCACATGTGCCACACTGTGGGCCCAATTGACAATCTTGAAATGGTTATCAGCGTAATTCTGAGCACACTGAGGATTATTTAGTGAATGCTCTCAATCGTTGAATCACATGTAATGTTCGTCACTGTGTTTAGAGTTTTGCAAGCATGGGCTGGTTGGCTACGGTCTGTTCCTTGTGAAAATTGGATGGCACCTGCTGTTTGATACGATCGGCTTGTCTTTGGAACGTACGGCCTATGTACGTTGCATCACACTGGCATTGACATACGTATACCACATTACTCATTTGTGAGTTAGGCAGAACGTCTGTTTGGCTTGACGGCAGCATTCTGCGTGAGGCAAACACCACGTGTGTTTGCATTGCATTGTAGCAGCCTAAAAAAGCTAGCTTCATCTTTTGCTCAATTTTCTTCGATACCTTATATCCTGAGGTAGATTGGGCACCTTCCAGGTAAAGCCTGGCTCGGATATAAATTTAAAACCCGACCCGGGCCCAACCCGACCACAGCCAACCGGACCCGAACTCAAGCCCTTTCATTTTTTTGCGTTCCTTACCCGACGTAACACAAATATCCTTCATTGTTCCGGCAGCAGGCTATTCCTGCAGATGGAGTTGTGGACAAGCATGGGACAGCTTGATCCAGTGAGTTCCTGGAAGCAGTATTCCAGCCCGGCCCTACCCGAGCCCGAATGCTGGACTCAGAATTTCGACCTGAACGGACCTGAATCTGACACATGTAGTCGGGTCTAGTCGGGTGCGGGTCATATAGCCTGACTTTACTTCGAGGGTCGCAAATGACTGCCTTAGGCCCGTTCATAAGTTTGCATGATGTGCAGCAACAAATTATCTCATCAGGATAAGCATTGTCATACAGGATGCCTTTGACTCCCCGCATTTCAAAGTCAAGCTTGAATGCTGAGCAAATGGTTTATGCCCTATTTACAAGGTTGTGGAGATAGTCAATCTTATAAAGCGTGGAACTGTATGTATCCCAATGCGTGCATTGACCAGTGAAGGCTGGCTTGTCGTAGTGTTGGGTTTAGAAACCCGACCATATTTCTCCACTAGCACGTCGAAAAAGGGAGCTTTTTTGACTGCTCCATTTCAAAAGTAAATTTGAGCGGAGGATGAAGCCCATTAAGAAGTGCAAGGAAATTATTACATCAGAGCATAAGAACTAGGAGCAGGAGTAGGCAATTCAGCCCTTCAAGCCTGCTCCGCCATTCAATACGATTATGGCTGATCTCACCTCGGCCTCAACTCCACTTTCCTGCCCGTTCTCCATAACCCTTCAACCCTTTACTAATTATACATCTGCCAATCTCCTTCTTAAATTTACTCAATGTCCCGGCATCCACTGCACTCTGGGGTAGTGAATTCCAAAGACTCACGAACATTACTTGCTGCTACAGATTCAAATAGAGCAAATGTATCATCTAAATATCAGAAATATGCAAGAGGTAGGAGGTTAGGTGTTATTCCCCCAACACAGATGTTTGCTACATCTAGGCATAGAGGTGATTCCATGGCAAAGTCTCGAGCAATCCGAGTCCACTTGCCAACCAATCATCACGTTCTTCTCGTACAGTATACATGTGCTGCTTTCCCTTGCAATGCTTTTCTTGTGATTTGTCCTGATGAGTGCAAGACGAGAAGCTTCGAAAAAATGTCTCTGTTTTCAGCAATACGCACACCAACTTCTGGCAGGGATGACGGGGTAGATGCAGGAATGATGATTCATCTGTCTTTGGGATCTAGGACCAGAGGACACAATCTCAGATTAAGAGGTCGGCCATTTCGGACTGAGATGAGATGGAAGTTCTTCGCTCAGAGGGTGGTGAAACTTTGGAGTCCTCTATGACATAGTTATGTGGAATCAATGAGTATTTTCAAGGCAGAGATCAATAGATTTCAAGATATTTAACGATAGTAAGGGATAGGGGGATAGTATGGGAAAATGACGTTGAGGTAGGAGGTCAGCCACGATCTATTTGAATGTTGGAACAGGCTCGAGCTGCTGAATTTCCGAATCCTGCTATTAGTTCTGATGCTGCTATATCCCTATTGCTCGGAACAGGAAAATACTCAGATTCGAATTGAGGTTGAGAGCAAAAAATGAATACTTTGAATATCAGTACTGAGATAAAGATTCAATAAAGATAGCGGTTTGCATCGGTGGATTCAGGGATGAACAGCGGAGCTTGAGGCAACGAGAGATGAAAACATACTTATTGAGGGGGATAAATGAAAGTGGTGATTGATAGAGTCCAGTGTTGGAGGGACAGAAAAGTTAGCGGGCTTGGCGTTCCTGAGATTACAGAGAAAGCAAGTGTGAATGATGTGAAGGGATTGGAGCACGAGATTGAGAATAGCTGAATGTACTTTTTTTTTACTGGACCACACGTAGTGATGTTCAAAGAAGACAGGGCTGCTGGAATAATGGGAAGATGCAAGGTTGGAAATCACAATGGCAATTGCAGACTCTCAAACTTATTGTAAGAGAAAGAGTTGAGTGGTCGAATCGTGGGATAATCAAAATATATGGGACATTTGCATCAGATGATGTGCAGAAGCCAGTCATGCACAGAAGTGGGAGATTTCAAAGAGCTGAGCAAGTAAACAATATTTGCCAAATGTGCAGTCAAAAAGTCAGCTCATGATCAATAGTACTGTGAGACTGTGTACGGATTAGTTTGAGCAGAGGGAAAAAGAATGTCGATTGCATTCGAGCCCATTTCCCTTAATTGGCCTGGCAAATATCCAACCCAATTTTATATGGCGTTCCTTGCACTACTTTATCCGCAGTCACAACTTCGTCATCTGTGGAGTGCTCTGTTTGAACACTCTCAAGACCGAACTCCATAGTTATGCATTTTGTCACTGCATAATTCTAGGCAAGGTACACATTGCCTGAACAGAAATGATTAAATATTAGATTATGTTCCTGCCGTGGAAACCTCTCTTTTTGGTAACACAGTAGAGGAGAAAACATATTACCTTGCTGATGTAGGTGCCACCTGATGTTCAGAATCCATTGAAGTGAAGTGAATTTTATATCAGTATGGGAATAAAATAAAGTAGCTGATTTGTGACTGTATTGCACATGATACCATTGGGAAAAAGAAACCTTGCTCACGCATTGCATCGGATAAGAGTTGGCATACAGTTCTTCTTTGCAAATGCTAATTAGGGAGACGTGCCAGCAGACCATGCCAGTACTTGTACCTGATGTTTTAAGAGATTCCTGGCAGTTAGACAGCTCTGGGAGCACAACAAACATTAAAACGTTCTATTTTCCATCAACAGGTAAAAAACAGCTGATATAAAAGCAGTCAAAAATCATTACATATTCACAGAACATTCTGAAAATTTCAGGCAAGAGCAGAATTTCCCTGACAAGGCATTTGTCGGCACTTACCATCTGTTTTTGCTTTAAGTGATTTTTCTGCCATTGGCAAGAACAAATGGAAAATGAAAAGAATAAGTCTTTTTGTATGTTATTCTTTCATGGGATGTGAGCGCTGCTGGCAAGGCCAGCATTTGTTGTTCATCATAGTTTTGTTTTTCTTGAGAAGGTGGCCCTCGTTAACACCAGCAATCCATGAGCTCTAGGAACACCCTCCGTACTATCAGGTTTGGGTTTCTAAGTTTTTGACCTCGCAAGCAGTAAAGAAAGGCATTAAAGTCAGGATGATGCATGGCTTGGAGCGGTTCGTGAAGATGGTGGTGTTCCCATGTATCAGATGCAATAGAGTCATAGAGTTATACAGCACAGAAACAGGCCCTTCAGCCCATCGTGTAACTGCTGGCTATCAAGCACCTAACTATTATAGTTCAATTTTCTAGCACTTGGCACGTAGTCTTGCATGGTATGGCGTTTCAAATGCTCATCTAAATACATCTTAAATGTTGTGTGGGTTCCTACCGCTACCACCACTTAAGGCAGTGTATTGCAGATTCCAACCAGCCTCTGGGTGAAAATTTATTTCCTCCAATCCCAGATAAACCTCCTGCCCCTTACCTTAAATCTATGCCCCCTGGTTATTGACCCCTCCGCTAAGGGGAAATAAACGTCTCTTCCTATATAACCTATCAATGTCCCTCATAATTTTGTTTACCTCAATCATGTTTCCCCAACTCCTTCTCTCTTCCAAGGAAAACCACCCTAGCCTTTTCAGTGTCTCTTCATAGCTGAAATGCTCCAACCCACTAAACATCATGGTGAATTACCTCTGCACCTGCTCTAGGTCAATCACATCCTTCCTCTCGTGTGGTGCCCTGAACTGTGCACAATACTGCAGATGTGGCCTAACTAGTTTTTTGTACACCTCCATCATAACCTCCCTCTTATATTCTGTCCCTCAGCTGAGAAAGGGAGGTATCCCATCTGCCTTCCTAAACACCTTATATACCTGTACCGCTGCCTTCAGTGATCTATGGACAAGTATACCAAGGTCCCTCTGATCTTCTGTACTTCCGAGGGTCCTACCATCCATTGTATATTCCCTTGCCTCGTTAGTCCTCCCAAAATGCATCACCTCACACTTCTCAGGATTAAATTCCATTTGCCACAACTCCGTCCATCTTACCAGCCCATTTATATCGTCCTGTAATCTAAGGCTTTCCTCCTCACTATTTACAGCACCACCAATTTTCGCGTCATCTGCGAGCTTACTTATCATATCTCCTATATTGACGTCTAAATCATTAATGTACTACAAACAGCAAGGGTCCTAGCAGCAATCCCTGTGGTACACCACTGGTCACAGGCTCCCACTTTCAAAAACAACCCTCGACCATTACCCTCTGTTTCCTGCCAACAAGCCAATTTTGGATCCAATTTGCCAAATTGCCCTGGATCCCATGGGCACTTACCTTCTTAACCAATATCCCATGCGGGACCTTATCAAAAGCCTTACAGAAGCCCATGTAGACTACATCAACTGCTTTACCCGCATCTACACATCTAGCCTCCTCCTCGAAAAATTCAATCAAGTTAGTTAGACACGATCTCCCCCTGACAAAGCCGTGCTGACTATCCCTGATTATTCCCATCCTCTCCAAGTGGATTCTAATCCTGACATTCAGAAATATTTCCAGTAGTTTCCCAACCACTGATATTAGACTCGCTGGCTTGTAATGACCTGGTCTATCCCTGCTAAAACTTCTTAAATAATTGTCCCACATTCGCTGTGCTCCAATCCTCTGGCACCTCTCCAATGGCCAGAGAGGATATGAAAATTTGTGTCATAGCCCCTGCTATCACCTGCCTTGCCTCACACAACAGCCTGGGATACATCCCACCTGGGCCTAGGGATTTAACCACTTTTAAGACCGCTAAAGCATCTAATACTTCCTCCCTTTCAATGTTGATATGTTCAAGTATATCACAATCCCCCTGCCTGATTTCTACACCTACATCCTCGTTCTCTACTGTGAAAACAGATGAAAAGTAATCATTGAAATCCTCACCTATGTCTTCCAGCTCCACACACAGATTGTCACTTTGGTCCCTAATGGGCCCTCCTCTTTCCCTGGTTATCCTTCTGCCCTTAATGTACTTATAAAACACCTTAGTATTTTCCCTTATATTGACTGCCAATTAGTTTTATGTCCCCTCTTCGCTCTCCTAATTACTTTTTTAAGTAACACCCCTATACCTTCTATACTTCTCTAATGCCTCCGCTGCTTTCAGTGCTCCGAATCTGTCATCAGCCTAACTTTTATTCCTGATCCAATACTCTATCTTCCTTGACATCCAGGGTTCCATGGACTTTATGGTCCCACCCTTCACCTTAACGGGTACATGTTGGCTCTGAACCCTCACTGTTTCCTCTTTGAATGACTCCCAGTGGCATCATGTAGACCTTCCTACAAGTAGCTGCTCCCAATACAATTTGGCCAGATCCTGTTTTATCAAATTTAAATCGGTCTTTCCCCAATTCAGTACCTTTATTTCTGGCCTGTCTTTGTCCTTTTCCATAACTACCTTAAATCTTACAGTGATGGTCATTGTCCCAGAAATGCTACTCCACTGATACTTCTACCACTTGTCCAGCTTCATTCTCTAGGATTAGGTCCAGTACTGCCCTTTCTCTTGTAGGACTTTCTACGTACTGGCTCCAAAATATCTCCTGTGTGCCGTTCCCCCGTTAAGCCTTTTGCACTAAGACTATCCCAGTTGATATTAGGTAAGTTGAAATCCCCTACTACTATTACCCTAGTATTTTTACACCTCTCTGAGATTTGCCTACATAGCTGTTCCTCTATCCCTCCCTGACTGTTTGGAGGCCTGGTGCAAGCCCAGCCAAATGATTCGCCGGCTTTTGTATTAAGTTCTACCCATATGGCCTCATTTGAGGAACCTTGTAAGATATCATCCCTCCTTGCTGCAGTAATTGACTCCTTGATCAACAGTGCAATACCACCTCCTCGTTTATCCCCTCCCTTATCACGCCTGACGATTCTATACCATGGAATATTGAGTTGCCATCCTGCCCCTCCCTCAGCCATGTCTCTGCGATTGCAATAATATCATAATGCCATGTGCTAAACAATGCCCCAATTCATCTGCCTTATTAGTAAGACTCCTTGAATTAAAGTATATGCAATCCAGCCTTGTATTTTTCACTTGTGCCTTAACAGATCTACATTTGTTCTGCCTTCCAACTGACTCAGTTTCTCTTCTATATTTGGCTGTGCCTCACCCACTACTATACCTCCATTCTGTATCCCATGCCACTGCACAATTATTTTATTTATTTTTTTATTTACTTATGGTCTGTGCCGACCATCAGCCACCCATTAATACTAATCCTACATTAATCCCATATTCCTACCACATCCCCACAATTCCCCTACCTATACTAGGGACAATTTATAATGGCTAATTTACCTATCAACCTGCAGGTCTTTGACTGTGGGAGGAAACCGGAGCATCTGGCGAAAACAAACGCGGTCACAGGGAGAACTTGCAAACTCCACACAGGCAGTACCCAGAATTGAACCCGGGTTGCTGGGGCTGTGGTGCTAACCTCTGCGTCACTGTGCCACCCTAGTTTAACCTCCCCACACCCCCCTACCCAACCCCGCCAACAGCACCAGCAAACTTTGCAGCAAGGATGTTGGTCCCGTTCCGGTTTAGGTGCAACCCGTCCAACATGTACAGTTCCTATCTTTGCCAGAAACAGACCCAATGATCCAGGAAACTAGAGCCCACCCTCCTGCACCATCTTCTCAGCCACGCATTCATTTGCTCTATCCTCCTATTCCTATACTCGCTAGCACGTGGCTTAGGGAGTGACCCAGTGATTACAATCTTTGAGGTCCTGCTTTTTAATCTGCTACCTAGCTTCCTAACTTCTTGTTGCAGGGCCCCATCTCTTTTTCTACCTATGTTGTTGGTACCAATGTTTATCACACCTCTGACTGCTTCCCCTCCCCCTTCAGAATATCCTGCAGCTGCTCCGTGACATGTATGACCCTAGCACCAGGGAGGCAACATGCCATCCTGGAATCTCGTTTGCGTCCAAAGAAATTCCTATCTTCACCCCTTGCGATAGAATCCCCTATCACTATAGCTCTTCCACCGCTTTTTCTCCCTTACTGCACAGCACAGTCCTCCGTAGTGGAACGAACTTGGTTGTTGCTGCTTTCCCCTGGAAGGTCATCCCCCCCAACTGTATCCATAGTAGTTTATCTGTTTGAGAGGGGCGATGGCCATACAGGACTCTTGCTCAATCTACCTGCGCCTACTACTCCACCTGGTGATCACCCATCCCTTTTCTGCCTGTGGTGTGACCACGTTACTAAATGTGCTAACCACGATGTTCTCAGCATCGCGGATGATCCACAGTCAATCCACCCGCAGCTCCAGCTCCAAAATGCGAGAAGCCTGTAGCTGCAAATTGATACGCTTATTGCACATATGGTCGTCATGGACACTGCAAGCGTCCCTGATTTCGAACATAGAGCAGGAGGAGCATACCACGGGGCTGAGCTCGCCTGCCATGACTTACCCTGAGATTATTAGTTACTCCCTTAAATTAAAAATACTAATGACTGTAGGGGACTTGTTCTACCCACTACAATCTAAAGTCCTTAATAAGTTACACTGAATTTAAAAAAAAAACTTCAGTCGTACTCACCTTATCACTAGAGATTTTTTCCACAAAAAAACGTCCCCTTGTTTTTTAAGCTATTCAAATGCACTAACAGCTGCTGATCAACCAACTAATCTGCTTGCAGATTTCCAGTGATGTCACTGTACATTTAGTTTTCGAGCCTCAGCGCCCACCCAGAGACAGAGAGCAGCTCCTCCAACCGCGGCCGCTCCTGCACTGTAAGTGAGGGCCTCGAGCCCCGTGCTCTCTTTTACAGCTCCTGTTCTATGTCAGCTTCCGCCCAGGTCGGCCAGTCGTCGTCGCTCCTGTCTTCAGGTAAGACGCCAATGTACATCTAGGTGGTAGAGGTGGCGTGTTTGCAATGATGGTGAGGAATTTATTCAACCACATGTGGTGAATAGCATAATTCTCTATTCAAGAGGGCTGTGGAGACTCAGTCACTGAGTATGTTCAAGATAACGGTTGTTAGATGGCTGCATATTAACGATATCAAGGGACATTCGGGGAGTGCAAGAAAATGCCATTGAGGTCGGAGGTCAGCCTTGACCTTGTCGAACGGCGGTGGCGGCTCGGTGGTCCGATTGGCCTACTCCTGCTCCTATGTCCAGCATTCCTATGTTTGGTACGAGCCGCCAAAGAAGCTTTGGCAAGGTTCTTCAGCACGTCTTGTAGATGGCACATGCTGCGTTTGTGCAAGGAGTGAATCTTTAAGATGGTGGATGCAGTGCCGACCGAGCAAGCTAATTTGTCCTGGATACTGTCGGCTCAATCAGTATTGCTGCATTCATCCAGGCAAGTGGAGAGCATTCTATCATACTTCAGAATTGTGCTTTGCAAATTGCGTGGAGGCTTTGACGAGTCAGGGGGTGAATTACTCGCCGCAGAATTCATACCATCTGCACTGTAGGAACAGCATTAAGAGAACTTGACCTGTTCAATTTCTGTTCAATGGCTGCACCCACGGTTTTGATAATGGGAGATTGAGTGAGTGTAATTACGCCATGAAAAGTCAAGGGAAGTTGGCTACATTTTTCCTTGTTGGAGAAGGACATTGCCTGTCCAAGCCCCTGGTGGAAGCAAGACTGGGCATCAGAGATCAGGTTATTCCTGAGCCAATTCCTCTCGGCACGAATGTGAATGGCAGCTTCCTGCATTTTACTGATGATTGACAGTGTACTGTTGGGGGGTGGAGAGGCGGGTAAATGGACAGAATGAATTTGTACGGCTTTTCTTTAAGTACAGGACAGACAGGCAATTGTCCACATTGACTGGTGGTTGTCACTGTTGTACATATAGATTCGTTAGTTCTCTGAGAATCTGAAAATCATTCGAGGGGCAACCTGCTTCCTGAATTAAACGGGATTTGACATGGCTTTAAAATGAAATACCCTGAGAGTACAATATTTTTTCCATACATTTCTTCATAAAAGATAATGAATAGCTAAATAGGCTTTTGCAATCATGAATGTGAACATTGTACATAAGGATTATCAGAGCTAACTCCTTCAGTGCTAAACTAAATGGTCTCAGCACAAAACAAAAAGCTGATGAGAGATATTGTGGTCCTAAATGAAAATGCAGCCAAGTTCTCACCCCAGTCATTATTAAGTCCGTGGCATCACGGATCATATACCACATGGTCCAAATCTCTATGAGACTGCACACTCACTTTAACATAACCATCTGTGTATTCAGTATGGACAGGTCAAGTTTGCACGGTTACATTCCTTGGGCACAGGCCAAGTCCTTCACATTTGTATGGTTGTTTCCAGGTCAGTGTCCTTATTTTCAATGTGGGCAGGCTCTGTTCAATGTGCACAGGTCTAATTCACAGTAAATGGGTTCCGTTCGACAAAGTTACACTCATGCTGAACATGTCCGGTGTTCTGCAGTTGCATTCAGTGTGGACAGGTCCTGTTCAGTGTCCTTAAGTTTACTCTAAAATGGTCCATTTCAGCAGAGTTACATTCCATGTGGACATGTTCAGATCAGTGCAGTTGCGTACAGTATGGACAAGTTCATTACAGCAAGGTTGCAAACATTCCGGGACAGATTCACTGCAATGCTCCATTGAATCCATATATTCACTAGATTACCGGAATAGACAATCATCAAAGGTGGAACCGCAAATCTAGATGTATCCTGCCCTGCATTTTATACGCCTGTCCTTGATCATTCATTCGTGCAGGAATGAATAGAATATCGGCAGAATTGCATCTGACAGCTGATTCAATACAATGTGCTACATGAGTAAAGATTTCAACTCCAAGCATTACAACAAGCAATGTTGGAAATCAATTTCTGCTTCGTAAATGTTAAGTTTGCAGATGTTTGAAACAGCCATCCCCTTATATTACTGCTACTTGATCATTTAAGAGAATCCCTGTATTTTTTTTTTCAATTCTGGGAACACAAAAGGAAAACTTGAAGCACGATTTTGCTTGAAAACGGTAATAGACAGCTCACTCATAATCAGTCAAAAATCATAATAGAATACTGTTACGACCGCTCAGGACAATCCGCCAATCCAAATATATGATTCTACCGCTGGTGGGAGCCACGCACTGTCAATTCATTCCCACCGCACCACAGGCCACAGTATATTTCTTTAAGCTTTCCAAATGGAAAACAAACAGCCAAATTGAACAATTTAGCGACTTAAAGTGAACCAGACCAGGTAACTTTAAATATCAACAAATTAACTCTTCATTTTTTTACCGTAATATCTTAAACACTAAAATTATAAAGCAATATCCAAGGACCATAGAGAGGTAACGCACTGAAAACTGGCCATTCGGCCCACCGAGTCTGTGCCGACCATCAACCACCCATTTATACTAAAATTGCATTTATTCCACCTTCCCTCAATTCTCCTACCACCTACTAACACTCGGGGCAATTTGCAATGGCCAATTAACCTATCAAGCTGCAAGTCTTTGGCAGTGGGAGGAAACAGGAGCAGCTGGCTGAGACCCACGTGGCCACAGGAGAACTTGCAAATTCCGCAAAGGCTGCACCCAGAACCAAACCTGGGTTACTGGATTTGGGAGGCTGCAGTGCTAACCACTGCGCCACTGCACATTGTGACCACTTGCTTAAAAATCTATCTCACTCATTCGCAAACATACACTCGATTTTAAATTAGCTGACCGAAAAATAGAAAAACAAAATAAAGGCTTTGCAGATTACGTTTCGAATGAATGGCCTTCCAATACAACACCATCGAAGTTCACTTGCAGTTTTCCAAGTTCCAAAGAAAACAGACTGTCCTGCTAAAGATAGGGATTCAGCAGTTCGGCCCTTGTTATATTAAACTATCTCCCCGCCCCCCACCTCCCCAGCGATGAACACACCAGGCATCGATAATTAGCTGTGAAAGAAAAAAAGGCTGTTTCCTTATATTTTTTTTAGTGGAATTAATTCGGCTTGAATCTTTGTAGAATTTTGAGAGAGACATAACACAGCGCTTTTTCCTTCACTGTAAATTGTCTCAGAGCTACGACAGACGCTATCCCAGATATTAAGCTACTCTCTAGGCGTACTTTATATCAAGGTAAGGGGATAGGCGCCCCGTGAATTCCATCTACTAAACCTTTAGCATTCAAGATGCTCTATGGTGGAAACGTTATATCTTTCCCCAGCAAGAGTATTTTGGTTGCTCCTGTATCGCCGAGTATAATGATACATTTTTCTGCCTCACTTGCAGGATATTGAGTTACTTTTCCCTTTGAGAAGAAATCATTGTCACGTTAGGGTCTCGTACTCTTAACCTCTACGCTCCTTTTAGTTTCAGTATCCCGTTTTTCAGCTGTCGTTAAAGCTAGACCCGTGTCTGCTATAATCTCAGTCAGAGTCATTTCCTCTGCTTCAGCTTTGCCAACCCAACAAGTCCTATGGGTTTGCCTCGTAAATTCCCGCATTCAGAGAGGAGATGATCCGTTTTGTGGCAATGATAACACTTTATCTTGCGCACCTCATTTGTATGCTTTACTTCTGACCTGCAGAGGTGATCGTGGGGCATTCCCAGCTGTTCTTTCTTGTCCCCAGCTACTTTTCTTCCTTTCACTCTCCCACTTTCTGTCCTTCTCGGGGTTATGGTGCCGGGGGGTGGGGGTGGGGGCGGGGCGGTGACGGAGAACAGGTTTTATTTTCACAAGCTTAAAATCATCAGCAATTTACACTGCTTCTCCAGCTTTCAAAACTTTCAGTTTATCTACATGAATTCTCACTACTGAGGGAATGGAGTTTTTAAACACTTCCAAGAGAAACAACTCCCAAAGGTTCTCATATGTGGTTGCCATCTTTATTGCCCGTATCCAAACGTCAACGTGAATTGTCTTCACTCTCTCAATTCTACATATATCTGCCCAGCCAATCTCTGTACGTTCTGAAACTTCTGACGGTAAGCTTCAGGGACCAACTCATACGCAGCGAGCACAGCATTTTTGCCATCTCACAATCTGCACAAGTCTCTTCATAAAGCATGGCATAGACGTCAAGAGCTCTGCCTACTAATTTACCTTGCATAAGCAGTGTCCAGCTTACCTTCGGCCATTTCATCTATTTGGCTGGTTTTCAAAAGATATGTAAAATGTTCTACGTCCCTTTCCTCAAACTGAGGAAGAGCTTGAATAAATGGAAGCAACTTCTGGCAGTCCTGAGTGAAGTTTTGATTCTTCCTGATCCAAATTTTCCCTGGATTCAACTCTACCCGTTGGTCTTTGCCCAACCTCTTTTAGCTTAATTCCCTATCTTCCCTTTGACGTTCTCTCTGAAGTTCAAATATTCTCATTTCTATTTGCATTCTAGCCAATTCTGCTGCAAAACTCTGTGACTTATGACCTTCTTCTTTTTTTCCTTCTTCTTCTTCTTCTTTTTGTTCTTTGTCATCTTCTAGTTCTAAGAAGTTGGGCTATTATGTAAATTATTTCGTTTTTCTTTTTGCTCTTAATATCCATTCTAACCCCAATGTTTCGCCTATGTTTTGAATTTATTTTTGGTTAAATTTATCAAGTTACTAAAGGAAACATTTTGTATTCCCAAAAACTCTGTTGTAACCGCTAATGTCATTACAATACAAGACACCTGGTTGATTTTATTTGTTCGTAATTGCTGTTAATTTACATCCTAACAATCGACCTTCCAATTGATGTAATCCCAGACGTGGGAGCAATAAATATGATGCCAGACACAAGACCACAATTTGTATGCTATCCCAGAGATGAGCAATTAATATGATTACAAACGTGACCTCTCCGAATTATTCTGATCCTGATCCCAGATGTGAGCTGCCTAATTGTGAAAAATTTGATCGTGGGCGAGCCCCCAATTAAAATATATGTTCCGACCACTCAGGACAAAGCCCCCCAGTCAAAATATATGATTCTGATCATGGTGGGCGCAACACGCTGGCAATGCAGTCCTGTCACTGGATAGGTCACATGATATTTATTTAAGCTTTCCAAATTGGGGCAAATGGCCAAATGGAACAACCCCCAAATAAAGCGAACCAAACCAAGTATCTTCAGATATCAACAAATTAACTATTTATTTTTAAAAATCTAGAATCGTAAGCACTACTAAGATTAACCAATATCTATAAACCACATAACGTCTCATTTAAGGATCTATCTAAAGGATTTGTACACATAAATGCAGTTTTCAATTAGATGACCTAAAATTGGAACTAAAATAGTCTTTACCGATTAAGTTACTGAAGAATACAATAAAACACAGTCAAAGTTAACTTGCAGTGAAGGTCCGATGAAAGCAGAAGGTCCTTCCAAATTTAGGTGTTCAACAGTTTGGCTATTGTAGATTTAAACTCTTCTCTCTTTTATGCCAGTAATGAACACAGCTGATATCAAGAACTTGTTGTGAAAGAAAAAAAACGTGTTTTTCTTACTTTTTATGGAATTAGTTCGGAGTGAAGCTTTGTGGGATTTTGAGAGAAAACTACAGTTCTTTTCTTTTTCAGTTTAGATTGTCTCAGACCTCTGGCTGCTTAAAACCAGAATTTTGCCAGCTATGTTCAAAGTCAAAACTGCAACATTGAATCTTGTTTTCTCTTTCTCACTCTGCACCTGTTGATTGGCAACCAGAATGCACTGTGACTCGTCAGTCCTCCAGTCGTTTCTGCCTTAAAAATGTATTGATCTTTTACAGCCTAAAAGGGGCGCTACAATATTTCCGAGGAGAGAACAAAAAATAACATTGGATCGGGACAATACCAAATGAATCCTAAAATTTCCTAAATATAGCTGACATTGGATCATGATTGATGCTCAGTGCTGATAACTGTTGGCACTAACCATTTCCTTTTGCTTTTCGTCTGTCTTCTGTTATCGGCAACAACAGATAAAAAAGGCACAAAATAATTCTTCTTAGTCCTGGAGATTATTTACTGTTTTAAGCTTGCTGCCACACATATTTTCACATTCATAAATCCCTCATATTCATGAAATGGCCATTTACTCAAGATGTGTGCTGCGCATGAACAAAACATAAACAATGTCAGAAGCACATCAAATGTATTAGATGGACAACTGTACATACCATATGCTGGTCAGGAAATGGGCTCCAAATTATTGCCGTTGGTCGTCAGGAAGGATGTAAACTGTCTGTCACATGATTTACTATCTCCACTATTGAATTCCAGTGAACTGAACGGAACTTGAACATTGAGCCAAGGAACACATCAGATGGCCAGCTGAAAAAAGGTGTCTCATCATTTAACTATTATGTTTCTACTCTGCTATTTTCTAACCTATCGATATATGGGCGAAGAAAGTAATGCATCGAGCATCAAACAAATGAGATTACTTCAATAAGGTGTTTGAAATTCTCCCAGGAATAATAGAACCAATGGACTAGCGAGAATAAAGAGCTGAAATAAATTATTGTTATTAAAAAAGTAGTTCTATCTAAGCCAGTGAAACTGCAAGTTAATGCAACCATTAGACCTTACGGTCTACATCCACCTGTATTGATAAACGTTGCTGTAATGATAGTAGATGCGTTGCTGGTCGACTTCCGAGTTTCTATAGATTCTGGAACAGTTCCTGCAGATTGGAAGGTAACAAATAATGTCCTACTTTTTTAGGGGATGAGGAAGAGAGAAAACGGAGAACAAGTGATCTGTTAGCCTGGCATCAGTTTTCTAGAATTATACAGAGTCAGCATGGATTTATGAAATAGAAATCATGTTTGACAAACCTGTTCGAGATTAATGCAAACAGCAGAATGAATGAGGGGAAATCAGTGGATGTGCTGCATTCGGATTTTCAGATGGCTTTTGATCAGGTCTTACACAGGAGCTGAGCAAGCAGAATTATTGCACATGGAATTGGGATGTGGATTGACATCTATTTAAGGGTCATAAAACAGAGAGTAGGAATAAATGGGTGATTGCCAGATGGCAAGCTGTGGCTAATGGTGTAGCATAACGATCATTGCTTGAGCCTCAGGTATTCACAAACTATATAAATGATTTGGATGTGTGGTCCACATGTAACACATACATGTTTGCTGATGACACAATACAAGGTAGGATATCAGTAGTGGGGAGACTACCAAAGCTACCAAGAGGCTTCAAAGTGAGTTAGACACTTGAACTAGGTGGGAAAGATCACGGAAATTAGAATTTTATGTGGAAAATCTGAATGTATCCACTTTTGAAGGAAAACAGAAATGCAAATTATTTCCTAAATGTTGAGAGATTGGTAATTGTTGATGTACCATTTGTCCTTGTTCATAGCTAACTTGCAGGTGGAGCAAGCAATTAGGAAGGCAAATGGTATGGCGACATTCATTGCAGAAAGATTTGAATACAGGAGTAAGGAAGTCTTAGTGCAATTTCTAGATTTTTGGTGAGACCGCTCCTGGAGTATTATGCTCAATCTTGCTCTCCGTACCTAAAAAAAAAGATATACCTGCCATAAAGGGATTGCAACAAAGGGTCACAAGACTGATTACTGAGAGGGTGGGATTGTCCTACGTACAGTGATTGAGAAGACTGGGTCTATATTTGCAGGAAGGATATTTCCCCTGGCTATGTGATCGTGGACCTGAGAACACAGTCTCATAATAAGAGGTAGGACATTTAGGTATGGAATTTCCTCACTCAGTCGTGAATCTATAGACGTCTGTGCAGCATGGTGCTATAGAATCACTGCGGATCTTCAATGCAAAGATTTATAGATATTTAAAGATAGCAAGGGATGTTGGGATAGTGCTGGAAAATGCTGTTGAAGTCTAAGATTAGCCACAATGATTTGAATGTTGGACCCGTCACCAGGGGCCGAATTTCGTCATCCTTCTTTTAGTTTAGATGGTCCTATGTTTCTACTGGTCAGAAAATAATTGCAATCACATCGAATTGAGGCCAAGAGCAATACTTCCCCGGAGACACTTCCAATCGTAGTACTGCAAGAAAGCTTTGTTAAAGATATAAGTTTGCCAGAGTGCTTAATGAAATGTATGAGGTTCTGACTCAAGTGGTTTGTGGGATGAACATCGGAGTTTGAGGCTTTGAGGAATGAAAATGTAAACACCATGGGTAACCAATGAGAGTGGAGATCGCTGGAGTCCAAATGTTGAGGTAAGAGGACAGGTAGCGGGCTTGGAGTGGATGAGGTAACAAAGAATGCCAGTGCGAATGTCCTGAAGGAATTTGTGCAAGTGAGTGAGAATAGCTAAATGTATTTGTTAATAGACCACAATTCGTGATGTTCAAAGTGAACAGGGCTGATATAATAATGGCATATTCCAAGTTAGCAAAACACAATAGTTTTTTGAAGGGCTCAAGTTATTGGAAGTGAAAGAGTGAAGTTGTCGAATACAGTGGTAATCAAAGCATGTAGGAAACTTTCAGCGGGTGATGTGCAGATGCAGATCGTGGGCAGAGACAGAGGATTTTAAAGAAGGAGAACTAAACCATTTTTGAGATGCGAGATGTGGGGTCGAAAATTCAGCTCATGATTCATCGTACTCTGATGATGTGTACAGATTGGATTGGGGAAAGGCAAAGTGGGCGCCCATTGCATTAGAGGCAGTTTTCTCTCATGCACCTAACAAATAATCATCCAACTTTGATATGGCATCCCTTGTGCAGCCATACCTTAGTACGCTGCGGGGTGCTATGTTGGAACCCTCCATTACATGTGTTCAAAATAGATGGTGAAGCAGCGGCAGACTGGACAGCACATATCTGTGTTCCAGCACTGCATAACTCTAGGCAAGGTACTCCGTGCCTGAACAAGCTAGAAATGATTACATTTCAGATTAGTTTACTGCCGTAGAACTCCCTCGCTGTGGCACCACTATACAAGTGATAGAGTCTTGCCTTCCTGTTGTACGTCCCACCTGACATCAAAATCCATTGCAGTGAAAATATTTTTGTATCGGGATGGAAATAGAAATAGCATTCGATTTGCGACAGCATTACAAATGAAACCATCTGAAACACATTTCTTGTCCATGCATTGAAATGGGGAATAATGGATTTGCATTTCTTCTTTGCAAACGTTAATTATGCAGACATGATGCTACACCCTGTCATAAATCGTACCTGAAGTTTCAAGGGCTTCCTGGCATTTAGCGAGCTCTAAGCGTACAAAAAGAAGGGGGAATGAAACGATTTTTATTGAAAGGCAATATGAAATTGATACAAAATCAGTCAAAATCGTTATATAATCACTCGTTGTTTAAAAGATTTAAGGCTCGAACAGCATTGCCTTGGTAACATAATTGTCGGCACTTACCATCTCTTGTTGCTTTAAGTGCATCTTCTGCCATTGGCAGGAACAAATAAAAAATGTACAAAATATGTTTTTAATATATTATTCTTTCATGGGATGCGAGCGTTGCTGGCAAGGCCAGCATTTGTTGCCCATTTCTCTCTGCCGTTCAGAAGGTGCCCTTTGTGATCAGCAGCAATTCATTTGCTGCAGGTACACCCTCAGTCCTATCAGGTAGGGGGATCTATGCTTTTGACACAGCAACAAGGAAGGAAAGGCGATAGAATCAGGGCGGTACATGGCTTGAAGGGAATCGTGCAGGTCATGGTGTGCCGATGCATCTTCTGTCTATGTGCCTCTAGATGGTGGAAGTAGCTAGTTACAAAGATGACGAGGAATTGACCCAGCTACAGGATAATGAATCTGTGGAATTCTCTACCCAAGAGGGCTGTGGAGACTCAGTGACTAAGTATGCACAAGACAGGGATTGATAGATTTCTACATATTAATGATGTCAAGGCACATGGCAGAAATACAGGAACAGGTCATTGAGGTTGGAGATCAGCCACGATCTAATTAAAAGATGGAGTATGCACGATGGGCCTATTGGCCAACTTCTGCTCATATTTCCTATGTTCCTAGCTTTGGACTGTGTGGACGAAGGTGCCTTGAAATGGTTCCTCAGCAACTCTTGTGGATGGTGCACACTGTTATCTTTGCACAGGGAGTGAATGTTTGAGATTTTGGATATAATGCCGATCAGGTAGACTGATTTGCCCTGGATGATGTCGGGCGTCCTGAGTATCATTGCACTCATACGGGCCGGTGGAGACCAGTCTATCACATTTCTGAATCGTGCGTTGTAAATGGTGGCCAGGCTTTGGCGAGCCAGGGGGCGAATTGTTCGCTGTGGAATTCCTAACCTGCTCTGTAGGCACAACATTTATCTAATATGTCCTGTTAAACTGCTCATCAATGGTAGCCCCAAAATATTGATGGTGGGACATGTAGAGAGGGGAATAATGCCACGGAAAGTCATGTGGTGTTGGTAGATTTTTCTTGTTGGTGATGGTCATTGCCTGGCCAGGCCACTTGTAGAAGCAACACTGGGCATCAGGGATCATGTTATTCCTGAGTCAAAACTTTTTGAAAGGAGTGTCGATGACACAATCACGTATGTTACAGATGATTGAGAGTAGACTGATGGCGGGGTGAGAGGGGGTTAATTGGCAAGAATGGTTTTGCCATCTTATTAGTGTACTGACTACCTGGGCAATTTCCCACAAACACTGGTGCATATCAGTGTTGTAGATCTCGTAGCCATCGTTTCTTGAGAATATCATATAAATTATAACGTGAACATTCTTCCAGAATGATTATTTTGGAAGCAGGATGTTCCGTCGTCCCCTTCTACATTCAATCCATATATTCGTGCGGCTAACTTAATCAAAATTCGTCAAAGACTGCCATAAACCTAGAGGTACTCTGCTCGGCCTGTTATATGCCAGCCCTTTAAATTTACTTCACAGAAAATGATTAGAATATCGGGCAGAATTGCATTTGGCAGCCAATTGGATCCACTTTTTATGTGCTACAAACAAAATAAATTTCGACCCCAGGCATTACATCAACGAATGTTGGAAATAAAATTCTGCTTCATCAATGATAAGTTTGCAGGCTTCTGAAACAGGCCCCACTGGTATTCCTCATACCTGTCGATTTAAGTGATTCCCGGCATTTTGTCAATTCTGGAACCGCAAAAGGGCAATATGAAACACTGTTTGCTTTAATACGGTTATAGACATCTCGCTCGTAATACATCAGAGCTCATAATAAAATACCAAATGAATCCTAACATTTCTGAACAAAACAATAAGTGACATTGTAACATGATTTAAATCAATTGATGATAATTGTTGGCACTCACCGTCTGCTTTTCCTTCCAGTCCGTCTTCTGAAATTGGTAAGAACAGATAGAAAACGCAAAAAAGTATATAGTTTTAGCCCTGGAGATTACTTAAATATTATTTAGAGATATTTGCTTCTGGCACAATATCTGAAGCTTGATGCCACACATATTTGTACCTTCATAAAGCCTTCATACTCATGACATGATTGTTTAATGCTAACACTCACCATCTGCTTTTGCTTCCAGTCCACCTTCTGTTATAGTTGACAAAAGATAAAGAAAATGCACAAAATAATTCTTCTTAGTGTTCCCACCGAGGTGGGAATAATTCACTTTCAATCCTATTCGTCCACAGGTCATCGTCTATTATTAATGTTTTCCCACCTACCGGAAATTAGCTAAGTTAAGCACTTTATTAACCCCACTGTATGAAACAGACCAAACCAGGAATCTTTTAAAAAAATGAATAAACTAAATCTTTAAAACTAGTGAGATAAGGCAATGTCTAAAATATTTTAAAACTTTTTTTTATTTATCCTACCTTCATGCACACACACAGACATTAACAGGTTTAAAAACAATGTTTCTGAAGAATAAATAAGTAGATGAGTTGTTTAGTGCTGTTGATTTACATTCCCTGTTGGCGAGGTCTCCCTGAGTGGTATAATCAGATGCCACTCGAAGTCTCCAAGCGAATATGATGTACGGTCTTTCAAGGATAGGCACTCAAAGCACTTCGTTTGCAGAAAGCATTAAAAAGATATTTCAACAAGGAAACATAGAAAATAGGAGCTGGAGTATGCCATTCAGCCCTTCGAGCCTGCTCCACCATTCATTATGATCATGGCTGATCAACCAACTCAGTAGCCTGTTCCGGCTTCCGCCCCATACTCTTTGATCACTTTAGACCCAAGAGCTATATCTAACTCCTTTTTGCAAACATACAATGTTTTGGACTCAACTGCTTTCTGTGGTAGCGAATTCAACAGGCTCACCACTCTCTGGGTGAAGAAATTTCTCCTCATCTCAGTCCTGAAAGGTTTACCCCATATCTTTAGAGTATGACCCCTGGTTCTGGATTCCCCCACCCTCGGGAACATCTTTCCTGCATCTACCCTGTTAAGTCCTGTTTGAATTTTATAGGTTTCTATGAGATCCCGCTCACACCTCTGAACTCCAGCGAATATAATCCTAACCGGCTCAATTTCTCCTCATACGTCAGTCCTGCCATCCCAGAAATCAGCCTAGTAAACCTTTGTTGCACTCCCTCGATAGCAAGAACATCCTTGCTCAGATAAAGAGACGACAACTGCACACAATATTCCAGGTGTGGCCTCATCAAGGCCCTGTATAATTGCATCAAGACATCCCTGCTTCTGTACTCGAATCCTCTCGCTACGAAGGCCAATATACCATTTGCCTTTTTTACCGCCTGTTGCACCTGCATGTTTACCTTCAGTGACTGGTGTATGAGACCACCCAGGTCTCGCTGCATATTCCCCTCTCTCAGTTTCTCGCATTTCAGATAATAATCCGCCTTCCTGTTTTTGCTACTAAAGTGGATAACCTCATATGTATCCACATCATACTGCATCTGCCATGAATTAGCCCACGCTCTCAAATTTTCCCAGTCACCCTGAAGCCTGTTTGCATCCTCCTCACAACTCACCCTCCCACACAGTTTTGTGTCATCTGCAAATTTGGAGATATTACATTTAGTTCCCTCATCTAAATCATTAATGTATATTGTGAATAGCTGTGGTCCTACCACCGATCGCTGCGGTGCACCACGATTCACTGCCCGCCATTCTGAAAAGACCCATTTATCCCTACTCTTTGTTTCCTGTCTGCCAACCAATTTTCTATCCATCGCAATACACTACCCCCAATCCCATTCGCTTTAATTTTACATGCTAATCTCTTATATGCAACTTTGTTGAAAGCCTTCTGAAAGACCAAATAAACCACATCCATTGGCTTCCCCTCATCAACTCCACGAGCTACATCGTCGAAGAATTCTAGTACAATTGTCAAGCATGATTTCCCTTTCGTAAATCCATGCTGAATCTGCCGGATTCTACCACTGTTCTCTAAGTGCTCTGCTATAGTATCTTAGATAATGGACTCCAGTATTTTCTCCATTACCGACGTCAGGCTGACTGACCTATAATTCCCTGCTTTCTCTCTACCTCCTTTTTTTAAATAGTAGGGTTACATTTGATACCCTCCAATCTGTAAGAACTGTTCCAGAGTCCACAGAATCTTGGAATATGACCACCAATGGATCTACTATTTCTAGGGCCACTTCCTTTGAGTACTTTGGGATGCATATCATCAGGCCCTGGGGATTTATCGGCCTTCAATCCCATCAATTTCCCCAACACTATTGTTGAAGAGTTGAAGTTGAAGAGCTTGTCAAGTGGAAGAAGAAGGCTTATGTTAGGATGAGACGTGAAGGCTCAGTTAGGGCGCTTGAGAGTTACAAGCTAGCCAGGAAGGATCTAAAGGGAGAGATAAGAAGAGCAAGGAGAGGACACGAGAAGTCATTGGCGGATAGGATCAAAGAAAACCCAAAGGCTTTCTATAGGTATATCAGGAATAAAAGAATGACAAGAGATAGGTTAGGGCCAATCAAGGATAGTAGTGGGAAGTTGTGTGTGGAATCGGAGGAGATAGGGGAAGTGTTAAATGAATATTTTTCGTCAGTATTTACAGTGGAGAAAGAAAATGTTGTCGAGGAAAATACTGAGATAAAGAATACTAGGCTAGATGGGATTGAGGTTCACAAGGAGGAGGTGTTAGCAATTTTGGAAAGTGTGAAAATAGATAGGTCCCCTGGGCTAGATGGGATTTATCCTAGGATTCTCTGGGAAGCCAGGGGGAGATTGCAGAGCCTTTGTCCTTGATTTGTATGTCGTCATTGTCGACAGGAATAGTGCCAGAAGACTGGAGGATAGCAAATGCTGTCCCCTTGTTCAAGGGGAGCAGAGACAGCCCTGGTAATTATAGACCTGTGAGCCTTACTTCGGTTGTGGGTAAAATGTTGGAAAAGGTTATAAGAGATAGGATTTATAATCATCTTGAAAAGAATAAGTTCATTAGAGATAGTCAGCACGGTTTTGTGAAGGGTAGGTCGTGCCTCACAAACCTTATTGAGTTTTTTTGACAAGGTGACCAAACAGGTGGATGAGGGTAAAGCCGTGGATGTGGTGTATATGGATTTCAGTAAGGCGTTTGATAAAGTTCCCCACGGTAGGCTATTGCAGAAAATACAGAAGTATGGGATTGAAGGTGAATTAGTGCTTTGGATCAGAAATTGGCTAGCTGAAAGAAGACAGAGGGTGGTGGTTGATGGTAAATGTTCATCCTGGAGTATAGTTTCTAGTGGTGTACCGCAAGGATCTGTTTTGGGGCCACTGCGGTTTGTCATTTTTATAAATGACCTGGATGAGGGTGTAGAAGGGTGGGTTAGTAAATTTGCGGATGACACGAAGGTCGGTGGAGTTGTGGATAGTGCCGAAGGATGTTGCAGGTTACAGAGGGACATAGATAAGCTGCAGAGCTGGGCTGAGAGATGGCAAATGGAGTTTAATGCGGAAAAGTGTGAGGTGATTCACTTCGGAAGGAGTAACAGGATTGCAGAATACTGGGCTAATGGGAAGATTCTTGGTAGTGTAGGTGAGCAGAGAGATCTTGGTGTTCAGGTACATAAATCCCTGAAAGTTGCCACCCAGGTTAATAGAGCTGTTAAGAAGGCATTTGGTGTGTTAGCATTTATTAGTAGGGGGATCGAGTTTAGGAGCCACCAGGTCATGCTGCAGCTGTACAGAACTCTGGTGCGGCCGCACCTGGAGTATTGCGTGCAGTTCTGGTCACCACATTATGGGAAGGATGTGGAAGCTTTGGAAAAGGTGCAGAGGAGATTTACTAGGATGTTGCCTGGTATGGAAGGAAGGTCTTACGAGGAAAGGCTGAGGGACTTGAGGTTGTTTTCGTTAGAGAGAAGGAGGAGAAGAAGTGACTTAATAGAGGCATATAAGATAATCAGAGGGTTGGACAGGGTGGATAGTGAGAGCCTTTTTCCTCGGATGGTGATGGCGAACACGAGGGGACATAGCTTTAATTTGAGGGGTGATAGATATAGGACAGATGTCAGAGGTAGTTTCTTTACTCAAAGAGTAGTAGGGGCGTGGAACGCCCTGCCTGCAACAGTAGTCGACTCGCCAACTTTAAGGGCATTTAAGTGGTCATTGGATAGACATATGGATGAAAATGGAATAGTGTCGGTCAGATGGTTTCACAGGTCGGCGCAACATCGAGGGCTGAAGGGCCTGTACTGCGCTGTAATGTTCTATGTTCTATTTCACTACTAATACTGATTTCTTTCAGTTCCAATCTCTCACTCAGCCCTGTATTCACACCATTTCTGGAACGATATTTGTTTCCTCCTTTGTGAAGACAGAGCAAAAATATGCATTTTGCTGGTCAGCCATTTCTTTATTGCCCATAATAAATTCCCCTGTTTCTGACTATAAGGGACCTACATTTGTCTTCACCAATCTTTTTCTCTTCACATACATATAGAAACATTTACAGTCAGTTTTTATGTTCCCTGCAAGCCTGCTCCCATACTCTATTTTCCCCTTCTTGATGAATCCCTTGGTCCTCCTTTGCTGAATTCAAAACAGCTCCCAATCCTCACGTCTGTTGCTTTTCCTTCCAAATGTATATGCCTCTTCCTTGGATCGAATGCTATCTCTAATTTCCCTTGTAAACCACGGTTTGGCCAACTTTCCCATTTTGCTTTTGCACCAGACAGAGAGAAACAATTGTTGCAGTTCATCCATGCGCTCTTTGAATGTTTTCCATTGCCGAGCCACTGTCATCCCTTTAAGTAACGTTTCGGAATCTGTCATAGTCAACTCGCACCTCATACCTTTATAATTTCCTTGACTAAGATTCAGCACCCTCGTCTCCAAATCAACTATGTCACTCTCCATCTTGATGAAGAATTCTATCATATTATGGTCGCTCGTCCCCAAGTGGTCTTGCAGTACTAGATTGTCAAATATTCCTCTCTCATAACATATTGTTCCAGAGAACCATCCCGTATACACTCCAAGAATTCCTCCGCTGCAGTATTGTGATTATTTGATTTGGCCAATCTATTTGCAGATTAAACTCACCCATAATTACAGATGTTCCTTTATTGCATGCATCTCTAATTTCCTGTCTAATGCCATTCCCAACATTACCAGTACAGTTTGGGAGAATAGAAACAGTCTACTTGGTTTTTGTAAGTGGGGGTCTTTCAGAAGAAAGTTAATTGATTCCAGCAAACACAAACAGGCAACAGACAGTCACTTCTGAGGAATAAACCTCTTGCAGTTCGGAAGCCAAAAAAACAAAACAAAAAGAATTTTCTCTCTCGAACAATACAAATGTTATTTTCCAGGTATTGTTTTCATTCTCCTGAGCCAATACACAACCGTAGACCAAAACAGATTTTTCTGCCAGGAGATAGGGGTCCTTCCTTCAGTAAGGACTCTTTTGCTGGACTCCAGTTCAAAACTGTTAAATCCAGTCTTACACAGAGTCAAAAGTTGCAATACAATGCGTACCCTCGTCTCTGTCCTGCTGTTGCCTGGGAAAAAAGGAGCAGCTGATGGCACACTGTGCCCCTTAGTCTTAAAGACACATTGATTTTAAAACCAAAGAGAAAATAATAAACAGTTCCATGACTTTATTCTTGGAGATTATTTAAATATTAATGAGAGATAGTTGCCCAATACATTAAGCTTGATGCCAAACATTCATAACCGCTTTGTATACATGAAATTATCCTTTATTCAACATGTGTACCACACATAAACCGATACTATATCAGAATCTCGTCACTTGTACTTGCTGGACAACGGTACATACAATGTCATGGTGAATTAAAGGACTCCAAATTATTCTTCGGTAGTTGTGTGAAACTAGGTAAAGTATCTGTTGCACGATGTACCTCCTCTGCTATTCAGTTTCAGTGAACTCAGTGGAATCTCAATTTTGAGCCAATCGTTTACCTGTGACGTTTCTATTCTGCGATTTCTGAACCTACTTGTACATGGACAAAGCAAGTAATGCATCGAGCAGCACACTAATACAATTGCTTCAATATTGTGTGTGTAATTCTCCCAGGAGTAGTCGAGAACCAAGGGACTAGCAAGTATCAGGAACAGAAAGAAATTGTCATTATAAATAGTAGTTCTGGAGAGGACAGTGTAACTGAAATGTAATACATCCCATGTACCTGAGGGTCTGCATCCAAGAGTGTTGAAACTGGTCGCAGTACAGATAATTATGCGTTGCTGGTCTTCTTCCAAAATGCAATATTTACAGGTTTGCTGATGGCACAATATTAAATGGGAATATGAGTTGTAAGGAGCATGGAAAGCGGCTTCAAGTGGATTTAGACACGCGACGTGAGTGGAAAAGAACATGGCAGATGGAACATAATGTGGAAAATGTGAAGTTATCCACTATGGTAGGGAAAAACAATTAAAGCAAATTAAAGCAAATTAAAGATTCCTGGTGGGACCTCACCTGGAGTATTGTGTTCAGTGTTGGTCTCCTTACCTTTGGAAGGACATACTTGCCGTTGCAGTAGTGCAACAAATATTCACCAAACTGATTCATGGGATGGCGGGTTTGACCTACGTCCAAAGATTGAGGAGACTGGGCCTATAATCCCTAGATTTTGGAATAATGAGAGGAGATCGTATTGGGGCAGTCAAAATTGTCGTTTGGTAGCACAGAACTTGAGTGGTCAACAGAGAGACAGTTTGTCGAAGCTGTTTGTCTTGCACTCAAATCTAAAAAATGCCAATGTAAGGGCTAGTAGGAAATTTATAATTCATGAGAAGAGAGTGCTGATTGGTTCGCAAGTAGAGGCGTTGCCATGGAGCATGTACCATTTTCTGGTGACTGACAGTTAACTGTCAAGTGTTCTTTGAAATTTAAACCAGGAAACTTGACTCTGATTGATCAAGGCATTTTCCTGAGGAATGAACCAGTGAATGGCTGTAACTTAGTTTTTTTTTTTAGCTGATACAGGTTCAATGTGTGTACATGTTCTTTCTGTCTGTAAAGAATAGGGCCCTTACAACTAATACAATGTGTGTGAATGGACCACACTGCGAGCTGGACTGATAATCTTCATTTGCTTGCCAGTGTACTTCTTGGTACACTGAGGAAGATTTAGCAAATGCTGTCCAATTGTGGAATTGCAGCTGATGGTGGTCAATATTTTGAGTTTTACAAGCATGGGCTGGTTGAGTACAGTCTTACCTTGCCCGTCGCATAATGCAGCAGGTCTGTTTCATACGATCCGCCAGTCTTTGGGATGTACGGCCTTTATACCCAGCATCACACTAGCATTGAAATACCACATTACTAATTTGTGTCACAGCAGAATGCCATTTGTCTTGATGACAGCATCCTGTTACTGGAGACCACTGCACGTGTTGCAACGCATAGTCGCAGCATAAAACATCTAGCTTCACCAGTTGCTCAGGCTTTTGAGATACCTTGCCCTTCCAGAGTAATCCGAAGTAGACTGGACACTTTCCATGTTTGAAAATACGGCCTAAGGCACATGTTTGTGCGATATCCATCTAGAATTGATCAGATACATGTAGGAGGTGTTATGCAGGATTCCCTTGGTCACCCTAATTTGAACATCAAGTTTGCATTGTGCACAAATAGCTCAGACCCAATTTACAGGTTTGCCGATACGGCCATACTTATAGCGTGTGGAACTGAAAGAATCCTTACTCGTGTATTGACAAAGGAAGCTCGGCTTGTGGTCGACACTGGTAGAGAATTCTAAGCAGATTTCTCAACTTGTCCGTCAAGGGAAGGAAGCTCGTTTGGCTGCTTCGTTTAAAAGGTGAAGTTGAGCGCCAATTGAGCCCATGAAGATGTCTAAGGAAATTGTTAGAGCCAGCTGTGGATTTGAATATAGCAAATGTATCATCTAAGTATGGAAATATATATGAGGTAGGACGTCAGGTGTCATTCCTCAAGACACATTTCTGATGGAATGCAACAAAGATGTTTGCGAGAGCTGAGCCTGGCGTGGAACCCATGGCAATGTCATGTATCTGGATATACATGGTGTCGTTAAAAAGAATTCAACTAAGTGACAAAAAAGGAAAATTAAGTCAACATATGTTACAGCCATTCGCTAGCTCATTCCTCAGGGCAATGTATTGACCAATCAGAGCCAAGCTGCCTGATTTACATTTCAAACAATGTTTGGCAGATAACTGTCTGTCACCATAAACTGATGCATTCTCTACGGGTATGCCTCCACTAATCGGAGACCCCTTGCCAACCAATCATCACTCTTCCCATACTGTATAAATTTTTTGCGTTACCTTGCAATGGTATTCTTTAGATGCATCCTGATGTGTGCAAGATGAAATGCTCCGACAAAATGTCTCTGTTTTCAGCAATACAAATGCAACATTCTTACAGGGCTCGAAAGGGTATATACAGACAGGTTGTCACCGCTGGCTAAGGGAATTAGGACCAGAGGGCACAATCTCAGAATAAGAGGTAGGCCATTTACGACTGACATGATGTGGATTTCGCCAAACATACGGTCGTGCATTTTTGGAGCTCTATGCACCGGAGTGTTGTGGAATCATTAGGTATGTACAAGACAGAGATGGATGGACTTCTATATATGTAAGCATAGCAATAATAATGAGGACAGTGCGAAAATGTAACATTGAGGTAGAATATTAGCAACGAACTATGTGAAAGTTGATGCAGGCTCCACGGCCATAATTTCCACTCCTACTTCTATGTCCTAAGGTACTAAGATCATATTGTTTCAAATAGGATTGTTATCATATTCACATTGGGACCAAGAATAAATAGGAAATAATCTGTATATAAGTACTGAGAGAAAGCTGCGTTAATTATCTAGGTTTGCCAAGGTACTTAAGGAAATGTACGAGGTTCTGAGTCCGAGTGTCTTCCAGGATGAGGAGCGGAGCATACAGAGTTAAGGGATGACGATGTACCCACTAAGAGTCACCAGACAGAGAGAAGATCAATGGAGTTCACTGTTAAAGTAAAATAACACTTAGCGGGAATGAGGTGACAGAAGAAATATGTGTGAATGAGTAGAAGGGATTTGAGCACAAGAGTAAGAATAGCTAAATATATGTGTTACTGGACCACAGATAATGAGGTCAAAGGTAACAGGGCCAATATAGTAATGGGATAGTGCACGTTTGCAAACTGCAATAGTATTTTGGATGAGCTCAAGTTGATTGGAAGTGACAGAGGGAGTTGTTGACTCTGGAGATGATCAAAGCATGCAAGAAATTTTCAGAAAGTGATGTCCAGATGCAGGTCATGGACAGACACGGGAGATGTTAAAAAAAGAAACGGAACTAAACCATCAATTAGGTGGCAAGCTGTGGGGTGTAAAATTCAGCTCTTGGTTAATATCACACTGTGACTGTGTACAAATTGATTTGGGCAGAGGGCAAAGTGGGCATCCATTGCAATAAAGGTGATTTTCCTTAATGTGCCTGGCAACTATCCCCCCATTTTTTAAATGGCCGTTTGTGTGTCTTTGTTAGGTATCAATGCCTTTGCCAGCTGCGAAGTGCTCTGTTGCAAATGTCTCCATTATATGTTTTCAAAATAGCTAGGAAAGGAGTGGTAGACTGAACAAAAGATCTACGCCGTGTCAATGCATAAGTTCAGCCAAGGTATACTGTGTCTGAACAACCTGAAATGATTCAATTTTAGATTGCGTTACTGGTGTGGAAATGTGTCTCTGTGGTACTTCCATACAGGAGGTAGCATCCTGCCTTGGTGTCGTAGGTCCTACCTGATATTCAGAACCCATTTCAGTTAAACGAATGTTATTCCAGGATGGTGATACAAATAGCAGCCGCTGTGCTACCGCATTACACATGATAACATCTGAAAAAAGCTTGCCCAGTCATTGCAGCAAGGAGGAATGGGCATACAGTCCTTCTTGGCAAACGTTAATTATGCAGAGTGCAGCCAAAACATTTTATTATTCGTACCTGAGGTTTTAGGAGATTCCTGGCATTTAGTCAGCTCTGGGAACACAACCAGGAAAAAATAAAAATAAACGGTTTTCCTTTTAAAGCTAATAGGCAGCTGATACAAAATGTGTGAACAATCATGATATCATCACTAATAATTGCAACATTTTCAGGCACAAAGAAAATTGTCACCACAAAATAATTGCCAGCACTTACCGTTTGTTTTTGCTTTAAGTGCATCTTCTGCCGTTGCCAAGGACACATGAAAAAAATGCACAAAGTATTTTTTTTTATATGCTATTCTTTCACTGATTTGTGCGCCGCTGGAAAGGCCAATCCTTGTTGGCCAGTTCTAATTGTCTTTGAGAAGCTTGCCTTCCTGAAGCACAGGAATCTGTGTGCTGCCGGTACACGCTCTGTGCTATCAGGTCTTGGGTACTATGTCTTTGACCCAGCATCAAGGAAGGAACAGCGATAAAGTAAATATGGTGTATGGCTTGGAGGGGATCGTGCAGGTGGTGGTGCTCCAATGAATCTGCTGCCCATGTGCTTCTAGGTGGTAGAGGTGTCGGGTTTGCAAAGACAACGAAGAATTTCTTCGACTAGAGGATAATATATTTGCGGAATTCTCTACCGAAGAGGGCTGTGAAGACTCTGCCACTGAGTATGTTCAAGGCAGGGATCGATAGATTGCTAGATACGAAAGATTTCAAGTGATATGAGGATAGTGCGGAAATTGACATTGAGTTAGACGATCAGTCATGACCTATTTGAATGTTACAGCAGGCTCGAGAGGCAGAATTTCCTACTTTGCTGCTAGTGCCTGCGGTCCTATATTCCTATTGCTCCTTGGTCCTATGTTCCTATTGCTCCTAACAGGATTGTAATGAGATGCGAATTGAGGCCAAAAGTGAACAGTAGATACTCTGAATATTCGTACTCAGATAAATATCCTTTAAGGATGTAGGCTTTCCAGGGTGCACAAGAAAAATATATTAGCTTCTGAGTCCTGTTGGTTTCTGGCATGTGCAGCGGAGCTTGCAGCGATGGGCGATGGAGACGTACCCACGAAGGTTGCCCAATGAGAGTGGAAATCGATGGAGTCCAGTGTTGTTGTGACAGTACACTTATCGGTCTTGGAATGTATGACTTTACAATGGAAGCAAGTGTGAATTGCATGAATGAATTTGGGCACGAAAGGGAGAACAGCTAAATGTAATTCTTACTGGGCAACAAATAGTGAAGTTCAAAGTTAACAGGGCTGATGAAACAATGGGATGACGCAAGTTGGCAGACCACAGTGATATTTTTTGGATGAGCTCAAGTGGAGGCAGTGGCATAGTGATATTTCTCACTGGACTAGTCACCAAGAGACCTGGGGTATTGCTGTGGGGATATGGGTTCGAATCCCACAATGGCAACTGATGGAATTTGAATTCAGTTAATAAATCTAGAACTAAACAACTACAAAACCATTGCCGATCATCGTAAAATACCATCTGGTTCATGAATACCCTCTAGGGAAGAAAGTCTGCTGTGCTTACCAGGTCTGGTCGACATGTGACTCCAGACCCACAGCAATATCGTTGACTCTTAAATGATCTCTTAAATATCCCTGGCAAGCCACCCAGCTGAGTGGAAGCGCTACAAAGTCAGAAAGGAACGAAACAGGATGGGACCACCTGGCTTCGACCTCAGCACAGGAAACGGCAATGAAAAACCTAGCCCTGTCGACCCTGCAAAGCCCTCCTTATCAAGATCTGCGGGCTGGTGCCATAATTTAGTGCGTTGCTCCACAGACTAGTCAAGCATCAGACGGATATAGTCATACTCACGGAATCATAACATACTACAATCACCATCCCCGGGTATTTCCTGTCCTACCAGCAGGATAGACAGAGCAGAAGTGGGGGCACACTGGTATGCAGTCGGGAGGGAGTTTCTCCGGGAGTCCTGAACATAGCCTTCGGACCGCATGAAGGCTCAGGGCATCAGATGAACCATGGGCAAGGAAATCTCCTACTGATTTCCACCCGAGGTGATGATTCAGCACTCCTCCATGTTGACCACCAATTGGAAGAAGCATGGAGGGTGGCATGGCGAAGAATATGCTCTGTGTGGGTTTTGTTTTTAATGTCCATCATCAAGAGTGCCACGATAGCACCACTACTGACCGGGCTGACCGAGTCCTAAAGAACATACCTGCTAGGCTGGGTATGTGGCAGGTGGTGAGGGAACCAACAAGAGGGTCAAACATGCTTCACCTCGTCATCACTAAACTGCCTGCCACAGATTCATCTGCCCATGATAGTATTGCTGGGAGTGACTACTGCACAGTCCTTGTGGAGATGAAGTCCAGTCTTCAAATTGAGCCTACCCTCGATCGTGTGGTGTGTCACTACCACCGTGATAATTGGGATAGATTTCGAGCACTTCTAGGTACGCAAAACTGAGCATCCATGTGGCACTGTGGAGCATCAGAAGCAGCAGAATTGTACTCAACCACAATCTGTAACCTCAAAGCCCGGCATATACCACGCACTACTACTACCATCAAGCCGGGAGATCAGCCCTGGCCCAATGAAGTGTGCAGGAGGACATGCCAGGTGCTGCACCAGGTATATCACAAAATAAGGTTTCAAGCTGGTGAAGCTACAACCTAGCCAAATTGCGTATCAAACAGCGTAAGCAGCATGTGGTAGAGAGAGCTACGTGATCCTATAGCCAACGGATCAGATCTAAGCTCTGTAGTCCTGCACATCCAATCGTGAATGGTGCGGGACAATTAAACAACTAACTGGAAGAGGTTGCTCCGCAATTATCTTCATTTTCCATGATGCAGTAGCCCAACAGATCAGTGCAAAAGATAAGGCTGAAGAATTTGAAAGCAACCTTCAGCCAGATGTGCTGAGTGGTTGATCCATCTCCGCCTTCTCCTGCCGTCCCCGGCATCACAGCTGCCGGTCTTCACTTGATTCACTCCGTGTGAGATTAACAAACGACTGAAGGCTTTGGTTACTGCAAAGGCTATAAGCCCTGACAACATTCCAACAACGTTACTGAAGACTTGCGCTCCAGAAATTTCCATGCCCCTAGCCAAGTTGTTCAAGTACAACTACAACACTGGCATCTACCCAGTAATGTGGAAAATTGCTCAAGAATATCATGTACACTAAAAAGAGGATAAATCCAAATGGTCCCAGCAGCGCCCCAACGGTCTACTCTTGATCATCAGAAAATTGATTGATGGTTCGTTGATAGCGCTATCAAGCATCTCAACAGCACTTAGTCAGCAATAACCTGCTCAGTGACGTTTAGTTTGTGTTCAACCAGGGCCATTCAGTCCTGACCTCATTACAGCCATGGTTCAAACATGAACAAAAGAGCTTAACTCAAGAGGTGATATTAGAGTATCTGCCCTTCAGTGCACGATTCGACCAACTATGGCATCAAGGAGCGCTGGAACAACTGGAGTCAATGGGAATCGGGCAAAGACTTTCGACTGGTGTATGTCTTACGTAGCTCAAAGGAAGATGGATGTGGTTGTGAGAGGTCAAGCATCTCACCTTCAGGCAGTCACTGCAGGAGTTCCTCAGGGTAAAGTGCTCGGCACAACCATCTTCAGCTGCTTTATTAATGACCGTCCATCCATCATAAGGTCAGAAGTGTGGATGTTCGCTGATGATTGAACCATCTTCAGCACCATTTGCGACTCCTCAATACTGAAGCAGTCCATATAGAAATGCAACAAGACCTGACCAATATCCAAACCTGGGATGATAAGTGACAAGTAACATTCACGCTGCACAAGTGCCAGCCAATGGCCATCTCCAACAAGAGATAATCTAACCATCTCCTCTTGACATTGAATGTCAGTACGATTGCTGATTCCCTCACCATCAGCATCTCGGCGTTACCATTAATCAGAACTGAACTAGAGTAGCCATATAAATGCCGTGACTACAACAGTAGGTCAGAATCCTGCGGCTAGTAACTCACCTCCTGACTCCCCAAATCCTGTCCACCATCTGGGAGGCACAAGTCAAGAGTTTGATGAAATACGCACCACTTTCCTGGATGGGTTCAGCTCCAAAACACTCAAGAAGCCCTTACAAACATACGAATTAGGAGCAGGAGTCGGCCAATCAGCCCCTGGAGCCTGCTGCAGCATTCAATAAGTTCATGGCTGAACCAGTTGCGGCATATTTCCACCGAACCCCGATAACCTTTCAACCCCTTGCTTATCAAGAATCTATCTATCACTGCCTTGATAATATTCAAAGACGCTGCTTACACTGCCTTTTGTGGAAGGGAATTCCAAACAGTCACGACCCTCTGAGAGCAATAAATGCTCCTCATTTCTGTCTTAAATGGGCGACAACTTATTTTTAAAGAGTGACGCCTAGTTCTAGATTCTCCAACAAGGGGAAACATCCTTTCCACACCCACCCTGTCAAGACCCCTCAGGATCTTATATGTTTCAATCAAGTCAAATATTCTAATTTCTAGCAGATGCAAGCCTAACCTGTCCAATCTTTCCTCGGAAGACAGCTCGCCAATTCCAGGTATTAGTCGAGTAAACCTTCTCTGTACTGCATCCAACGCATTAATATCCATCCTTAAATAAAGATACCAGTATTGTATACAGTACTCCAGATTTGATCTCACCAATGCCCTGTATAACTGAAGCACAAACTCCCCACATCTGTATTCAATACCACTCGCAATAAAGAATAACATTCTATTGGCTTTCCTAATCACGTGCTGTACCTCCAGACTAACCTTTTAAGAATCATGCACTAGGCCACCCAGATCGCTTTGCATCGCAGGGCTCTGCAATCTCTCACCATTTAGGCGATATGGTTCTTTTTCTTTTATTCTTCCTGCCAAAGTGGACGATTTCACACTTTCCCACAATATATTCCATTTGCCAGGTCTTTGTCCACTCACCACTTTACCCTATCTATGTCACTTTCCCTTTGTAGCCCTCTGGTATCCTCTGCACAAGTTACTCTCCTACCTATCTTTGTGTCATCAGCAAATTTACCAACATATCTTCGGTCCCTTCATCTAAGTCATTCATATAAATTGTAAAAGGTTGAGGCCCCAACACTGATCCCTATGGCACATCATTCGTTACATCTTTCCAGCCAGAAATTGACCCATTTTACGTACTCTCACCTTTATGTTAGCTAACCAATCTTCTTTTTTTTCTATGCACATATGTTACCCCGTACAGCATGAGTTTTTATTTTCTGCAAAAACTTTTGATGTGCCACCTGAGCAAATGCCTTCTGTAAATCTAAGTACAATGCATCCGCCGGTTTCCTTTAATCCATAACACATTTAACTCCCTCAAAGAACTCCAAATAATTGGTGAAACATGATTTCCCTTTCACAAAACCATGTTAACTCTGCCTGATTACCTTCAATTATTCTAAATGTCCTGCTGTAACGTCTTTAGTAATAGATTCTAACATTTTCCCGAAGACAGATGTTAAGCTAACTGGCCTGTGCTTTCCTGCTTTCTGTCTCATTCTCGTTTTGACTAAAGGAGCTACATTCACTATTTTCCAATCTAACAGAACATTCCCCAAATCGAGGGATCTTTGGAAAATTAAAACTAACGTATCAACTATCTCACTAGCCAATTCTTTTAATATCCTCGGATGAAGACCATCAGGATGCGGGGAACTTTCAATTCGAGTACTACTTTCCTGGTGATTGTAATTTTCTTGAGTTCCTCCCTTCCATTCCCTGACTTACAACTAATACTGAAATGTTATTTGTACCCTCAATAGTGAAGACCAAAGCAAAATACCTGTTCAATGCATCTGCCATATCCTCATTATCGATTATTAATTCCCCAGACTCACTTTCTATAAGACCAACGCTCACTTTATTAACTCTTTTCTTTTTTTAATATATCTATAGAAACTCTTACTGCCTGTCTTTATATCTCTAGCTATCTTTCTCTCATGCTCTAATTTTACCTTCCTTATCAATCGTGTAGTCATTCTTTGTTTTGTGTTTTAATATTCCGTCCAATCTTTTGATCTGTTTCCCATCTTTGCGTAATTTATGCTTTTTCTTTAAGTCTGAGACTATCTTTAACTGTTTTAGTTAACCACGGATGGCGGGACCCACCATTGGAATTGATGTTTCTCCTTGAAATTTATCTATTCCACGCGTTCTGAAATATCCCCTTAAATGTCTGCCACTGCATCACTATTGACCTATCCCTTAACCTAATCTGCCAATTCACTTTAGCTATCTCTGTTTTCATGCCCACATAATAGATTTTATTTACGTTTAAAATCCTAGTCTTGGGCCCAGTCTTCTCGCCCTTAAACTGAACGTAAAATTTAATCATATTATTACAGTTGCTCCTTATGTTCCCGGTAACTATAAGGTCATTCATTAATCCTATCTGGTTGCACAATGCCAGGTCCAGTACAGCCTGTTCTCCGGTTGCCTCTAGACTGTAATGTTCCACGAAATTAGGCCGAAAACATTCGATGTACTCCTCATCTAGGTTACCACTGCCCATTTGATTTTTCCACTCTATGTGTAAATTGAAATCCTCCATAATTATCACTGCACATTTCCGACAAGCTGCAATTATTTAGAAGCATCGAAATATAGACACGTTTCAGCACAGAAGGAGGCCATTCAGCCCGTCGTGTCTGTGCCAACCAAACAATAGCCGCTCAGTCTAATCCCAACTTCCAGAACCGGGTCTATAGCCTTGCAGGCTGCAGCACATCAGGTGCATGTCCAGGTACCTATTAAAAGAATTGAAGGTTTGCCTCAACACCGAGGTCAGACTGATCGGCCTATAATTGTTTAGCCTATCCCTCACACCGTGCTTAAACAGTGGTACAATTTTCTCAGACCTCCAATCGTCTGGTACCTCTCCTGTATCGAGTGGGAATTTATTTTATAATCCTCAGCGCATCCGCTTTTCTCTCCCTGGCCTCATTTAACAACATGGGATGCAATTCATCAGGCCTTGGCGATTTATCCTCTTTCAAGTACGTCAGACCCTCGAGTACTTCCTTTCTCATTATGCTTATCGTATCCAATATTTCCCACACCTCCTCTTAAACGGCAATGTTACATCAACTCTCTCCATTGTGAAAACAGAGACAAAAAACTCTTTAAGGACACTACCAACATCTTCTGCATCCTCATATACATTCCATTGTGCATCACTGATAGGCCCTACCCTTTTCCTAGTTATCATGTTGCTCTTAATGTACTGGTGAAACATCTTCATGTTGTCCTTCATTTTACTTGTCAATAATTTCTCATGTCCTCCCTTTGCTTTTCTAATTTCCTTTTTAACTTCACCCATTTCTTCATTTATACCTCGACCTAATTGTAGTTAATGTTAGATGGCCTATCTACCACTCTCACAATTGACTTCTTGCCTTTATGATTTCTCATCTCTACCCAAACCGCTTCTGCATCCTGATTTCCTGAACTTAGTTCATCCCTTTCTATTGCGCTAATTCCATCATTAATTAACAGAGCTACCCCTCCAACGTTTCCCAACTACCTATCCTTCAAAAATGCCATGTACTCTTCAATATTCAGGTTCCAATCTATGTCATTCTGCAGCCATGTTTCTGTCATGGCCATCAGATCAGACTTATTTATTTCTATTTGTGCTCGCAGTTCATCTGTTTGGTTTCGAATGCTACTTGCATTCAGGTGCAGAACCTATAGCTTCGTCCTTTTATTACGTTTGTATTCTCCAGCCTTATCTGTTGATTTACTCTTAGATTTGTATGCTCCGTCCCTTCCTTTCCCAGTATGTTTATCTTTCCCCATATTAATACCTTTGTCTCTTGCCTTATCTCTACTCCTTAATTTACCAAATCTACCCAAATTCAATCCCTTGCCCCCACAATTCAGTTTAAAGTCCTCTCTACTGCCCTAGTTATGTGGCTCACTAGAACACTGGCCCCAGTATGGTTCGGAGGTAGACCATAACAACGGTACAGCCACCAATTTCCCCAGTATTAGTGCCAGTGTCCCAGGAACCAGAACCCACTTCTACCACACCAGTCTTTGAGACACGCATTAATTTGTCTGATCTTATTTGTCGTATGTCAATTTGCACAGAGTTCAGTAATAATGCAGACAGCATCACCTTTGAGGTTCTGCTTCGTAATTTGGTTCCTTGCTCCTCGTACACTGACTGTGCAGACATCTTTCCTTGTCCTGCCTAAATCATTGGTATGTACATGTACCAGGACGACTGGATCCTTCCCCTCCCACTGTGATTTCCTCGCCAGCCCTGAGCAGATATCCCGAACCCTGGCATTGGGCACGCAACACAGCCGTCTGGACTCTCGTTCTTTGCTACAGAGAACAGTGTCAATCCCCTTTACTCTCGTGTCCCCTTCTACCATGACATTGCTTTTTTAGCCTTCCACTTGAATGACTTCCTGTATCATGGTGCCATGGTCAGGATGCTCATCCACCCTGCGGCCCTCACTCTGATCCAAAAAAAATGAAACAACCTCAAACTTAATGGAGAATCACAAAGGCTGAGTCTCCTGCACTCCTGCCATGAGTACTGTTACCTAACTCAGCTACAGTCATATTCCCCTGTCCCTGACCACTGAACAAATCAGGAGGCCATATCTGAAGGGAAGTGACTGGCTCCTGGTACAAACTGTCAAGGTAACTTTCCCCCTCCCTGTTGTGTCGCAGTGTCTGCAGTTCGAAATCCAGTTCAATGACCATGAGCCGAAGCTCATCGAGCCACAAACACTTACTGCAGATATGTTGCCCTGAATGACACTGGCATCCAGGAGCTCCCACATGCTGCAGCCGAGACACATCACCTGCCCTGCCATCCTTAATGTATTTTAGTTGTTTTATACAATTATTTATTTTATTTTCCTTTTTTTATACATTTCATTAAGCTTACCATTCGCTCCTTTGCCACTTTCAACGTTAGGATTAGAATAGACCATAACCACTGACCAGATACTCACCAAAAAGGGAGCTTCGTCTCGAACCAAGCACCTATCTGCTTTCCTGTGATATCACACTAGATTTTCTTGAATGACCTCGTTCCACTGCACTGAACAGAGGATTCGTTAGGATGGAGGAGTGGATAGCGCAACCTCTTCCAGCACTCCACGCTCTTTTCAATGAAGCCTCCCCCAGCACCCACCACTCTTTACAATCAACAGCATCCAGGACAAAGCAGCCCACTTGTTTGGCACCCCATCCACAAACAATTTACTCCCTCTACACCGACGGACAGTGTGTTCCATCTACAAGATGCACTGCAGCAACAAGTCAAGGCACCTGAGACAGCACCTTCCAAATCCACGACCTCTACCACTAAGAAGGAGACGGGCTAAAGTGGCATGGGGTCATCATCACTGCAAGTTCCCCTCCAAGCAACACACTATCCTGACTTGGAACTGCATCTCATTTCCTTTACTGTTGCTGAGTCAATATTGTGTAACTATCTTCCTGATAGCACTGTGGGCGTACCTACCAACATGGTTTGCACTCGTTCAAGAAGGAAGTTCACCATCACATTGTCAAGGACAATTAGGGATGGGCAATAAATACTGGCCTCGCTAGCTACGCCCGCGTCCCATGAACGAATTAAAAAAAATAAAGCTTTATTGGAAGTGAAAGAGTTACGTTGTGCACTCTGGGGATAATCAAAGAATGCAGGATACTTTAATCAGGTGATGTGGATGCAGATTTTGGACAGGGATGGGAGATATTAAGAAGTGGAACTTCACTACCTTTATGGTGGCAGAATGTGAGTTCAAAAATTCAGCTCCTGGTCAATAGTGCTCTGTGACTGTGTACACATTAGTTTGTGCAATGGGGCAAGCAGGCATCTATTGCATTAGATATCCACTCAACTTGTATAAGGCTTTCCGTGTGCTCTTTTGATGCATCCCTGCATTAGTAAGCTGTGGTGTGCTCTATTGGGACGATCTCCATTCCATGCTTTCAACATATGTGGAAAGGAGCGGCAGACTGAACACCATATATCTGTGTTGTTTCGCCACGTAATTCTAGGCAAGGTGCACCATGGATGAACAAGCATGAAATGATTAACTTTTCGATGAAGTTACAGGTGTGAAAATTCCTCATTGTAGTATCACAATAGCGTCTTTCCTTCATGTTGAACTTCCCATCAGAACCCACTGCAGTGAAACTAATTTTATATCGGGATTTGAATAAAAATAGCAGGCAATTGCTACTGTGGTAATCTGAAACAAGTATCTTACCCAAGCATTGCAACAATGAATAACGGACATACACTTCTTCTTTGCAAACGTTAATTATGCAGACTTGCAGGCAGACGTGGTTATAAATCGTACCTGAATTTTTAAGAGATTCCAGGCATCTAGCCAGTGCTAGGAGCACGAAAAAAATAAACATATGATTTCCCTTTAAAAGTAATTGTCAGCAGATACAAAATAAGTCAAATATCGTTATACAATCACTAATCATTCCGAAAATTTTAGACTCGAAAAGATTTACCGTGACAAAGTAATTGCCAGCACTTACCATCTGTTTTTGCTTTAAGTGCATCTTCTGCCATTGGCAAGAGCAAATGAAAAATGCACAAAATAACTTTAGTAATATGATATATACTGTAATTTATATTATATGTAGTGCTGTAACCTGCCCGGTTATGGACCAGGTGCTGGAATCTGGGATTAGATTAAGCGACTAGAGTTTTTCATCTGGCGCAGACACGATGGGCTGAATGGCGTCCTTCTGCACCGTAATTTTTCTATGCTTCAATGGGTCTATTCTATCATGGAATGTGAGCGCTGCTGCCTAAGCCAACATTTGGTGCCCATTTCTCTTTGCCTTATCGAAGGTGGCCTTCCTGACCTGCAGCAATCCATTTGCTAGCTCAGTCCTATTAGGGAGTGTGAATCTATGTTTTTGAACCAGCAACAGGGTAGGAACGGCGGTAAATTCAGGATGGTGCATGGCATGGAGGGAATAGAGCAGGTGTTGTTGTGTCATGTATCTGCTGCCCATCTGTTGTTAGGTGGTAGAGATGGAGATTTACAAAAATGACGAGAAATTTCTTCCAACAGAGGGTCAAGAATCTGTGGAATTCTTTACCCAAGAAGGCTGTGAAGACTCAGTGACCAGATATCTTCAAGACAGGGAGCGATAGGCTTCTCGATATTAATGACATCAAAGCATATGGCCGCATTGCAGGGAAATGGCATTTAGGCAGGGGATCAATCATGATCTATTTGAACGGCGGAGCAGGATCGATGGGCCGAGTGGCCTACTCCTGGTACTTTTTTCTGCTTTTCCTAAGTTTGAAATGTTCTGCCGAAGGAGCTTTTCCAAGGTTTCTCAGCTTGTCTTGCAGGTGGTGCACACTGCTGCCTTTGAGCAGTGGGTAAATGCTAAGTGGTGGTTGAAATGCGGATCAAGCAGTCTGATTTGTCCTAGATGGTGTCGGGCTTCCTGAGTGTTGTTGCACTGATCCGTGCAATTGAAGATCATTCTATCACACTTTTGAATTGTGCTTTGTGAATGGTGGACAGTCCGGGGCGAATTAATCACTGCAGATTTCCAAGCCTCTGAGCCGCCCTGTAGAGATAGAATTTACATAACTGGCCCAGATCAGGATCTGGTCAATGGTAACCCCCAGGATATTGATGGTGGGTGATTTAGCGAGGGCAATAACGCCACGGAAAGTCAAAGGGACTTTCATAGATGTTTTTCTTGTTACTGATGGGCATTCGAGATCAGTTTTATTTCCTATCACAATGCCTCTTCATAGAAGTGTCAATTGCACCATCCCACAGTTCACTGATGATTGAGAGTATACCGATGGAGTGGTAATTGACAAGAATTGATTTTTCCTTCGTTTTTTACAGGACACCAAGGCAATTTTCCAAACTGACTGGTGGATATCCGTGTTGAAGATCTGGTAACCGTAGTTCCATGAGAATGTAAAATTGATTAGAGGGAGTACATGCTTTCTGAATGAATTTTTTTTGGTTAGGAGCAACCTGGACATTTCATGCAGCAAATCAGAGGAGGTTACCTCAATATCAATTCATCAAAGACTACACCACAAATCTGGAGGTGACCTGCCCAGCCTGTTAAATGTTGACCTTTTAAAATATATTTGCAGAATAAGGAATAGAATCTCGAGCAGAATAACATTTGACAGCCATTCGATACCACATTTAAAGTGCTGCATCCAATGTAAGTTTCTCCCCAAAACATTTCATCAACGAATGTTGGAAACAAATTCTGCTTCGTAAATGTTAAGCTTGTAGACGTTTGAAACAAGCACGCCCAGGCATTACTCCTACCTGATGATTTCAGAGATTCTCGACATTTTGTCAAATCTGCAACCACAGCATGTAAATATGAAACACGATTTTTTAAAACGATAATAGACAGCCCACGCATAATCAGTCAAACCCCATAATATAATACCAAACACACCCTAACATTTCTGATCAAAATGATAAGTGACATTGGAACATAATAGAATTTCAATGATTATAATTGTTGGCGCTCACTGTCTGCATTTGATTTCAGTCCGTTTTCTGTGATTGGCAAGAACAGAATTGAAATGCACAAAAAAAAACAATCAGTCTCCGTTTTGGAGACTTTTAGTTACTTCTGGCGCAATATTTCAAGCTTAATGTCACATATGTTTGCACCTTCATAAAGCCCTCATATTCATGAAATGATCGTTTGTTCAAGATGTTTAACACAGATGAACAGGAACTATATCAAAATCTCATCCAATGTATTAGCTGGAGAACAGGGCATTCAATATTATGGTCAATTAATGGGCTCCAATGTTGTTCTTGGGTAGTCGTGAGAAAGGCAGTATATTTTCTGTTGTATGATGTACCTCCTCTGCTATTCAGTTCCAAATAACTCTGCAGAACATTAATATTGAGCCGGGAAGCACATCAGATGGGCAGCTGAAGGACGTTTCTCATTGCATAACTTTGACGCTTCGACTCTGTCATTCCCTGACCAGTCGGTATATGACAAAAACGTAATGCATCGAGCACCAAATAAATACAATTGCTTCAATATTGCTTTTGATATTCTCCCAGGAATAGTCGGGACCCCAGGGAGTAGTGAGAGTCAAGAACTGAGAGAAATTTGTGTCATGAAAAAAGTACTTCTAGAGAAATCAATGGAACTGAAAGTTAAATCATCCCCTGGACCTGATGAGCTACATCCAAGAGTGTTAAAGGAGGTCGCTGTGGAGATAATGGATGTGTTGTGGTCATCTTCCAAATTTCTATAGATTCGGAACCGTTCCTGCAGATTGGAAGGCAGCAAATATAGCCAAAATGGGGTCATTGTTTGACCCGGAGCTTTCCACAAAGTATATAAATAGTTTGGATGTTGGGGCCACATATAATATTTCCAATTTTGATGATAAGACAAATCTAGTTGGGAATGTGAGTTGTGCGGAGCATGCAAAGAGGCTTCAAGATTTAAACACGCCATTGGATGGGCAAGATCATGACAAATGGAATGTAATGTGGAAAATGTGAAGTTACCCACATTTGGAGGAAACATAACAGAATTGCAGATTATTTCCGAAATGTTGAGAGATTTGGAAGTGTTGATGCACAAATGTACATTAGTGTCCTGGTTCATAAGTCTCGAAAGCTAACACGCAGGTTCAGCAACAAATTAGGAAGGCAAATGGTATTGTGGCCTTTTTCCAGAAGTATTTGAGTGCAGGATGAAAGAAGTATTGCTGCAGGACAGTTGCAAGACTACCAATGTAAGGGAAAGCAAGACATTTATATTGTATGGCAAGACAGAGTTGATTGGTTGGGGAGTGGGCTCTGATTGGTAGAGGCGTTACCAGACAGAGTATACCAGTTTATGGTGGCTGGCTTTGTTTGAAATGCAAACCAGGTAGCTTGATTCCTGGAGGAATGAACGAGCGAATGGCTGTCACTTATTTTGTTTAGCTGAAACAGGGGAAATGTGTGCACATGATATTTCTGGGTGCAAAGAATAGGGCCCTCTGTCCGAATATATGTAGCTACATTGGCACACAAATACGCCACATTGTGAACCCGACTGAAAATCTTAATTGGTTCGCAGCGTAATTGTAAACTCCTGAGGATTATTTATCACATCTAATGTTGGTCACTGTGTTTTGATTTTTGCAAGCATGAACTGGTTGGGTGCAGGCTGTTCCTTGCTCCTTGCGAAAGGATGGACGGCACATGCTGGTTGATATGATCTGCCAGTCTTAGGGACATAAGCATTGAAGTTCGTATACCACATGACTATTTGTGTGATAGGAGAACTTCTGTTTGGCTTGAAGGCAGTATATGCTTAGTGGCGTACACCATCCATGCTGCGACTTCAAAGTATCAGCGTGAAACTGCTAGATTCACCTTTTGCTCAATTGTTTTGAGATAGCTTATAATTTGTAGAGGACTGGGCACCTTCCAGGACTGCAAATGACTTTCTTAAACCCGTTCATAAGTTTGCGTGATGTGCCATGACAAATGATCTGATCAGGGTAGGAATCATCATGCAGGATACCCTTGATTCCCCGCATTTCAGCATCAAAATTGCATGTTGTTTAATTGGTTTAGGCCGTTTTTACAAGTTTGTAGATATGTTGAATCGTATAGCGTGTGGAACTGAATAAATCCCAATGCGTGTATTGACCAGTGAAGGTAGACTTATGGTAGTCTGTGGTATCGAACCCCGAACAGATTTCTCCACCAGTACATCAAAAAAGAAGCTCATTGACTGCTTCAAATGTGAATTTGAGCGCAGGATGAAGCCCATTAAGACGTGCAAGAAAATTATTACTTGCTGCGGCGGATTCAAATGTAGCAAATGTATCATGTACATAACAGACATTTGCAAGAAGTAGGAGGTTAGGTGTTATTCCACCAACAAAGATGTATGCTAGTGTTGTACCTAGAGGGGATCCCATGACGAAGCCTCGAACATATAGAGTCCTCTTGCCAACCAAAAAGTACTCCCGTTCCATACAGTAGAAATTTGTTGTTTGCCCTTCCAATGGCATTCTTGCCTTTGGTCCTGATGACTGCAAGACAAAAGGTTTTGCCACAATTTCTCTGTTTTCAGCAATACTTAACAAAAATTCTTACAGGGCTCGACAGGGTAAATGCCGGAAAGATGATTCCCCTGGCTATGGGATCTAGGATCAGAGTACATAATCTCAGAATAAATGGTGCACCATTTAGGACTGTGATGAGATGGAAGTTCTTCGCTGAGAGGCTGTTAAAACTTTGGAGACCTCTACTGCAGAGTCCAGTGGAAATCTTTGGATATTTTCAAGGCAGAAATCAATAGATTTCAAGATACTTAACGATAGTAAGTTATATGGGAATAGTGTGGGAAATTGACATTAAGGCAGAAGATCAGCTACGATCTATTTGAATGTTGAATCAGGCTCGAGGTGCCGAATTTCCGAATCCTGCTCCTAGTTCCTATGGTTCTATATTCTTATTGCTGGGAACAGGATTGTAATCATATTCGATTTGAGGCCGAGAGCAAAAAGGAGACACTGTGAATATTAGTGCTGAGAGAAGGCATCGTTAAAGATATAGGTTTGCCTGAATGTTACAGGAAATGTATGAGTTTCTGAGTCCACGTGGCTTCTGGGATGCAAAGCAGGGCACGGGGCGATAGGCGATGAAGACGTACTAACTAAAGGTGACCAATGAGAGTGCAGATCGATGGAGTCCACAGTTGGAGTAACAGAACACTTAATCGGCTTGGAGTGGATGATGTATGATGTAAAAGAGAATGCAAATGTGAATGACGTAAAGGGATTTGAGCACGAGAGTGAGATTAGCTAAATGTATTTGTTAACTGGAATATAAGTAGCGAAGCTCAAATATGACAGGGCTGACGTAAAATGGAATGATGCAAGTAAGCAAACCACAATGGTAATTTGGATATGCACAACTTGACGGACAACAAGGATGGAACTGCAAATCTGGAATAACCTTGCTCCGCCTGTTATATACCAGGCTTTTAAAATTATATCGCAGACAAAATAATAAAATATCGGGCAGAACTGCATTTGACAACTGATTCGATACCATTTTTCACATGCTGCATGCAAGATAAATTTCTACTCCGAGCATTACATCAACGAGTGCTGGGAACACATTTCTGCTTTGTAAATGTTAAGTTTGCAACTTTTTGAAACAGGCACCCCCTGATATGACTCGTACCTGATGCTTTAAGTGATTCCTGGCATTTGGTCAATTCTGGAACCACAGAAGGAAAACATGAAACACGGTTTTGCTTTAAAACAGTAATAGGCAACACACACATAATCAGTCAAAAATCATAATACCAAACATAATACCAAATTCCCCCCTTCCCCCTTCCACCCCCTTCCCTTCCCAGCTCCACTCTCTCAGCTCACACCCCACCCCGTACCCCCTCCCCCCTTACAACCCCCTTCCCAGCTCCCCCTCGCAGCCCCTTCCCTCCACCCCGCCTCCTCGCGCCCCCTCCTCCCACCGGCATCATCCTACCCCTGTGAAGGGGACCTAATAACCCCACTGCCTTGCGGGCATCTCGGCAGAGGCCAAGGCTAAGGGAGTAAACAGTAACAGAAAAACCGGAGCGGAACCCCGTAGGCGGTCATGTGTCACCTTTGGCATGTTTCCGGCAGTTCCTGCAGCCATACCGGTACCAAACGTCGTGCTCTGCACTCCTTTGGACCCCACCAGAAAGTCCGAGAGGGGGGTTTTGACGATTGGGCAACTCTCAACTTACATACAGTCGCCCAGGCATGCGCCACGGAGAGGTCACTCCATAGTTGCCTCACAGCGACTGAAACAACACGGAAGGCAACAGTTACAGGTTACAGGTCCAGCTAAATTGGCGTAGAGATTGGGCGCCACGGGTTGCCATTGTCGGTGGGAGAGGTCATCGCACATCACTGGACAGCTACCGCCCGCCTCAAACCGGGCATCCCCCGGTCAATAAGGTTCTGTCCCGCCACAGTTCACCTGCTTCAATGGATGCTTGGAGCTCAGGGTCATTTCCCGAAAGGTGGACTGCAACACCGCACCAAACAACATGAAAAAAGCAAAGAAGGTACCAGC